>NC_073304.1:32909786-33562876 GCF_027595985.1 Sorex araneus
GCCCATCCCGAAAGGCACTTTTGTCAGAGGGAGTGTGTTGCTGGAGGCTGTGTGGTGGGGAAGGAGGAAGGAGGAAGGGCTGGCTCCAAGCCTCAGCAGCCAGGCGCAGAATCTGACCGGGACGGGGCCACTGTCAGGGAAGTACCTAGGTTTGGCTTGCCCGGCCAGTGAGTGAGCGGCCAGCAGTCCTCCAGGCAGTGCAGTCTGCATGGGCAAGTGGCTGTTGTGAGAGGTGTTGGGACAGCAGCGTGAGAAGGTGTCAGATGAACCGTACTGACCTGGCTCACCTGGTACAGGTGAGTATGGATGATACGGTCCTGCTCAAGCCTTGCAGTGCTGGGGATTACTCGGGCCTCCCAGAGATGCTCATCAGACCAGGCAGTGCTGGGTTCGAACCAAGGTTGCCACAAGCAAGGCAGATGCCTTAACCCTGGTTCTATTTCTCAGGCCCCTCTGCTGCTGGTGGGTTTAAGAAATGAACCACAACAAATTGTTGTGGCCTTTGGTGTTTCACTCCTCTTTCTGGTACTTGTCCTATGCTTGTCTATGAACACTTATTTGGCTTATTTTGGGGGTTCTTTGTTTTTGGGTCATACCTGACTTTACTCAGAGCTTACACCTGGCTCTGTGCTCAGGGAATCACTCCTGGAGGTGCTTGTGGGACCATATGTGGAGCCAGGGATTGAACGGGGACCAAGCATGTGTAAGGCAAGAATCTTGCTCCCTGTACTATCTCTCTACCCCTCTTTTGCTCAGTTTTGCCTCCTTTGTATGTATCCTGAATAATCTTATAGATTTAAAAACTTTATAGACATTGTATTACTATAAATACGTCCTTCTGCTTTCTCATTCAGTATTGACTTTTAAGATGTATTGATCCTTTAGACATAGAGTCACATGTCATTTAAAAATGTTCTATATTGGGGGCTAGTGAAAGTACAGTGGGTAGGGTGTTTGCCTTGCACGCGGCTGACCCGGGTTCGATTCCCAACATTCCATATGGTTCCCTAAGCACTACCAGGAGTAGTTCCTGAGTGCAGAGCCAGGTCTTTGGGCCACATGGCCAGGTGTGGTCTCAAAACCAAAAAAAAAGGTTGCATATTTTGAGGGCTGGAGCGATAGCACAGCGGTAGGGCGTTCGCCTTTCACGTGGCTGACCTGTGTTCGATTCCTCCACCCCTCTCGGAGAGCCTAGCAAGCTACAGCTCACAATGAGAGACGTTACTGGTGCCCACTCAAACAAATCGATGAGCAACGGGATGACAGTGATATATTTTGAGAAACAAAGGTTAAGTGCTTCCATTGTTCTGAATGTCATAAAACAATGTTTTTCTATCTTTTTACACCTTCAGACTAACAACTGTCATGGAAAGATGGTTGAAAACCACCACCATGTTAAGCAGCAATAAGTTTTCCATGGATCAGTAGGAAATTTCTGTGGACCAGCACTGGTCCACATGGACCTGCCACTGAAAACCAGTACCATGAGTACAATTATATACACTCGGGCCAAGCAACCCAGGACACAGCAGGGCTCTATTGTACGGCATAATGGGGACCACCACTGTATATGTGGCCCTAACTGACCAAACAGGGTTAAGTAATGCATGATTGTAACTCTACTTGAGCAATTTTTTTAGAGAGGATTATACCCAATGATGCTTAGGAGTAACCCTGTCAGTGTTTGGAGTGCAACCCCTAGAGCATATGTGATGCCAGGGATTTGAATTGGGTCAGCCACATGAAAGGCAAGCACTGTACCTCCTATACAATCTCTCCAGTCCTACTTGTTTTTTCCTCTAATGTAGTAGCACTATAGCACTGTCGTCCTGTTGTTCATCAATTTGCTTGAGCAGGCACCAGTAACCTCTCCATTGTGAGACTTGTTGTTACTGTTTTTGGCATATCGAATAGCCACAGGTAGCTTGCCAGGCGCTGCCACGTGGGCGAGATACTCTGAGTAGCTTGCCGGGGCTCTCTGAGAGGGACAGAGGGATTGAACCCAGGTCAGCCGCGTGCAAGGCAAATGCCCTACCCCCTGTGCTATTGCTCCAGTCTGTAATGTAGTATGTAATGGTAAAAAAATTTTTTTTGTAAATATATGTGTATATATTCAGTATGTTTATCCATTCCTGTTGACGGAGTATTTCTACTCTTTTCATATATCAGAGCTGCAATATAGCTTATACATAGCTCCTGCAACAGAATTATTTCTACGGCCCTATTTGGAGCTATTTATTTTTTTCCCCTATACTTATTCTCTCCCCTGCTTATATTTAATAGGCTTCCTTTATTCCCCTCCTCTACTGGTCTTCCCTCCATTACTTCTATTCATCATTATTTTTCTAGACTTAAAGACCGCTACTCGTATCTGTCCTCTCCTTCTCTCGTATAAATAGAATCTCCAGCTTCTGCAGAGCACATGGTTATCCAGAATAAAGCCTACACTTTGCAAACCTCCTACAGCTGTATATAACCACATAAATAAGTTTTTCCCAATGGGGTATGCGCAGGAGGAATGTGAATGCAATCTCAGAGTCATACACTTAGAGAGAAGGCGTTGGAATGTGGACATCAGGATGAACCATCCCCAAACATGCCAAGCTAGACTGCTTATGTCTAGAATGTTACATGAGAAGGAAATAAACATCTGACTGGTTTAGGCCATTGTTATTTTGGGGTCTTTCTTAGAGCAGACAAATTATGATCGTAATACGGTAGGCATGGAGTTAAAAAAAAAACACAACCTTTTTTTTTATTAGAATGCTTAGATTACTTCTGCTTCCTGAACCCAACACTTGACATCTTTCGGTGTGCCATTATCTCTCAGCCATGTCTCTCCTTCATTCTCTTCTCCTCTTTTGGAACTGAATTTAGTGAATCTAGCATCTTATAATTCTAGTATCTTGGCCTGTGTGACTTTTTCTCTCAGTGCTGTGTTTAGGATGATTTCTTTGAGTTTATTTTCCCATTCAGTCCCAAAGGTGCCAAACCTGATGTTTAATTTATCCACTGACAATTGAATTTCGATGAAAATATTTTTCACTTCTACAGATCTTTCCAGCTGTTCCTACTCCGCCTGATTTTTTTAGACCATATGTTCTTGTCTCATGTTTTCAATGACTTCATTATGTCTTCAATAATTTTTGAACTCCCTTATTTTATACAATCTTGCCAACAATTCTATTACTATAACTTTGGGGAGGTGGAGGAGTCTCATCCAGTTGTTTGTTGCATGTGTTAACTCCCACTGATTGGAGATTATTTCCCCAAGTAATCTGTCATTTTGGATCACACAATCATCTTCACATAGCTCCCCTGTTTTTCTACAGGGATTCTGTGTGATCTGGGTTGAGGACTTGATTCTCCCAGAGGATTCTGTTTTGCGCATACAAGGTTTCTCAGGGATAATCATCCAGAATTTAAGGTTCTGGAGAGACTGCACAGTGGGTAGGGTGTTTGCCTTGCATGCGGCTGACCCAGGTTCAATTCTCCGTCCCTCTCGGGGAGCACAGCAAGCTACCGAGAGTATCCCACCTGCATGACAGATCCTGGCAAGCTACCCATGGCGTATTCGATATGCTAAAAACAGTAACAACAAGTCTCACAATAGAGATGTTACTGGTGCCCGCTCGAGCAAATTGATAAACAACGGGACGACAGTGACAGTGCTACAGAATCTGTAGAGATAGTATAAATTCTAATGTGTTTGTTTTGTTTTGTTTTGGGGTCACCACCAGTGATGCTCAGGGACTATTCCGGGCTCTGTGCTCAGGAATTACTCCTGGGCAGGGCTCAGGGGACCATATGGGATGCTGGGGATTGAACCCAGATCAAGGCCCTTACCTGCTGCACTGTCTCTCGGGCCCCAAATAAATTCTAATGTTAAACTAATAGTATCATCAGGTTTAAGAAATATATGAGTAACTATTCTGTCATTCCCCCATGTGAGTGGATTTCTTTCTCATTTTTGTCTCTGTCTCTTTCTTTTTTCTTCGGCTTTGTTTTATTTTATTTATTTTGCTTTTTTGGGTCACACCTGGCGATGTACAGGGGTTACTCCAGGCTCTGCACTCAGGAATTACCCCTGGCAGTGCTCAGGGGACCATCTAGGATGCTGGGAGTTGAACCCCGGTCGGCCTTGTGCAAGGCAAACGCCCTACCTGCTATGCTATCACTCCAGCCCCTATTTTGTTTTATTTTTTGGGCCACACCTGGCAATGCTCAGGGCTTACTCCTGGTGAGAATCAGAGAACCACATAGGGTGCCAGGGATTGGCCAGGGTCAGCCCTGTGCAAGGAAAGTGCCCTACCCACTGTCCTCTCTCTTCAGTACTTGTCTCCTTTTTTACATAGGTTAAAGCCCTTTGATAATCCTGACTATGTGTCTGGGGCTGGAGCGATAGCACAGTGGGTAGGGAATTTGCCTTGCATGCGGCTGACCTGGGTTTGATTCCCAGCATCCCATATGGTCCCCTGAGCACTGCCAGGAGTAATTCCTGAGTGCATGAGCCAGGAGTAACCCCTGTGCATCACTGAGTATGACCCAAAAAGAAAAAAAAAAATCCTGAATATGTGGAAGCTTTGGGCTGGAGCGATAGCACAGTGGTTGGGCTTTCACCTTTCACGCGGCCAACCCGTGTTCGATTCCTCCGCCCCTCTCGGAGAGCCCAGCGGCAGAGCCTGGCAAGCTACCCATGCATATTGGATATGCCAAAAACAGTAACAATAAGTCTCTCAATGAGAGACGTTACTGGTGCCCGCTCGAACAAATCGATGAGCAACGGGATGACAGTGATGTGGAAGCTTCAGTTTTCAACTCCAACCAGCGAGATCCCATCTCTATCTCCACAAAGGTAAAAAACTCAAACCTCAGGGCCAGAAAGCTAGTATGGCAGGTAGGGTGGCTTGGCTGGCATGCAGCAGACCTGGGTTCAATTCCCAGCATCACACATCGTTCCTTGAGCCCTGCCAGTGGTGATCCACAAGCACAGATTTAGGAGAAAGGAGTGAGACCTGCTTGAGGGTGGCCTAAACCCCACACTCCCAAACCTGCAAAAGAAACTCAAACCCCGAAACCTTCCTCATTCATCAGTAAAGGGGGGGCCAACCAGCTCCATCGCTCACTGAGCTGCCAGATCTGAGTACCACTCGGGGTTTTCCTCTTTGTTTTGACGCTGGAGGATTCTTCTTCCTCTTTTTCCAGGGTACAGTTTCATACTTAGAAGGATACTTTAATTATTGACTGCAGAGCTCCCAGGTGTTTCAGAGTGATCATTTTCCAGGTGATTTTGGGGTCCTTGTTACTAGACACAGAAGTCTCCTCCCCAGCACGGGCTCTAGATCAGCTGGCCGCGTCAAACCCGACTTATCCCTTCCTCGGGCGCCTCTCCCAGCAGCATATCCTAAGGCAAGCTTCTCAAGTTTTACAGTGTATGAAACCAATTTCTGGGAGCTTGTTAAACATGCAGATTACGAGCAGCAGGAAGCTTGGATCAGGAGGACTGGGGTGGGGCCCAGGAATGCACATGATTAATAAGGATTCCAGGTTTCTAGCATAGGTGGTCCCGGGACCACCCTTTGAGAACCACTGTGTGAGGCTGGCTACTGCCCCTTCCCCAGGGTGGCTGAATTCTATGGTTTCTATTAGCAGGAACTCTGCTGGTCTCTGGTTTGCAAAGCCTCAGCAAGGGGATGGCAAAGTCCTCATGACAAAGGTTCATGAGGCTGGTCCAGTCTCTCCCAAAGTGGGCTGCCCCCTGTGTCCTGCACCCCTCTCTCCCCATCCCACAAAGGGTGCTGGAATGATCCAGGAGGGAAGTAGTAGCCTTGGGTATGACGGGGGTGCGCAGGGGTGGTGGGTGGGGGGTGCTTTCCGTTTGTCTCCTTAAAGAAGGCAGATTTCCAGGGGGCCCTGATTATTTATTTTTCTCTGAAAAGGGGGTGATAGACCAAAGAAAGTCTGGGAGCTCTGTCATAGCCCAAGGCTAGTTGGACTCCCTGTGGAACTGTAACCATGGGAAGACAGAGGTGAAGCCAATAGTCTGTCTTTCTGGACTCCAGGCAGCAGGGCTGGCAACAAAACTAGACCTCTTATTGTCTAGTTCTCCCTCTCGGAGAACCCAGCAAGCTACCGAGAGTATCCTGCCCGCGTGGCAGAACCTGGCAAGCTCCCCATGGCGTATTCATATGCCAAAACCAGTAACCCTGATGGGTCTCATTCCCCTGACCCTGAAAAAGCCTCCAATGGGCACCGTTGGGAAGGACGAGTAAAGAGAGGCTGCTAAAATCTCAGGGCTAGGACAAATGGAGACGTTACTGGCACCTGCTCGAGCAAATTGCTGAAAAATAGAATGATAGTGATACAGTGCTTGATGGGATGTGGAGGTGATGGAAACCATGAGCAAACTACACAGAGCTGGATAATTAATGGAGGCTTAGCTCTTTGGGCAGCCCCGTTCTGTTGAATTCCAGAATGCCTCTGAAATCCATCTGGATAGTGGGACTGCCACAGGAACATTCTGAATGGTGCTCAGGTGTCCAAACCAGCCGATTCTTAAAATAACTACAAAAGGTGGACGTTAGGGACACATATTTGAAGGGATAGGCCCTGGGTCATAGAGCGAGCTAAGTGGCAGAACCAGTTTCCTTGTCACTAGGGAACCAGGCTGCCTTCTATAACTCTGCTTACTAGAACACAAGCAGAAGGGATAGGATTTCCGTCCTTCTCTCCTAAAACATCTTCCCTTCTATACTTGAGAAAGAAATAAAGAACAGACCTTCCACTGCAGTCTCACAGGAGGTGACGGAAGACTAATGAAACCTGGGTCATTTCTTACCTGTGCCACAGGAAGATGCCACACAGGGAAGGATACAAGATGACAGCTTAGTAGCTGCTTTGATTTGGGTCTTTAGAAAACAGAACAAAAATTACCACGGGTTTCACTGCGCATGTGTGCTCTGTGTACTTACAGCACTGCAAGCTCACTCTCCCCCATTGCTGCAGGGAGGGGGGCCCTGACCCGCTCTCTGGGACCTACCTTGTCAGCCAGCAGCTCCCTTATCTTGCTGGCCTGTTCACGGAACCGGAAGAGCTGCGTTTCTAAAGCCAAGCATCGCTTCTGCCAGTCCATGCTTGTCTGCGTCTCTACTTTGGGTTCTCCCATGATGGAATCGTCCACGGAGCCCTGAGAAACAGCACACGGAGAAATGTTCGTGAGGAGGAGCTATGAGGGGAAGGAAAGAAGGAGACACTGGGGGCAGGGAGGAGCAGAGAAAATAGTGTTACGGTGAGTAAGATAGGCACAGTTGTCCCTGTGCCCACTCTCACCGTTCTTTGATCTTGGTGGCTCTGCTCCATCAGAAATGACCTAAGCAACCTCTGAGATCACAGAACTTGGAGAAACTGTCAACTTGGAGAAACTGTCACAGAACTTGGAGAACCGAGCCTCAGTTTCACAAAAGGCAAAAGAAGTGAGGATTCATTCATTTTTCTTTTAATTTAAGAAAAATTTTTCATTGGGGAAAAGGGGGGGGGGCGGAAGAAGGTGGAAAGTCCTGGCAGCGCTGGGGTGGGGAGCATGTGATGCCAGGGATTGAACCCAGCACCCTGCACATGCCAGGCATGTGCGCTTCCCTTTGAGTCACATCTTTATCCCCGATTTAACACATTTTTGTTTATTCAACAAACATTCTGAGCCAGACACTGTTCTAGGCACTAGAGATGCAAAGGAAGAGAAGAAGGGTCCTTTGTCTTTGAAGTTTTCATGGAAATCTGAGGACAATCTGATATAAAAATTAGATGCTAGTCACAACTGCCAATCAATATGCAGATACACAAGAGCAGGGCGGGGGTAGGGGGGTGGGGGGGTGGATCATGTGCGAGGGAGAAGAGATTAGGGAAGGCTTAAGGCCGCTAACAGCCACAGGAGATCACAGAGAAAACAGGAGGCAGCACCCTGGTTCCCAGGGGCAGTTACAACTCTGTCTGCAGACTGCCAGATGGGAACAAATGGAAAGAAAATACAATGCCGTGAGGGCTGGAGAGATCATACGGGGGTTTAAGTGCTTCTCTTGCTCGTGGCCAAATCTAGTTTGGTCCCCAGCACTGCATGCGGTCTCCTGAGCATGGCCAGAAGTGATCCCTGAGCACAGAGCCAAGTAGCCCTGAGCACTGTCAGGTGTGGCCCCAACCATCCCCTACCCCCCACCCCAGGAAAACATAATTTGAATTATGTTTTAAATTTAAATTTTAAGTGTCTTTTAGTTGAATTCTCTTGCTTTGGAGCAGACTCTCTTTAAGTTATAAAACGCAGAGGAGAGGGTCAGTAGCTGTTTTGCTGTAACCTCTGAAGACGTTCACAAATCCAGGGGGCGGGGAAGGGAGATAATACACAGATTCAGAGCAAGTCCAGGAGATATTTATCAAAGCCACAGAGAGGGGAATTTGCTCCGAGATCTGTTGGGTGTATTTTAGAGACTGAGGATGAGAAACTGAAGGATATATTTGTGTGCCCGAGAGAGGTAGACAGCCATGGAGTCCCGAAGAAAGAAGGACCAGAAGACACATCCCTCCCACAGCTTCCTTGATCCCCCATTCAAGTGGCTACTCCAAAGGAGCTTGGCAATATGCACAAACAAGGTCTGTCCTAAACCCCGATATAGGGTCACTCTACGAGTAGAGGATTTTAAAACATGATGATTAACCTTTTAGGTTGACAAATCTTCTTGTAATTTCATATTAGATATATGTCTGATTTCCAGGTGAAAAAATACAACGTATGATTTGCTCCACTATAGAGGGTGACGACTGGGTGGAAGAACGTATGATAAAGGATTTCAGGTATGTTGATAATTTTTGAAGATGGGTGCTGAGGATCTAGCTCTTTTCCTTGCCTCTCTACTTGTATATATTCCTGACAGTTTCCATTATAAAATGTGCTGTTTTGTTCCCATTGTTTTTTGTTTGGTTTGATTGGGGTGATGGGTATTGACTCCAAGAATCGTACATTCACTCTACCCCTGGCCCCTAATCTGCTATGTCCTGAGATCTCCTTTTCTTTTTGTAGGTACCACTACCACAGACCTCCAAAAGCCCAGTTCTGTCTTCCCCACTCCTAAATTCCAGGTGGCCAGGGCACCTTGCTCTGATGGGCCATCCACCAAAGTTACCTCCTCCCTCGCATTTGACTTTTTTTTTTTCCTTTTTGGGTCACACGTGGCAATGCACAGGGGTTACTCCTGGCTCTGTATTCAGGAATCACCCCTGGCAGTCCTCAGGGGACCATATGGGATGCTGGGGATCGAATGCGGGTTGGCCACGTGCAAGGCAAACGCCCTACCCATTGTGCTATTGCTCCAGCCCCCTTCACATTTGACTTTTGCAAGTATCTCTCTCCCTTTTTACAACACAAGCATCCATCAGTTATTGGGTCCTTTTGCATACCAGGCACCTGTGACTTTAATCCTCACCAAACCCACAGGGTAAGGGGTGAGTCCAGTTCACACACACTCATCTGAGGACAATGAGAAACTGAGAAGTTCACTGACATACAAAATCCTGTAGCTAGTGAGCTGCTCCAAAGTCTTTGTTCTTTTTTTTTTTTTAATTTTAGATTTTGGGGTCACATCCAACAGTGCTCAGGAGTCAATTCTGGCAGTGCTTGGGGGATCATCTGGGATGCTAGGGATCAAATCAATGTCAATTATGAATAAGGCAAGTGCCTTACCTGCCTCACTATCCCTCCAGTCCCTAAAACCTTGTTCTTCCTCATGGTGCGCTTTCCCTACTCCCAAACTGGAAAGAATTCTGATTTCACAAAGAGTAGTGTGGATTGTGAAGAATGACAAAAACATTTTTATATGATCTTCCAAAGAGCCTGAGGGCTAAAATGAACCTATATCCCAGATTTGCTCAGACATTCTGCCACCATCACCACCATCGTGTGGCCTGCCATTCGGCTGAAAACGGGGGTCAACCACCCCGTGGAAAAAAGTCCTAATCACACCGCCGATGGGTCTGGTGGCTGAGCCTTTGGGTGTTGGGCTGCTCAGAACCCGGGACATGTGACCTTAGCCCTACTCTCCCGGAACTGTCATCCCAAACAATCCCGACATTGTGACCTCCCCGCACTTGCCACCTCAAAGGACTGGGACTGGCTTGGACGAGCAGGAAGACAAAAGACAAAAACAAAACATGACCTTCTCTGGGCGAAGCTCACAACTGAAAAGACAAAACAGGACCTTGTGGGGCCTCCAGAGCAGCCGGGGAGGCTTGAGTGTGTGATTTGCTTTGTCCTTGGGAGGGATAAAGCTTTTCCTCCTAGAAGTGAAAAAAGTGGCAGGTCTGAAAGCGGGTCCTGAGAGGCATGCAACCTAGCCCAGGGCTGAGAATTAGCAGTAAAAGCACCAGAGGAAAACCAAAGGGGGGGTGGCGGTGGAGGGTTGAAGGTGGAAACTTAATCCTTTTGTGTGATTGAAAGAGTTTGGTGAATTTTAATTCCCTCTTATTGATTGTCAAAGCTGGGTCTCAGGTTCCACGGGAAGTGCTGGAGCCTAAATTATTAAAATCTGCAGCTATTTTGAATATAAAATAGCCATTGGTGGTCTCTGCTTAGCCCTGGGGTCTGAGATTAAACCTCAATCTAGGGGTCTTCCCCAGAGACATTTTTGTGACATTAAGGTTTTGAACCCATCAAGTGCTCTCCTTAATCCTCTTCCTGCCTTAGGGACACTGGCGAGGGGGCCAGTCCTCGTGCTGGGCTTGTCTCGGCATGCAAGCAGAGCTAAGAGGTTTTGAAATGGGTTGGGAGCAAGGCGCCTGCTGCCAAGCCAAGGTCTAGAGGCTCTTCCGACAGAAGCAGGTGGTCAGAGCAGCGGCTATAAAATGGGTTATTAAGGGAAAATTCGAGCCAGCTGAACCTCACCTGTGCAGCCACCTTGCACTTGGACCTCCTATTAAGATGCCCAAGAAGGAGCAGAAAAGTATCTGAATAATGGTTCTTCACTCCTCAAAGTCTCAAAATGACAGGTATATTTCTCTGCTTAGCCTCTCAATACCCAATACCCATGAGACGCAGGACAAAAGGTATCATTCACGAAGAACAGATGACCTGGCTCATCACCTCTGTGACCCACTTAAAGACAAAGAGCTACGGAGCAGGAGGGCTGGGGGCCAGGCATCCCCATCTCCCAGCCTCTAGAACTACAGAAGAGGCTTTCGTGGTGGTGGAGGTGGACACGCTGTGGGCTGCCAGATCAGCCTGCAACGAGCACACTCATGGCAAAAATAGACAGGGAAATGAGACAGGGGAAGTAAGCTGGGGACAAAAGCCATCTCGACTGTTTCTTTTTTCATTCCGGAAAGCTTCAAACACACATAAGAAGTGAGGAGAACAGGACAGTAAATCCTACGTACCCAATGCCCAGAGACAATGATGGTGCACTCCTGCCACTTCTGAGTGCTTTGGTTTCTAGCAGGACACAGTTCTCTGGTTTCCAGAGGTAGCCAGCAGCCTAAGCTGCCTGGCAGGTGAGAAACAGACAACTGCCATGGTCTTCACACCTGCTTTGGAATTCCCCAAATTCTAGCCCCCTAGCTTGAGAGGCCAGAGCTGAGCAGAGCTGAGTCCCAGAGGTGGAGTACCTGGGTAAGAAGGTGAAGAGTAGACAGCTGGAGATGGGTTAGGGACTCCTCACTGGGCCTGTATCAGAGAAAATACAAACTGGACCTGAGATGGCTCCAGCAATGTTTGGGGAGGGGACCAGAAATAGAAAAAGAGATGAGATGAAGGGGCTGGAGTGATAGTATGGCGGTAGGGTGTTTTCCTTGCACAAGGTCGACCTGGGTTCAATTCCTGGCATCTCATACGAGCATCGCCAGGACTAATTTCTGAGGGCAGAGCCAGGAGTAACTCCTGAGCATTGCTGGGTGTGGCCCCCAAACAGAAAACAAAAAACCAAACAAACGAAAAGGAGATGAGATGAAATCTAATTCAATCAACTTTTGTTAAATGATTCCTGTGTGCAAGGTTGGAGACATAAGGGTGAGTAAACAAGTCGTGCCTTGGCAGGCTCAGGTCCACCATCTGAATCACTTTGCTACTCCCCACAGGGGGCTGATCGCTACCAGAGCCTCAAAGATGTCAGGGGTCACCACAGCTTTTGCATTTTCCGCTTGCTAGTGATGGGCGAACAATATCTTCTAAAAGTGCTACCCAGACTCGGTTTCCCACCAGTCCACTATGGGAAAAAAAGAACTTTGAGCCCCATCCCTGGGCGTGGAGCTGGGGAAGGGTGAGGGGATATCAGGGTCACAGCAACAATACATAGCTGACCTCTTTTGGGTAAAGTACCAAGTCTCCATTTCACAATGTTGGGAGAGATGAAGGAAAAGGGATCTAAATACAAACAGCGGGGCCTGGACAACCAGGGCCAGCATTCCTTGAGAACAAAGCAGGGCAAGACAAACAGCAGAGCTCAGTATTTACAATCCCAAGCTCTGGCACCAAGGCCTGGGTTTGAATGCCGGCGTGAGTACTAATTACAGTCATATCCCTTAACACAGGGATACGGATAGGACAGGATAACGTCCAAGAAATGCCTAAGTAGGGGATTTCATATTGTGGGAATGTCAGTGTAAGCTTACACTTTGTAGCCTATAACACACAGAATAGCTATATAACACACCGAACAGCCTATCACGAACTGACTGCTCAAAGAATAGTCGATTGGGACCACCATCAAATATTTGGTGCTGATTGAAATGCCATTAAGCAACTCTTGACTGTCATCCTGTGACTCTAAATCACTTATTGGCTTCACTTCTCTGAGCCTCAGATGCATCTTGAAAAGCTGAGGACAGGCAAAAGGCCTCAAGTTCAATCCCTGGCACAGCCTTATAAGCTGTGTGTGCCCCTGCCAGCACTGCTCTTTGAGAATCCCAGTACTAAAGTGAGAGGCCAGAAAGGCCCAGGGAGCAAAGTGTGTGAGTGCCACAACCAAGTATGTGTGATCTCGGGCCTCTACAGCAGCAGCAATGAAAGAAAGGGAAAGGGGGAGCATTTGAAATAATGAGGGCTAAAGAGACAGAACAGCGGGGAAGGTGCTTGCCTTGCACAGGGCCCAGCCGGGTTTGGTCTCTGGCACCATATATCATTTCTTGAGCACCACCAGGAGTGATCCCTGAGTACAGCTGTCTGTGGCCCCCAACAATAACTAGTAATAATAATAATAATAGGGCCAAAGGAAAGACAGCATAAGAAGTTAGGCACTTGTCTTACATATGGCTGATTCCAGTTTGATCCCCAAACTGCATTTGGTCGCCTGCACACCACCAGGAGTTATCGCCGAATGGAAAGCCAGGAGGAAGACCTGGGGACCACTGGGTGTGACCTCCAACACCGCCCTCTACCAAAACAAATAATAAAATGTTAAGGAGAACAATACTAGGTTGAGTCCTAGGAAACTGTCAACCTTTAACCATCTTGTGATCTTCCAAAAATGGTGACTTTATTATTATTATTATTATTATTATTCATTTTAGGGCCACACTCAGGGCTCACTCCTAGCTGGAATCAGGAATCACTCCTCATGGTGCTCAGGAGACCATATGGGATGCCAGGGATTGAACTTGGGTCAGTCGTATGCAAGGCAAACACCCTACCCTCTGTACTATTGCTCTGACCCCACCCCCAAAATAGCGATTTTAGAGACCACACTACGTATGATTTTTGAGAAGTAGAGGAAATATTACAAAAGCCTGCACACAGCAAGTATTTAATAAATGAAAGCTACCATCAACAAACAAAAGATAACCAATAGTGCCAGGGGCATGCACGGAGACAAGAGAAACTGTCTCACCACCAGACACCACCCAAGGAGGCCAGGGAATTTTTTTAAACTTTTCTCTATTTCTGAAATTGAACAAGAGCATACAGTTCAGAGTTTACATTTTTCCCATCCCCACAGTCTGCCCAAAGGTAACCACTGAGATGGAGATGATCATTGGTGTGCTTTTCCAGAGACACTGGGGGCCCAAACATGCATTCATGTCTGTTGCAAGCACACACACGCATATACAATCACTGTTATGCTAACCACCACCCTGAACTTCATGTAACTCAGAGATCTTCCTATAGCAGTATCTTCACATCTGCCCCACTTCTCTTCATGCTTTTCAACAGCTTTCTCTACTCTACTATGTATGACTGATACATGACTGTATTTGCTAGAATTTTGGACTGTTTGAGCCTTTCATTAAACAATGCTGCTTGAATACATCATTCTTAGACATCAGAATATATCTGATGAAGACTAAAGTACCAAACTTGGATTGGAGGGTGAAAAAGTTGCACCTTTCGGTTGTTTGTTTGTCTGGGGGCCACAGCTGGCAGTGCTCAGGGCTTACTCCTGGCTCTGTGCTAAGGGATCACTCCTGGTAGGGCTGGGGAAACCATAAGGGGTGCCAGGTATAAAACTCAGGTGATATGCAAGGCAAGCCTCAGGCCTCCAAGTTTGCCCCTTTTCGATGGCCAAACAACACAGAAAGCCACCTGGCTCATTCTAATTCGAACACCAGGCTGCCTCCCCAGGCAGGGAGTAAGTTTTATACTAGTTTTTGTCATTAAAAGGCCAACTCAGTTGGGCTGCCAAGAAAAGCAGGAGGATGGCTCAGTAGCCACTGCTGTGAAGTCGCCCTGACCAGGAGGGAGTCCTGGGCCCCTGACACCAGCATATTTAAGGCATCTTCATCCCATTAGGGGCACTGAGCTCCCTGCACAGATATCCAGAGAAGGGGGGGGGAGAAGTGGGGGAGGAGTGGGCGAGGAGCAAAGTAGGAGGGACAGATTTCTTGCCCCCGCTGGTGACTTTATTTATTGTTTGGGGACCACACCCAGCTGTGCTTTGAGGCTACTCCTGGCTCTGTATTCAGGGGAGAATGCGGTACAAGGATCAATCCCGTTATCTCTTGCACCCAAAGCAACACATTAATTAGCCCTCTGAGCTATCTCTCTGACCCCAGAGCTGGTGGTGAGTCTTTGTCAGGGGGGACAAAGAAGCCACACTTTGCAGGGAGGGGCTCACTTTTTCCTTGTATTTATGTATTTGAGGGTGGGGGGGGAGGGTTACCCACCCTGGGAAACTGGGCTTATTCCTGGCTCTGAGCTTTGGAATCAATCCTGGCATGCTGGGAGGGGGGGTGTTAAATGGGGGGTGCCCATATAGGGTGCCTGGGATCAAACGAAGTCTGTAGCATGCAAGGCGAGCACCCTACCCGCTGTACTATCTCTCCTCTCTCCGACCCTCAACTTTTACTTTCAATGATGTTGGGTCCACCTGGTGCTCACCACAATGGCCCGGCTCTGAGGAGACCGCTTCGCAGTCTATGGGGTGAGGGTAGCTAGCTAACAGTGGATGAAACCGTAGCTTCGAGTTTAAGAGGCTTGAACGTTTCTTCCACTTCTTTAGCTCTATGACCTTGGACAAAGCATTTTTTTTTCCTGGAGTCGTTTCCTCCTTTGTACGGCGGTGATAACAATATGCACAAACACTGGAACTTGACATTCGACGGAGTGTGAAATAACGCTCGCGTGTACTCAGACACAAGACAGTGCCAAGAATCTGCAGAGGACCCACAGGCTTTTATCCGCGGAAACTTGCTCTAAGTGGATCTCTGGAGCAGAGCTCTTCGCGGGGACTACGGCTCTGTGCAAAAAAGTTTTTTACGAGGCGGATTCCCAGTAACCGCTTCTGCACACGCGACAGACGGCGGGGCCGTGGAGGGAAGCCGACGCGGGACCGCGCGTCTGCGCCCAGGTGCGGGTCTCCACCGCCTCTGCCAGTGCGTGAAGCCCCCCCCCCCCCCCCGGGGTCGCCGCTGCCCCCTTCCTCCCTAAGGCGTCGAGGACACCGCGCTCCAGTGTCATTCTGCGCCCACTTGTTTTCTTGGCTGCTTGGCTGCCCTCCAGGAGTCGACCCCTAAGGACCCCGAGCGAACCACGGAGGAAGCAGCGCCAGGAGTGGGAGTGGGGTGGGGGGCAAGCCAGCGAGAGCGCAGGCACCATGGTTTAAAAAAAATGCCTTCTGGTACGTTCCGAGGGCCCTTCCCCGGAGCAACTGGATCAAGCCGGCTGCAAACTCCGGGTTCACGGAGGCAGCCTCCTCCTCCTTCTCCTCCTCCTCCTCCTCCTGGCGGGGCGGGTCCCCCGAGCCGGATCGGCTGCGCCCAGCGCTCCCAGCTGCGAGGCGCAGGTTTGCAGGTAGGGAGGCACCTGCTCCCGCATATGCACCCCTCCCCGGTGCCGAGGGAGCCGAGTCCGGGCCACCCCGCGCACACCGCCCCCCGGAGCCCATCCCTGCCCGCCGGGACGCGCGGGGCGCCTCACCTCCAGCCAGCTCGCGGCCGTCCCCGCCGCGCGTCCGCCGCTGACCTTGCGTCGCTCCACTCGGCTGCGGCCGCCGGGTCTCCGCTCCCCGGCAGCAGGGGTCGGGGTAGGCGGGGCGGGGAGAGACGCTGGGGCCGGAGGGGTGCCCGCACAAAGCCGAGCCGCGCCTCGCTGCGCCCCATTCAACGCTCCGCCGCGCTCCCTCCTCCCAGCCCGCGCTCCCCGCCCGCTCCTTAAAGGCAGAGCGCGGGGCTGGGCTGGCGGCGCGGCTCGCGGAGAGGCACAGGAAATGACCTCAGCAGGCTCCAGCCTCCCACCTCTCCGTACCGCTGGGCTCGTCCCGAGGGCGGCCAGGTCCCGGGGCGGGGGGCTCTCCCGGGCGCCCACCACGAGCTCGAGCTGCCAGGGGTTCGCTCAGCTGCCAGCCAGCCCGAGACCCTCGCTGGATGGGGCGCGAGACCAGACTCTTCCCCCCACCCCCTTTCCCCGCCCCGCAAGGAATTTTCCAATATTGGACGAACCTGTAACACGTGGATATTTGGAGACCACATTTCGAACAAGTCTGTCCCACTTGGCACACCGATGTTCTGATTTGGAATTTTATTTAAAATGTCACAAGAGCCCGGAGGTTAACTTGCTTATGCATGCATGTGTGTGTGCGGACACGCATGTATGTGTATGCATGTATGCACATACATGCATGCGTGTGTGTGCAGTCACGTTTGTATGTGGGCACATGTGTGTGCATATGCATATGTGCGTGTGTGCACCCGTGCATGTGGGTATGTATGTGTGCTTGCATTACTTATTTTAAAGGAGTGGGTCAAGGCAAACAGGTCACTCACTGCCTGTGGAGAAGCTAGTAAGGCAGTTGGGTATAACTTAGGTACTCAAGGGCTTGTCATCCTCTGCCCTCCAACGGAACTATACCCAAAGGAGTTGGGATTTTGGTCAGGGTGATATGGGTAAAGAAGATATAAATGAAGTTCACTGCACGGAAGGATACAGTTAGAAAACACTTTTCTAAAACCCCGATCCTGCTGCATCTCAGGTGAGCAGAAGCAAGTACTCCTGGGCTCCACTTCTTCAAAGAGGACTTAGAGGGGGCTGGAGCGATAGCACAGCGGGTAGGGCGTTTGCCTTGCACGTGGCCGACCCAGGTTCGAGTCCCAGCATCCCATATGGTCCCCTGAGCATGGCCAGGGCTAATTCCTGAGTGCAGAGCCAGGAGTAACCCCTGTGCACCGCCGGGTGTGACCCAAAAAGCAAAAAAAAAACAAAGAGGACTTAGAAGACTCACCCCAGGCTTTGGCATCTCCTGGCTGCACCTTAGCTTTGAATCTGAACCTCTGGAGGTGAGGCCTGGAAATTGCCCAGCTAATGAGCTCTCTGGGTGATTCTCATGCACAATTTTGAGAACCCAGATGCTATGGAAAGCTGGCCCAAGTGGTTCAGGAGGCGAAAGGTGAAAGTTCAATTGGGCCTATGGGATTCTTGGATTGAACTTGCCACATGGCTCTGAGGATCAGCCCAGACTGGTTTCTGCTACCCCCTTCATATCTAAGGAAACCCAAAAGCAAGTCCTGGAATTTGTAATAGAAACTGGTTCATCCATTCATTTGCTTTGAATAGGTACTCGTGCTGATTTAAAATCATACAGAAGGAGAACGAGCTAATGGTGTAAAGTTAGTCTGGGGGCTGGCAGAGAACTCCATGGCAGAGTGCATGAGTCCGCCACCCCACCCCACCTGCTGAGTGTGGTTCCTACAGCTAAGTGTATGAACACTACTGCCAAGTATTCGAGACCTGCATCTGCAGTATGCAACCCCTCATCATCATCACAAGAAACAACCAAAAGGGGAAAGGTAGGGAAAAAATTTAAAATAATAATAATTTTTTTTGGCTTTTTGGGTCACACCCAGAGATGCACAGGGGTTACTTCTGGCTTTGCACTCAGGAATTACTCCTGGCGGTGCTCAGGGGACCATATAGGATGCTGGGAATCAACCCGGGTCAGCTGCGTTCGAGGCAAACCCGCTGTACTATTGCTCCAGCTCCCTAATAATAATAATAAATTCGTAGCAGTAAGAATTAAAGTGAAAGTTCCAACTTCCAGCCACACTTCCTCAAACACAGTTGCTGTGGTAAGTTTTTGTATCCTTTTAAGATTTTCTCTGCAGGCATAAGTATTCATGTATTCAGAAGTACATGTGTACATATACATGTTCAAACATATGTATCCCTGTCCTCCTTTAACACTAAGGAAACATGCTCCACTTACTTTTCCACTTAACGTTACCATTTGTTGGCACTAAGTATGACTTATTAGCACACTTAAAGATCTCATTTTAATTAAATATATATACATATATATATATGTCTTCAGATGGTTGTGAGGCCACTCCTAGACATGCACAGTATGGCAGTGCTTGGGGAATGCAATCCTGAGGACCAAACCCAGGGCCATGTATTTGTGCCAGCATCTCCTTTTGTCACAATCTCTGGTCCCTCGCTTGTTAAAATAGTTTCCTCCTATTACTAATAATGGATTGCGAAGGATGTTTCTAATTTTTGGCTATCATCTACCTTGCTACAGTGAATATCTTTATGCATACCTCCTTGTCAACAAATGTGACTCCCTTTACAGTTTAATACTTCAAAGTGGAATTGCTGGCTTTAAACACTGATTTTAAATTTCAATGGGATTCTGTCCAATAGCCCTTAAAGGAGACCCAACCAACCAAAGTTTCTGTCAGTGTGTTTGAATATGCCTTAGTTCCCTCCCAGCCTTGCCCAATGAAGTGATTTATCACAGAGTACAAAGCTTTTTAGAAAGGGAGGATTAAATGAGTTCATATGCATGGACGATTTTCAAACACAGCAAGACTCAAGAAAGTGCTGGCAGCTAGTCTCCCACCGGCTTGTGTGACCTCCCCCAACCTTGGGCTGTTTGATTTCCAACTCTGTAAACTTGGGCAAGTTCTTTGGCTTCTTCGGGCTTCTTATCTTTAATCTGAGAATCAGAATGTCTCTCCCTGGAGTTGGTTTGGGGATAAAATGAAATCATAGGATTACATAAATGTTGGGATCCAGTCATTGTTCAATATGTGATGACTAATCTTACACACTTTCCCCCCAATTTTTTTTATTTTCAAAATTTAAAACTTATCAAAGTTGAAAAAAATTGTATAAATACCTATGGCTTTGTGTCTAGATTTACCAACTGTTGGCACACACTGCTACATTTATCTTATCTACTTTAAATTTTTCCTTAAAAATTAATGAAAAATTTTTTCCTTAAAAAAAAAATTCTTGTGAATCAAGAATTCTTGTGAATCACTTAATAGTTGTGTACATCATGACCTCACACCCCTCAGCACTTCAACATGCACCTCTTAAGAACAAATGTTGTGGGGCTGGAGTGATAGCACAGCGGGTAGGGCGTTTGCCTTGCACTCAGCCAACCCGGGTTTGAATCCCAGCATCCCATATGTTCCCCTGAGCACCGCCAGTAGTAATTCCTGAGTGAAGAGCCAGGAGTAACCCCTGTGCATCACCAGGTGTGACCCAAAAAGAAAAAAAAAAAAGAACAAATGTTGTTTGAAGGGGAGTGTTTGGGCCACACCCAGCAGTGCTCAGGGGTTACTACTGGCTCTGCACTCAGGAATCACTCCTGGTGGTGCTCAGGGGAGCATATGGGATGCTGGAGATTGAACCCAGGTCAACTGAGTGCAGGGCAAATGACCTGTCTGCTGTACTATTTCTCCAGCACCAGAACAAATGTATTTTAAGAACACATGGAAGAGGGGCTGGAGCGATAGCACAGCTGGTAGGGCATTCGCCTTGCACACGGCCAACCTGCGTTCGATCCCCGGCATCCTATATGGTCCCCCAGGCATCGCCAGGAGTAATTCCTGAGTGCAAAGCCAGGAGTAACCCCTGAGCATCGCTGGGTGTGACCCAAAAAGAAAAACACACACACACACACACACACACACGGAAGAAATCGAACATTTACACAATACTATCATCTATTATTACATGGGCCATATTCAGATTTCCTCAGCTTCAGTGTTACCTTGTGTCTTTAAGCTCTGCCATTATGATGAATCCCCACCTCGTGCTTATGGGACGAACGGGCACATTCTCTCCTCCAGTCCGGCCTGAAGAACAGGGGCTGCAGGTAATCCATAACCAGGCTAACGGGGACTCTCAGGCAGAACATTCTCCCATCTGACCTGAGGGCTTGGCCCACCAACCTTCCCTGCTGCTGTTGCCTCCTCTGCCTGGCCCTGGCCACCTCATTCTGTCAGACCAGGATGGTCCTGCTCACCTCCCCCAACTCTGCATGGGTTCCCCAGGTCTCCTCTACCGCCCCTCCCCCGTTGGCTGCTAGTCAGCCCAGGCAGCCCTTCTGGCTCTTCTGTTGCCTTCAGCCACGGACCCCTCCATGCCCCCATGCCCCCTTCCCCACAGAAACGAATCCTGAAGGGCCTTCCGACTGGCTGCCCATAACTTAACCCTGGAACTGAGGGTTGTCTCAGTGTCTACCTTTTTCCCCAGTCTTTCTCTCTTAAGGCTGTTCTGAGTAACTCTTGGGAGACAAAGCGTGGCCAAATCCAGACAGTACCGACAGTAGGTATTGATGTCCCTCTCTTCTTCACTCTTCGCTTCATTTCGTTCATTCTTCATGGGTGCTAACTCCAGCTACTTTTTTTTTTTCTTCTTTTTGGGTCACACCCGGCATTGTGCAGGGGTTACTCCTGGCTCATACACTCAGGAATTCCTCCTGGCAGTGCTCGGGGGACCATATGGAATGCTGGGAATCGAACCCGGGGTTGGCCGCGTGCAAGGCGAACGCCCTACCCACTGTGCTATCACTCCAACTCCTCCAGGTACTCTTTAGATTGCTCCAGGTACGCTCTTTAGATGCCCCGGCTATAGGCTTGGATAAACCAATGCCCCACTTCCTGCCTCTGTGTGCCCAGCTATAAAACGGGGACGAGATTTCCTTAACACAGTTACCCTTCAAGTCAGAGTATTTGAGAGCTGGAGGACTAGACAGCACCAGGAGAGAGTCACTATTAGGGCGGCGGCAGGAGAGGGGAAGTTTTCAAAGCTTCCCAGAAAGACCATCCTGGGACCATCTTGACTGCTATACGGGAGAGGGAAGAGAACAGGAAGGGCAAGGGTAGGGTCTGGGCAGGGCATGGTGTGTTGGAAACCACTTCTCCAGAGAATTTGTCTGCTCCACATGGAAAGTTCATTTTTATTTGGTGTTAGCTGGTCAAGCGCCTGACAGTAGAGTGTGGCGAGAGGAACAGAGAGAGGAAGAAGCCACCTTGTGTACAGTGTGGAAGGAGCAAGTTGGGCCACAGAGGCTGAGGCCTTCTTTCACTATTCTGAGAGGAGGAGGAGGAAGAGGAGGAGGATGGTGGGCATCCGTGGTGAGCTGATCTGTCCTAGTTTTGTGCTTTTTCTGATTGTCAGTTTCTTGTGTCCACATCTGCTGGCAGTGAGACGTGCGGGTAAGCATTTTGTTCCCTCTCCCATCACCTCACAACCTGCCCCAAGAAAGCCAGATGGTCTGGTCTGGTTCTCACACCTCACTCAGGTGGGGAATTGGGCCCAGGTCATCTTTTTGGTTAACTCCATATTTTTTCAAATCACTTATTTAACAACAACAACAACAACAACAACAACAAATTTGGTGCGTGTGTATGTGTGTGTGTGTGTGTTGGTTTTTTTGGTTTGGGGCCACATCCAGCTGTGCTCAGGGCTTACTCCTGACGCTGTGCTCTGGGACCACTCCTGGCAGTGCTCCGGGGATCATATGTGGTGCCAAGGACCAAACCAACCAGGGTAGCACCTTACCCCCCAGACTGTCTCTCTGACCCCAACCAACATAAGATTATTTCTATCCTCCCTTAACCGTTTCAACCTGCCTGTGTAGATTTTTTTTTCTTTTTTGCATTTTGGGTCTCACCTGGCGATGCACAGGGGTTACTCCTGGCTCATGCACTCAGGAGTTACTCCTGGCGGTGCTCGGGGGACCATATGGGATACTGGGGATCGAACCCGGGTCGGCTGCATGCAAGGCAAACGCCCTACCCGCTGTGCTATCGCTCCAGCTGCCTGTGTAGATTTTGATGGTGGCAAGGTGTTTATGTAACCACTCTCTGGTGTGTGACTTCTGTTAGATACTTCACAGGCTAGCTAAGCACTTGGGGGTAAGAGGAGAGTTTGTTTACGTGCACACACCACACGGTCAGGCTGAAAAGGTTAATAGGAAGCCCTGGTTGTGCCTGTTTTCCTGAGCAGCGCTGTTTGAAACCAGCCACACCTCAGTTCAAGTCCCAGCTTTACAATGCATGCACCGGTGTCGACTGGGGGCAGTTGCATAAGCTTTCTGAAAATAATTCCTCCATTATTTTCTTGTAAATTAAAATATATATATATTGTTAATTAGGATGATTATAATAACGTTAATTTTCATGGTTCTAATGAATGCAGTTATATTGTTTTCTTTATTTTTTATTGAGGTATCATAGTTGACAATAGCATTGAAGTTACTATTTTATATTTGCAAAGCCCTCCACTAATCCCTTCACCAGTGTGGCAAGATCCCTCCCACATTGTCCCAGGATCTCTTTCCCCCTCCCTCCTGATTCCTCATTTGTAACTTGTAATAACAATAATTCTTGCCTTATGGGATTGTTGAAAGGATTAAATGAAATAGTATAGTAGCTGACTGGCTCATGGCAAGTGCTCTATAAGCAGTAGCTTTTGTTATTCATGCTTTAAACAAATATTTGCTGGAACTCGAATGTTTACCAGATACTCCACTCGGTCCCTAAGTATCTACTCCTGTAAGTTGAGACGTGGTAGCTGCTCTCAAGGGGCTCTCTTTGTTGCAGGATTGAAGTAGATGAGCAAGATAACTGAACGGAAATGAGCAAATGTTTGACAATTCATCTTCCCGTGTCCGAAAGCTTTTAGAGACCCCACTTCCCAGCCTCACGTGCTTTCTCTGAGCAGCTTCTGGACTCCGAGGTGATCCTTTCTGCTTCCCTCCAACATTCTCCAGTCAAAGCATCAAAACCTCCCCTCTGCTCTCAGCCTGCACTGACAGGAGAATCCAGGAGAGGAGGGAGTGATAGAAGAGAGGGGGCAGGATCCCAGGCTCTCAGAAGCTCTGTGGCCAGTCCTGGTCCAGCCTTGTCTCAGGAGCTGAGGGTAGGGCTTGGGAGCCCTGGATTTACAGACACAGTTTGGAAGGCTGTTCCTACCACGAAGCCTGGGAGAGCATCAAGAACAACCAAGAGATCCTCAGATTCAGCACCAAGTAGGGCTAGGAGGGCAGTACACTGGTCAGAGAGAAGTCCAAGGTAAGAAAGAAATGACATGGCCCAGCGGGGTGTGTGTGTTTGTGTGTGTGTATGTGTGTGTGTGTGTGTGTGTGTGTGTGTGTGTGCGCGCGCGCACGTGCTCCTGCTCTGCAGTCAGGTGGTCTTATGGTTGAGTGGGTGGGTGGGAGTGTCCTAACTTGAGAATGGACTTTTCTTTCATTTAATGATTCAGTTACTCACTAACAAATGTTTATAGAGTTCTGACTTTCCCAGGAACGACACAAAGGAACAAAGCCAAAGCCAGATAAGTGTGGCCAGTGAAAAGTGCCTGCCACAGAGACGGTGCGGGGCGGTGGAGGCGGGCGGGTATTCCCTGTGGGGGGTAAATGGCAGGAGGGAAACTGGGGACATTGGTGCTGGGAAATGTAAACTGGTGGAGAGGTGGGTGTTGGAACATTGTATGACTGAAACCTGATCATGAACAAATTTATAACTGTGTAGCTCATGGTGATTCAGTAATTAAAAAAAAAAAAAACATGGCCAGTGAACTCAAGTCACACACAGGATTTCAATCCAGACATGCCTGCTTTTGAATCTTGGCATTTCCTGGCGGGAATGGGGAAAACTGATGCCAACTGCCACTGGTCTGTCCAGGGCAGCTGTTGACTCTGCCACCAGAGAGAGCCAGGCAGAGGATGGGAGTAGGAGAATTTTCCTGAGAGGGTGTTTGTAAAGGTAGAGATGGGGCACCTCTGTGCTTGGCCTGTGAGAGTCACCTAGTGAGTGTTTTTAAATGAGGAGGTGCCTACATGTTAAGTGTTTAATAGCCACATGCAGCTAGCGGCTATGATATTGGATGCAGAAGCCTTACCACATAAACATGGTCTTCCCTAAATCAGACCATGTCTGATTTACTTGTACTTCCCTATTGTCTAGCTAAGATCTGGCACATAAATGGTGTTTTACGAAAGCAAAGCGCATTAATTCAACAAGGAAAAAATAGATATAAGGGGAAGGAAAAAAAGGAGGATGGAGCATGAAAGCATAAAAACATAAGAATGCCTAAAGGGTAGGGACCTGGAGCTAAGAAAGAGAAGCATGCGGGGGAAGGGCCTGGTGGAGGAGCAATGCAGCGAAATGGGGTGGGGGGGGGCAGTGATTCTTCATCTAGTCAGACATCACAAAATCCTGGGGTCATTGATTAAAAATATATAGATGTGGGTTTCGCCACGAATCATTGGATCAGCAGGTTGAGGGGGCTGTACTTTCATGCACCAGAGGACCGTAGGGTGTCTGCTGTGGACTGCTTGGCCCCATTTCATATTCCAACACTCCAGTGATCTCAGAGAACGCCACAGCCCTAGAGGGGAACACGGGGTAGAACTGACATCATTGCACCATCCATCAGTGCAAAATGATCTTTCCAGTGCAGCTGCAAGCTCTCAAGCAGGGTGGAGGAGGGGCTCTTGGGCAGGAGGGAGGCAGAGAGGGAATGGCCAGGAAGGAGAGAGAGAAGCTGAGCTGACTGCTGGTGGAGCTGGTGGAATGAGAACTTCGTTAATCCAGCCATCTAGCCAGGATTCTAGATCACTCTCGAACTTGCCACATCCTAGTTTTAAACCAGCTGTCTTATTTCTCTATCAGCGTTTATCTCAGATGGAAACAATGGTTGCTCACGTGTGCAGTTGGGGGAGGGACTGGGCAGGAACCAGTTCCAAGTAGGTGGCAGGTTCTACAGCAGCTTGGCGAGTCCACATGGGGGAAGAGTCTAGAAGTCTGCTAAGAAGCCATGAAAGCTCAGGCTCATAAGCCAGGGACCGTGTGGCATCTTGGCCCCTTTCTTGCTGTACTTGTAGACACTTGACTTCTCAGAGTGACAGTGTGTGGCCTCTGGGGGCAGGGGTCCTACTTCCTGGGGTAAGATTGTTGCCCTGACGCTTAGCTGTGGACTGGCAATGAGTAAGTGCTCAATAACATGGCCATTATTGCGTCTCCAACTGATGATAGATCCGAAGAAGGAAAAATCTTCCTCTCACCCCGTCCTCATCCCAAAGTTTGCTTCTGCCTGAGTCCCATTCTCCACCTCGTCTCAGACTTGAACTAAAAATGTGAGAGGTCTGTTGAGCTAGGATACTGCTTCCACACTCAGGACCTGTGTGGTGAATCTCTGTGGCTAGGAATGCAGGGAGGCAGGGCTTGGTATTAGAGGAGGCTAATAAGTCCAGGGCAAATTGGGCTGTGGAGTCCCTTTTATGCCCCTTGAACTTCCTGCCTAGCAGCTTTCCGCCTAGCAGGAAGAGAGATGGGGACCAATTGCAAGTAGTGAGTTCCTTCATCTTGGGAAGGCACCTTACAGGGCACCTTACTAGCTGAGTGGCGGCAGAAAGAGTGAGCAACCCAGGGTCCCAGGAGTCATGGAGGAGAAGACACTCAGAACTGAAGAGAAGGAGGGGACAGAGCCACCAGGGCCCCCTCCTCCCTCCTTCTCCTGGTGGGTTGGCATGAAACCAGTAGGTCTATTATCTCCTTTGATCGGTCAGGCCTTTACCTCCTTGTGTTAGGCTCAGAGATTTTACGGGAAGTGTCCAGGCTCATACCCTATTGAAAACTCCCTTGCCAGCTCCTTTCGGTGAAGGGGGTGGTTAGCCCAGATGACAGAACTCATCTTTAAGGGCAAAGTCCAGGGCACGACGCACCAGGAGGTCGGAATCTGTCTCTCAGCGCCACCTAGTGGTAGACTGCATCCCTCACACAGTCGTTGGCTGCCCTTTGGAGCCTCTGCACTTCCCTTTTGGTCCTTGGCTCACCTCTATGTAAGTTCATGGACCTTTAAGCTTTGCCTCAGGTGGAGACTTTAAACTCCTTGTACTTTGTTCCTGCTCAATTTCGCATAGTTTCAGAGAAGGGGACTAGAAAATGATGGCACAGAATGACAAGAGTGAAACTGGGAACATTGGAAAGAATATTCTCTCCTTTTCCAGTTCTGGACACTGGCTCCAGCCTGGTTCTCATTCCAGGCACCTCGCTCTCATGCGTGCCACAGGGCATGGGGACATGAAGCCTCATTTGCAGGAAGGTCAATCTTTTGGTTAAGGAGGGATCAACTTTGCCACCGAAAAAGGGGTGGGGCATGGAGCTGGGATCAGATTGGGAACTGTGCTCCTCTGGTCACGAGCTCTGGGTTTTCAGAGAGATGGTTTGGGCGGGCACCTTTCCCAAAGGGAATTTCCACATGAGGTTTCCTGGTTCAGGTTTAGAATGGGGAGTACTAGCCCCTTTCCCTTTCACGGGGTCCCTCCAAAAGACTGACTCAGAGAGGTTGGCTGGATGGAGCAGAAGGAAGGTCCAGGATGGGACAAAGCGCACACACGTCCTTAGAAGAAGAAGTCAACTGGCGTGGCTCTGCTGGCAGCACGTGAGGGATGCTCTTTCCAGACACCACAGCACTCCTGTGGGCTGTCAGGGACTCTTTCAGATGGCTCTGTGACGGTCTGACCCTAAATGCAGGGATTTCCTGGCACTGCACAGATGACTGCGCTTACATCTAGCTCTGGAATAAACCCACTGGGATATTCAGAATGAGAAATACCCCAAAATGCACTTGCCGCTCAAACCAGTGGAAATGAAACAGTGCATAAAAAACTGGAAGCCATTCACAGAGGTGAGGATTGTAGGAATCCTAGAACTTTCCCCTCTATTCCACATCTCCTGCTTTCACTTATATTATTTTATGGTTCATACGTCTTTTCTTGAGCTATAACATTCAACATTTTTTGTAATTTATATTTAGGAAAGGGATACTTGGAGGGCGGTATTTTCACTCATGTTTTTAACAACAAAAATTAAAGAAAAAAATACAACCTAAATATTCACCAGTTGGGACCTAGTCAGTAAATTAATGTGACTATCTAAAAAATAAAATCACAAGTAGCAACCAAAATTTCCGTTGAAGTGTTTTATTTCTTGATGTGGGAAGATTAGTGTAAAGTGAAACTGTTTCTAGAAAAAAATGTATAAGTGATTTATTTTATTAAAAAAACTGAATATATATACAACAACATGTACATCTATATACATACATATAGAGAATATTTCTCCAATTATTAACAGTAATTATCTTTTTGGTATAAAATCTGATGTAATGTTTTTAGGTCTGCTTTGTTCTTTTCTGTGTCATTTGACTGCTTTATAAGAACTATGAATCATTTTTCTAATAAAGCTTTTAAGATGTTCTTAAAGTATTGATATCATTAATAAAGTAAGAAGCTGAGATTCAGGGAAGTTGACAGTTAACTCAATAAGCGGTCAAAGAGTCTGATAGTAAAAATAAAAACAGAATTTGCCTCATAATTTCCCAGCCTGAAAGTTTAATGCCAACTTCTTTGAGGCACTGCTTCCAACTGTTAAGATCCTGGTGAGTGACAGGACCTGGGGGAGTTGGGGGTCCACGTTCAGGTCAGAGGGAACTCACATACTTTTGATATTGTCTGGACCCCTGTTACCTCTTCAGAGCAATCAGTCAATGACCACATGAGTGTCACCAGAGTCCATTCACTATATACGATATTTTCATGGCCTGGCAGTCACCCAGGTCTTGAAGCAGCAGACGTAAGTCTGGGGACTGTGTTAAGTTTGGCCTCACTCTACTCACAGCCCATTTTCTATCCTGTAAGAGAAATGACTTATTCAACCACGTTCTTCACTTGAGAAAAGAAGGAAGGTGAAGCTGATTGTCTGGGGTCGTCCAGAGGCTTGGTTTTGTGTGATTCTGGGACGGAGGAGTGGCATGAATGATTTCAAGTAAAACATCCTGAAGCCCCTCTTTATTACCAACACCCCTCATCACTCTGCCATGCCCATCCATACTCATCCATACTTCTCGACCCCGTTCCCAGAGACCCCATCCTGCCAACCTCCCTTTGATGTTCTTAGAGTTCCAGAACATAATCCGGTTCCATTCAGTGAGCGGGAGAGAAGAGCAGTTAGAACAGAGAGTGAGACCTAATGGTGGGCTGGGAAAACACTGGAGTTTGCTTTGAATAGGATTCTGGATTTAAATGGTCAAAGGAAAGGATGTGATACCACTAATACCAGAACCCAGCTGCTCATAAAGGGCTTACCAGGAGCAAGCAGCCCCTCCTTAGCCTCTCGGAACACAGACGTGCTGCTCAATGCACTCTGTGTTCTTCCTTCCTGGAACTAGAAAGCCCTTTATTCTTCCCTCCCTGTTCCTTTTTTTTTTTTTTTTGAGAGGGCGGAGTACATTTAGGGGTGCCTGACAGGTTTGAGGACCCTACCTAATGCAGACAGAGGGACAGAGGCAAGTTAAGTGAAGGAACAGGAAAGGTTTGTTGAGATGCGCTCCCAGGCGAGCCCTATTTACCTCTGGTGAGGTGGTGGCAAGGCCACGCCTGGGAGAGACTCAGTGGGTTTTTTAAATCTCAATGGTGCAAAGGGGAACAAAGGACAATGTGTTTTTTTCTGGCAGGAAGGGGACAAAAGGAAGGTGTGCTCTTTGGCAGAAGGGAGGTAGAGGAAGGTATGGGGGCATTCCTTTATCCACAGGGGGTGGATGGAATGCCTCCTGGTGGAATATAGTCTTGTCCTCTGTGCAGGGGGAGGAGACAGGGTGATCCCAAGCAAACCTTCCAGTGCTCAGGGATTATTCTTGGCTCTGTGCTCAGAAATTAGTCCTGGCAGACTCGGGGACCATATGGGATGCTGGGGATTGAACTGCATGTAAGGCCGGTGCCTTACCAGCTGTACTATTGCTGTGGCCCGTCTCCCTGTTTCTTTTATTTTTTTTTTTGGTATAAAATATTATTCTTTCTTCCTTTCCTCCTTTCTTCCTTTCCTCCTTTCTTTCTTTCTTTCTTTCTTTCTTTCTTTCTTTCTTTCTTTCTTTCTTTCTTTCTTTCTTTCTTTCTTTCTCTCTCCATCCCTTTCTTCCTTCCTTCCTTTCTTTTTTTTTATTTTTTAATTTTTTTTTTATTTTTTTTTATTTTTTTTATTATTTTTTTTTTTTGAAGTAACAGATTTTATTTAGAGGTTTCTGAGGGAAGGAGGAAGGGATAAGTGGAAAAGAAAAATAACAGCAGGAGTAACACGCTCAAGAAAGAACGTGGGCTCCTCCGAAGATGGAGAGAGCTCTACACACATCCTAGCACTGGACACGAAAGCACGAAAGTACACATCTCAAGGGGGGGAGATGCGGGCGACACATGTGCTCAGACACCACATGTGCTCGGCCACGTGGGCACAGGCAGCACAAAGGCTCAGGCAGCATATGCGCCAATTTTTTTTTTATTTTTTGCTTTTTGGGTCTCACCTGGCGATGCACAGGGGTTACTCCTGGCTTTGCACTCAGGAGTTACTCCTGGCGGTGCTCAGGGGACCATATGGGATGCTGGGGATCGAACCCGGGTCGGTCAAGTGCAAGGCAAACGCCCTACCCGCTGTGCTATCGCTCCAGCCCCTCTTTCTTTCTTTCTTTCTTTCTTTCTTTCTTTCTTTCTTTCTTTCTTTCTTTCTTTCTTTCTTTCTTTCTTTCTTTCTTTCTTTCTTTCTTTCTTTCTTTCTTTCTTTCTTTCTCTCTTTCTCTCTCCCTCCCTCCCTCCTCTCTCTCTCTCTCTCTTTCTTTCTTTCTTTCTTTCTTTCTTTCTTTCTTTCTTTCTTTCTTTCTTTCTTTCTTTCTTTCTTTCTTTCTTTCTTTCTTTCTCTCTCTCCCTCCCTCCCTCTCTCTCCCTCCTCTCTCTCTCTCTCTTTCTTTCTTTCTTTCTTTCTTTCTTTCTTTCTTTCTTTCTTTCTTTCTTTCTTTCTTTCTTTCTTTCTTTCTTTCTTTCTTTCTTTCCTTTTTAATGAGTCATTGTGAGGTACAGTTACAGACCTACAAACTTTCATGCTTACGTTTCAGTCATACAATGATCAAGATACCATCCCTCTACCAGAGCCCATTCTCCAGCACCAATGTTCCCAGTATCCCTCCTACCCCCCCACCCATCCACTCCCACACCCCCACCCCACCCCACCACCTCTGTAGCAAGCACATTCCCTTTTACTCTCTCCTTTTGGGTGTTATGGTTTGCAATACAGGTATTAAGTCATCTGCCCTGTTTCTTGATGATTTATTGTATTCCCAAGAAGGTGGTAGCTCTGACTTCACAGTCAGAGATAGAAATATGGAGATAGAAAAATCACCAAAGATGGCATTTCTGCTTCCCGAGTCTGTATCTTGACGAAAGATGTAAATGAAAGCAAACCTTGACTTAAACTGTAGGTAAGAAAGAGGGGCAATCCTTTGATGGAAAGAGTATAAACCTTTGCAAATAACTGGTCAATTTTGAGCCAACACCTGAGCATTAAGTCAACAAAGAGAGTGTGGTAGAGACAAAGCCTGGCCCTGGAAACAATGTCTATCATAAGAACACGGAGAATTGCACGCTGAAAGGTGCAGAACTGTAAGCAGTTACTAGGCACATGGTGTGTGTATGGAAGGTGGGGGGAGGAGAGAGGTCATCATGGATTGTTCTCATACTCCTTGCACATAGGTTTGAATATCTTTTTAAAAAATGGTTTTTAGAATTAGCCAGCTGGACTCCGTTTTGATGGTCCTAGTTTTGTTGGCAACATCCAAGGCAGAAGCCAGCCGAACAGATGCGTCCTTCTCTCCAGCAGGTCTGATTAGGATGTTGACCTTGGCTGCCACATCAATGTCACAGAGCTTCTTCACAGCCTGTGTGATCTGGTGCTTATTGGCCTTGACAGCCATGGTGAACACTAATACATTGTTATCTTCTATCTTTTTTCTAGGCTGACTCAGTGGACAGAGGGAGCTTCAGGATGGCATGTAGTCAAGCCTGTTTCTCCTGGGGGTGCTCTTCGGAGAATATCTGGGCCGCCTTCTCAGCCCCAGCATTTTGGTCTAGCAGTTGGACAAGGGGTGAGGTGTGAGTCTTTTTTTTTTTTTTTGCTTTTTGGGTCACACCCAGCGATGCACAGGGGTTACTCCTGGTGGTGCTCAGGGAACCATATGGGATGCTGGGGATTGAACCGGGTTGGCCACATGCAAGGCAAATGCCCTACACGCTGTGCTATAGTTCCAGCCCATGAGTCTCCTTTTTGTGTGACTATGGATGCTTCTCAGCAGTTTTTTTGTTTGTGTGTTTGTTTTGCCTTCAGCATTTGCTTTGGCTTCAGCTTTGGGAGGGGCAGAGCTTTCCTTCTTTGCTTTTGGTGCCACCTTCATAAAAAGCAGTCTCAGTCTCTGGTCTGCAGGATCCTGATCCTTTGCATAGCACATGGTACTTGACTGACTGTTAAGTTGAACAGATTCCTTGAAGTAGGAGTTCGGTCCTCAATAGAGCCTAGTCTTCGGGAAGACAAGACACTAAATTCATACTTAGCTGTTTATTACCTTTTGAGACTAACATGGCACTTGAATTGAACTCATTGCTCAGACAAGACAGAGTGTCTGGGATACTATCTACACCATTCAGGTAGAATTTTCTGGAAGCAGAAATGAGATACATTTGAGAAGAATCAAAAGGGTTAAGGAAAAGAGTTGAAACAGGTTTTATCCAACCTTTGACCCTCGACCCTCAATGATACATGTCACCTACCTCACCATCTCCCACCCTCACTCTCCCACCCCTTTCTATGCTGGGTAGCCTTTCAGCCAGCAGCTCTAGGAGAAACCTGTGACTCTGATTTACAAAAAGAAAGATTTTTCTCATCTCTGGACCTAGTGGGGCCAGGAACTGGGACTTAGATGAGGTGTTGTGATAGAAATTCTTAACCTAGTAATGTTGCCAAGTCCCGAGATACCCTTCTGCAATCAGTGTGTCTGGCTGAAATTTCTCTTTGAACTGATACAGTGAAGTTGGGACAGGCACACAGTGTCCCCCTGGGCAGAATGGCTTAGATAGCAGCATAAAAGATTGGAGTTGCAAAGCCTTCTCATAACCAGGCTCGCCTCCACAATACCCCTTTGTCCTTCATCAGACGACTAAGCTCCTTGTATCCTGGCAAAGGGAGGCACGGAGGGGAGGTGACCAGCTTGGAGTTTGGTTTCTAATCTCCAGGGAAGAAATTCTTTCAAATTTGCCCAGCACCTGGGCTGGCAGCTGAGTCAGAAATGAGAGCAGCTGGGGGGTAGGGGGGTTGGGCCCCCCCCACCGATGTCCAAGTTTCATAATTAATTCTATTCCTCCTGCCCCTCAAATTAAAAACCTTCAAAGTCAAAACCTTCATTTAGAAGGATAAACTGGGGTGGTTTCAGCCCTTGTTCCTATTTTCTGTTTGATTTCTGTCAGCGTTGACCTTTCTCTCCCCTTGAATTTTTTGCTGGTCTCATGAACTTGAGCTTCTTGTCAGTTCTCTTTTAGTGCACGCACACCCTCATGTCTTAATGCTTTATGGATGAATCCACAAAATCGTGAGTTCTTCATTTTCAGGTTCAAGGTGTTTATGTATTCTACGTAGTTCTTAGCCACTGCATTTTCTTCTTGATGACTAAAAAGGAGGGGGCATGACTTCAAAGTGTTCCTTCAAAGCAAAAAAAAAAAAAAAAACCAAAAAAAACCCCACCAAAAAAACGAATACTAGTTGGCAGCCTGGGAGAAAGATTCACGTCCTGATGGCCATTTGAACTACAAACCTGAACAACCTGCAGTCAACATCACTGTTTTCCCGGGTCCTCATGCTTCTTCCCCCTTCAGACATTCCTTTCCACCTGGCACAGGCATCTAGAACCGTTCAAGAGCATCCTGAGCCACCTTTGCACTTGCTTGGCCCATGACCATCCCTCTTTCTCAGCAAAGCTCCCAGCTGTGTGAAGCTTATAATGTCTCTCTAGTTCAATACCCATCCCAGTAGACAGTGATTTTTATTTAGGACTCTGTGCCTTGCTGCCCAGCACTTTCTTAGAGTTTCCTGCTGACTTTCTGTTTTCTTTGGGGGAAGTGGGTGGGGAAGGTCCCAGCAATGCTCAGAGGAGCCCAGGGAGCTCCCCAACAATATGGTTCAATGATCAGGTCTCCCGCAGAGGGACACCAGTGCCACGCCCAGATGTGCTCAGGGGTCCGTTTGGTGCAGGATATGGAATGTGGGGCCCCAGGCATGCAAGGCATGTGCTCCTTTGAGCTATCTCCCTGCTGGCTTTCTTGAGGCTTATCTGTTTTTTCCCCTTCATCTCCCACAGCCACGAGCCTTCTGGAGCCTTGGGTTAGGTGTGAGTTCCCTGGCCTGTGTGCTTTGCTCATGTGTTGGACACTGGGGGCTGCAGACCATCCTCTCCCTTCCTTTGGGCCCCTCGATTTCTCTTTCACTGTTTATATCTCACTAGTCATATGGTGTGTGAGAGGGTGAAGGGGGTGTATATCCTGGTCAGGAAGAGGATGATGCAAGGCTCAACTTAGGCCATTTTAGCTCTTTTACACTTGAGCTTTGAAAGATTGGAGCCCAGACTTACTAGCAACAATATCTGAAAAAAAACCAAAACAAAACAAAACAAAGTTCTCTACTTAGGTCCCCAAAGTCCATCCTAACCTTTCTCTTTTTTAAAAAAAAAGTTTTTATTAGAGAATCACTGTGATGTACAGTTACAAACTTATGAACTTTTGTGTTTGCATTTCACTCATACAGTGATGGTTTACCCATCCCTACACCAGTGCCCATTGACCTCCACCAATGATCCCAGTATCCCTCTCACCACCCCCACCCCACCCCCCACCACCCACCCTGCCTCTGAGGCAGGGCATTCCCTTTTGTTCTCTCTCCTTTTGGGTGTTGTAGTTTGCAATAGAGGTATTGAGTGGCCTTCTTGTTCGGTCTATAGTCTACTTTTAGTTCGCATCTTCCAACCCGAATGGGTCCTCCCGACATCCTCTACTTGGTGTCCTTTCCTCTATCTCAGCTGCCTTTTCCCCCAGCATGTGAGACCCAGCTTATTTTGACAGCATTCCCTTTAAATCTGGAAGCTGCTTGATCAGGCCCTTCCATCCAATTTGTTTTTGTTTTGATAACCTGGAGGTATTCAGGCCTTACTCCTGGTTCTGTGCTCAGTGATCACTCCTAGAGGACTTGGGGATCACCTGGTGGATCAGAGAGCGAACCAGGTTAGATGCGTGCAGGGCGAGCACTCTACCCACTGTACTATTGCTCTTGTCCCCAACCAACATCTTTTGGACTGAGGAGAGTTGAAGTTCTTTTTGTTATTGTTATTTATTTTGTTTTTGGGGCCACCCCCAGCAGTACGCAGGGCTTATTCCTAAATCTGCACTCAGGGATCACTTCTGGCAGGGCTCGGGAGACCATATGGAATGACAGGGTAGAATCTGGGTCAGCCACATGCAAGACAAACTTCTTACCCACTGCACTATCTATCCAGCCACTGAAGTTGGCTTCTGTTGTTTTCAGCCATAGGACTCTTACATGAAAAAAAAAAAAAAGGACTCTTACATGCACAGGCTTCCCACTCCCCTGCCTCTGTATACTTCCCTCCTTCCTATTTCAAGAAGGGGTTATTACAAAGAGACGTCCCCCCTTTTCAAACTCCAACAGATTGCCTTGTCCTCCTCTCCCACTGCCAGCCCAAGCCTATATGCCCTCAGGTCTTTCTCATCCAGCTTGTTCTCCTATAAAGCTGGTCCAGGTGCTGGAGCAATAGCACAGTGGGTAGGGTGTTTGCCTTGCACGCGGCTGACCTGGGTTCGATTCCCAGAATCCCATATGGTCCCCTGAGCACCGCCAGGAGTTAATTCCTGAGTGTAGAGCCAGGAGTAACCCCTGTGCATCACTGGGTATAACCCGAAAAAAAAAAAAAAAGCTGGTCCAAAGATTTCCAAACTCAGGACTGGAGCGATAGTACAGCAGGTAGGTCATTTGCCTTACATGTGGCTGACCTGGGTTCGATCCCCGGAGTCCCATATGGTCCCACAAGCATTGCCAGGAGTAATTCCTGAGTGCAGAGCCAAGAGTAACCCTGAGCATCGCTGGTGTGACCTCCTCCCCGCCTCCCCCCCAAAAAAAACACAAAGAATTCCAAACTCAAGATTGCTTTGACTTCAGTGCTTCCTCTGTTCTACCTCACTCCTTTCTTTCTTATCACAGCACCTGCAGCACCTGGGGCAGACTATACATAGTTCTCTCTCAGCCTCCAATTTCCATGTTCAGCCCCTTCCTGATCTGGCCGTGGGCCCAATGCCTCCCCTGAAATCACCCACTTGAGTCACATCTCTCCTGACTTGTGGTCAGAGGGCAACCTCCGGGGAGCCAAGCCACTCTAACAAGCACACAGAAATCCTTCTGGTTCCTTTGAAAGTAATCCTGAAAATTACTTGTGGTGGACAAGAGCAGCCCCTGCGTGGAAGGTTTGCTTTGCAGAAGGGCAGAAAAGTTCTTGTGTCTCAGACATGTAAGAACCTTACATGTTCAAGGTACTTTAGAGATTACAAAGCTGCTTCCCCCATCTGAGCAGCCGAAGAGAGCTGCAGAGAACCATCATTAACTGTCTACTGAGGCAGGGACTCTGGCATGATAATTCCTCACTATGTACTGTGCCTAACATGTCCCCTCTTCCTGTCTATGCTTAAAACAGCCATGCAGGAATGGGGGGTGGGGGTGGGATTGCTCGCAGGGCTGGAGTGCATACTGAGCACCACTGGGTATGGCCCCAAACTAAATAAAAACAACCTCCTGCAAAAACTGTCAGACAGAGAAGAGGAGAAACCACAGGGCCGGCGGGGGGTGGGAGGGCAGGGGTGGTTAAGGAAGGACCCTTCCTTTGTATGTGCTCAATCCTGGTTTAGTTCCTGATATCTCAGTCTCTTCTCCCTCTGCACACATCCTCTCTCCTCCAACCCCCATAAAAACATTAGCAGGTGGAGCCCGAGAGACCCACTGCGTGTCTCTAGGAGTGGTTCTGGTGGTCCCTGACACCACGGGGCCCAAGCAGCAGCACATCCTCGCGTCTTAGCATTGAACAACCTGTTCCAGTCAGCTGAGGACACGGAAAGTGACCCCCAGGCTCCCTGAGCACTGTTTGGGAGGTACCCCCTACCCCAAACAAACAGACAGACAAAAGTAGCCATGAAGTTCCAGATTATTCCCATCTCCATTTTGCCAATGAAAAAGTGGACGTGGAAAGATTAAATATATAAAATGACCTATGCCATTCAGCTAGGCTATGGGGGCTGAGCCCAAATTCAGGTTTCCTTTATAAGACAAGGCAGCAAAGGCTGTGTCAGTGCAGTGGGTTGGGTGTGTTTTACGGTTCCCCCTTGATCCTGTCCTTGAGTCACTAGAACTGCTTTCACTGTGCCCAGCCTCACCCAGGACCACCTCCCAGTCCACAACCCTACATTCTTCGAGTGAAAAACCAGGGACCCAATCATTGCTACACATTGCCTTTTCTCTCTTTGGGGATCTCTGACCATGGAGCTGTGAAGATTATCTTGGCACATATGGTGACATTAAGTTTCATACTTGCCCGTAACACTTTTAATTTATTTATTTATTCATTTATTATTTTTTGTAATTTACTTTTATTGAATCTTCATGAGATAACACAGTTATAAAGTTTTCATGACATGTTTCAGTCATACAATATTTCAACACCCATTCCTTCACCAGTGTACATTTCTCACCTTCAGTGTCCCCAGTCTCCCTCCCACCATGCCACCCCTTACCTCAGACTGTCTCTATGGCAGACACCTCTCTCTCTCTCTCTCTCTCTCTCTCTCTCTCTCTCTCTCTCTCTCTCTCTCTCTCTCTCTCTCCCTCCCTCCTTTTGGGCATTATGGTTTGCACTACAGGTACTGAAAGGTATATCCCTTTATGACTTTTCACCATGGCACATTTTAAGCCACTCTCTTCTGGGTCCTTTCTTGAAAAAGGAGATCAAGATCACTACCTGTGTGGCCAGCGGGTTTGAACAGCTGAGGCTGAGGTTTGAACTTAGCCTCAGGCAAGTGTTTGAAACCACATCTTCCGGCCCCTGTGCATGCTCTCTTCAGGTCAACTGTTTTGTCCTGGACACAACCCAATATTATTTGAAATCATCTAGATATGGTTGGAAAAGACTTTTGGTGGGTGCCAGAAGACCTGAATTGAAACTGCTTTCTGCCTTTCCTGACAGATATGACCTTGACCAAACCATATGACAACCCTTAGATGGGATCTCTACATTTATTTATTTATTTATTTATTTATTTATGTTTTGGGGCCATACCTGGCAATGCTCAGGGGTTACTCCTGGTTCTGCACTCGGGAATCACTCCTGGTGATGCTGGGGGAACTATATGGAATATCAGGGATCGAACCCAAATTGGTTGAATGCATGGCAAGCTTCTTACCCACTGTACTATTTCTCTGCCCTTCTGGATTTCTACATTTATTAAGTGGGGATGAAAATAGTTGTCTTGTGGGTCAGAGCGATAGTACAGCAGAGGGGGTACTTTTCTTGCGTGTGACTGGCCCAGGATTGATCCCTGTCATTCCATGTGGTTCCCTAAGCACTGCCAGGAGTGATCCCTGAGCACAGAACCAGGAGTAAGCCCTGAGCATGACCAGGTGTGACCCCCAAACAAATAAAAAACAGTTGTTTTTCCCAAAGAGTCAAGAGTAAATCATTTAAATATTTGTAGGAAGAAATGATTCCTACTATAGGAGTTAGAACTACAGGCTCATGGAGTTCAGTGCACAGGAAAGCTGGATTAAAGCAGCAACTGGCCATGTCTTATGTCACTGTCACTGTCATCCCGTTGCTCATCGATTTCCTTGAGCGGGCACCAGTAACATCTCCATTGTGAGACTTTTTGTTACTGTTTTTGGCATATAGAATATGCCACGGGGAGCTTGCCAGGCTCTGCCGTGCGGATGGGACACTCTCGGTAGTATGCTGGGCTCTTTTAGAGGGGTGGATGAATTGAACCCGGGTCGGCTGCATGCAAGGCAAATGCCCTACTGTTGTGCTACCGCTCCAGTCCAGGCCATGTCTTATAGTTTTCTGAATCTCCCAGACTTCTGATTCCAGAACTGGAGACTTAATTCTAGGCTATGACTTCTATACTCAGCATAAAAGTATTGATATTCTACAGGGAAACATTACTTTGACATTCAAGCTTATTTTGACTCTGATTTTAAAAGAAATATAATTTTTTTGTTGGATCTTAGAATGGTAGTGCGAGCTCATCTCTGTACCTCCTGTGCCTAGTGGATAAGTGTCTGGACCTTCAGATCTGTCTTTCCAGCCCAGGGTCTTTTCTTCTGCGCAATGCTGCCTCCCAGAGCCGGAAAGGAAGCCCTGTCAGCTGCCAGCCAGGCACCAGACTCACTCTGTGGCAAGGGGTACAGCCCTCCTTTGCAGTGGAGGCTTGTCTACAGACCATCCCCTGCCTCTCTGACAGTTTTCTCATCTGTTTCTACATCTGCCCCCACTCTTCTCTCCCAGCCTTACCCGAGAAGAAAGCATTTAACTCACTGGAAAACCTACTGTGGACCAAAGAGTTGGTCCGGGGGCTGGGGTGGGGGGAGGAAGGTACACGTCTGAAGCAGGTAATACCCTGGCTCCCTCCTGAGTGTGCAGAGAGGGAAACAATTCCTCAGTTCCTGCCACTCGCATCATGTGGCTGTGTATGTTGGGTTCCATGAACCCAACAGAACTCCTCTCTCTGCCTCTTTGAATCCCAGGGGTTTCCTTCCAGAAAGAGGGACAGTCCGCCCAAGAACTTGGTGTGTCTGGGAGAGGCTTCAGACACTGTGTACACATTACCTGTCCCTAGTGCAGGTATGCCTTTGGGGATTTTAGACACGGGGACAGGAATGCCTGGAGGATCTATGGCCCCATTGGGCAATTGAAGGCTGGATGAAGCCCTGTGGGTCCTCTGAGGGCTTCTGAAAACCGCAGTCTGAGATTACGCCTGTGTCTGACAGGGGTTACATGCAAGCACCCTATTATCCTCCCCCTTGTACCTTCCTCCCTCCAGGCTGAGAAGCAGCCCAGACCTCTCACATCAGGTCGACTTAGGCACTCAGAAGTCTGTGAGAATTAGAAAGGGGGTTATTTACAAAAGGGAGCTCCCACCCCATGGACCAGTGGAGCTGGTTAGGTTGCCAGCACCACGCAGCGTCCCCTTAGCCCACCTGCAGTTGTGATCCCTGAGTGCAGTCAGGAGTAAACTGAGCACTGCTGGGTGTGGCCCCTAAAGCCAAAAGGGCACCCCCAAACGTCATTCTAAGGAAAAAGTGGTCTTGTTCTCTTGGCTGATACTTAGGTACCAGGACGCAAGAGTGACCTCAGTCTTTCTGCGGGATCTGGGATTAATCTAATGAGCCAGGCCCAATTCATGGCTTTTGGCCATCTACTTCCCTCCTATTTCAGATTTTCCAGATGACACCACCGTTAAGACAGAAGAAGCTAGGCTGACCTCAGAAAGACCGTCTTCTCTGTAATCTTGGCAGTATACAGCAAATGGGGAGTCTTGGAGGATCTGGCCTCACCTTAGGCCAATTATTTAGGCCTCAGTTTCTCTGCCTGGGAAGGAGTGGGGGCAGAATACAGAGGCTCCTGAACACTGTTTCACTGCATGAACTGTACGGAACCCAACATGGGCACTTAGTGGGTCTGCAACAGCCTGTAGCCCTCCGCTGGCTCTGAGGTTTGCCCAGGCCTGCACAGTGGGCGTTGTGCACACAGTCCCCACCACCCCAAGTTGGAAGGCAGGGGCGCGGGGTGGGGGTGTGCTTCTGCAGACACCTCCAATGCAGGCGGGGTGCCAGGAGGGCCCCAGAAGCCCTGCACTGCAGCCACCTGCGCCTCCACCCGGGCTCAGGGCGCGCTTGCAGGCGCCCAGAGCGCGACCTGGGCTTCCAGCTGCACGAGGCGGCAGCGGGGTGGTGGGCAGCACCCGCGGGGCGGGGGGACGGCGCGGGCGGGCGAGCAAGGAGTTAAGCCGGGCCGAGGCAGCGCCTGTCAGACGCGAGCATGTGCAGTTTGCACCGCATCCGTACTATGGGTGAGTGCGGCGGCCGCCGCCGGGGGCTCGGTGGGGCGCGGACAGCGGTCGCCGCAGCCACCCCCGGCGCACCGTGCGGGACGAGGCTGGGCGCGGGAGGGCAGGCGGCGTCAGTGGGGGGCGGCGGGGGTGGAGTGGGGCGGGGGGGGGGGAAGGCCCGGCCGGCGAGTGCGCGCGGGGGGGGCCCGAGCGCCCGGCGTGGGGGCGGGGAGCGGGCGGCGCGGGCGAGCGCCCCGAGTCCCGGCGCGGGAGGAGGCGGCGGCGGCAGCGGCGGCGGCGCGGGAGCGAGCGCGGGGGAGACGCGGCGCTCCCGGCCGCACCTGCCCGGCCCCCGGCCGCCCGCCGGCCCGGCTCCGCAGCGGTAGGTCCCGCCGTGCGCTGCGCAGGCCTCGCCGCCGCCGCCCGGGGACGCGGGGGCCTGTGCGGGGCTGGCAGCGCGGCGCGCGGCGGGGATGGGGGGGAGGAATCGGGCGGCTCTGGGGGCGCGCTGCCCGCTCCGCTTCCTCTCTGCTTTCGCTTTCGCAGCCCAGCCGTGGAGGAGCTCGTGCGTCCGGGCTCGGATTCCCGGGTGGGCGCCCAGGGGGGCGTGTTGGGGAAGGGGTGCAGCTTGGCAACTTTCCCCGCCCCGAGACAAAGGGGGCTTCGGGGAGAGGTGAGGGGCAGGGGTCCGGAGCGGGTCTGGGGCAGCGGGAGGGTTGGCACCCTGCTTGCTTCCGTCCCCCACCTCCATCCCCAGGCCACCTCTGGCGGGCGGAGAGGGGGCGCCAGGCTGGGTGGAGGCGGCGGGGATGGGGGGGCGGGTGGCGGGGAGCCAGGTCTTGGGCGCGGGGACCAACGAACGACCCTCCTGGAGTTGGAGACTTGGGACTTCCCTCTCGGGGACGGAGCCCTGCCCAGACGGCTCTGCCGGCTTCCCCTCCGAGGGCCTGGGAACAAAAAGCGGGTGTGTGTGTGAGGGGGGGGGGTGTCTGCACCCTTAGGCTATCCTCCGCTCCCGGAGCTGTGCCAGGGGCCGTGCCCGCGTCCCCAGCCCCGTCTCCTGGCTCCCGGATCGCGCTCCTGGAGGGGTGCTGCTGCAAGGCCGGCGGGGACCGTTACAAACCCCGCTCCAGGCAAGGGCAGGGAGCCGGCGCCTCTATCCCAGGCCACTTCCTTCCCCTCTTTCTGTGCCCAGTCAAACTGACCCCCTTCCTTTCCTCCCGGGACCTGGTCTCCGCCTGGCTCCGCGCTTTCCGGGGGTATTTATTTGGTTGCCTCAGGTACAGGACTTGCGGCGGGCAGGTTGTTCTCTGCCGCCTCTCACCCTCCCAGGAGAACAGGAGCTCCGGGAGCGCCAGCCAGGGTAACCTTGGGGGTTCTGCTCACGAATTCTCCTGTGTTCTCAGCACCCTAGTGGTAACGCGGTGGGATTTCTGGCTTCAGACTTGGGTCATGGGGAGCTGTAATCAGGGAGGGGCGGGGGAGGGCGTCCACAGGAGGGACGGTTGATGCCCTGGGAGTGATGGATCTCTCTAGGAGTCCTGGTCCTCGGACCCCCGACGACCTTGCCTTCAGCCCCAAGCTGGCTTACACATAGCCCCCTGGCTTTCCTTCTGTGGCAGGGCTGAGGTGGCTTCCCCACGCACCCTCCACCCCACTGTGAAGGACAGCTCTTTGCGAGTTGGGCACTCCCCCCGCCCCCCCCCCCCCACACTTGATTGCAAAGCAGAGCTACATTGGTTTGCCTGTGGATGGAAAGCCTTGCTGGAGGAGATGAGGGTCCTGCCTGCCCTGGGAATTTACTTGTGATACCAGCGGTTGAGGTGGGTGAGCTTGCGGGACTCTTTGCCCTGGAGGCCTAAGAGGGTGGGCTGAGATGCGCGGGGCCCTCCTCCCAGAGTCTTTCTCGGTGGGGCACAGAGAGGGGTAACTGGCCACCATGAGAGCTGGACTAACTTACGTGTCTGGTTCTTGGAGGGAAATGACAATGGATTTAGTGTTGACTTTGCTTAAGGAACAGAACCGAGGATGATTCCAGTTTGAGTCAGGGGCAGCAGGAGAAAGTAAACGTTCTTAAGCTCTCTGAAGCCAAAGCCCCACGAAGGTGCTAGACCAGAGAGCATCTCCTCTTCAACAGGACCTTTCCCTCTAACTAAACAGGGCTCGTCATGGCTCCGTCCCGCAGCCCCAGGGCTCCTATCCCCAGCTACTTACTCAGAGCTGAGAATGAGGACTGGAGCGAGAGTACAGCGGGTAGGGCGTTTGCCTTGCACACGGCCGACCCGGGTTCGATTCCTCCATCCCTCTCGGAGAGCCTGGCAAGCTATCGAGAATATCCCGCCCGCAAGGCAGAGCCTGGCAAGCTCCCCATGGCGTATTCGATATGCCAAAAATAGTAACAAGTCTCACAATGGAGACGTTACTGGTGCCTGCTTGAATAAATCAATGAACAACAGGAGGACAGTGCTACAGTGCAGTGCAGAGAATGAGGATATGGACGTTTGACCTCCCTGCCCCTAAATGGAGGGAGTGGACTAGGACTATTCCATGGACTGTACCTCCAAGATACTGGAAGATGGGAACAACAGATCACCTTGACTTCCTCTTCAGGCTGAGTAGACATGCCTTTCACGTTTACAACATGTTTGAGCACCAGGTCCTTGAATGGGAAATGTTCATTGAATTAGGGAGCATTAAGTGGTGTTTGCTTCACTTGTAAGGGGTTTACATGTTGCTTTTAAAAGAAAAGGTGTCATTTTGCCAGGAAGGGGGAGATGTCAGCTCTTGGGACAGGGTAAGCTCAGGGGGTGGTGTGAAAAGTAATTTTGAGGACTGAGGAGATGGATGGCTCAATTAGCTAGAGTACGTGCTTTGCATGCAGGGGGCTGGGTTTCATTCCTACCTTTGATGAGTTCTCTGAGCACCAAGCAAGAGGTGCCCCTAGGAATGATTCCTGAGCACTGAGCTGGGAGTAGCTCCCTGAACACCGCTGGATGTGGCACCCGCCGAATCAAACAACAAACAGCTTTCCCCCATAGCCCAGTAACCCCCCTCCATCGACAATAAAACTCCCTAAAAACAACAAAAAAATAGTTCGCATATAAAAGGTGCTTAGCAGCAGTCTGTGTGCAGATGTCTCCGACTTATTCCCTGCATAACTTCTTCTGGTAGACCAGGTCCGGCCAGCAGTTCAGTAACAGTCACCCTCCAAGCTCTGAGCAGGGTCTTCTCTCATGTTGGGGCCTCTGGTGTTAAAGTTGAGACCTGGGCAAGGGCAGTAAAGTGAAACTGCTTCATCTTATCCGCAGCTATATCAGATCTGGCCGTCTTTGAGCGAGGGAACCCAAGCCCTTCTTCCACAGCCTGGCTACTTGCACATTTGTATCCTTTTCATTTCCTTCTCTCTTCTCCCTCTCCCCCAATTTATAGACGAGACTGCTTGGTTCATTTATTACTTATTTACAAGAACATGCCTCTTAAGGTGTGAATAATTTAACCTTGTGGAACTTGGGGCTGCTCTCTGCAGTGTTTGGGGGTCACCCTTGGCATTGCTCAGGGGACAATGTGGTGTCAGGGATCGAATGGCCTTCTTAGAGCCCTGTCCCCAGACTCCATTATATGGAGATTTTTTTTTTTCTTTTTGGGTCAAACCTGCTGATGCACAGGGATTACTTCTGGCTTTGCACTCAGGAATTACTCCTGGTAGTGCGTGGGGGGCCACATGGGGTGCTGGGAATCAAACCTGGGTCGGCCGCATAGAAGGTGAATGCCCTACTCGTTGTACTATGGCTCCAGCCCCAATATATTGATAATTTTGACTTGGCAAGTGGGCTGATTTTGACTCAGCTCACTTTGTAGCTCTACCTGGTTAAGGAGAGAATGTAGGAAAGAATTCTGATGTTCTGAGAAGGAAGAAACTCAGCCTTTCTGGCTAGTTCTGGAAATTGGAGATTTTGTATTTGAAAAGTAAATGCAAGCTGATTTTTCCAGAATGGGCAGGAAGGCTGCACTTGTGATGGTTTCCTCCTAAGGGAAACTGAGTCACATTGCAATGGCACGTTTGGTGTGTGTGTGTGAAGTTTTCCTTTCCTGGAGTAAGACTGAGAGTGTCGATGAAACTGGAGGAAGCCCATAGTCCTTATTTTTTTCACAATGAGATAAAGATGCAATGCAAAGCCCACGTGTTTTGTTTCTGATGTGCATTTGCTTCCAACTTTAACCCGTGGGATGCTTCTGTAGCCAAAGAAAAGGAAGCACTTTTTGTTTGTTTGTTTTATCTTGGTGTCCCACCTGGCTATACTCAGGGCTTACTCCTGGCTCTGCACTCAGGGATCACTCCTGGCAGGGCTTGGAAGGACATATGGGGTGCTAGGATTGAACCCCTATCAGCTGCAGGCAAGGTAAGCTCTCTGCCCATTGTTGTATCTCTCCAGCCCCAAAAAGGAAGTGCTTTTTACACTGTAACTCAGGGAGAAAAGAATAGTGAGACTATTTACTATTACTATATATAGTAATTGTTACATCCTCCAGATCAAAAGGAGGGCTTTTACTCCCTTCCTTCTGCTCACATCCATCCCACTCACCTTTGCCCATTCCCCTAAAAGTATAAATGCAGTGGCTTGGGGGGACAGAGGGATATGTGGCCCCTGCTCCTTCAGAGGCTGCTTCTTGCCACATTCCTATTGGTGCTTTCACCTCTCTGGGTCAGTCACAATCCCAGTGTGGCAGCTTGAGTAACCAAGTTCCTGCCAATGCCTGCTTCTGAGATTCTAGCTCCCTTTTATTCTTTCCTCTGCTGGCTCCCCAACAAGTAGTGTGATATGCTTTCAGGGCACTTGGAGTCTGATGTGGCTGGCATTGTTGAAGGAATGGCATCTTGAAACTAGGGCAGATACTGTACATGGGCAAGCCTTAGGTTCTTCCATTGCTCCTTCTCGCTCTAGCATTTTCTGGAGCAGTCTTTCCCAAAGTGGGCAGTATAGCCCCCCGTGAGATGCTGGAAATGTCTCAAGGGGCTAGGGGGAGACTGTGGTAGTAACTTTGGGTGCAACTGGGAACACTTTCTGTTTGTTCCCTTAAAAGGCAATTTCCAGAGGGGATTGCTTATTCAGTTTTTTAAGGGGGCTATAGACCAAAATTAATTTGGGAAACTTCTAGAACTTGCGTTGTCAAATCTTAACACAGGAGGCTTTCACCAATAGGGGAGTGGGGCTAGTCAGAGAGAGCACTTTTTTTTGCTGTTCCTCACTACTTCAGAAGTCCCTCACGTACAATGTACTGGAGCAGCCCCTCCTGACATCTTCCAAAGTTGGATGTGAATGACGAATGCCTTCTAGCTGGTTCATTCATTCCTTGTTTTCTCTCCGTGTTTAAGAGGTATCCCTGTCAAATGAATTTCTGCTATGGTCTGTTTCTACCAGAAAGGTCATTCACCCTGAGTTTTCATAAAGCCTTGACACCAGCCCTGAGGAGTGAGGAATGACAGCCAAGAAACAGATTGATTCTCTTTGTAAAGAGAAGATTCTTTCCTGGGCTATGAGGGGTGATTTATGCCTCAAGATAAAAAGTGCTTCCTTGGGCTCCATGGTGTTCTTGTTTGTAGTCATTAGAGCAAAAAATATCTGGTGCAAGCAAGAAACCCACCTTGTAGACAATCGCTACTGTTCCTTGTAGCAATGGAGGGGACCTGCTTTTAGATCACCCAAATACCTGGTTACCTTTTGTACTGCTGACCTTGGCAAGTCCCCATTTGGTCCCTACTTCCTAGAAACCCCCTTCTTCTCATTGCCAACAATATTTTTTTTAAATCCAGGGAATAAGCAGCCAGATTATTTTATCTACGTTTTAAAGACAAATACGGCAAGCAATATTGTGTCTGGGCAACGCAAGCAGTAGCTCCAGATTTTTGTTTTGTGATTTTTTTTATTTGCCTGCCTTAAACAAGAAGATGGCCTTCTTAGTTGTAAGTGCCTTAAAGTTTTCATATAATCAGCATGGTTTCTAATATAGGTAAGTGCCTATTAATCATCTTTGGTACTTGGATGTAATCAGATACTCAGATTCCTATGTCATTGGACCATGGAATTTGTGTAGAAGCTAGTGATTGGCAAAGACTTTCCAGAATTAGAAAATCTGGGATCTCTTGTATGACCTTGAGTAGTGCATCTGAGTTTGCCACAATTGGAGCTTCAGCTGGATTCAGTGATCATAGCAGTAATAACAATGGTAGCCATAATTTTTATTGCCAGGTATTTGGCATACGTTCTCCTCTCATAGCAATGAGATACCTACACTATTTGTTAATTAATTAATTAATTAATTAATATTTTTGCCTCCTAACCAGTGCTCAGGAATCTCAGCCAATATAAGAACCTGAGGGTGGGTGCTCTTGGATTCCATGATGCAGGAGATTACCTAGGTCACCCTGGTAGTGTTCAGAACCCCCCCTCCCCAGGGCCATATCTAGCAGTGTTCAGGGGGCTGCATCCATGCTCTTGGGACCATGTGATGTCAGGGACTGAACCAGGGCTCGCTGCATGCAACACAGGTGCCTTAGCCCCTGCATCATCTCTCTGATCAGAGATAGTATTTGCACTGCATTTCATAGCTAGAAAAACTGAGGCTCTGAAAAAAGATAAAGTGATTGCACATGTTATACCAATAGTAAGTGTCCAAGCTTGGATTTTCTCAGAGATCTGTCAGGTTCTCTTATGTTCTATGACCTTGACTCATAGAACAATGATGGATCAAATGATTGGAGAAGGTGAACATGGAGGTAGTACTAGTTAAGATTTAAGCTGGATATTCCACCGCTAGTTAAAAGGAGTTGTAAACCCAGATTTTGAAAAACAACATCCCACTGAATGCTCGGAAAAGAGAGGTCAGTTCCCTGCACTGGGGAGAGTAGACCAGATGGCCCGGGAGCTGCTGTGAGGGAACAGACTTTCTATTTGGCATAGCACTGTGTCTCATCAACCCCATTTAATTTTGATGCCAACACTTTTCTCTGCTTAACAGGCTCCATGGGTAGTGTTTTCCTTTCTACCACCCCACTGTATTAATCATAGCTTTATCGATTAATTGAAATAACATTGCATTATTATGTAAGTTTCAGGTGTGCATCATTGAAAATCAACATACACATTACTATTAGCCCCGTAGTAGTTAATTTTTGGAGATCATTAACTTTAGTCCTTATTTTAGTGTTTCTTGCCTAGCTATGGATACCCTCATCAAGACTCTGGGTCCCAGATTTGCTCTGAAAAGTATAGCAAATCTCAAGTGATCACGTTCTTCTCAGAAAGTTTTTGTGGGCACTGATTACTTCATTCAAAGATGATCAACTGGTCTGTTTACACGATTCTCATCTCTTTCATTTTTGTTTGTTTCAACTCTCTTACATCTTTGAGAAGCTTGTGGAAAACTGTTGAGTGGTGGCCTGGGGGAAGTCTGCCCCCCACCCCTTTGAATGAAATTGATGATACATAAGGGAGCATTGTGCTAGGGGTCAGGAGACTAGGGTCCTTGCTTCAGCTAAGTGACTCTAGGCATGTGACATGACTACTTTGGCCTTTGGTTCCCTTATTCATGAAATAAAATTTTTAGGAGGGATAGTGTCTTTTTCAACAATAATGCCAGATGATTCTGGCAATGCGGTCCTTTCTCAGAAAGTAATTTAACCAATAGGCATTATAGAAAGTCAGAACTGGTAGAGTAGAGGTTGGGTTAAAGGAGAGAGGAATCACGTTAAAAGTTAAGGAACAAAGTCAGAGCTGGACTAAAGTTCCTTTTTGCCAAGGGGAATTAGGTCATATTATTTGCACTTGCTTAAGTAGGATGATTGAGGATGGGGTCTATTCACCCTAATACTTGCCATTGCCTAATCATTAGCGAACACCCATTATATTATGTGTGAACTTAACCTTTATACCCCACTCATCTTCCAAGTGTCCCCAAGTGAAGGCAGCAAGGACTTCACTTGCATGTTTCACTTGGATTTGGCAGGATCCAGGGTCTGGTACAGGATTTTCCTTGGACTTTCCCTAGACTTTTCCCCCTGGACTTCAGGACAGAGGTCTTTGCTGTTTTTCAGGTGACTCAGTGCAAGTGGCATCATGATTTTCATGGGCCCTCTCTCTGTCTACCTGAAAGAACAAGACCATACCACAAGCCCCACCTCAGAGTCAGGAAATCACAGCTTTCCATTCATGGGATTGAGCCATCTGGATTTCCCTGGGAACAAAGCCGTGAGTCCAAGGACCCTTTGATTCTGCTCTCCATCTGTTTTCATTTCATCATAGTGAAAAGGTTAAAGAATAAATGAGTGAGTTCCCACTGAACTCACCAAACCAATCTCTTCTGGCCCTTGCCTGCCTTATTTCTTTCGCTTAGCTCCTTATTGCCCGATACCAATTATTTCTAATAGTGGTTGTCATACCCCTGGGAATATGAAATATGATTTTAGCTGGTACAGAGATAAACATTTTACTATAATAGCTATGTTTCTAATGAGTGTAAAGAAACATGACTAATTGGGATGTACTCATAAAGTAACCTACTTTTGTTTCCTTCCTACTGACCTTTATATTTCTTTAGTGGGATTAGTCCATTCCCTGCCCTTGGATGAAATCTCTTGCCCATAATGTTTTGGACCATTCTTAGATAATAGAAGATCTTCTTGTCACTTTAAATCACAAACATAGTCTCCATGTAGATCTTAATGTATCTAGCCCTTTGTCACTGGGCTGGCCAGGGTAAGAAAAGTCTCCCCTAGCCAGCATCACTTCCTGGATATGGCAGGTATCACATCCTGATTCGCTCTCTTGTGTCCATATTCAGAGACTTGGTTCCCCTCTTACATCCTCTCACTCCACAGCCCCATCCAATTGCTGGAATCATTTTCAGATATTTTTTGTTTTGCTCTTTTGAGGGGGCCACAACTAGTGATGCTAAGGGCTTACTCAGGAATCATTTCTGATGGGACTTGAGAGACCATATAGGAGGGGATTGAACCTGGGTTGGCTGCATGCAAGGCAAACACCTTACCCACTGTACTATTTCTCTGACCCCTCAGATATGTTGAAAAGAGTAAGTTATCCTTTCGATCATTGTTATAGTCTGTTTTGGCTCCAGTCCTTCTGTCTATCCAACTGGTCATCTTGGACAAGACCTACTCTGACCTTGGACCAGCCCCTTTTGCTTATGGCCTTCATCAGCTCAAGGGAACAGTCACAACAACGCCTGTGAACCTGGGAATGCAGGCTTACCCCAACTCTTCTGTCTTCCTTGGTTCCAGTTGGCATGTTTCTATATATACTATACTCAGGGCTTACTTTTGACTCTGTGCTCAAAAATTACTCCTAGTGAGACTCGTGTGACCACCGGTGGTGCCCGAGATCAAACCCGGCTTGGCTGCATGTCCTACCCACTGTACTGTCGCATGTCTTGGGTGTCTTGGAGAGGTCCTGATCCGCTATGATCTGCCAGTTGCAGGGCCAGACTTCAGGTCTGCTGAGTGGATCTGCTGACATACCTCTGACCAGCATGGAAGCATCACACCTGTTATGTCAAGTGCCTTTGTGAAGACTTCTCCTGACTGAACCTTTGCACTTTGGGTATCACCAAGCTCAAACTGACACAAGAAGTTCATGGCTTTATAAATATCTTTGTTGAGGTTGTAGTGCATATATATTTAACTACAATTTTAGATTTTTTTTTTCTTTTGCACTTTTGGGGATTGAGCCCAGGGGCTTACAGGTGCAAGGCAAGTCTCTGACCCTGAGCCACATTCTTAGCCTCCTAATTAAAAAAGATTAACGATGACTAACATTTATTGAGTCCTTACATTGCCAGTTCCTATTTACAGTACTGCAAATGTGCTTTCATTTACACCTCATGAGGAAAGCACTTGTATTATCTATATCACAAATGAGTCAGTGGAGGCACCAGAGCTCAGATTCAAAGTGTGTCTGTGCTTTCAGATCCCACAGAATATCTTGTCACAGGGGGGGCTGGGCAGCCGTGACAAGTCATATACTAGAAATGTGATCCCAGTTTCCTCACTCTGGCCTGCATGCTCTCTGCACATGGCTCTTGAATGCCTTTTACCAGATCTCAATCCACAGTGCAGCTCCCCTGCCAGGCACACGCCCTCCCCAGACCTCATATTGTTTCCCTGACTGGATTCCCCTGCCTTCCCCTGGCTTTGCTTTCTTTCAAAACTGCAGTCCTTTCAGAAAGTCACAGCCCATGTTTGCTACAAAGGTATATTTTATAGTTGCTCAATACCACATTGGGATCTTTCTTTTTTGTTGTTGTAGTTTGGTTCTGGGATCCCACCCAACTATACCCAGGGCTTACTTTTGGCTCTGTGCTCAGGAATCACTCCTAGTGAGGCTCGAGGGACCATAGGTGGTGCCCAGGATCAAACCCGGCCTGGCCGCATATCCTACCCATTGTACTATTTCTCCAGCCCTTAGCTGGGATCTTTTAACTCCTCTTCTAATTTCACCGCTCCACCGGCAGTTGTGTGCTTTTATGCAGAGTGGTGAAAGGTAGTTAAAAAAATCCAGATTCTTATCTCTGTACCACAGGCCTAACTGTTGCTAACTTTACCAAAGCAAGGTCTTTAACCTCTCTGAACCTTAGCTTCATTTTTTTGGGTTTTGTGGTTGATTTTTGGGCCACACTCAGCAGTGCTCAAGGCTTACTCCTAGCTCTGTGCTCAGGGATTTTTTTTTTCCCTGACAAGACTCAGTGGTTCCATATGGCATGTCAGAGATCAAACACAGGTGGGCACACATATAAGACAAGTGCCCTACCCACTGTACTATCTCTCTGGCCCCTCAGCTTCACTATTTTTAAATGGTGCATTTTGATGAATGATCTTCCATTTCAATATTCATTCAGGCATGCTTTTATATTTGTCCACACGTCCACACTGAATTCGAAGTTCTTGGGGGCTGTGTTTTGTCTCTGTTGGTAACTCCTAGTATTCTGCACAAGAATTCACACACAGAAGGGCTTAGTAAGACAGTTGATTGGCTGGTGGCAAAGTCCGCTCTGGGCTTGAGCAATGATGAGGCATTGCCTTCTTCTGAGGGGCTTCTTCAAAGCCTCATGAGGATTTTGCCAGTCTCTCTTTTCTACAGTGTATAACAAAAGTTTTGGGCCCACTACACTGCATTCTTTCTTTATGAGACCTAAAGGCCTGGCCTCCACACCTTTATCTGCAGTTTTGAAATCTGAAACCTCCACAAACTGAGTCTTTCTTGAACTCGGATGATAGCAAAACCAGCCCTGGATTCCCAGGAGGCCATTGATGGGTTTTCTCTGCAAGGTATCCCTCGTCCTTAAAGCTGTGGGAACCTGGGCGTGTGCCCAGCCCCTGCAATGGGGATTTTGCAATCTGCTGGATGTACCCTACATAATAGCTTCTTTTGGTTTTGTTTTGTTATGGGGCCACACCTGGCTGTCCTTAGAGCATTCAGGATCACTCCTGGCAGGACCTGGGGGACCATATATGGTTCTGGAGGTCAAACCCAGTCTGCTGGGTGCAAGACAAGTGCCCTACTCCTTGTACTATCTCTCTGGTTCCACATTCTAGCCTCTTAAACTGTGAGTTATAACTCCCTGTGCGGTTACATTACTTTTGGGGCAGAGTTGGGGGCCACACTCATCAGTGTTTAGAATATAATCCCTGGCTCTGTACTCAGAAATGTTCCCTGGCGATGCTCCAGGACCATATGTAGTGCTGGGGACTTGAACTGGGGTTGGCAGGATGCAAAGCAAACACCTTATATGCTGTACTATCTCTCTGGTTCATACATGATCTATTATTGGTGTTTGATTTGTTTACCTGTTTTATATGCCTGGACTGGAGCAATAGCACAGTGGGGAGGGCGTTTGCCTTGCATGCAGCCGACCCGGATTCGATTCTTCCATCCCTCTTGGAGAGCTCGGCAAGCTACCAAGAGTATCCTGCCCACATGGCAGAGCCTGGCAAGCTCCCTGTGGCGTATTCGATAAGCCAAAAACAGTAACAACAAGTCTCACAATGGAGACGTTACTGGTGCCCGCTCAAGCAAATCGATGAACAATGGGATGACAGTGCGACAGTGTGACAGTGCTTTATATGCTTATACATCAAGGTCATGTAAAAGTTTCTTTGGTGAAAAGGAGTCATAAATGGGAAAAGTTTAAGAAACCCTGTTCTATATTACCTTTAAAAAAAACTAACAAACCTTAAAAAAAAATCTGTGTTCTTGGGGTTTGGGGTAAGGGTTAATGGTACTGTATGGTGTTTCCTTTGAGAGGGGTATAGGCACTGGTATGTGTGATGGTGGAGGGGTGTCTGTCAAGACTTTAGTAACTCTTTTCCTTGCTGGGCACTCTAGACAGTGGGGTGGTCAGGATCATATTTAGCACATGCAGTGACACTGGGGGTTCAGCTCAAGACTTCTTGCTTGCCCTCGGTGCTTTGTAAGCCTCTGAGCTTATTTCCAGGGCCCTTCATAGCCAGAATTCCAGGCAGAGCTGTCACGATCTGGGGGCACACGTGTGGGGCAACACCTGGGGTGTAAACTTGCAGTCTCACACTAGTGGGTAAACACTGTAAGCCACAGAGTCCTCTTCTGGGACAGTCTTTGTTATGTGGAATACCCCCACTCTAGGGAACCCCTGCAAGATCTTACCTCTTGGGCCCACCATGATGTCTGCCCCCACCTCACCCAACTTCCAGGGCAGCCATAACCTGCCACTTAATTTGCCAGATTGCTTTAAAAACTAAACAAAACAAACAGAAAAACAAAAACACTGCATTGCTGTGTGTTCATTGTTTATGTGAATTACTTATTTTTTGACCACCCCTATCCCTTTAAATTTTGTACCTGAGGCAAATGCCTCTTGACTCACTCACCCCTTCCTGCATCATTCCTAACCCCTGAAACGGTTCCTTTTCCCACTGTCTGTGTGGAGTGAGGAGGGTGGAGGCGTGGTTGTTCTCTGTGGGGGATGCCTGCTTCTGTTTGCTTTGTAGTTGATCAGTTGTAGGGCCTGGTAGGCCAGTGTTAGCCACCTCTGCAGGGAGACGTGGAGACTGGTTCCTGGTGGCATTTCTACATCCGGATGTTTCTCTGAGGCACAGGTGAGCCTGGTTCCTCTGCTTCCTTTATTTTGTTTTGTTTTGTTTTGTTTAGGGTCACACTCTGTGGTGCTCAGTGGTTACTCCTGGCTCTCTGGCTCTGCACTCAGCAATTACTCCTGATAGTGCTGGGGGACCATTTGGGATCAAACCCATGTTGGCTGCATGCAAGACAAGTGCCTTAACCACCGTTCTCTCTCTCCAGCCCCTCCTCTACTTCCTTTGGGGAAGTGAAGCAGCTACTTAGTGTGGGGACATTAATCCCCACAGCTTCTTTAACCTGCCATTAAAAAGAAAAGTCCAAATGCACCCCGAATGTGGGGCTGGAAGGGAAGAAGGGAAGGAGGGAAGGAGGGAGTGAGAGGGAGAGAGAGAGAGAGAGGGAGAGGGAGAGAGAGAGAGAGAGAGAGAGAGAGAGAGAGAGAGAGAGAGAGAGAGAGAAAAGAAAGAAAAAGAAAGAAAAGTGCCAAAGTGTCTGCCACAGAGGTATGCTGGGAGGCCCTGAGAAATGATGGGTGTTGGAACACTGTGTGACTGATACTTAATCATGAACAGCTTTGTAGGGGTCTATCTCACGGTGATTCAATAAAAAAAAATCTTTTTTTTTTAAATAAAAAAAAATCTTAAAAAACAAAGCAAAACAAAAAAACACGGGGTCGGAGAAATTGTACAGTGGGTAGGGTACTTGTCTTGCGTGTGGCCAACCTGGGTTCGATCCCCGGCATCCCACATGGATAAGCTCTGAGCACTACTGAGTTTGACCTCCTGTCCCCACAAAACAAAACCAATACCACCAAAGAAATGCTCCCAGAAAAACAACAGAAACATGTACGCTGATGGAATCAGAAGTGTTCTACTGTGTTTTCTTCATATTTGGCGGAGGAGATGGGGAGGGAGGCGTGGGGTCATGAGGCTTCCAAGCCCTATTTCTGGATCTCCCTTTAGCACTCAAAATCCGCTGGCCCTGTCCTGCCTTTTTCCAGGCCCCAGGTGTCCTCAGGCTGGAGAGGACACAGAAGTCATTTAGTTGTTCCCTTTTGAGTGAAGGGCGCTTCTTTTTCTTTCGTTCTGCGTAGCTTTTAACCCCTTGTCCCTGCTTGGCAACGATGTCCATACCTCACCTCGGGGAAGTTGAGACTGCCTTCCACCCACATGAAAGCAACAGCCCTGCTTAGAAGCTGAGCCCAAACTACTTTTGTTGTTTCATTGGCCGGGGGCGGGGCTGGAGCGGGTGGTGGTGCTCAGGGCTTACTCCTGACTCTGGACTCAGAGATCACTCCTGGTGGACTCAGAGACCATATGGCATGCCAGGGATGGAATCCTGGTCGGCCACGTGCAAGCACTCTACCTGCTGTACTATCTCTCTGATCCCCTGAAGTACTTTGGACTGCATTTCCCCACCCCTAACTACGGGGCGGCCCCCTGAGATCATTGTTCTGTCCCTATTCTTATCCATGATTCCGCCTTCTGGTAGAGCATTTTCCATAAATATCCTTAAGCATCCTTTTACATATTGTTTACTCATCTTTTTATCCATTAAGGAGGACGTTCCCCAGACCAAGCCTGGCACCTATTTGACTTCTTTTAAACACATCTTGGCCTCCAGACAGTGCACCATTTATCATTTCCCTGGCCCCTACAGATGACTTGTGGTCTTTTACCTATTGTCATTATGCTGGAAAGTGCTGAGATATAGTATACTTGAAATTAATCATAGGAAGGAAATTTCCCAAAGGTATCCAATGGAATAGAGTTCTTAAACTCCATAGACTGACCGCATTGTCTGTATACTTATCGTTGGGGGAGTTTCAGGTTCCTTTCTGTGGAAGACCATTCAATTTATTGCGTGGGACTGATATTTGAAGCCCCTCATGCCAAATCCTGTTTGTTCCATCCTTCCCTCGGCCTTGCACTTTTCCCTGGCTTCTAAGGGCACATCATCTGGAATGATGCTCCCTTTTATTTATAACACAATATTTTCAAATATTTCTGATGCCTTCTAATTGCTATGAATAAACTCCATAGAATATATATGACCTATCCATATCTGTAGGTTTTGGGGCTTTTGTTTTGTTGTTGTTTGGGCTTCCTAAGTGTTGCTCAGAAGGGCCCAGAATAAACTCCAGGTGATGAAGTTCTGCCAACAGGCCAAGGTTCAATGCTAGGGCCTGAGAATTCCATGCATCTCAGGGCCAAGCTGCTCAGGAGGCCGAGTGGTACTGGATTGAACTCAGCATGCACCCTGACTGCTGTACCATCTCCTTGTCCTCCTATCCATCACCGTATCACTGTCACTGTCATCCATAAGTTGTAAAAATTGATTTGACTCTGAAACTGTTACTATAAGGAGAAGAGAGATAAACGGAAAGTAAGTTAGGATACAGTATGCTATATTCTAATACATAATTGCTTGGACCTGACTCTAAGAAAGACAGAAGGAAGGAGTCAGATGCTTGAACTTCACATGGATTCCCTGAGAATGTAAGAGCCACAAATACCTGTGCAGGTGTGCTGTGTGGGTGACTTAAATATCAGGACAGGTGCTGCTGAGGTGGATGTGATTTTCCCAAATGGCAAGCCACTCTTGGTATGATCCAAAGAACACCCAGTACAGTAGAATGATCTGCACACTCACAGCATTTCTGGACAACGCAGGATATGAGAAAACCCTATAGAAATCCTCCGCGGATATTTCAGAAAAAGAGTGGGACTTCAGACACAGGTGAATATCAATGGGCTTTTCACTGGGAGAGTTCTTTGTGGGCCCTGTGTGAACTGCAGGGCAGCCGACACCCCAGGGTTGCTCCTCTGAGTACCACCAAGATTCCAGCAGAGGGTCTCCCCGACCCACCCCAGGGGTGGCCCCAGCAGGAGCACCAGGATCTATGTCCCACGGTCCTCTGTATCTGTAGTACCTTCTGACCCCCAGACACCTGTGTCTCCTCTCTGGGGATTTTAATGCTGGTGTTTGGGGTTGTGACTCAGCGGAGTCTCCTCAAGATCTCAGGATGCCGGGGCCATCCCTATGCACCGCACAGCATCCCATCCCAAGTTCTTGCTTGCTGTCTTCTTTTCTTAGCATCTGAAGGCTAAGCGCCTCCCTGTCTCCCCACTGACCACTTGGGTCTAGTCATCTTGGAAGTAAAGAAAGGAGGGAGGGAAGAAAGAATAGAAAAGGAGAAAGGAGAGAGGACACCCCTATCTCTACTTCTCCAGCTTCTTCTCTTTCTCACAAGCAACCCCCTGGGCCCCCTCCCCAGCCCCCACTGTCTCCATCATTTCCCTTTGCAGTCACTCCTTAACTGCTCCCCTCTGACCTCCCTGCTGCTAAACTTCCTGTTGCTCTGTCCAACTTGCCTCTGCATTAGACCATGGCCCCAACACTCCTGCCCCCACTTCCGTGGAGGAGCCCTTTCCTGGGGGTCCTCCCACCTCCCTGCTCCTTCCTCAGTCCCTTCACGGTGCCTGCCTTCTGCCCACTGCCCCACCCATGTCACCTCTGGGACCCTCTTGTTGCCTGTCTGCTCCCGCTCTGTGGGGCTCCCAGGCCTGTCTCCTGTGAGCACCCTGCATGGAGAGCACCTGGAACAGCTGCTGGTGGGTGGGCCCTCAGGAAGGTCTCCTGCTATGTCCCCTTCCCTTTGGAGATGACACTGGCATTGCCCAAATTAGAACTCTGAGCATCATCTGTGACACTTCCCTCGTCCTCCCTGCTTTTGAGTAGATTCTTCCCGAGATCCTGTCTGTCCTGCTTTCTTGTCTGCCTTTTTTTTTTCTCTCTTTGGGTAACACCCGGCAATGCACAAAGGTTACTCCTGGCTCTGCACTCAGGAATCACTCCTGGCGGTGCTCAGGGGACCATGTGGGACGGTGGGAATCGAACCCGGGTTGGCCGAGTGTAAGGCAAACGTCCTACCTACCCGCTGTGCTATGGCTCCAACCCCTTTCCTGCTTTCTGGAGGCAAGCTCTCTCCTGTCTTCACAGTGAGACTTGCTTCCTTGACCCTTATTGGCATTTAGGACTGCAACCTTTACTTCTTTGGGCTGGTTTAGATTTTCAGAGACTTCCCCATAGTGCCTCCCTGTCTCCCCACTGACCACTTTAGGATTCCATAACTAATACCAACTAAAGAACCATCATTCAAGATTATAATCTAAAATCATGTTTTTGGGGAACAATGAGATTTGTCTTCTGAAATCACAATAGCTTAGTTTTTAAAAGAAATTCTCTTATTTGAAATAGTTTTCTTTCATGCCCATAGCAGTGGATACCCTAAGTATGTATGGTGTTTTCCAGGGTTTGGGGGGCGGGGGTGGGGAAGGTGGGTTTTGGTTTTGATTTTTAAGCTACTTCTAGTGGTGCTCAGACTGAGTCCTTGCGCTCAGGGGACCACGCAGTGCTGAGGGTAGAACCTGGCTCTCCTGCACCCAAAGCATCTGCTCAGCCCAATGAACCATCTCTTCGATTCTGCCTTTTCTGGTTCTTTGGGGGGTGTTTTTGTAAAAGCTGCCTATTGTATCAGGGCTTACAACACTAATAATTATACTTTCCTTGCATCCATCATTCCAGCACCACATTCATCACAAGAGTGACTGCTTCCCTCCACCAGTGTCCCCAAGACCCATTTCTTTTTAACCCCTCCCCATGTAAACTCGGTTCTATCGACTAAATCTCCAGTTCTACCCAGTTTTATTGATATATATATATATATACATATATATGTACGCTCATCATGCATGAGCTTAAGCTGTAGAGCAAGATGGTGTGATTACTCATATGGTACAATGATGGCTACAGTAGATTTAGCTAACCTTCACCCTCATGTAGGAGCAATGAAAAGAAAGAAGTGGAGAAAAATCATTTCTCTCTCTTTTTTTTTACTTTTTTTGGTTCACACCCGGCGATGCAAAGGGGTCACTCATGGATCATGCACTCAGGAATTACTCCTGGTGGTGCTCGGGGGACCATATGGGATGCTTGGAATCAAACCCGGGTCGGCCGCATGCAAGGCAAATGCCCTCCCCGCTGTGCTATCGCTCCAGCCCCTCCTTTTTCTCTTTGAGGTGATTATTCTTCGGGTTCGCTCTCTTAACTTTCCCCGTAGAGTCGAGCCGTGTTGGCTGTAGTTACCAAGGAGCACTATTTCTAGTACTGAATTCTCTTATTGCTGCCTCTCTGTGCCTCCAACACCTTCCTCCCACTCCCCACCCCCACCCCCACCTCTGCCAACCACAAAGGGATGTCTTTTTCCTGTTGAGTTAGCTTTTGTTTCAGATTTCACATGAAAGTGAGATTGTACAGAATTTGTCTTTCCCTGACATTTCACGCAGCTTGATGCGACGGGTTCAATCCATTGTCATCCTAAATGGTAGAATTCCTCATTTTTAATGACTGAATACTATTCCATTGTGTATCTCTACTGCCATTTCTTGATCTGTTCATCTGTTGATGGACATGCAGATCGTTTACATGTTTTGACCTTTGCAAATAATGCTGCCATGAATATGGGAGCACACGTATCTTTTCAAATTAGTATTTTCCTCTTATTTGGCTATCTTCCCAGAAAGGAATTGCTGCATCATGATAGTTTTATTTTGAATGTTTTCAGACTTCCCTGTACTGTTTCCCATAGTGACTGTATGTCTGGTTATCCAGAACCAGTTAGGATGTCAACTTCCTGTGCCTCAGCTTGAATCTTTGCCTCTGTGGTCCTTATAGGCACTAAGTAGTGGCTCACATGTTAGTGAACATGTAAATGAACTCATGAATAAAGGGTGGAATGTGAAAGGATTCCTTTAAGGTAAAAGAACTGTAAGACTGTAAGTTGTTATTTCTGTTTATTTTCTGGTGTTTAATGTTATAAGTAGCATTTCTAAGATGTTATAGTCCTAAGGTTTTCAGTTTGTTGTTTTATTAGGTAGTGCTGGGATTTGAACCCAGAGCCTCACACATACAAGACAAGCGCTGTACTGCGGAGCCCCGTCCCTTGGGCCAACCTCAGTGTTTTAGAAACAAACATGCTGCTGTTGTGCTTCTACGTTCATACCACAATCTACTCAGCATCTGAGTACTCTGCACATTAAAGATGCATATAAGGGTTTCCAGATTAACACCAGAATGAATTTGTACACTGCGATGGTTTGTGCAATTCCCTTTAGCCCTTTAGTGGGACTGCTTCAAGAAGCATCTGTCTGACTGCGCCCTTTAAAGTGACCACACCTGGGGCCAGAGGGATAGGACAGTGGGTAAGGCGCTTGCCTTGCATGGGACCTACCTGGGTTTGATCCCTAGTGCCCAGTGTGGTCCCTCAAGCCCCGCCAGAAGTGCTCCCTTAGTGCAGAACCAGGAGTAGGTCCTGAGTACCACCGAGTGTGACCCAAAGATGGGGGTGGGGTGGGGGGATGTCATAAATTGTGATATCCAGTTAGTCCAGGTAGGAATGCTATGCTGGGGGGGCGTGGGGAAGCCGGTTCCTTTGGAGTTAGTTGGTGGTGGGTGAGAAAAGGAGCACCCACCTTCGGAAGCCTGTGCAGGATCGTAGAAGGAGGGAACATGACCTAGAGGCCTGTCATCAGGATAGCAGGGAGAGTCTTTGTTTGGAAATGATATGTTACATAACCCCTGGGTGACTGATATTAGGGACTTGAGGACAAAATAGGTGTAAAACAACTCCAGAAAATATTAACTAAATACAATAGAACTTCAAAGTCTAATTAGTCCTGTTTTTTTTATATTAATATGAGGGCTTCCTAAAAGACTAACGATCTTGGGGAGAAGGAGAGTAAATTGAGGAAAGAAAGAAAAGGGGGGGAGCCAAATCAGAGAGAAAGGTGTTCCCAAGGAACATTCTGGAAGATATGGAATTTGTGTGCCCAACTAGGACATCAGATAACCAGTGTTGTTTTCTTGAGTTCACCCTCATGCCTGCCTCACCCTCATGTCTTTCCCTGTTTTTCTTTCTTTCTTTCTTTCTTTTTAACAAGTTTTCATTTGGAAGTAATCACAAACTTAGAGAAAAGTTGCTAGAAGAAGTGTGGAAGAACCCTGTTTCCTTAATCCAGAGTCACTTTTTTTTTTTTTAACACTTTGCCTTATTTGCTGTGTATTTTTGTTCTCTCTCAATAAAGTAAATTGCCCAATCACAGCTTATATCTCTATTTCAGTGTGGATTTCCTAAGAACACGGGTAATGTTTAGATAACCTTCAGCAAATTGAACATTGCTAAGATACTCTATTTAATCTGCTGGTTGTGTTCCAGTTTTGTCACTTGACCCAATAATGTCCTTCCTAGCATCCTTCCCTCTTCAGTGAGCCACCGTCTCGGTCCTCACGCCGCACTTACTTCTCATGACTCCAGTCTCCTCTTCCTGGCATTGTTCCTCGACCCTTCTTGGTCTTTCATGTCTTTGATAATTTTAAAGACTATAGCCCCCCTTTAAAGAAAAACAGAACATTCTTTCCTTTGGAGTTGTCTCCTGTGGCCTCATGTCCAGACTGGGCTGTCTACTCCCAGCAGGACCCAGCACTGCATCCTTTTCCGTGTGTTACATCCGGAGCCAGTCCTCTTCTCTGTGCTGCTCAGGCTGCTCACTCAGACAAGGGGTCTATTTTACTCAGCCCGCATTTACTAATTCCCCTTAAGCAATCTGTGAGGAGACCCTTGAGACCCCTTAAATGTCCTTGTCTAGTGTCAATATTTTCTTCTTAGTGTTACCAGTCATATCTTATGGGTTTACAAGTATTTCTGAATCCCCAGAAAGAGGTAGGAGTTCACCGGGAGGCCCATTTGGGGAAACTTAGCATGTGTGGGAGGGTCCAGTCCTTCTGAGTAACGCATTTCCACACTAGCGTTCCTCTTCCCACTCCCACCAGGAACAGAAGCTTCTTTGTCATTTCCTCAACTGACACACTGAACATGCTTCTGCTTTACTTGGGCCCAGTGAGGGAGAAAAGCAAGGTAAGTGTCCACTCTGTGTCTTTAAGGAGCCTACCAGACACCAGGGAGACAAGGGTTTGGACTCCCTGAAAGGTAAATGGACGCCAACATTGACAATTATGAGTCCATTGGAGAGCCAGCCAGAGCTGTCCTCAGAGAATCAGGTGTCCCAAGGAGTTTGTAGGGCAGGAGGGAAGGACGGGGTGGGTTAAGTAGAATGTAGGGACTTCCATTCATGAGGGTAATCTTTAAGTGGGCATTGAAGAACAGACAATGTTAATAGACACACGTCGACAGAAAGGAGAGATATGATCATTTCAGGTGAGGAGCTGTGCGTGTGGAAACAGTGTAGACCAAATAGATAGTGAGGTGGTGAGGACAGAGTGGATGGTGTAGATGGTGTGGATGATGTGGATGGTATAGAGTGTGGGGATGTGTAAACTGTGTGGATAGGGTAGGTGGTGTAGAGTGTACAGACAAAGTGGACATGTAGGTTGTGTGATAGTATGGACATTGTTTGTTTTTTTGGGGGGTCACACCCAGTGATGCACAGGGGTTACTCCTGGCTCATGCATTCAGGAATTACTTCTGGCAGTGCTCGGGGGACCATATGGGATGCTGGGAATCAAACCCGGGTTAACCACGTGCAAGGCAAATGCCCTACGCATTGTGCTATTGCTCCAGCCCCCAGTATGGACATTCTTGGTGGTTTGGACGAAGTGGACATGTGAATTGTGTGAGTGGTTTGGGTGTTATGGACAGTGAAGGCTGTGAACGAAGTGGATATATAGACTGTGTGGATGATTTTGTACATGGTATGGATGCTATAGCTGATGCAGTGTAGATAGGTGTGGATGGTGTAGACAGTATGGACAGTGTGGTCAGTGTGGACTGTGTGGAGAGTATGGATGGTGTAGGTAGTGTTGGACTGTGTAACTGGGGACAGTCAATTGTGGACCAATCTGGAAGGGGCCAAGTTCTGGTGCAGGGAGCTGGCAGGGTCTACCCTCTTTTGTATTGCAAAGTAACTGCAAAACAAAAGAGCAAGTAAGAGATCTGAGCTTAAATAAAAAGAACAACAGAATTTAAAAAAACAAAACAAAATGACGTGTAAGCCTAGCTCCTGGCAGACATTTTAAAAATGACTTCCATATTTCTTTTGAAATATTTAGAAGAAGGCAAACATCTGAAGAGCATTTTTAATACATCAACCTCTTATCTGAGCTAGTTAGCCAGTTTTGTTTTTGTTTTTGGACCATCTCAGCTGTGCTCAGGACTTACGCCTGGCTCTGTGATCAGTCCTGGTAGGAGATGGCGCACCATTTGGGGTGCTAGGGATCAAACCCAGTCAGCTCCCCCATTTAAAAAAGAATTGCGAATTTGGCTGATTTTGAGAAGTGAGGCCCAGAAGTGCTCAGGCACTGCTCCTGGCTTAGTGCTCAGGGTTCCTGATGGAACTCGGGGATCACATGGTACTAGGGGTTGAACCTGGGTCTTCTGTACACAGAATATACATTCCAGCTCATTAGGCTATCTCCGTGTTCCCAGAGATACAGGCAAAGCCTGCATGCTGTGATTCCTTCCTTTCTAAGATTGCCAGTGTTTTTTGTCTAACAACCTTGTTTGGTCTCATGGACTCAAGAGCTATTCTTACCACTCGGATATTAATCATTTTTTTAAGAAACATTTTATTTTGTGGACTTTATTAATTTTACTCTTTAGCTAGAGTTTCTTTCTTTTGGGGGGTTGGGGGCACACACACCCAGTGGTGTTCAGGGCTCACCCTTGGCTCTGTGCTCAGGGATTTCTCCTGGTGGTGCTTAGGGGACTATACACAGTGGTCAGCAGCACGGCAACTGCCCTATCTGCCGTGCTATGTCTCCAGCCCTACAGCTTCTTTTCTTAAAGTTGATGCTATTTTCATGGTTTTAGTTTGTGTTAAGGTGTGGGGAGTCTTGGTTAAGTGTTCCTCTGTCGTTTGGAGGGTTTCTGGCCGCAGAAAATGATTCTGTTCTCCAGAGCCAACTACCACTGGTCATAGATAGGCGGATGGGATGTGTCTTAGGCTTGAGCAGGGTTGGATGTTCTTTTGCCTCTCTGCAGTGTCCTAGGTGCAAGCCGGGGTGCAGAGGTCGGCTGGACCACTTGCATGACTGTCTCAGATCCAGTTATCAGGTACTTGGGACCTCTCCTGCCACCGTCCATCTGCTGGCCAGCTTCTCTGAGCATGACTCCATGGCCACACTGCTAACGTTCATATCCTAGCCCCAGCACATCCTAGCGCTGTGACCTTGGGAAAGCTATGTAACCTCAGGGTCTTATTTATAAAGTGAGGATAATAATAGCCTCTATCCCCAAGGATTTTTGTGAGGGCTAAATGAGATCATCTAAACCAAAGCCCTTAGGATAGTTTCTGGCACACAGTCGTGCTGCTGTGAGTGTCAGCTATTACAATTACTAGAACTCTCAGTATTGATTCACGGCTGTTATTTTGGAAGTTATGTTACCTACATCAGTTTATTTACACCCGCCTTCCACCTTCAGGGACCCCCCTATAATTTCTTCTTGTTCAGGGGCCCAGTATGGGGTTTATTCTTGCTAGAAAAAATTTTTTTTGTCCTTTTCTCAGGCTTTGGAGAAGGTAACCATATGCTCTAACCTGCCATCTTGATACACCCGTGCATTTCCTCCAGGTTCTTCTTCTGAGTCTGTATGTGTCTGTATGTGTCTGTGATTGTTGTCTGTGTCTGTCATATAGACACCAGAGTGTCCACTGCCAGGCACCTGGGCTCATGGGGGAGTAGGGCCCAAGGTGGGACCTGGTCTGGGCCAGGTGCGCTGACTGTCCTGTCCCCTCCCTGTCCGGTGCCCTATTGGGTGTAATAGGTGCTCTGTTTCTTTTGTCAAAAGGAATGTTAATTATTTTCAGTAGTCTAATTACGTGGCTAATGAGAGACTGACTGAGATAACATTCCCTTTAATTACTCTTGCCTAAGTACTGTTTGGAGCCGTATTTTGAACATGTTGCAAGGTTCATTTTTTTTTTCATGGAAGATGTTGCTGTCAGAGAGGCTGAGTGAGGGGTCTAGATGCTCACTTTAAGGCTCCTTGTGCTGTAGGTTGTGGCCAGCCATACCTCTGGGGCTTGCCTGAGAGGCAAGGCACAGTTCTGACCAGGTCAAATGGAGACCATTTCAGTGCCCCCAGATCCTTCACTCCTGGCAGTGCTCGGGGAACCATATAGGATGCTGGGGACTGAACTCAGGTTGGCCACATGCAAGTCAAGTATTTACCCACTGTACTATCTCTCCAGCCCCTCATGTGATATCTTTTTTGGACAGACTCATGGGCGGTACTTCATGGGTAGATTTGAGTAGGTAGTCAGGGGCAATTGGCATGCTGTTATTGGCTATTAGAATCTATTGTCAACTATTGGTGGTCCCCTGCAGTCAGTAAGTTAAGTACTCCTGGTTCCACGTTCTCCTGGTCTACACATTTCCTTCTCCAATAGGGGTGGAGGGTAGAATTATACTGGGGACTGTCCCCTTAAGCTGTTGCTTAACCTTTCTGAGCTTCTCTTGCTGCCTGAGTAAGTTGGAGTTAACTGCCTCGAAGACCTGTGGAGAGGGGTTTGATGAAGCTTGGTGTGAGAGATGCCTAGAAAAGCCCCAGTGAATGGTTTGGAATCGTTTTGTTCTGTTATAGTGTTAGAGAGTGAACACAGGGTCTCACACAGGAAAGTCAAACACTCTACTGCTGTACTATATTCCTGGTTTGGAGGTTGTGGGGAGGCAGGAGGGGGTAGAGGGGGGAGGGGAACACCCTGTGGTGCTCAGGGGCCATGCCTGGCAATGCTCAGGAGACCACCAGTGGTGCTGGGGCTCAAACCAAGGTTGAGGCTGCAGCCACATGGTCGGCAAGTGCCTTGACCTTTGTACGCTCTCTCCGGCGCGGGTTTGGAGTTTGTAAACACTGCAAGCAGTTCCACCAGACTGAATTATATCCAGACTCAGGAGCTGGCCCTAGATACCGATAGCCAGGGCCCTCTCCTGGCCTTCTGGACGTCAGTCTCTCTTTACACTGTGGACAGTGACACTCACAGAACATAGATTCTCGCTCCTGCATCTCAGGAAGGCAGTGGGGGTTAACTGGCCTGTGGAAGAGAGGGAGGGCAGGGCCGACTACTCTGGAGGAAAGGATTTCCGAGAGCAAGGAAATGGGGCGCAGCATCATGTGTTGTTGGTTGGCCTTCTGGTCACCCTTAGCAAGTTCTGGAGTCTAGCTTCTTAACTGAATGTGGGGTGGACGGGGAGGGGGGGGGCGTGTGTGCAGTGAAAAATATTAAATATTTGTTTTGAAGTAAATCTGTATGATTTATTATAAGTAAATGTTTAATTTGTAATCCTCTTCCATGTAGAGATTCCTCGGGTGAAATGCAGGCAGGAAAGGGAAAAGTTTAAGAAAATTTATCCCTGTTTCACAACATTTAGAGCATTGCAAGCCAATATTTTCTGGGATGAAAGAAATGTGTGTGTGTGGGGGGCTGGGTATGGCATTTGCCTTGCACGCGACCAACCCGGGTTCAATTCCCAGCATCCCATATGGTCCCCTGAGCATCTCCAGGAATAATTCCTGATTGCATGAGCAGGAGTAACCCCTGTGCATTGTCTGGGTGTGACCCAAAAAAAAAAAAATGCGTGTGTCTCCACTGTCTCCTGCAGTAGCTAGCACAACGGAGTAATTTGGGGTTTTGTTAAGTTTTAGCCTGTTAAAATCCAAATGGCCCCAGGCTAGTGGCTAGTGGCTATCAAATTGGACTGTGCAATTCTGAAGTTTGTAGAAAATTAATCATTTGTGTGTGACTGTTCTTGGTTTATGCCTCATCTCTTACTGTGTTTGTGCATACTGTTTGCAGATGTGTCCAGGTGTGCCAGGTAGCTGCTCAGGATCAGGTGGGAGCCTCTCTGCCAAGCAAGGGGAAATGACTGTCTAGGGAGAGACCAGAAAGACTAGGGGAGGCCAAAGCCGTAGCCACCCTGTCGAGACTGACCCTCCTTGTCCAACCTCTGACCTCTGTTCTCTCTTACTGTCTACAAGACAGAGCCGCTGGCTTTCACAACAGCAGAGATGGTGCTCAGAGATGAGATCCTTGTGCCACCTAAGAAGGTTCCAGATGGAGGTGGGGGGGTGGGTGGGCAAACCACCTGTGTTTTCAAGACTCTTGGTTACAAGTGATAGAAACTCCAATAAGCAAGCTGGAGTAGAAGGAGATACTCACTTTCTTTTGGCGCAGGGGAGTCCCAAGCAATGCTTAGAGGATCTAAGGGCTACTCCCTGTGATGCTTGGACAAGAAGGCCAGGCACTACGGTTCTGCTCAGGCCTAGTGGTGTTGGGGTCACCAGTACCACTCCTGGCAGTGCTGGAAGGCAGGAGGCCATATGGTGCCAGGGATAGAACTTGGGGCCTGTGCATTCAAGGCATGTGCTCCAGCCCTTGGAGCTGTCTCCCCAGCCCCTTAGTTTCTTATTATAAGCACTCAGACTAGACAGAGACTGACAAACTTATTTAAATTCCTTTAAGCACAAGCAAATGGAAACTGCAGGCAATCAGTCAAAGGATTTCCCTGTCTCTTCATCCTCAATAAGCACATTGGGGAATACCAGCTGACAAGGGCCTGCCTTTCAGAGCCCCTGCCTGTAGCAGCCGCCCAGCTTGTGGTGGGGGGAGGAGATTTACCTGCCCTTGAGGGCTCTGCCCTGGTCCAGCTGGCACTGAGACCACCAAGTAAGGGTGCAGTACGGAGAGGGAATATTCCACTTCTTCATTACAGTAATGGCAGCTACGCTGGCCCTGCCATTCATCTGATGCGTTGGTTTGCTCTTACCTGGGATTCTTCTCACGTGCTGTGCCCTCTATCTGGAATGTTGTCTCAAAGCTCCTTGCACAGCTTCTTACCCTTTTCCTGATCAGTGTCCAAATGCTACCTCCAAGGAGACGCCTACCGGCTGAAGCCTTTCTTCATGGCCTCTGACCAGAAATGGCAGGCCCTGCCAGTCTGGGTCCTCCCATCTCCCTGCCAGCCAGTGAGCGCCCACATGCTGGAACTGTCTCACCCCCACCAGCTACTGTGGGCCTGGCTCGCATGGGGTACTCAACAAACAGTGCTGAATGATGAGCTGCACCATCCTGAATAAATCAGCTGGCTCCATAGAACACGTGTGTGTGTGTGTGTGTGTGTGTGTGTGTGTGTGTGTGCGTGCAGGGGCTTCCCAAGTGGTGCTCCGGAGGCCCAGGGGACCGTCCAGGCTGGCGGTTTGCTGCGAGGGCTAGAGGCAGCAGTGCTACTCAGGCCCTTAGTTGTCAGGGCTTTCCTGGGCCATCCCAGCGGTGTTTATGGGGTCAACAGCACACATAGAATGTTCTATACTTTCTCTGTGGCCCTTCCCTGGGGCCTTCCCCAATAAGGGACTCCCCCTCTGGTTGTTTTGGAATCTTCAGGATGGCTGGGCTGTGTGAGGCTGTAAAAGAGGGTGCTGAGTGTCACCCTACCGGGTGGACCACACCTAGCCTTCAGGCCTTTCTCTGCCTCTCCTGGTGAGGCACTATGGCGTGGTGTGTGTGTGTGTGTGTGTGTGTGTGTGTGTGTGTGTGTGTGTGTGTGTGTGTGTGTGTGTGTGTGTGTGTGTGTGTGTGTGTACGCATGAGCGCGCACGTGGGAGGGGGTCTTTGTTCTGCAGAAGTGGTGAGGTCACTGCAGGACACCCCAAGGACATGGTAGTTACAAGGAGATCCGGTAGATGCCTTCCCCCTCGGTGCGTGGGGCGGTGGGTTCCCTTTCCAGCAGAAAGAAGGAGCCAGGCTGGTCTCATGTGACAGGATTTGAGGGCCCTTCAGCTGCCGTCTGATGGGATCTGCAGAGGGGATTACTGATGAGGGGAGGTGAGGCAGCTCTTACAGTAACACATGCCTTGCTCTGGGACAGCGGCCAGGCAGCTAATTAGAGAGCCCAGCAGCTGTCCAGCCTTGCAGGCAGTGATCTGCAGCTCCCCAGAGCTGAGGGGTGGGGGTGGGAGGGAGGGAACGAGGCCTGGGGCCAGAGCCCACACACCAGAGTAGAGGGGATGTGGTGAGAGTTTGTAGGGAGCAGGATGTGTTGAGGGGTGTGCCAGGCAGGATGGGGGAGGGGGAGGGGGAGTCGGTGGGAGGGAGGAGGGTGACAGGACAGGGTGGAGGTGGCAGGGCAGCCTGCAGACAAGACAGGGTGGCAGGAGGGCTGGCAGGCAGGGGGACCCAAATCCACGTCCTGAGCAAGACGAACAGAGTGGAGAGCCAAGTGGAGAGGGGGACCCACCCCCAGCTTCACCCACCTTCCCTGTGCCAGTCAGGCCCCATCCCTGGGTCTCCCTATTGCCCTGGGGGAGGGGTTGGGGATTGCTGAGGGCTGGGGAGAGCCCCCCTTTGACACTGAGGTTTGGGAAGTAGCCAAACCCACTGTACTCCGGGCAGGTCTTACTACTTACTGGACTTGAAACATTTGCTCTGGGTCCATTTAGGCATCTCCCCCAGACTCAGCAGGCTCTCGAGGTAACGAGGAGATCTGGGGAGTTTTGGGGAAGAGGAGGGTGGGAGAGAAAAAGGAAGGGCGTTTGTCTGTCACTTCCTGGCTCATCTCAAGTTCTGGGCCCTGGAGACAGGCACAGGGTGGAGGGGGGTGGATTTGGTTTTTAGGTTCCGGTCAGAGAAGCAGAGATTCCAGCCTGCAAGCCCAGCTTACCCTAAATAGTTATCAGAGACGAGAGAGGATGAGGCAGAGGGAATTTCCTGCCAGCAGCTGCTGCTTCAACCTCTTTGGGAACACAGCCCTACGTGCACGAAAACTGGATGTGCCTTTCAAGAGCTTCAGCACTGTGAAAATAGCAGAATGGGCGTTGTTAAGCTCTGGCCTGAACCTGCGCTTCAGCCTGGCCCACGCGGGAGCCTGGGGGGTTTCCCAGGACTCCTGGGCTGCTCTGTCTCTGCCCAGCCCCCCACATACGAGAGAGGAACCATAGGCCTCCTGTGTTGCACACCCCTCAGGCACCTCACCTCACAGGCCAGGGGATGATTCCTAGAGGGAGGAGGGGGCAGAAAGGGGAGTGAGCACCCCTCCTTCCTTCTCCCCAGGCAGAGCCGGCCCTGGCTCTTGTCAGCCAGGGTTTCTGTGCTTGGCAGGAGCGAGCCCTTCCGTGACTGTGACCTCAAACTTAAGAGACCCTCCAACCATCCCCGTGTTTGATTAATGGCCCTGCTGGTGCAGCCGGCCAAGTATTTAGCTGTTCATCCAACAAAAATTCCCCCGTCTCAAGGGCTTCGTCATGAGGCAAAGGAGCAGGCACATCCTTCACTGTAAGTGGGACACCATGCTTCAAGACAAGGGCTGTGCAGAGTCCCCTTGGATGTAAGCGGAAACTGGGTGGAGGGGTGTCGAAAGGGAGGGAGGCTAAAGGGTCTCAGATGAGAGGGTGGCATGGTGGGCTGCAGAGGAGGCCAGGGGGGGAGGACAGGGTTTAGAACTGAGTGGTGGTCCCTCAGTTAACCAGGTCCCTCCAATAACCCGCTCATTTGTGCTTTCAGGAGCACCATCCTGTGAATGAACAGTCAGCTGTGCTTACAGACGAGCAGGTTAACAAATGGACTAAATAGAATCTACCCAAACAAGAGGAAGTACAGAGGGTAAAGCAGTTACCTCCGCCCCTTTCGATCCCTGGGGACCGCATATGGTCCCCTGAGCACAGAGCCAAAAGGAAGTCTCCAGGCACCACTCCCTCAAACAATGAGGTTCAGGGGACTGAGTAGATAGTTCGAAGGGCTGGAGGGCATGTCTTGCAAGGGTAGCAATGTAGCACTGTAGCATTGTCATCCCGTTGTTTGTTGATTTGCTTGAGTGAGCACCAGTAACATCTTCATTGTGAGAAGAATACACCACGGGTAGCTTGCCAGGTTCTGCTATGTGGGCGGGATACTCTCGGTAGCTTGCTGGGCTCTCCGAGAGGGATGAAAGAATCGAACCCAGGTCGGCCGCGTGCAAGGCAAACACCCTACCCGCTGTGCTATGCAAGGGTAAGGCTCTGAATTCAGTGCCCCGCAGTGCATAGCCCCTGAGAACTGCTGGGGCCGCCCCTGGTGAACCCAGCACAACCAGGTCTAGCTCCTATCAGGCTCGCTGGGAGGAGAATTGTTGGGAGTGATCTCTGGGCTCTTTTGTGGAAGTTGGGGGGGACTGAAAGAGCCAGAATAAGCGTGAGCACTTATCACATCAGTTGCTAGAGAGTTCTTCACACATTCATGTGCTCCAAAAATGTGTGCAAAGGTGCCACTGGTTCCTGTGCACCTGGACCTGTTCCCAGGGGCCAGGTGGTGTCAGGGCTGGGGTAGCTTAGGCCCTGAAACCAAGTGGGGTCATCTGGTCATCTGCTGGTCTAGCTCCGCAGCGCCCTTCCATCAGGGAGCAGGGTTGGGATGGGTGCGGAGGGGGGCGGTGCCCTGAGAAGGAGCAGGTTCTCCACCACTGCACTTCCATCTGCCGGGGGCGGCCCCCTCCGCCAGCCCGCTCGGGGCTCGGCTTGAGAGCAAGTAGACCTACCACAGACCTTCCGGGCAGGATGTGGACTTTGGTTTTGGTTTCTGTTTTGGTTCTGTCTTTTGCTGCCGATGATGTGCCTGCTCGGCTCCCCAGAACAACGCAGACACAGGGTCTTGGTGGTGGTTTGGGGTGTTGAGGGTGTTGAACATGCCCGGTGAACGTCCTACCCTCAGGGGGAGAGGCTAATGCCAGGGTGAGTCCTGCCCAGGTGAGAGGTATGTACCAGGCTGACCCCTGCCCAGAGGAGTGGGAGAAGGGAGCAGCGCTGCCAGGTCCTGTCTGGGGCGGGGGGAGCCCGGGAGGGAGACGGGCACAGGGACCAACGCAGCCGCCCCTCGCTGCATATGCACCGTCTGCCCCTCACTGTTCTCAGGGCACAGGCTGCAGAGAGACTGAGGAATCTGCCCTTCCGGCCTAGAGCTCATAGGTGCCCACAGCAGATTTTGGGCTCCTGACCCCCTGCCCTTTCAGTCTCCCTGGCCCTGATGCTGCCTGGCCTGGCCCCCTGAGGGAGCTTGGCCCCCTGGTACGGGGGCAGCAAGGAAGGAGGCCTCAGGCACGAGCTGAGCATGGTGCTTGGTGGTCTCTCTGCTTGGCTCTCGCCGGGGAGAGGGGTCAGCTCCCACCCCCAATCACACTCTTCTGGACTCTGTTCCTCGGGCTTGAGAAGGTAGCGCTCTTCTCAGGGACTTTCAGGGGAGTGTGGAACCTTCATATTAGGACAAAAACTGTCAAGAATCCCCACCAAATGGTCAGGGCTTAGGGGTATATCTACCGTGTCCACAAGGGCATTACAAAGTCAGATTTCTGCTAACTTGTCTTTAGTTATCTTGGATCCTAGGAAGGGCCTGACCTGGGGAAGAGGGTTTGAGCATACGCTTTTCGTTGATTTTTGCTGGTTTTTCTCTGGACTTGTGCTCAACTCCCCAAATGCTCAAACCAGCGCATCCTGCATTATCTGCCTTCCGAGAGGTTCTTGACTGTCCTTGAGAACAGATGTACCCAGGGCAGGGTGAAGGTGAGCGCGTCATTTGAACCTAATGAGAATGGAGCTGGATGCTAAAATTATCTCCCCTCTCGGATTTCCGAGTGTGCACACAGTCACTCGTGGTGCAGGAAGCCCTGAGTCGGAGCCTCACGTGTGCGGTGCCTGGGATCGATCCCGGCCTCTCATCATTGGGTCAGCGAGAGCTGAGCAAACAGACACGGCAACGGGGCAACAGCGGCTGGAGCCTGGAGCCTGCGGTGCTGCCTCCAGTCTGCAGCTCTGTCTTGCTGGGAGGCTCCGAGCAGGCAGGGATTGGGGTCGGGAGCGAGGGTGGTGGTTCAAGCTCATTGATGCCTCCTCTTTCATTCCTAGGGACACGCAGAAGCAGCCCGCCTGCTAACCTGGGATCAGTTGAGCCCTGGAGCTGATCCTTGCCCACAGCACTGAGAATGGCTCCGAGGCACAGCCAGGCACCCAGACGGAGGTTAACCAGGGACACGCCGGGACTGTGACCCTGATGTCTATTCAGAGCTGCGCACTCCAGGGTGTGACAAGTGAGTTGTGTTGTGGGCTCCCTGGGTCTCGCCAGCCCTGCCCGCCCTGGTGGCCCAGGAGCTGGTTTGGAGGGGCCAGTTGTGATCCTGTTTCCTGAGAGTCTGTCACAGGGTGACAGTTCTCCATGGGAGGGGACATGTCACATGCCGGAGCCATCTGAGAGCACCATGGCCTCTAATCACTGGCCAGACTGACTGGCTGGCTCGCCAACTTGGGTTAGACAGTCCCGCACCTGGGTGATAGTGTTTCCCTAAGTCTCTGGATGGCAGCTCCGAGGCTGCTGTGGGCCTGGGCCTCTACAGGGCAGCTGTGCCTTTCAGGGGACTTGGCTCTGTCCAGACACCATGTGTGGTTCTTGTGGCCTGGGGGAAGAGTACTCAGGGCACTGGGAGGGAAGGGATTTGCAATGCACGGCTGTCATAAAAATGACCTCCAGGGGGTCAAGAGGAGTGGGTGGTCTGCTGCTCTCCCCATGTTTCCATGGCTCCTCCTCAGTCTAGACAACGCCTCATGGGGGCTGAGAGATGCCCCCCACTGTCGTCTCGCCTGTCCTCACGTGGTCTTTCTTTCTAGCCTAGGTCTCTGGCTTCTTGATGATGCTTTTAAAAAATGACAGTTGGAAGCTTCCCCAAACCCCAGAGGCCTGTCTGGCCTGCCTGCTAGTCTGTCTGTGCAGGCAGACAGTCCAGCTGTGGGATCAGGCACCAGCAGGCAGAGAGCATCTCTGGAAGGCAGAACAGAGCTGGTGCTTCTGCAGGGCTGGCCAAAGAGGCTGTAAGGAGCTGCCTGGATGGGCCCTGGAGCCAGGAACCTAGAGCCGGAGAGTCCAAGTATTTCTTCTTCAGGAAGATCTTGATTTTACTGACAGTTGAAAATATAAAACTAGAATCTATGTTTATTTTCAGACTGGGCTTGAAAAGTCAGTGGCTGGGTAAGGCTGGAGCAGTAGTACAGTAGGTGAGGTGCTTGCCTTGCATCAAGGTCAACCCAGGTTCAATCATGGACTCAGTAGAGCTCCCCGAGGCCTGCCAGACATGATCCCTGAACACAGAGCCTAAAAGAAGCCCTGAGTAGCGCTGGGTGTGGCAAAAAGTCAAGGAGTGGGTTTGGTGGTGTGGCTCAAGAAGTAGAACAAATACTTTGCATATGTGAAGACCTGGGTTCACTCCCTGGCACTGAATGTTCCCACTCTGCTCCCCCACCCCCCCAATCCATGCACCATTATGCTTCTCCCTAAAATCCAGGCTGTGGTTGGAAGGGTGTTAAGGAAGAGTGTTTTTAAGTGGATTTGTAGCTGGTGAGACAGGCTGATCAGCAGAAATGAGATGGAGGTGGAGAGCACTCTGGAGACCTCAATGGGAAGGCCGTGGTTCTGACAGAGAAAATCCTCACATAACAGAATGCCCAGAGCAGTCGCTATCATCATCCCTGAAATGAGTGTGCCTTCTGCCCAGAGATCCCACTCTAGAACTGGCTTTTATTTTTTTTCCCAAAAATGTGATTAGGGAATAGTACCAAACAAAAAAAGGGCTGGATTCTTTTGTGACAGGTTCAGACTGTGTCTCATGCAGTCATTCTATGAGTGGGGATGGGAAACAGCTATTCTCGCCGTGTGAAGCATCTAGGTTGAGCAAATTACAGTTTCCTCTTGATGGAATATGACACAGCCACTGTGACAGAACATGGATGATATAACAATTTGAAAATTATGGTGATACCATAAGTGAAAATGTCCACATAGAGAATAAGGGCATTTAATAACTTGTAAAATAAACACGGGGGGGGGGGGAGGCAGCACAGTGGAAAGGATCTTAGTTGCGAGTTTAACAGGACTGGGAATGCTTCTTCTTCCTATGATGAATGGATTTGCTTTTGGAGGGCATTGGGGCCACTCCCAACAGTGCTCAGGGCTTATTCCTGGCTCTGTCTTCAGGGATTACTCCTGGTGGTGCTCAGGGAACTACACCTGGTGCCAGGGATCAGACCAAGATCAGCAATGTGCAACTGCGGTACCCTGGTATTATCTTTTTACCAGGGCACCTGATAAAAAGCCCCTGGACTCACTTTTTGAGGTGTAAATTTAATTTTTCTGAATATGCTGCATATCATTAGAGCAATTTTCTCTACAATGTTTCGATGATGGGGCACTTTTGTAAATCATTCTAAAATGTTTAAAATTTAGCTAATGAGTCATTTATGCGTGTGTAATTGGAAAATAATAGATACATAAAATTGCTATCATGAAACTATTTTTTTGGGGAGTCTACCTGGCAGTGCTCTGGAGCTCAGAGTTGCTCAGGCTGTGGAGGGAACCAAGCAGTGCTGGGGACCAAACTGGGCCTCCCACGGGCAAAAGCATGTGCTCCAGTCCTCTGAGCCATTGCCCTGGCTACCAGAATAAAAGTTTCACGAAAACTTCCTGTTTCTCTAGAATGAGGACAAAAGGCTGGGCCCAGCTGCTGTTCATAGCTGCCCTCATCTGCATGGTCAGGGAGCCCCTGCTGGTGTGCGAACGTCCAGGCCTCATTGCACAGAAGTTAGTGGTCCTAGTAGCAGGCACCCTTCTAGGCACTGGGTCCCCTGGCAGAGGCCCTGCCTTCCGGACGCTCATAGGTGGCCCAGACAATGAGCAAGGAGAGATTATCAGAGAACGGAAGTGCTATGGCGACCGTGAAACAGGATGGTGCGAGTGGAGGAGGCTGTTTTGGAGCGAAGGTCAGCGTAGGGCTTAGGGGTAGCTGAACTGAGGCCTGACTGGCAGCAATGAGGCAGCAGGTGAGGTCAGGGAGGAGCCTCGCAGGCAGCACACACAAGATGCCCAGTCACAGGGTGCCCTTTCCTGTGAAACCTCTGTGCCAGGTGGTCTCCATTACCAAGTCTGCTTGTCCCCAGACTCCAAGAGCTGGGATTTGCTTAGTATCTGAAGCTCAGGTCACTCTCCCCACCGGCCGCTTGTGTGGCTGGTTGCTCTTGACCTTCTGGCTGAGGCTGTGGCTGAGGGAGGCACAGGGCTTCCCCAGGCAGCCTACATGCTGGCCACAGCTCCTGGCTGGCATTTCTGTGGCAGAGACAGGCCATCTGAAATTCCAGTAGCACTGGTGGCAGGCTGGCAGCCAGGGTGGCTCTGGACGGGGTGTGTCCTGAGGAGACCCAGAGAGGTGGCTGCTGCAACGGCCCTCAGTGGGTCAGCTTTGACCTTGTATGTCACGTGGACCCTGCCAGAGCTTGACCTCAGAGCAGAACGTGGTCTTACAGCAGAGACTGGTCACCTCCTGTGCCTCTGACACCCAGTTTGGCGCTTTACGGGTTGGCCACATAGAAGCTCGCAACCTTCTTGTTCCCTGGAGTCTTTCTGATCTCCACCAGAGCTTCCAGAAGCAGAACACACAGGATGGCTGTCCCCTCGGAGAGCCTGCAGGGCAGGGCAGTGTGCTGATGGGGGGGAGGAACTGGGCTGGGCTTGAATCTCACCTGGCACTGCGCCTTTTTCAGCTATATGAACATAGGCGAATTAATTTCTTTTTGCCTCAGTTTCCTCATTTATTAAGTGGCCTTGAGGGTATCTAAAAGTGCTGGAGAAGGTGGCTGATGGTGATGGTGGTAGTGGTGTGACTGTGACTTGGTAGATGGAGGAAGGACCCGTAGTGTCAAGGCCGAAGACATAGTATAGCAAGTGGGGCACTTGCCTTGCACATGGCTAATGCCTGGGTCTGATTTAGGCACCCCATAGGGTCCCCTGAGCACCTCCACAAGTTAGTCGTGAGCCCAGAGCCAGGAGTAAGCTGTGAGCATAGCCAGGTATGGCAACAAAACAGACCGATAATGTCACTGATCCCAGGGGGCATTCCTGGGCAGTCCTTCTCCAGAGAGGTGGCATCTACCCAACCCAGTAACCACAGGGCTTTCCCCCCGCTCGCTTCTCACCAGGCTCTGAGGAAAGCCCAGGTGTTTCTCACCATGATCACCGCAGCGAAAGTTGTTTCGGAGTTTGCTTTATGTACCTGGATATCAGGTCAACTACCTGACTCTCTGAGTTTCCACCCCCCGGCCCCAGCACAGAGCCTGCCAGCAATGGGGCTCAGGGTCACTCGAGCTGTCTCCCACCTCTCCCCACTCTCCTTATTCTTAGGATCCTCCAAGAGATCGCTGAGTCTCCCCAGATCACAGCACCAAAGGAGTGAAATTTGGGGAGTAAGTGGAGAGGAAGAGGAAGGTCTGCCCGGGCTAGAAGGGGAATCTCGATTTTTCTAGAAAGGTGTTCCATTGGCCCCAAGGGCCCAGACTCACAGTCTTGTCGCATCTGAGCTTCCTGGAACAAGATGGGAGTTCTTGGCAAAATCGAGGGCAATCCTCCCTTCTGTTTTTGCCTCCAGCCTGTCTTAGGCTTTTAAGTATTCCCTTTACTCCTGGCAACTGTCTGCTTCTGCTCTGCCTCACTCAGGGTTATTTGCGCAGGCAAATTCTCCCAGGAAACAGGGCCTGAAAGCCAGCCCCCACCTCCCCCAGCCCCCTGAGCCCTGGAGGGGCAGTGCTCTGCCCTGCCGTGCACCTCTGCAGGAACGCTGTGTGCCCAGGGCTTTCATCACCATGGCCAAGGGCTCTTGAACTTGAGTGTTGTTTCCCGACAACCCACTTGTGAAACCACCCACCGCACTCCACGCTCTTTCCTCCTGCTTTCAGCTGTGCCGCGTGCTCCTGCGCGGCCTTCCAACCCGAATCTGCCTTCCTGGGCCTGCTGTCTTTGTGTCGTGAAACTCAGGAGGGTTGTGCTGGTCACCAGGACAAAGAGGCCGCGTGCAGGGCGCTGCTGGTTCTTCCCGATCCCAGGGCACAGCAAGGAGGTACTAAAAGGGTCTGGGGCAAAAGGGCTGGTGTGGGAGGAGGCCAGGGCAGGGACTGGGACTGTCAGACCTGGAGAAGGGGAGTGGGGATTGGTGGTGGTGGTGGTGGGGCGGATGGGGCTGCAGTGTGGGGTCAGAGTGATAGTACAGCGTGTAAGGTGTTTGCCTTGCACGCGGCCAAGCCGGGTTTGATCCCCAGCACCCCATATGGTCCCCCAAGCACTGCCAGGAGTGATTCCTAAGTGTAGAGCCAGGAATCACTGGGTGTGACACAGAAACAAAAACAAACAAAAAAGTCAAGAGTTTCAGCTTGCCCTCTAAGGATGGTTAGAAATAGGTCTGCGGAGTGGAGTATCCCCAAATACACCCCCAAGTTAACTCCTGCCTCTAACATGCACCCTTGTGTCTGAGATGCCAGCCCAGGGCGTGACACTCTCCCCTGCCCTGGCTTCACTCCCATGCCCTCATCTATCTCCTGGCCTCAGCTAGGACCTCCAGGTGCCCCGGGTTGTTTGTGCTTTGGGCCACACCTGGCAGTGCTCACAGTTTACTTCTGACTCTGTGCTCAGGAGTCACTCTTGGCAGTGCTGGGGCCCATCCACAGTGCTGGAGGTGAGCCTGGGTGTTCCCTATGTACAGTATGTGTCAACCAGTTGAGCTCTCTGTGCTCAACACCTCCACTGTGACCCTTTCTCATTCTCTAAGCTTTTCCCTAGCACCGGGGACGGCAAGCTCCTCCCACACAGCCCTAGGGGCCTGCTGATGAAATGGGTGTGAGCCTGGAGCAGGGGCTCTTTCCCGGCTGGCCTGGGATCTGCCTGTCTCTCAGACCTCAGCGGGAAGCTGCAGGCTCAGACTCCCCGCCGCGGTGCACCCACCGGCTGTCAGTGTGGGAGACGGTCTGCATAGGGATTCTTGCTCTTGGCTACTGGGCCGGCACTCGGGGTGGAGATGAAGACCTGACCTGCTTGGCCAGTAAGGCTGCCCAGCCAGGAGCACTGGCAGGGGCAGATGACCCAGCCTCAGGTAAGAGGGGGGGTCGTCAAAGTGGGAGAAGCCCCCAGGATCTTGGTCTTGTGTCCCAGGTGAAAGCCAGCCCGGCATGCCTTGGCTGTATTCTGAGGAGTGGGGTTCCCCGAGCTCCTCTGTCTTCCCTAGAGTCTGCAGAGACTGTGAATGGGCTCATAGTCACTGCCTGAGTGGGGCAGCAGAAACGGAGGCACCAAGAGGTCAGGTAACATTCATAGTGGGGGGAGGCGGGTTGTCAGCTAGGACGGAGTTTCCCGGGTCAAACCTGAAGTTACAGCTCCAGAGGGAAGTACTGCACCTATTTGATAGGATCTGAGGGTCCCAGGTTCGTGTGCTTGGAAAGTTTCTTGAGCATCTTCTAGAGACAAGATGCAAAGATGATTAATTTTTTTTGGTGGGGACGGAGACATAATGTAGGTGTCTAGGGGATATTCCCCGACCAGTGCTTGGGGGTCACTCCCAGCACTGCTCGGGGGGACCAGGTGGTTTTACGGATCAAACCTGGATCTGGGTGCTGGAGCAACAGCACAGAGGGTAGGGTGTTTGCCTTGCATGCAGCCGACCTGGGTTTGATTCCCAGCATCCCATATGGTCCCCTGAGCACCGCCATGGTTAATTCCTGAGTGCAGAGCTGGGAGTAACCCCTGTGCATTGCTGGGTGTGACCCCAAAAAGCAAAAAAAAAAAAAAACCAAAACCAAAAAACCAAACCCTGAACCTTCTACATGCAGAATATGTGTTATAGTTTGAGACATTTCCCCAGCAAATTAAATCATTTTTACAATAATTTTTTTGAAAATTATTATTTTTTTTTTTTTGCTTTTTGGGTCACACCCGGCGATGCTCAGGGGTTACTCCTGGCCCTACACTCAGGAATTACTCCTGGCGGTGCTCAGGGGACCATATGGGATGCTGGGATTCGAACCCCGGTCGGCCGCGTGCAAGGCAAACGCCCTACCCGCTGTGCTATCACTCCAGCCCCAAGAATGAATTTTTTTTTTTTTTTTTGCTTTTTGGGTCACACCCGGCAATGCAGAGGTTACTCCTGGCTCTGCACTCAGGAATCACCCCTGGCGGTGCTCAGGGGACCATATGGGATGCTGGGAATTGAACCTGGGTCAGCCGCATGCAAGGCAAACGCCCTACCCGCTGTGCTATTGCTCCAGCCCCAAAAATAATTTTTGGACTGGGGACACTAGTGCTGGGAAATGTACACTGGTGGAGGGAGAGGCGTCTGAACGCTGTACGACTGAAACCTAATCTTGAACAGCTTTGTAAGCGTCTAACTCACAGGGATTCATGAAAAAATAAAGGTTTTTGGACTAGAGGGATAGCTTAACTGGGGGAGCACATGCTTTACATAGAGGAGACCCGGGCTCAATCCCCAGCACTATATAGTCCTCTGAGCACTGCTGAGAACAAACAACACTGGGCATTGCCCAAAAGCAAAAAGATGTTTATCTTTTTTTTTTGCTTTTTGGGCCACACCCAGCGATGCACAGGGGTTCCTCCTGGCTCACACACTCAGGAATTACCCCTGGCGGTGCTCAGGGGACCATATGGGCTGCTGGGAATCAAACCCAGGTTGACCGAGTTCAAGGCAAATGCCCTACCTGCTGTGCTATCACTCCAACCCCTCATTTTTAAGGCAAAAGCTCTATGTACTTATTAGAAAAGCAGGGGGCTGGAGCGTTAGCACAGTGGGTAGGGCATTTGCCTTGCACGCGGCCGACCCGGGTTTGATTCCCAGCATCCCACATGGTCCTCTGAGCACTGCCAGGAGTAATTCCTGAGTGCATAAGCCAGGAGGAACCCCTGTGCATCACCAGGTGTGACCCAAAAAAGAAAAAAAAAAGAAAAACATTTAGATCGCAGGAAAAAAAGTATGACACAAATGGGAGATAGAAACTACTTATGATGTCACTGGATTTTTGGAGATGATCGTACCTGGATTTGGGGTATGCTGACATAAATGTATGCCTTTGCAAAATCCAGATCATAGTAAATATTCAGCTTTAAGTCCTACACTTTTAACATTGTACTAAATAGACATTCATCAAGTGACCACTAGTGCTTGCTCACCTTTGGATGGGCCCTGGCCAAGTAATAAGTGGCAATGGCTTAGAAGTGTGCTAGGGACAGAGGTGGAAGGACTGTGTAGATACTCTGGCCGTGAACGTTTCAGAAAGGTCTTCAGAGAGGAGGAGCTGGACCCTGAAGGCAAGGGATAGATTCATAGACTATGGCTTGGGGAGGAGGATGGGTGTAGCAGTTGGGAAGGGCACTCCAGGTAGTAAAAAATAGCAACGTAAAGTCTGGAGGACAGGATCTGAGGCAGAGGTAGCTCAGGAAGGGCTTTGCCAGCCATCCCTAGGGGACTGAGGCTTACTCTGTAGATATTAAAGATCCACTAATGGGCTCTAAGTGGGGAGAAACATTGGATTTGCCTTTTATAAAGATAGCTGTTTCTGCACACTCTTCTGTAGTGTAATGAGTGTAGAGAATTCACTCCTCCATTGGAAGGGACCAAGGCAAGGAGGCTACCAGAGTTGTGCAGGAGAGAAATGATGACTTGAAGCAGAGCAATGAGAAAGCGGAATAAAGAGGAGGGGATGCTTAGAATAAAAAGGATGGAGCTGGAAATGTGGCTCAAAGGGCAGCACGTATGCCTTTCATGTGTGCAGCCCTGGATTTGATCTCTAGCATAATATCGTCCCCTTAGAAGTGCTTGTCGTGACCCTGATGACTCCGGGTAGCAACCAAGAGTAGAAAGGGTGTTAATGGCCATCTTGGCTTTGTCATGTGACTTGCTTTGACCAATGAGATGTTAGTGGGTGTCTGGGAAAGCACTGTGCAGTTGGGCTTGCTTGCTCTCATGCCTGGGCTATGAAAAGAACATGCTTGGGCTACACCCCAGGGCCCAGGAGAGGGTGAGAGGCCAGTGGAGCAGAGCCAAGCATAGACAGAGGAGAGCCACCAGATGACTCACAGTCTTATGATCAAGGGCAGCCAAGAGTTATCAACTCACAGATGCTATAATAATAATAACTCAGGACCTTATGATAATGAATGGGAGTTGATTTAAGCCATGGAGTTTGGGATGATTTGTTATGCAGCTAACTGACTGAGAAAATGTTTTCAACCTTGTAATGAATGTTTTACAAGTGTGGGTGCTAAAGATGCAGCAGTACTGAGCCACACAGACAAGGACCTTACTCTTGGGGATCTCATGGTAGAGTGAGATTGTAGCAGAGGAAGACAGAATGATGCTGAGGCCTCTGGCAGTTGCTTGGTGCCATTGATCAGGATGGAAAGCATTGCTGTCTGCAAATGCTAATGTGCCACAAAATAGTAATTGGGTGGAGGGGGACTGGAGCAATAGTACAGTGGATAGGGTACTTGGCTTTCACACAACCAATCCAGGTTCAATCTCCAGCATCCCATATGGTCCCCCAAGCACCACCAGTAGTAATTCCTGAGTGCAGAGCCAGGAGTGTTCCCTGAGTACTACTGGTTGTGGCCCCAAACAAACAAATAATTGGAGGGTCTGGAAGATAGCTTATCAGGCAGGAACATGTGATTTGCATGTGCTGAGACCCCAGTTCAAACTCTGGCACTGCTTGGCCCTGGGGATCCCTAAGCACTGCTGATGTGACCGTGGTGGTGTCCAGCACCACAGGATCCCAGCAGCATTGCATCTTTGGGCCTCTCATTGAACCACCCAACTGGTTGACCAAGTATTAATGGGAGTGGCTCCCAAAGTAAAACAACGGTAATTATGGGGCCAGAGAGATAGTTCAGGGGTTAAGGTATTTGCCATGCATGAGCTGACCCCAGTTTGATCCTGGGTACTGTGTAGCCCCCTGAGAACTTCCAGGAGGGACCCCTGAGGGCAGAGTCAGGAGAGACCCCTGTGAACAAAGCCAGGAGTAGCCCCTGAGCTCTACCAAGTGAAGCCCCAGAGACCCCCTTAAAAATACACCACAAAACAAGAAAAAATAAAACCAAATGTCAGGATAAAAAGGTGATATTGACTAGAAAGCCCAATGAGGAGGGCAAGGGGAAACAGAGAGACCTGGAGGCCCAGCCCGTCTTTGGAGAACCAAGACAGGTCCTTAAAGACTGGTGAGTGTTATCTGAGAGGAAAGAAAAGGGAGTAGGAAGTCCGGCGAGGACTCTCCTACTTCGGCCCACTGGCTTCCTCTCAACATTGAAATTGAACACCAAAACCCCGCTTAATGGAGCAGTTAAAGACAAATGTGACCACAAGCTGTTACTACTTGTCACCCATTAGGATAACCATCATCAAAAAAGTGGAAAATAACAAGTGTTGGCAAGGATGTGGAGAAATTAGAACCTTTGGCACATTGCTGGTGAGAAAGTAAAACTGATCCTGCCATTGTAAACTGCAAGGCTGTTCCTTAAAAAAACAAAATTGAATTGCCATTTGATTAAGCAATTTTCATTTCTGGGCATATACCCCAAGGATTTAAAAGAGGGTCTCATATGGAGATAATCATGCTGAGAGAAGTTCATCAGGAGGGGGAATAGTACATGACAATCTCCCTCCTATGTGCTATAGAAAGAAACATAGTAAGGAAGCAACAAATACCCAAATACAACAGAAACTGAGAACTGGTTTTTCCGTAGGAAGCATATCACTATAGGGGTCACAGAGGGGATAGGACAGGGTAGAGGTGGGTAGGGATGACAGTGGGACACTGGTGGAAGCTGTGGTTTTGAAACGTTTTATGCACAAAACCCTGCTATTATCAATATTGTAAATCAGAGTTCCAGAAACTTTTTGGTTTTTTTTTTCTTTTTGAGTCACACTCAGAGTTGCTCAGGGATTACTCCTGGCTCTGCACTCAGGAATTGCTCTTGGCAGTGCTCAAGGAACCGTATGGGATGCTGGGAATCGAACCCAGGTCGGCCTCATGCAAGGCAAACACTCTACCTGCTGTACTATCACTCCAGCCCCACAGTTCCAGAAATTAAAAACAAAACAAAACAAAACTCATTTTTCAAATGAAAGAAAGAATTTCGGGGCTGGAGAGATAGTAGAGGGAAGAGCACTTGCCTTGCATATAGCTGACCCACTTCAATCCCCAACACCCTAGATGGTCCTCTGAGCCCTTCCAGGAGTGATCCCTGGGCTCAGAGCCTGGTGTATGCCCTGGGTACTGTTGAGTATGGCCCAAAATTCAGAAAGAAAAAAAAAGAATGAATTTCAAGATGTGAAATAAAAGAGGGTCTCAGATATGTGTATACTCATCTTTTAGCTATATTAATTCACACTAGTCAGAGGACAGAAGCAACCCATGAATGGATAAATGGATGAGCCCAATGTGATATCACTAGACAGACCACAGTGGGTTATTGTTCAGTACTAAAAAGGGAAGGAAATTCTGGCATATGCTAGAATATGGATGGGTCTTGAGGTCATTATACTAAGTGAAGTAAGGAAGTCACAAGAGGATGTACCTCATTTAAATGGGATACCTAGTCAAATACATAGAGACACAATGCTGGCGGGCAAGTTGCCATGGTCTTGAGGAGCAGATGGAGAGTGAGAGCACAGGTTCCCTTTGGGAAGATGGAAGAGTTTTGAGGTGGATGGTGGTGATGGTTACACGACAATGTGACTGTATCAAATGCCACCTACAAATGCTGACCAATATGGTTCAAAATAGTAAACGTTATGGTATCTGTATATGTTAGCACATACATAAAAGCCGGGATGTGGTAAGTTGTTTAGAAAGATCTCAGAAGTATGCCATGTGGAAGTATTAAGATATGGGGGGTGGGGGTAGGGAAGAGATGGGGATCCCCATGGATGAGCAGCTAGAGACCTGGATATAAGGGGCCACTGGTGACCAGGCAGAACAGACAGCTCTTTCATGGCTCAGACAAGTTCTTCCAGGGAGCTAGTCAACGCCTCCTTCCAGCTAGCATTCGAGGAGGGCACTGAGCTCTTTTCCTCGCTTTGATTTCTCAGGCAAAGCGTGCCGAGAAGTCAGGAAGCTGGAACGAGGCCCACCTGACGGCCGCTAGATCAAGAGACCGCTTGGGAGACAGTATTGGGTCGAGAGGTGCTTTCCCGGTTCCCCTCCTGCCCGTTGCCATTAGCGGCTTGGGCTGGGCCGGTTGGCGAGTGTCCTCCACTCCTCCAGCACCCCCTCCACCTGCAGCCCCGACCCCTTCCCCCCTTCCCCGTCTCACTCACCTCCTCTGTGCCCGCAGCAGCCAGCCCGCGCCATGGCCTCGGCCGAGCCCCTGACCGCCCTGTCCCGCTGGTACCTGTACGCCATCCACGGCTACTTCTGCGAGGTGATGTTCACGGCCGCCTGGGAGTTCGTGGTGAACTTGAACTGGAAGTTCCCCGGGGTGACGAGCGTGTGGGCGCTCTTCATCTACGGCACGTCCATCCTCATCGTGGAGCGCATGTACCTGCGCCTGCGCGGCCGCTGCCCGCTGCTGCTGCGCTGCCTCATCTACACGCTCTGGACCTACCTGTGGGAGTTCACCACCGGCTTCATCCTGCGCCAGTTCAACGCCTGCCCCTGGGACTACTCCCAGTTCGACTTCGACTTCATGGGGCTCATCACCCTGGAGTACGCCGTGCCCTGGTTCTGCGGGGCGCTCATCATGGAGCAGTTCATCATCCGCAACACCCTCCGTCTCCGCTTCGACAAGGACGCTGAGCCCGGGGAGCCGGGCGGCGCGCTGGCCCTGGCCAACGGCCACGTCAAGACTGACTGAGCGGGTGGGGGAGGGCGGTGGGGCCGGAGTTTTCCCCCACCCCGGACCCCGTGGGCCAAGGTACCAAGCTGGTGGCGCTGCCTCTTCTGTACAGCACAAGCCCTGCCTAGCCTCTCTGCCCAGTAGAATCCACGCGGCTCCCCGCGGCCTCACCGAGCCAGCGAGCGCGGGATTGGGGGGGGCATGGGTCAGCTGCCGTGTGGGGAGGGGGGGCAGTGCGGAGGGATTGTGGGGAAGGGGGTGGATGGGTGCGCCCGGGGGCCCAGGTCCTGTGGTGATGAAAGGACTCCCAGGCGGGGCAGAAGGACGGGGCTGCAGAGCTGCTGCTGCTGCCCAGCCCACCCTCTCCCCTCTTATCTGGTTCAGCTGGGCTTTGGCTGGCTCCATTAGGCAATATTCAGGTGCTTGCTTGCAACCAATACCTCCCCAGGGGCCTGCTGAGCTGCAGCCTAAGGAGAGAGGGGGCAGCCAGGAAGCGGCTTGGCTCTGGCGTGGGCTGGAAGGGCTGGACTCCTTCCCCTGGCCTCTCTCCCCATTCCCCGGGGCCCCGAGCTAGCTGCTCCCTTGGCCTGCTGGGCCCCCCATCCCTGCCCCCTGGTGCTGGTTTCCCACCAATCTTAGGCTTTTGGAGGTTTTCACCCCTGTGTATACTGTGGTGTACCCCACCCCCCACCCCTCACCCCTGCTCTTTTCTCTCTTATTTTTCAAGGCCTTTACAACTAGCGGCCCCTTCATCCATGTCACACACCTTCCCACTCTGGTCCTCATGCCCAGCTCCCAGCCAGCACAGCAGCTGCCAGAGGTAGAAGCCTGAGGCACGCAGCGCCCCCCCCCCCAAAAAAAATCTGCGGCCTTCTTGCAGCTTTCCCTCCACTGTTTCTGGGGTTCTGGGGACAGGAAGCTCCCCGCCATCCCTCCCACTCCACTGCTGGGCAATGGAGGTGTCCCAGGTGCTCTTCTCCATGTTCCCTCCCCACAGTGGCCCAGCTGGTGGCCCCTGACAAGGCTATGTTCAAGCCCCCTGGGGCCCTCTGGATCCACAATGGGGACCTAGCATCAGATCCCTTCTGGGGAGGAGGAGGGTGGGGAGGCACCCGCTTAGTTGGTTTTCTGGCCAAATAAGGGGCAGTGCAACCTTCGAAAGGATGGAGCCCCATAGAGAATGACTGAGGAAGCCTCAGTTTTGGGAGGGTCTCTGGAACATCCCGAGTGGCAAGGTTCTTGGTTTTGCTCTAGCCCCAGCCCTGCAGCAAAACCTCCTCAGGGTTAATCCCTCCCCAGTATCCCCAGCCCCCTGGCAAGGCTGATCCTCTGGGCGCATCTTCAACAGTATTAACCCTGCCATGTTCATGGACATTGTCATGTTGGCTACCCTTTCCCCATGACAGGCTTATTGCTGGCAGTGGACAGCGGGGACCCTCACTCCGGCCCCCCATCTTCTCCTTCCGTGCCCTCCTTAGGGCAAGGTTCCTCAGAAGGGAGCCAGCCCTGGCTCCTCGTCTCTTTGGACCACACTAGGACTTCTAGGTAGCATTTAGTCTTCCCCTTTGTGTCAGTCTTTCAAATGTGAAGATGCCACCTGAGGAGACAGTCTCCTCTTTCTGCTGTGCTGCTCCACCTAGACCCACGCAGGGGAAATCAGTCAAGACCCAGGCGGGCTGCGTGCCAAACGGGAGAAGGGCTGGGGGAGTCTGTCTTTGGCAGGGGGTCTCCATGGCTGTCCCTGTCCTGATTCGGATGAATAAGGACACCGCAGGAGCCAGTCTTTCCTTTCTTGACTATTATTGTGACTCCAATTCCAGGACCTTGGGGATTCCCGAGATTAGGGCTTCCTAATCCCAGGGGGATCAGATTGCGTCCTCTCTCTTAGTGGTGGGCAGTCCAGAGGGAGAATATTTTCCAGCTTCCTGATTCCCTCTTGGGGGAATTGTTCCTTGTTCTCTCCCCCGAGTCAATGCTAACTCCAGGTCATGGGTCGTTTCCCAGGAGACCTCTCGAACACCCTTTGCTCTCCCTTTTCATGACTGGTTCTGTGGGTCCGCTTGCCACTGTGCCCAGCATATGAGGCCTCCAAGCTGATTCTCAGCAGAGCCTGCCCTTCGGTGCCCTTCGGGTCTGGCTGCACACGCTGGCACCCTCGTCTCCCTGGGCCCTCTTGATTCCCAAGTGCGGGCAGTGCTGGAGCAAACCTGCCCCACGGAGAACATGCAGAACGTGTTTCTGCTTCGTCCAGGAGCCTGGTAGCTCCAGGGTGTAGAGCCCCCGAGGAAGGGGAGATGATGACCCAGGGTTGGAACACGGGATCCTCAGCCTCAGAGCTCCCTGGGGTAGCCCAGACTTCAGACTTTTGGGGGCTAGCTTCAGGGTCACCATCCCTCCATGTCCCCTGCCGAGCAGGGGGCAGTGCTGGTGGGGAGAGTTGCTCCCCGTTGATGAACCAACAGCCTCTCCACCGCACACGGCAGCAGCTCTGCGATCCGGAAGGCCGAGTGCTGCCCTGCATGGTCCATTAGCTTCCGATGTCTGCTAGTCACCCCTCCCACGTGGCCTGTCCCTCTGATGGCAGAGAGCCACAGTGGCCTATGCTTCTTCACAGCAATAATACTTAGGGAGTACCCTCAAGTCCTTTTGTCCTGGTTCTTCACTCTGGGCTTCCTGGGAGGGGGCGGGGTGGCAGTGCCGAGTGGAAGCCATGAAGAGAACCTGTTTTCCTGCAGCTCTGGGCTGCACCGTGGCCGCTGTAGGGGAAGCAGAGAGGAGAGAAGCTTGGCTCTGGGCCAAGGCAGGAGAGGCTCCTCCGGGCAGAGGCTGCCCCCAGACCCAGAGGCACTGTGGACCGGGGTCCCGTCTTTGAAGTGGGTGGCTGTCTTGAGACTGTGGCAGCTTGTGGGGGGGTGGGGGTGCAACACCACAGCGGGGGTGTGCGCCATTGCCTGCTCTGTCTCCGTTGATCTCTGTCTCTTCCTTTTCACATTTGTGCACATAAAATATACTGTGTTTGTGTTCCAGGACTGGCTCTGACCCGTCTCAGCTTTTATTGGGGGGAGGAGGGCCTTTGCTTGGACTTTCTCAGTCACACCCCGACCAAGGCTCCCTTAAGCCAAGTGGGCGGCTGCTCGGGTGTGGGGTCGGGGCACTGTGCGGGGAGGGCACATGGCATTCTTTGCCATTTCTTGCCAGTCCCTGCTCTGACCCTCTCTGGTAATCTAAATCCCAACCCCCAGCCCCCATCAGGAGCACCCCTTGGTTCACGCTGCCAGGCTGGTGCTGCTTCTGGCTGCACCTGGGCTGTTTGCAGCTGAGCTGACTCTCCCTGGGAGGTGAGCTTCTACACGCATGTCAGCTCGGACTATGAGGCTCTTCGTGGATTGGGAAGGCCTGAAGGAGGAGGCAGAACAAACCTCAGAGAGCTGAAACTACAGAACCCATTACTTGGGACTATATCAAAAGCTCACATGTGCGCTCTCTCTCTCTCTCTCTCTCTCTCTCTCTCTCTCTCTCTCTCTCTCTCTCCCTCCCTCCCTCTCCCTCTCCCTTTCCCTCTCCCTCTCCCTCTCTTCCACTTTCTCAGAGGCATGCATTGGGCAGGAGGAATCCCTTCCCACTTCGTTTACTTTGGCTCTGTTGAGTGTTTCCAGTTCTCCCACTATTCTCTGCCCTTTTGCCTGTTTCCAGAAAGAAACTGGGATGTTCAGAAGTTGGTCAGTCAGTTCAGCCGAGTCCAAGTAGCCTGGACCCCCAGCCACCAGGGGATGGAAAAGGCAAATAAATTTTCTGAAATCATCAGGAAGGTTCTCTACTGCTTCCCTAACTCCCTTGAAAGCATTAGTGTCATTGAAAGCCTTCCCCCTTATAAAAATGGACTAGCATAAAGTTTAACAGTCTTCATGCTACATGTCATGCTACATGTTTATATACATGTATACACACATGTTAGTATAAGTAAATCTCTTGCATCAAGTTCCCCTACCCCCATCCCCTCAAACACACACACCAGGCTGTGCTCAGGACTTTCCTGGCTCTGAGCTCAGGGATCACTCCTGGTAGGGCTCAGGGGACCATATACGGTACCAGGGTGCCAGGGAATAAACCAGGGTCAGCTGTGTGCAAGGCAAATACCTTACTTGCGTTACCCATTCTCCAGTAGTTGGTCTTGTAGGAAGAAAAGGGCAAACTTAGTAAAGCAGGCTTCTCTGTGGAGCCTCTACAAGCATGTCAGCTCAAGGCAGGGATGCAGCAAGAGGCAGGGCCCCAAACAAGAAAACCGAGGGGCCCCCAAGTCCCTTATCAGCTCTTCTGTGCCTTCCTTCCTTGTTACTCTTTTTTCCTCCCCAACATTGCTTCACTCCCATCCAGGCCCAAGAGTCTGTCTCATGCATTGAGAGGAGCATGATGCCAAGTGCCACGCCAAATAAGAGCTTGGCTGCATCTTCTGAAATATTTCCAGTCTCTGCAAAGTGCCAGCTTCTTAATTAATCACAGGGACTGAGTGACCATAAGCTTCCCTGGTCTCCCCAGGGTTCTATCTCAGAGAAGGCGTTGTTCACACAGCCCTGGTTGCACGGAGGGACGGGAGCCTGTCTGTGTCTGGAGGGCAGGGAAGCAGGTACAAGAAAAGGGAGTGACTGTGGCTTCACAGCAGAGGGTAGAGGAGTTGGTCTCCTTCATTTCATCAAGAGCTCTGATTCCTACTGTCACTATTGCCCCCCCACTCCCCCCACTCCCAGTACATTGGACATGGTCACCATTACTTTCCTGTTTTACTGAGGAGATCTGGTTACAAGCAGTCTGCAACATTGGTTTAACTGCCTTTCTCTGTAGATCACTTTTGTTTCAGTGTGAGCAGGAGGCCTTGGGGGAGGAGTTGTGATGAACCTGGCTCCTTTTGGTAGCTTCTGGATGGCATTAGAGTTCTTGCCATCCAAATGCTCCTTGCAGTGAGACATCGATGTGTAGGAGTAGGAACTTTGAATGAGAGAGTGGGGGTTCTAAGAAGGGAGGTCTGAGTACCACTGTTGCTCAGTCTCAGAACAATAAGCATCAGGAATCTTTGCCCTGGTGGGAGGGCTGTGAAACTTTGACCTCTGTCAAGGTCGTGAGCTTGGGTGGACTCCTGTGAGCCTCCCACACACTGTTGGGCCTCTTCCCTTTGATCCCATTTTCTTCTCCTGAGATTAAGCCTGAACTCTGGCTATGGTTCTCGCACAAGGTTTCAAACTACTAGTTCCCCTTAGTTGAGGTTTCTTCTATAGTTTCGCTTTCTCTAGGTTTCAGTTAAGGAAATGTACAATAAGATTAAAAAAAAAATCAAAAAAAGCAAGAATGCGTCACTTTCTCTGGTTTATTTGGATTGAAAATTTCAGGATTTTGTTGTTTGTTGTTTCTGTTTTTGGTTTTTTTTGGGGGGGGGGGCTCATACCTAGCTGTGCTTAAGACTTACACCTGATTTTGGTCTCAGGGTTCACTCCTGGCCAGGCTCAGGGAGCCACATGTGGTGCTGGGATCAGTATGAGGTAGGTTGTGTGCAAGTCAGGTGCCTTAAGCCCTGTACTACCAATGTCTGACCCTTAAGTAAAATCTTATTGATTCATGGGTTTTAAATACTACATAAATTGGGAGAGTATAGATTTATACCTGTATATGGTGCAGTAAAATTTTGGGAGGAAGCTCCTAAGAAGTGCTCAGAGGGCACAAAGCCATTCTCAGCAACTCTCAGTCAACCCATTGAATACTAGGGCCTGAAGATTGATGCTGCTTGGGACCTCTGGTGCCAGATACCAGCAGGGCTCCCCTGGTGGCACCCAGGGAGTCATGCAGTGCTGGAATCAAACTGGGACCTAGAAAGGTCCAGAGAGGTAGTACAATGAGTAAGGCACTCGCTTTGCATGTGGTTCACCCAGTTTTAACCCTCAGCACCACAAATGGCCCCCTGAACACCTCTAGCAGTGATCCCTAAGCACAGAGCCAGGAGTAAGCCCTGAGCTGGGTGTGGCCCCCAAACAAAACCAAAACCCCAAACACACCCAGGTCCTACACAGACACAGTATGTGCCCTAATCCCTGGACTCTTTCCCCAGTTCCAAGACCTCTGTTTATTGGGCCACTCAAATGTAGCCCTCCTTTAATAAACTGTAAAGCACCAGAGTGCAAATCAGGGCCTTTCAAGGTAAAAATAAATTCCTCAGAATTTAGATTTTTACCTAATCTGGTGTTTTATTTTATTTTATTTTTTTGAGAAAAAATTCCAGGGATTAATCCTAGGACTTCATATATACAAAGCCTATATACTGTGTCATAGAGTCACATCTCTAGCCCTGCAAACATCTTAAGTATTTCTAAATTGGGGGCCAGAAGTCTTCTTGTGAGCACCCAAGATATTCCAAAGAGGTTGCAATCTCTCTTGCTGAACCTAAGGCCAGATGCAGAACCCTGCCCGTGCCTCTTCAACTCCAAAGGACCGCTTCCTTGAACCACTTTGGAAATGAAAACCAAATGACAGGACATGAGGTGTTATTTTGCTGACTTTCACTCTATCTCATCCCCCCAGGAGCTTAGGACTGCTGACCAGCAGGACCAGATGGCACCTTTTACAGGAATATCTTATTTCTGCTTTTGTGTAGGCCCTGAACATCCTAAAAACAACTTGTCTTCTCCTTGAGATTGAGGGATCTGTGCATCCTTTCTAGTTATTTTTGTATTTTTTCCCCTGTGACTCTGCCAAAGGCATTTGACACCCAATCCTAGCTGATACTTTGTGTCCTTTAGATGACAGCTGACCTTATTTTCCAGGAGGCAGGAAGGGGCTTGACTAGAAACATGGAACCAGATTGCTCCACATTCCTAACTAACTCTGCTTACAACCAGCCCCTCCTTCTTGGTCTTTCCAGAATGTGTTTCTTACACTTCATGCTCCTCCAGGAACTTTGTTTCCACCTGACCAAGGAGACAGCAGTCTAGGCTTTGCGGTCATTTGACCTGAGTTTGCATCCCAGGTGTTGACACACCGGGTATGTTCTAGAACCTATTTCAACTGCAAACGGACTCATAACAGGCTACACTTGCCAAAGTGGTAGAGATCAGATATGAGATAATGTGTGTCAAATGCCTAGCACATGATCAATGTCAGACACCAGGGGAAATATTCTCCTCTGTTTCACAAGTCAAGTGCAAGTAGATGTCACTCCAGCAAGCATTTCTAGATGCTTTCTAGGGTAAACATTATGGCCCAAATCATGGGCTTTATATGCTCCCCATCTGACCTGGATCACTTATTAACAGGAAGGGCAGGTAAGTTAACCCCTGTACACTAAAGTTTTCTCATCTGTAAAATGGGAATAATAACATCTATTCTTTAGGATTGTTGTGAAGGTAAAGATAAATAATATGTCTTAGATGCTCAGTACAGGGGGTAGGGTTGATGGCTTAAAGGGCTGGAGCACATGTTTTGCATGCAGGAAACCTAAATTTGACTCCAGTATTCCCTGGTCCCGGAGCACTGAGTGCCTGACCCCCCTGGGTCATCCCATATGGTCCACAAACAAACAATGCTTAGTATACAGCTACATGACTTCTTACCTTAATCCTCTGGTGTTTTGCAAGACTTGCTGAATTTCAGAAACATAATAACACTTATTTGCTGTTTATTTTGTAACTCCTGAGCCAGGTGTGAGTCAGCTTCTCATAGTCAAACACATTATTTCTACACGGAAACCTCTAAACGTGCTAAGTGGGACTCAAATAAGAACTTCAATGGCCTCACATCCTCACCGTGTGAGACGGGGCAAGGCAAGAATTCATGTTCTTGGGAGACAAACTAACAATCAGAAGGGTGGAGTCTTCAGGGTCACATGGTCCATAATAACTGGCAGCCAGGGTCAGACGGTCATCTGATTATCTAACCCAGGGACTGTTCCCATCACATCACACAGTGTGACAGAGCTGATCCTGTTACAACCTACCATTGCTTAAAAAACTCTGCCCCTACCAAAATGAAAGTGGGGTGTGGGAAGATAGCCCAAAGGGCTGAAGCACACAGGAGGCCTGGATTTGATCCCTGGAACCACATTGGTCCCCAAGTAATACCAAGACTGACCCCCACCCCCCGCCCCGCCCCACCACCAAGTGCTGAGCAGGCAGTAGCCCCTGAGCACTGCCACCTGTGGTAGAAAAAAGCTAAGAGAAACTAGTCAAGTTCAAGTTTTATTATCATCCTTCTGGTATATATTTCTCTGTACTATATTGAATCATACTGTCATAAAAAAACCAAAATTATTGAGTTTTCAGGAATCTTAGTATAGCCCAGTCAGCTAGCGATTCTGCCACTGCTGTCCACATCTTTCCAATTCCACACTCTCCTAAAATATTGCTCAGCCCCACAAGTGAGTGTGCAACCCCCTTCTATCATCATAACCAACACCACATTCAAAGGGAAGAAAAGGGGGGAAATTGTAAACATTAAAATAATGCTCAGTCACCCACTTTGAATTTTGCCTTGGGAAGAAGAATGTGGAGCTTAAAACACCTTTCCTGGAACCACCAGCTGGCTGGCAGCCTTAGGGAGAGAGTTTTTGACTCCCTCTTGGTTGTTCCTAATCAATTAATGAACTAATCAATTAGAGTTGATTGAGTACACAGGTGAGAAACCAGGTGCTCTTTGATGCTTGGAGCAGACACAGAAATATAAATTGGGTCTCTAACCCTCTGGAAATATATGTGTCAGCCCCCAGAAGCTTTCCACTTCCAACCAAGCAGGGTTGGCATCTTGCAGTAAGGTAAGGCATCCTAAGGCAGGCTGTCAAGCTAGGCGCCCGGCTATGATGTGAGTGGTGAAAGCAAGAACTTTAAATAGGTCTCGATCTTGCCTGTCAAGTGTGTTGGTTTGATTCAGGAAGAAGGTGTTAAATATGAAATGGGGAAGAAGGAAAACAAGGACAGAGGTTCCATGAGGCCTATTGTAAGTTATCAAGTCTACTTTCAGATTCCAGTGGTCAGGATGAAGCATTTAAAAGCAACCTAAAATACAGCATCCCTGACTTCCCTTCACGGAGACTATGTGAGAGGAATAACCAAGGTGTGGTTGCTGGGGTCAGAGAGGTAGGACAGCAGGTACAGCGCTTGCCTTGCATGCTGCTGACTCAGGTTCGATCCTCAGCACTCCATATATCCCCTGAGCCCTGTCAGGAGAGATCCCTGAGCACAGTGCCAGAAATAACCCTGAGCAACACTAGGGGTGCCCGCAAAATAACAACAAAAAAGGTTGTCATTGATGGTTCTAGCAAGCTTTTTCTTGTACAAGCACTTTGTCTCTCTACCTTTGAAGGTAGGAATGCTCTTGTGGGAGTTCCAGGATCTCAGAGAAACTCCCGGAGATTCTGACAAGCTATAGAAAGAACAAAATATCGTTCAAGTGATCTGAGAGAGAATGAGGACCACATGTCATTCACTGCTGCAAACACAACATCCACCCTGTGTAGGACACACAGTAGAAACTCAACAATCAGTTGTGAACAAATGAAGGACCTGGCAGGCATGCTTATGAAACCATGCAGTTCAGAGGCCCACCCTCCCATACTGCCCTGCTTCATCCTCTACAGCACTCCTTCCTAGAGTATCTTGACTCCCGTCTTCTCAAATTCGAAGCAGTCCCTCCTTCATTGAGTGCAGCAAAACAAGAAACCTACAGTTCACCACAGGTGATGGAGTAAAAGCAAGCACTGACTTCAGCTCCTCTCCTCAGGTCTCAGGAGCTCTAAGACTGTCACCACAGATAAGGCAGCTTTGTCCTTACTTCCTGCTCTTCCTGGCTATTGAGGCTGGGCAATGTTAGTCCTGAAAGGGCAGCAGCTGACAGCAGCTCCCTGGCCAGCTGAGATGGATATGTGGCACCAGAGAGCAGCTGTGTTCCATCATCCACTAGGCCAGCCAGCCTGTGGCTCCTGGAGACCAACCAGCTTTTGGTACCAAGTACCAAGATGCCAGCCCAAGCTGCTAGGGAGCTCAGCTTGGCCCGGTGATGGGGACTTTTCAACTATGGGGGCTGGGGGTGTCATCAGTATCTGAGTCAATGTCATTCTTTTGACTGGAGGTTCTAGTGGCTGGACAAGCTCTCCAGATCCTTTCTCCTGAGTCTGGAGCTGTGACAGCTGGTCATTCTGCAGTGTCTGTGATTTGTTTCCTCATGTGTTGATCTCCTTAGTCTGTTTTCTCCCACCAAACATCAGATCCAGAGAACAGGGCATGTTTCTGAGTCTTATTGACTTATTTTCTCATTACTGAGAATTGCACCTGACCTAAAGCAGGCTCTTCATATTTGTGAGTGAGTGAATGAACAAATATACTCCGTTGTGATATTTATTACCTGTAGTTCTATCATTGAACAGTAATCATTATTGATAAATGATTATTACAAATGACTTTAAAAGGCAGCAGTGGTTTTCATAGTTTCTCAAGATTAATATTCACATCGACCTGCTTTATTTATTGAATATTCATTCATTTCTCCATTCAGCTATTCACTCCTCTTGTTTTTAGTCTGTAGGACACATAAGAATTAAGTTGGGCATGGAGCAATAGTACAGCAGGTAGGGCATTTGCCTTGCATGAGGCTGACCTAGTTCAATTCCCAGCATCCCATATGGTCCCCCAAGCATTGCCAGGTGTGATTCCTGAGTGCAGAGCCAGGAGTGACCCAAAAAAGAAAAAAAAAGAATTAAATGTAACATATTATATGTCAGGGCTACAAAACAGGAGTAGAAAGTTCTATGATCAGCTCTGAGGCCATAGTCAGGGAGGTCAGTGGATCACTACTTGGAGGTCCTAATTGCCCCTAGATTTAGATTTAACTATACTGCAGAAAGTGGGCACTGGTGGAAGGAGGAGGAAGCATGCATGGAGGAGAGCAGAGGGCAAGATGAGATGCAGCCAGCAGCCCTGCGGAGGCCAGCAGCATCCAGATGTGTTCAGTGAAGCACCTTAGGCCATGGCAGGGTGCTGGTTAAGAACATCATTCCCTCCAAAGATTCTTCCTGATCTCTTTAACATCTGTATCCATGGAACTCAAGACTTCCTTATTATTCTATTGATAAAAGTCAATTTTAATAATGTTTTGTTACCTTTTGGTTTCACAATTTGTGAGTTTCTCTATTTATCCCATGCCACCAATATCTAACATAGTGCCAAGAATGCCCTGTTGGGGTTGGATGAATGGATGGATGGAGATGGATGGATGGATGGATGGATGGATGGATGGATGGATGGGTGAGTGGATGGATGGGTGGATGAATGGGTAGGTGGATGGACAGATGGATAGATAGATGGGTGGGTGGATGGATGGGTAGATGAATGGGTGGGTGGATGGACAGATGGATGGAGGATGGGTGGAGTGCCCACAGATAATAGAGTACACTGGACAGATCTTGGGATTTCTCCATACTTGGCATGTCCCTACTGCAAAGAGGAAGTTTTAGACAGGAAAAAGGAATCAAAAGGCTGGGAAAACGACTGATCATGTGATACTATATTGTGGTGCCATGTGGAGAGGAAGGATGAGTTTCAAGGAGGATTTGTTTACCAGTTGCTGAAAAGGGATTTTAGTGGGTAAAGTTGCAGTCTGGACAAGGATAAACTAGAATGTCAGCTGAGCATTTAGCAGACATTTGCATCTTAGAGGCCAAACACTGATATCAGCACTTTGCAAGTACGTCATTGAAATGCTCACAATAGTTGCGCAAAGCACTGAACTATGACTCACCTATTTTCAGGTCAGGAGATTGAGGCAAATTGCGTTCCCCAGGGCAGAGTTACCAAGAAGTGGAGGACCCCTCTAAACCCCAAGTACTGTGGCTGCAATAACAGGCAGTCACCTTTTCCCCACAGTACCCTCAAGTCAGACCTCGCTCTGCCGCTGATATAATTGAGGAATTGATGTCTTAAAATTTTCTTTTCACAGTCACAGATCCTGAGAATCTACTTATGGAGCTGAGTTATCTAAATGGTGAGTGGGGGAGGCTGGAACCTAAAGACAGTGGTGGAGGTGATGGATGTGGTACAGCAATACTGGAATCCTAAGACATTAACATTACCAGTTTTTCAATCATGGTATCTAAATTAAAAAAAAAAATTCTGGTGCCAGGATTAAATCCAGGCCTTCATAGACCCAAAGCATGAGCTCTGTCACTTACCTATCCACACCAGGAAATGGGGATTCTTCTCAGGATGATTGTTCCATGATTTGCAGATAAGAAAATTGAGGTTCAAACAGGTAAACTTGCTGGGGAGCAGATGGCTGGTGATTGGTAGTGTCCAGGTGGGCGATGCCAGGCATCTTCCCTGTATTCTGTTTCTCCCTTAAGTCAGAGCTGAAATCTCAACCTGGGACATCTTCCGTGCCACTTGCTCCACAGCTGGCCTGCAACTGGCTGGCCTGGGCACATTTCTGACTTGGCAGCTCCTTCTTTGGTCTCAGTTTCCCATCCCAAACCCACCATGACCCAGACACGGACCTGGCTGGGGATGAGCCAGCTCAGTCTAACGGAACCTTTGGGGGGAAAGAAATTAGTGCTATTGAATCTGTTTCTACATCCCCAATGTAGAAGGCGGCAGCCCACTGAAGGGAAGAAAATAAAGGACTTACTTAGAAGTCAGCCTGGGGGACTGTGTAGATGACAGAGGTAGCCAGGCAGGGTGGGAGCCTCAGCAGATCCTCCTCACTGTACAGAGGCCAGCAGTGGGTGGGGTCTTTATTTGTACAGCACAGACTCAGGAAACCAGGGAGAGAGACAAAAGGGCCCCGTCCAGCCTCTTTGTGGGAGGGCTGGGGGAGGAGCACTACCAAGTGGTGGTCTGGGGACTCAGTGATGGTTCTTAGCAATTCTCAACCAACTGGGCCAAGGGTTCAATGCAAGAGCCCCAGGATATGATGCAGCTCGGACCCTGCTATGTTGGAAAGCTGCAGCTGGTGCCGGGGGCCTCCAGGGATGCTCCCAGGGATGCATGTGGAGGTTCACCTGGTGCCCAGGATGGAACCCTAGTCAGGTGCATGCCTTGCATACCCTTCTCATAACCTAGGGTAGCATCTCACGACCTAGTCGCTTCTTTGACACAGAGCCCTGGCACCCAGCAGAGTCAGAGCAACTTTGGTTCCTTACATTGCAGAGCTTAGTCAACAGTACCTGGCCTTGGTTTCAAGGTCAGCTGCTCTTCCTGGAGGTGCAGTGTCCTTGGGACAGCCTGTGCCTCAACTTCCCTGCATGCGTATGCAAGCTTCCTGCACATCTCTGCATGCCCAGGAGCTACCTCCTCAAAGATAATGATACAGGCTGAGGAAGGAAGCATGCAAGAGTGGGTTGGTTCAGATCCTGGATCTGTCTCTTCCTATTGGATTTCTGGGGTTTTTGTTATTTATTTATTTATTTATTTATCTTTTGTTTGGGAGGCCACAACTAGCACCTCTGTGGGAGGTGGGCATCTCTCCTAGATGTACTTGGGGGACTGTGGTGTGCTGGGGCTCAAACCCAGACCTCTTGCATGCAATGCATGCACTTCAGCCCTCTAAGTTATCTCCCTGGCTTGGGTATCTCTGTTTTCTCTCTCTTTTTGTTTTATTTTGGGCTGTTGATGTTATTTATTCATAGCCTCAGTGCTCAGGGCTTACTCCTGCCTGTGTGCTCAGGGGTCACTCTTGGAAGTGCTCAGGGAATCTTTTGGAGTGCCAGGGTGCAAAGATTGCCAGATACCCAGATTGCCCCAGTGCAAAGCAGACAGAATCAGGAGAACAGACTGTTTACCGGCTGTGGGGCCTGAAGGAGTTAATTTTCCTCTCTATCCCCTAGTTCTTTGATCAGAAGGCACCACTAGACAGCATTGCAAAGCAAACGCCCTATTCCCTATATTGCTTCTCTGATTCCAATCTCTATTCTTAATCCAGTCTTTAAAACAGTCTACTTAGGCCAGGGATATAGCTCAAAGAGATGGACTGCATATCTGGCACAAGCAAAGCAACCCACAGCTTCCCCTTCCACCATGCATCACGAAGTGTGGTCCTGGTGACCCCTGAGCATTGCCACAATGACCTTGGAGGTCCCAGCACTGCAAGGCCCAACCAGTACCTCCTAGCCAGCCCCCAGACCCAACCATTGGCTTCATACCATACCACCAGCCACATGCTGCTAAGAGTGGCCCCCTGTGGCCCCAAGCACAGCTGAGGAGGCCCCCAAACAAACCAACCCAGCTGGCCTAGATAAATGCTGTCTAGTGGTGCCTTCTGACCAAGGAACTGGGGGACAGAGAGGGAAATTAACTCCTTTAGGCCCCACAGCCGGTGAGGAGCAGTCTGTGCTCCTGATCCCCTGCCCTGCCACTTCCTTGAAGACCCTGATGATCAAATGGTGGCCCTGTCAGACATGCTACTACTTGGGCTTTGTGGAGAAAACAAGGGGAGAAGATGCCTGAGTCTCCCTGAGCACTGTCTAAGCCTCCATCATGTGCCTGAGAACGTGTTGTCACTGGCCTACAAGGCACTAAACGGGTGTTGTGGAAACTTCCATTTCATCCCTACACATCGCTGCATACCTAGTCCTCCTTTCGGGACCACACAGGGTCTTTGCCAGGTCCCCTGAGTGCCCACATCAACCGTTTCCCAGCTCTCAGGGCAAAGTTGCTGCCGGATGGTGTGTCCCTGTCAGCAGGTCGTAGCTTTCTTCACAACAGCGTGCATTTGGCCTCTTGGTGGTCTGAGGTGACCTATTTATGGTGATTCTGAGAATCTTCGTATAGGAGAGAGAGGTGGAGTGAAGTGGGTCCTTGATGGAAGAAAAACTAACCCAGGTGTCCCCTGGGGTCCATCTCCACCCCACATCAGAGCCGAAGTCTTTCCAGTGGGCAGCAAACTCTTCCTGAAGGGAGGTGGGGGCTGACATCCAATCTGACTTGAGTTACCCTTTGGCCCTTCTGAGGATGTCAGGGTCCCTCTTTGGGATAAGTGCTCACCAATCTGAAGAGCCGCAGTGTCCCTGCTAAATCTTCTATTTTCTCAATTAAATATCCCCCATTTTCTTCCCTTTTACCTCTCAGATCAGTGTTCTGTAAGGATTCTTCTTCCTGTCCTTCTCCTTGTCTTCCCGGTATGTCCTAATGGATTGTCAGGAACCCTGAGTCAGGGTTCCTTTCAAAATTCTAAGCTCAGAGCCAACATCCCAGCACTCAGAAGGCCAATACTTCTACCTATTGTTTCCATTTACAATCTCTCCCCCTCCATCCACTCCAAATCTCCATTGGACCCACTACCTATCCCCAAACTCCACCCGTGCAGAGCCTGTAGGAGCTGCCATATCCACCTATAACTCTGTCTCTCCCCTCAGGATAGTTATTGACCAAGAGGTAAGAATTACATTTAAACTGATCCAAACCCATCTACTGGGATTTTTGGATTTGAGTGCCTCCCTGGAGACTGAAACTGTAACTCAGTGGCCACTGGTAGTTCAATTGATCCAGATAAAGAAGGCTGTGATGTGGGAACAAATCAATCCTGAGATCTTTGCAATTTAATCCATAAAAATGTATTTTCTTTGCACATCAAGTTTGGGTACTTCTGAGCAGCTGTCCTCTACATGCTGATTCAAGGGTCCAAGACCCAAGAGGATTCTTTCAGCTTAATAATCTTTCTCTTAGCACCATAAAGATAGCATAGCAGGAAAGGCACTTACTTTGCATGAGGCTGACCCAAGTTTGATTCTTAGCACCCCATATGGTCCCAAAATCATCAGGAATGATCCTTGCTGAGCACCACTGGGTGTGGCTCAAAAACAGAAGAAGAGGAAGAAGGAGGAGGAGGAAGAGGAAGAAGAAGAAGAAGAAGAAGAAGAAGAAGAAGAAGAAGAAGAAGAAGAAGAAGAAGAAGAAGAAGAAGAAGAAGAAGAAGAAGAAGAAGAAGAAGAAGAAGAAGAAGAAGAAGAAGAAGAAGAAGAAGAAGAAGAAAGGAGGAGGAAGAGGAGAATGAGGAGAAGGAGGATGAGGATGAGGATGAGGACAAGGATGAGGAGGAGGAGGAAGAGGAAAGAGGAACAATAAGGAGAACATGAAGAAAGAGGAGAAGGAGGAGGAAGAGGGAAGGAGAAGGAGGAGGAGAAAGAGAAGGAAGAAGGAGGAGGAGAAGGAAAAAGGGAAGGAAAGGAGGAATGAGGAGAGGAGCGAGGAGAAGGGAGAAGGAGGGAGGAGGAGAAGGAGGAAGAGGGAGGAATAGGGAGGAGGAGGCAGTGGAGGAGGAGGAGGAAGAAGAAGAAGAAGAAGAAGAAGAAGAAGAAGAAGAAGAAGAAGAAGAAGAAGAAGAAGAAGAAGAAGAAGAAGAAGAAGAAGAAGAAGAAGAAGAAGGAGGAGGAGGAGGAGGAGGAGGAGGAGGGGAAAGGAAGAGGAGAAGAAGAGGAGGAAGGAGGAAGAGAAGATGAGGAGAAGGAAGAGGATGAGGTGAAGAGAAGGAGGAGGAAAAAGAGAAGGAAAAGGCAGAATGAGGAAGAGGAGTGAGGAGGAGAAGGGAGAAGGAGGGAGGAGAAAGAGGAGGAGTGAGGAGGAGGCAGTAGAGGAAGAAGAAGGAGGGGGAGGAGGAAGAGGAGGAAGAAAAGGAAGAGGAAGAGGAGGAGGGGGAGGAGGGGGAAGGAGGAGGAAAAGAAAAGAGGAAAAAGGAGGAGGAAGAGAAAGGAGGAGGAAGGAGGAGGAGGAAGGAGATGAGGAGAAAGAGGAGGAAGGAGGAGGAGGAAGGAGATGAGGAGAAGGAGGAGGAAAAAGAGAAGGAAAAGGAAGAATGAGGGAGAGGAGTGAGGAGGAGAAGGGAGAAGGAGGGAGGAGGAGGAGGAGGAGGAAGGAGGAGTAAGGAGGAGAAGGAAGAGGAGGAGGAGGGGGAGGAAGAGGAGGAGAAGTAGATAAGGAGATGGCCCAGATATTTGCATATTTGAGGCTTGGATTTAATCCCTGATATCTCATGTCCTCCCCAAGTATTGCCAGGAGTATCTCTGAGCACTGATTGGAGAGTCCACCTCAAATCTTTCTGAACTAACTACAGAGGAGATGGGGAGGTATCTCCCTAGATGCTGAGGGGGAGGAGGAGAAAAAAAGAAATGTTGGGGCAACTATCCTAGATGGGAGATATCAAACTTGATGGTCGGCACTAAGAGAAGCTGACACCCACTACGAGGAGATGTGAGAGATGAGCCCTCCTGATCAGCCAGTGCCTGAGGTTCACTCACCTACTCTGGGGCTTGGCTGTCAGAGAGCTCCCACAGCATCCCCCCAGTACACCCTCCCGTGTCGACTAATGCTGGATTGCTTCTGGTCACTGGCATCTGAAGGGGGCCTCTCGACCTCATTAATGCATTCTTTGTCTTATCAGAATACTGTGAATGCAGACTAAATAATCACTCTCTTCTTAGAAAACCTTTTCCCTTGGCCTGCCATAAATTCAGCTGTCCCTTGAGATCCCCCGTTCTGGTTCAGAGGTCAGGTAGAGAGTGCACATTTCAGCTCTGGGGGCTATGGGATCCTGGCGGCCCTATTCGCCTCTGCAGTTGTAGCATGAAAGGCGCCAAGGATGGTTTAGAAACAGATGAACATGGCTGAATTCCACTGAATCCTGATTTTACAGAACAGCCAGCAGGCTGGGACTGGCACACAGGATGTAGCCTGCCAACCCCTGACCTAGTTGGTCTTTTTGGATATGAGCTTGAGATTCTCATTTCTCCCTATTCGACATAATCTCATTAGCTTCCATCTGTATTTCCAGCCAGCAGGCAGAGTTCTTGAGTTATGGTTGTGTGTCCAGCGCAACAGCTCTTGCTCTCTGCTCTGCCTCCTGTGGATTCTCAAATGAGCATCTGGGGTTTTAACGGCTTAGCAGAGGAGCAGGTCCTGAAAATGTGGTAGATCCATGCACCACCCCTCTAGGAAAGAAGCCAGGGAGAAGCTGACATTGAAAAAGAGGAGGGAGGGTGGCTTGAGAGAATACTCTCTTAATCACCCAGAGCCCAGCCTCTGCTCCCCTGAGAGCCAGTGTCCTGTCTTTTTGCGTCTCCATGCTGGTTTCCTGGAGGGCATCTGTTCCAGGATAGATGGGGAGTCATTGGGAGCAGTTTGCTTCCCCCCCCATGTCTTTACTTAACACTTGTTATTTAATGGAATAACCGCCACCCCACCCACCACACTCAGGCCCACTCTTTTACCCTAGCAATCTCTGAAGCACCCCCCAGAGTTGGAGTCATGGAATCCTACCCTTAAGGTTTGGAGGAAGCAAGCCCCATAGCCCTCAGTTTACAGGTGAGATCACTGAAGCCCAGGATAAGAAAATCTTGTCCAATGGGGCTGGAGCGATAGCACAGTGGGTAGGGTGTTTGCCTTGCACATGGCCCACCTGGGTTCAGTTCCCAACATCCCATATTGTCCCCTGAGCACCGCCAGGGGTAATTCCTGAGTGCAGAGCCAGGAGTGACCACTGTGCATCACCGGGTGTGATGCGGAAAAAAAAAAATCTTGTCCAAGACACAGAAGGCATCTGTGGAAAACCCATACTGGAACCTAAGGTCCATTTATTTTGTTCCATGTCCTTCCAGAAGGATCTGCCTGCACGACCCTCCAGGCCATGAGACCCCAGAGGCGCCTCTTATCCCAGCCCAGGGCAAAAGAGGAATGGAACAGGATGGAGGCTGTGCACCCACTGCCTCTCTCTAGCTCTCCAAGCTCGCCACTAAAAGGAGCAGAAGTACTAGGTTTTTTGGGAAGCCCTGTTGGTTTTTTGGTTTTGTTTTTTGCTTTTGGGTCACACCCGACTCTGCACTCAGGAATTACTGCTGGCAGTGCTCAGAGGACCATATGGGATGTTGGGAATCGAACCTGGGTCAACCACATGCAAGGAAAATGCCCTACCCGCTGTGCTATTGTTCCCGCTCCTCTGTTGTTTTTTAAACAACAGGAGCCATTTCCTGGGCCAGAGAGAGAGAGTACAGAGGTCATGGAGCACACCATTTGTGGCAGTACTAGGACCACAGCCATGGTGCAGGGATGGTGTATATATGTGTGCAGGTAGTGCTGGAAATCAAACCTTCTCACAGGCCTAGGGCACACCTCCAATCCCAAGTCCTATTTCCACAAACTGTTGGAGATGGGCTCCAGAACCTAAAGGACACAGCAATGATCACAACAAAATGCAAGAGTTATTTTGTACACCATTAAGTCAGGGCAATGATACCTTTCTATGCATTGCCATTTCTATATGCATTTTAGGGTCACACTTGGAAGTGCCCTAAGATTACTCCAGTTTCTTTCCCGGCAGGGGCAAGATCATATGGGGTGAGGGGGATGGAACCTGTGTTGACCACATGCAAGGCAAGTACTTAACTCATTGTACAATCACTCCAGCCTCTTCATATGCATTTTAAAAGTCATTTATGGGTGGAGAGATCTTTTTATACTGTTTCATCTTCTGTCTGTCAACAGAACAGAGTTGTAGTGTTGTTTTCTTTATTTTTTTGGCTCACATCATGTAACTTTTATTGGTCCTATCACATTTCTAATGAAGGCAAACAAAGTTTTCCCTGTGGGAGGTGGCAAAGACACAAGCCCGACCTCCCCTTTTCCCTGTGGCTACATCTGTGGTGAAACTCAGTCATCTTTCTGAGTCCAGCCTGGCTCCAACAGCCCCTCCTTTGGGAAGCCCAGCTCGTCCCTGTCCTTCCGGGCAGGGTTACATTGGATCTTCCCACACTTTTTGCTTCTCTGCTCTAAGGGCTTGTTTACAAGGCTGCCTTCAAAAACGCAAGCATCCTCCTGTTTTACCTTTGCCCCAAGCAGGATCTGACAGGCCATGTGAACTCACTAAATATTTGGTCCTGGTCTGTAAGCGAGAGGTCAACCTAGATAAGAACCGGGACCAGGGCACCAGAAACATAAAGCAATTGGCTATGGATTGGGTATCCAGCATTCATGGTTCCTGAGCTCCTCCAGGAGTAACCCCTGAGCTCAGAGGTGGCAGAAGCTCCTGGACACCACTGGGGGTGACCTAAAAACCAAAATGGAAAAAGAACCAGAACAAGACACCAGGTAAAAGTGATCTTGGGGTATTCATCCTTTTTTGGGAATATCATCCCCTAGGTATTCATCCTTTTTCCTGGGGCAGTGGTTATTAGGAGATGTTTGGTTCTGGTTTACTGTACTCCATATACATCTGCCACCACACACAGCATTCTGTGGAAAAATATAACTCAGCTCCAAAATCTCCTCTTCTGGGTTTGAAGAGATAGTTCAGAGGGTGAGGCACTTGCCTTGCACACAGGTGATCCTGTTTCGATCACCTACACCAATTATGCCCCCCCGGCACCACCAGGAGTGACCTCTGAGCACAGAGCCAGGAGTAAGTCCTGAATACCACTGGGTATAGCCCAAGAAATTCAAATCCACCTTCCCTGACCCACCAAAACCATCTCAAGGTCAATGCAAGACCACAGATGCAATCTGATCGGCCCACTGAAGCCCTGGGTGGACACCAAGTCCTGTTGAGCTAAGGACCCAGGAGGGCTGGTGGTGTAAATACAGACCAAGTCTCAGACTGCAGATAGGAGAAAGTGAAAGACAGTCAAAGACAAAGAAGTCAAGAGCATGAATTCTTCCTTCGTCCTCCCTTTGCTCCTGGTGAGTTCTCCCAAAAGGTGGGATGGGGTTCAGCAGACTGGGGAGGGCAATCTCTTTCACTCATGCTGCAACACAAGCATGAACCTCATTCAGAAACACCTCACAGATGCACCCAAGAGCAACGTTTAATCTACTAGCCAGGCCTCGTGGCATCACCGCACTGACACATAAAATGAACATTCGTACGAACTGAGGCACTTTGTCTCCTGAGCCTCCCACAGAAGTTGTCGTCCCTTTAGTGTGAGAGAATAAATCACATCAGTTCTTCTTCTGGAGTTACTTCTCTGTAAATGGCACCCCCGGGAACCTGCTCTGCACACACAGTGGTTGCCTGAATGCCATGTCAGGAGTTTGGAGGTTAAATTTGGTGCCCACATGTCCTCATCTCTAGCTGGGAAGAATGGAAGGAAGCCCACTTTCCTCTATGCTGTCACTCATTCCCCACCCTTTCATTTTTTTGCCTACCGTGCTCAGAGGCTATATCTGGCTCTCTGCTATGAACTACTCCTGACTTTGTGCTCAAGGGCCACTTCTGGCAGTACTGGGGGACCATATAAGGTGCTGGGAATAGACCCTGGGTCACACCTGTAGCTGCAGGCTAGGCAACTACCTTACCCTTTGTACAGTCTTCCCAGCCCTCATCTCTAATCCCTTCCAAATGTCTCTGGTCAGTGCTGAGTCCCCAGGAGATGAAGTTGGCTCAGCAAGTGTGGGAGGAGCAGGGGAGCAGGGTCGACTCTAGGCCAGAGGCGTTTGAACTTGATTCTCAGTTGTTTGCTTGACCTAGAGCAGTAGTCACAACTGAGAAGTTTCATTTCAGTCTAATTTTTTTCTTTAAAATGTTTCATCTAGGGGGCAAGAGAGTTAGTACAAGAAGTTAGGGACTTGTCTTGCATGCAGCCAATCCTGATCCGACTCCCAGAACCACATGGTCCCCCATGCACCACCAGAAGTCACTCATGAACACAGCCACAAACAGCCCCTGAGCACTGTCTGGTATGGTCCCCAAATCAAAATAATAATAATGATGATTCTCTTTAATATATTATCATGCTACATTATTATATTATTAAAATAGTAATAATATTAGTTAGGAGTTGGAGAGATAGCTCATAGGGTAAGAGGCCTGGATTCAATCATTGACATCACTCATCTTTCATCTATGTTGAAAAGTGAGTGCTTCATCTATAATCCTTGGATCATTGTCAGAAATGACCCCCAACATCGGAGACAGTAGTAACCTCTGAGCGCCACTATGTGATCCCCAATTTTTAAAAAAATTCATGTAGGGCTCAGAATAGGTCATCTCTGCCCTGCTACCAAAGTTCAACCACAATGTGATAAGTTGCAGCCCTGAGTTACACGTCAGTAGTTCCACCATATCTGCTCCAGCCCCAGGTTTAGCCCCGCTGATCTGTTTCCAAAACAGACTGATAATGACATTGTCAAAGCAGTCAGTGTTGGAATGGCCTGAGGATAAGATTGAACCTGATCATTCAGTACAGACAGTGCAGATTGAGATGATACTTTCGATCTCTGACTCATCATCAAAGCCCTCAAGAAACCACAAGAGACAGAAAGAAGCAGAAAAATATTAAACTAGAAGAAACACCACTATTTTTCTTTTTGGCTGTGCCATAGATTGAACCTGGATCTCACACTTGGAAGCAGATACTCTATAGCTAAACCACATCTCCTGCAATGCTCCAGGATTAGTTTTGTAGGGCCACACCATACAGAACTGGGAAGGGCGGCATGCAGAGCCCAAGACAGAACTGAGGGCCTCTCACATGCCACACCTGAGCTTACTCCTTGGCCCCAATGTACCACTTACCCCTGGCTTTTTATTGCTGAAATGGCTACCCCTTAGAGAAAAGTGGGGTAGAGAGTGGGGCCCACCCTTTATTGAGGACCAATGACAACACAGCAGTCAAGATCAATATTCTTCTGTCTCCTCACTTGCCAAATAAGAAAAACAGGGCCTAGAGAGGGGCCTGTTTGTGCAGTGTGATTTTCAGCAGGTGAAATGGCTACAGGGCAGCGTGAGGAAAAACTGGAAAATCTGTTGAGTGTGTCATTCATGTGCTCCTATGATGCAGAAGTGGGTCCCCCACCTCAGTAGGGCAGACAGGAGGTGGCTTTACAGCCAAGAATCAGTGCAAGTTCTATCCTCCTATGCATCTATTCTCTACCCTCCTGCATGTCAAACCACCGAGCACGGTTCAGAAACCTCAGGCTCATTCCCTGTAACTTTACATCCATACCAGGCTCTAACTTCCCCTAATTACCCAGCTAATAAATCAGGTCTGAAAGGTTCCTGGGAACAATGTATTGTGATGACCTCTGCTGAGGTGTTAGCGCTGACCCAAGGAGCAGGTGAGGTGATTTAGAAGGACTAGGTGAGACACATCTGGGCTGGTGGGAGGCTTGAGTCAGGGCAGACCGAGTAAGAGAATGGCGCATGCACATATGTGTGGTGTGTGTCTGTGTGTGTGTCTGTGTGTATACATGCATGTGAGTGTGATGGTGGTATGATGTGTGTGTAATGGGAGAGGAGTCAAGAACATGTCTTGTGCAATGTAAGTGTTGTGTATGAGTGAGTGTGTGTGTGTGTGTGTGTGTGTGTGTGTGTTGGTGGGGGTGAAGGTAGGAGCTAAAGAGACTGGAGAAAAATAACATGGATTTTATTTTATTTTTATATATATGTTTTTTGTTTTGGGGGTCCACATAGTGGCTCTGCACTCAGGAATTACTCCTGGTGGTGCTCAGGGAACTATACGAGATGCCAGGGACCAAACCGAGGTCTGCACATGTAAAGTAAGTGCCCTACCCACTGTGCTATTGCTCTGACTCTAGAAAAACGTGGATTTTAAACCCTTGAGGGATGATTCTTTGTCTTTGGAGTTAGGTCAAGCCTGAAGACCTGGCCTGTTGCCACAGCCCCTTCTCCTGTGGGTCACCCCCAGTGACCCTCCATCCCACCATTCTCCAGCTCAGAAACTTGGATGATTCTAGTCATAGCAGGTTCTGTTTGTAGAGATTTAATGGAAGCCAGTTTTTTCCCGTGCAAAGGATCTATTTTTTCTGCTTTAATTTCCTCTTAAATTTCCCTTTTCATTAAACCATTTTGAGATGGGTTTCAGTCACTAGCAAGTGAAAGAGGCCTAAGCAAACCATGGAAAGGAGGTCCCTTCCAGAGAAGAGAGCTTTAGGCTGAAACTCTGGGTGACCTAGGTTCCAGCACTGGCTCTGTGACAACCAGGCCTGTGACCTGGGGCACGTCACTCATTTCTGCTGAACTCAGTTTCCCCATTTGTAAACAGAGCACTGTTTCTCAGATACTGGATAAAACCCTATCACCAGTCACTATCATTAACATTTTATAAAGGGGAGACTATTTTTATCCCCATATGTAAAAAGAACAAGATCTCAAAATTGAAAATGGAATGAATGTAGACTCTGGAAGAGTTCACTCTGTTGTTTGTACTTCCCCCAGATTGTCCTAGCCGGAGAAAATCTCACTGTGACTGGTTCTCTTAGGATGCTTGGAATTTGGTGACTAAACTCCCAAGTCTATCTTCAAGCTCTAGTATGGGAGGAAGAAATGATCATTCATCCCTGCATTATTTTTTGAAACTGTTGGTCTGAATTGTCAGTAGCCCCTTTCTCAGCCACTCTACTCTTCTGTGTGGAGAGAACGGAAGTATGTGTGTGTTAAACAGACATTTCCCCCAATGGTCACAGTGCTGATGAGCTTGTTAAATACCCAGCAACAATACTATGGCCTGCCTGTCAGCCTTCACCTCTCTAATCTCACCTTATCCTTGAAAAGGTTAGGAAAGGCCTAGGAAAGGTGTTTCTTATTCTTTTTCATAGTGACTTAACTACAAGTTATAAAGTTCACAGTGACTTAACTACAACTTAACAACATTTTCAAATCTGGTCGGATTTATAATGAATTCTTGACACAAAAGCCCCCATTTTCTGGTTGATTTGTTGGTTGGTTTGTTGGTTTGTTGGTTGGTTTGGAACTACACCCAGCAGTGTTTGGGCTACCTCAGTGGTGGGGGACCACTCTTGGAAGTGCTCAGGGAACCATGCAGTTCCCCAGGACCAAGCCTAGACCACCTGTATGCAAAGTGTAGCTCCAGTCCTCTTTGCCATCTCCCTATCCCTGAAGCCTCTGCTTTTAACTTTTAAAGAAAAGAGGGTTTTAACTTTTAAGGAAAAGAGGTTTTTAAAGAAAAGAGGATCAGAGAAGAGAAGGAAAGGGCCCAGGCCATGTAAGAAACCAGCACTGTCTCAAATCTCCTGGCTTCCCCAGTTCCTGGCCCAGCCCATGAACCTTGTAGAAAAAGACCTAAAAGAGGGACTATAAAAGACAATTTGAGGGGCCAGAGAGATGGTACAGTGGGGAAGGCACTTGCCTTGCACATGGCTGGCTCAGTTTTGATGTTTGGCACCACGTATCGTCCCCTAAGCACTACCAGGAATGATCCTGAGCACAGGGATAGGAGTAAATCCTGACCCAAGAGTACCCTCCCCCCTCCCCCCCACCATTTCCAAATAAAGACAATCTGAAAAACAGAAGAAGGCACAAAGGGCAACTGGGAGCAGGATAAGATGTCTCAAAGCCTGAGGTTCCAGGCCCTGATGTCGTTGCCAGGGTGACAGCAAGGTTTGGGAGGTGTTGACATCTGGGCTGGGAAAGAGGGCACTAGGCTGGGATTGGGGGGGCCTTCTCCCCCAAGAGAGGAAGGCTCAAATGGCAAAGTGGCTCCTTGGTGTTTTTCTCAGCCCTGGCACTTGACTCACCGAGCTCAACCTAGTTTTTTGAGCCTGTAAAACGGGGTTACCAGGACTTGCTCGAGAGACTGGAAGGAACAAGGAGGCAACGACTCTTTCTTTGTCTTTGGAGTCAGGTCAAGCCTGGTCTGTTGCCACAGCCCCTTCTCCTGTGGGTCACCCCCAGTGACCCTCCATCCCACCATTCTCCAGCTCAGAAACTTGGAAAAAGGCACAACGGGAGCTGGAAGTCTGAGGCTCAGCCCCGGAGTCTCCCTCCAGCCCTCAGCCCCCTCTGTTGAGGTTCTCTCCGAGAGAGGACTCAAATCCCCACCCCTTCTCCCCCTCACTCAGCTGGACTCTGCAGGACACCTGAATGTTTGCTCACCAGCTCCCATTCTTGTCTCTGGAAGTTCCTATTCCTTTCATTTTCCTAATCTCAAACATACAGCCACAGTGACTTGTCAGATTTAAACCCGCTTATGTCCCTTGCTTAAACTCCTCTTACGAAACAGCTTGAGGGAAGCTTAGGCCTGGAGCTTCTGCCTTGCAAGAGTGAGCATGAGTTTGACCCCCCCAGCACCATGCCACCTGCTTCCATGAGTGGGGGGCAACGTAGTGTGTGATTTACAGGCACACCCCAGGATATGTGTGAGGTTCCCGGGATGCCCTATGGTAAAGTATGTTCCCTGCAGTTACAACAAAGTGTGAGAGAGGAGAATATTCAAAATACATGCCTTAGGTAGAAGAGAGATAGTATATAAAGACACTAGCCTTACATGCAGCTGACCTGGTTAGGTTTAGGTACTCAATATAGTCCCCTGCACCACAAGGAGTGACCCCCCTGAGCACAAAGCCAGGAGGAAGCCCTGAACTCTGCCAGGGAAGGCCCAGAAACCAAAAACTAAATAAACAAAACCATGCCAGAATGGTTTCCCATTATACTCAGAAAAAAAAAACAAAAATCAGGGCTGGAGTGATAGCATAGCGGGGAGGGCGTTTGCCTTGCACGTGGCCAACCCGGGTTCGATTCCCAGCATCCCATATGGTCCCCTGAGCACCGCCAGGAGTAATTCCTGAGTGCAGAGCCAGGAGTAACCCTGTGCATCGCCAGGTGTGACCCAAAAAGAAAAACAAAAATCAAAACCCAAACTTGACTCGGCTGCCCTGGCCCCTGCTCACCTCACCAAGCTTCTCTGGCACAGGTCTTATCCTCACCCATGACTTCCCAAAGAAGTGACAGACCCCAAAACACGAAGCTACTTTCTCCTGCAGGTCCTTTGGCACCTGCCGTTCCCTGTCACTGGCCTCCTGTCACCCAGACTCACCCCCAGAGGCTGCCCTGATTCTCTTCTTTGAAGCAGCATTCCACTCATTTCTTTCCTTCCTTCTTTTTGGGGGCTTCCAAAGCAGTGATCAGGAAGGCCAGGAGTCATTCCCAGCCATGTAGGGCCTGGCAAGCCGGCAGCACGGTGCTGGACCTGTGCCCCACTGGCACTGCTTGGGGATGGGGCCTGGAGGTTCCCGTGTGACTCCTGGATGTGCTGGAGTGGGGGATGTGCATGGAGGAGGCCATGTGGTAGTGGGACTCGAACCCGGGTCAGGTTTATCCTCTCACCCAATACTATCCCTGTACTCTCTCCCGAGCCCCTCGTCACACTGATTTCTATCATGGTACCTGTTATCTACCGCCTCAGCACATGCCTCTCAACTTCTTTATGTCACTGGGTACTTTACTGCCTTATTTATTTGCTGCCCCTCCCGTGAAGCTGGGGTCAGGCTGTCTGTGCCAGGTCAGAGCTTCCTGGAAGGGCATCAGGCAAAGCCAGCACTCAAGAAACACTTTGGTGGCGGGGAGGGGGTTGGGCGGCAGAACGGTAATATGGCAAATAGAGTGATTTGGCCAAACCAGGGTCAATCCCTAATACTCCATATGGTCTCCCGAGCCCACCAGGAGTGACCCCTGAGTAAAGAGCCAAGTGCTGAGAAATACTGGATGTGACCACCACCCCAATTAAAATGAAACACTTTTGGGTGTAAGGTAAAAGTCCATTGCCGGAGTCATGATAGAATCCAAGCCCAGGGTTCCTACTACACTCCTGCTCTATTTCTCCACCCTCTGCTCCATCCGGCAAATCGGCTGGTGCACAGGAATCTGGAAAACAGGGGTCTTCTCTCTGACCTGGTTTATGAAAGGGTTGACGGTGACAGTGAGACTGAGGGCTGATGTGCAGAGCTCAGTCTCCTTTAAGGGACGGGGGTCCCTCTGTGATAGACCACGAGAGGCTGCCGGAGACTGGCACCACCTCAGGGAGCAGCTCTGAGACAGATGCCCGGGAGTTAAGAAACAGAGAACAGATGTGATGGTTTGCAAGGAGAAGTGCATACCTATTCCCTCGGGACTGCAGAACAATTACAATGAAATCTCGGCCCCCAGTGGGAAGCTCAGTGACCCAAGGAACCTGCCCCAGCACGCAAGAGGCCATGAGGATTGCATGTGCTGCCAGCATCTGCAAAGCAAGATCCTATGCAAGTACCACCATAGAGTATGTGTCTCTAATGTGAAGTTAGGGATGTATGAGCACCACAAATAAATTGGGAGACCCCCCCCTCCCGCGCCCCAGCAAGCACCATGACTAAAGTTGTTCCAGCACTACAGCCAAGAATGCAGTCCCCAATAAACATTGTGTGAGCATCACAGCTTCCCCCTTACCCCTCTCCCTGCTCCCGAGAGCTCTACAACCAGAGTATGCACAAGCTCCTCAACTATAAGTGTGATCCCCAGGGAACAAAGGTGCCAGTGCCAGAACCCATTCAGAGATCCCTGGCAGGTGCCACCACCAAGTGCCCATCATGGCAATAGCAAATACACCAGAGGGACAGGAAAGAGAGAAATACAGTCAAATAACAAGAAAACAAAACAAACTCATTTAACAAAAGAATCTCACACATGAGCGAAGTTTCACGGAAACCAGGTAATGTGGAACTTTGTGATCTTGGACTCTGGGCTCAACGGGACCCAGAAGCAGAGATTCTCTGCCTGCTTCTCCCAGTCTCCGGTGACCCGGTGATCACACCCATAAACCACCTCCTGCCAGTGCCAGATAATTTCATTGGCCACCCTCCAGAACTCACGGCTGCTTCTCCCGGAAGGGAGCATAAAATGAGGTCCCCGTAACCATGCCACTGGACTCAGTGCCAGGCTGTTTTCACCCGAGGCACCCCAAAGGAGGGAAGGTGAGAGCCCTTCCCGCCTCAAGGGACCCAGCCCTGGCAGCCGACCTCTACTACACAACCGCTGCCATGCTCCAGGCCATTTTCCACACGCTCGGTCAAACCTCACACATGAGTGAACATATTCCTGGACCGCATCATCATCAAGGGAAATAAATATATATGCCTCTCGGAGAGCCCGGAAAACTACCGACAGTATCCCACCCACACGGCAGAGCCTGGCAAGCTACCTGTGGCATATTCAATATGCCAAAAACAGTAACAGTAACAGGTCTCATACCCCTGATCCTGTTGTTCCGGCACTACAGCCTCCAATCATTGGGAAAGACGAGTAAGGAGAGGCTGCTAAAATCTCAGGGCTTGGACAAATGGAGATGTTACTGGACCATTCTCGAGCAAATCAACGAACAACAGGATAACAGTGATACAGTGAACAAAAGAACAATTTCTTGGGTATGTTGCCAAGCAAGTTCAGGCTCCCCACCCCACTGTCCCCCACTACTCTCTAAAGAGCAGCCTCCCCAGCTCACTGGCTGGCATCCTGGGCATTTGACCAGTAGGTTGGCTAACCTTGGCTGGCAGTTGTTCCTTGTGACATCTACAGAAGCTGGCAAGTGTCCGCAAAGCTCCGGGCAAGAAAGGAACTGAAAGTTCCAGGAAAGAGGGTTCTGTGGGGAACTGCACCACAGTGGTGTTTCTGGGCCTCAGGGATCAGCCTGCAGGGAAGTCGGCCCTCTGGGGACCAGACACCACAGAGCTGCATTAGCAGCTCACCCCACCGGCTCTGTTTGTCCTTCTCGTTCTGAAAAGAAATTGCTTGACTATGCCCAGCTCGCTGCCTGCGCACTCTTCTCCTCATCCCTGCCTTGGTTCTTGGCACAGAAATGTGTGCTCAGTGTGATGTTCTGCTGACAGGAACTCAGCATCCCACAGAGCCGGGGCCAAGGCCACAGCGAGGTGCTGATGTTGGGGATGCCAGACCTTAGACCAACCCCGAGGCAGAAAGACCCACTGTCACCTAGGGTTTAGAGTCCAAGGAGGGAAAGGGGCAGGTGGTGACATTCAAGTTGATGTGGAATTGAGGCAGGAATCCTAAAGATGTAATGATGGGGGTCCCAGTGAATAGTGTAGGGATTGGAAGTGATGCCTTGCATGCAACCAGTCCCTGTTTTATTTCTGGTACCACCTGGCTACCCCCAGCTCCACTAAAGCACAGCCAGGAGTGATGCCTGAGGACAAAAGGCAGGTGAGTGTGACCCAAACCCCTCCACCTCACCTACCCCTGAAACCTTCACTGGAGGTATTTTGCTAAGTCTTCAAATGATCTTCCTAGATATTTGACAAATGAATAAAATCTGAAACGATTACGATAGATTATGGGGTCCTCCTAAGCAGTGCTCAAGGGGCTTGGAAGATACTCAGGGCTCTGTGCTGGGGTCTGAGGAAGAGGAGATATTCAGACCTTGAGGGGCCAGGGATTATCAGGTCACCCCAATGTTTTTTTTGGCTTGTGATGAACTTTTTTTTTCTCTCTTTTTAAATTTTTGGGCCACACTTGCTAGTTCTCAGGCTTTATTTACTCCTGGCTCTTCATGTAGGGATCACTGTCGGAGGTGCTTGAGGGCCATATGGAGTGCTGAGGATAGTACCTGGATTGGTCATGTACAAGACAAGTGTCCTACCTGCTGTACTATCTCTCCAGCCCCTATAATGGATTTTAAAAAATAACAACTTGGGGATGTGGTTGGGCCATACTCACCCATGCTCAGTCTTCTTCCTGACTCTGTGCTCAGGGATGATTCCTGCGGGCACTTTCTGGACCATATCTGTGCCAGGAAGCAAACCTGGGTCATTGCATGCAAGGCAAGAGCCTTACTCCTGTATAATCTCTCCAGCCCTTGAAAACAGTTTGGAAGACAAACTAGAACACAAGGAACACTGAGGAGTCCAATCCCTCAGGCATGTTGTGGTCACTGGCCTGTGGGCCTCTCACACATGCATATTTATTGCATGTGGGCTTTGCGGTGCTCTCAGAAGTCACCATTGCTCCTTCCTCTCGAGTCTGTGCATGCTCAGGGCTGTTTTTGCAAACACTCCAAATGCCCTCAGTTTTCCTTTGAGTTTAGTGGTCCTCAAATTTGCCTGCTTGGATGAGTGACCATCTTGGCTCGTTTATAGATTCCCGTTCTTAGCGCTGGAGTATGGCCTAAGAACCTCATTTCTTCGAGCACCCCAGAGTTTGGAGAACTTTGAGAAACATGGACCTAGAAATTATTATCCATGTGGTTGTCTTTTATGCAAATAGAACTACAACAAAAATGAAGTAGAAATGATTTCCTCCCCTTTCACATTATTTCCTTCAGACATGCTCTTAAAAGCAGGGCTGTGGAATCCAAGGATAGGAACTGTTTTGTAGTTTTTGCCAAATTCATCTCCAGGGAATTTGAATAATTGAACATGAAGTTTTAGTGTTTAAATAGATTTTTGTAACAACATAAAAGTTGCTCGTTTCAAATTCAAGATGTATGGTTGCTCATTTTTGTATGTAAAGCTTTCTGTATAAGTGAAGCATCTATTTCCTTAGACTATAAAAAAAGAGCAGGATACTGACTTTTTATACTTATATCAATTCCTTCACTATTTTGGATAAAAAGCTTTATTTGCTATATATATATTCCCACCACAGCTTCTGTGGCTTTCATTTTTGTGTTTATTTTATTACATTCTGTGGGACAAAGGCTTTTAAAAACACATTTGGATCCAACCATCCTGTTCCTAATATCTATTTTATCAAGAGTCAAAATGTTTTCTCTTCATCACAGATAAAACACATTTACTTTATCTATTTCCTTCTCTAGATTTTTATGACCCATTTAAAATGTACTCTAGTGTCTGGTATGAAAAATAGGAATATAAATGAATTCTGACCCAGGCTGATTGTCCCACCATTTAGATATTTGTTTTCTAGTACTGCCTTCTTATAGTGTTGTGTTCCTTTATTGTTTGTTTAATATCAAGTTCTTAAATAATCTCAATTACGTCTCTATAAAGTCTATTCTACTGCTCTGGTCAATTATTTTTGTCTTTACTCTGATAAATAGAGTGTGGCTGTTTATTTTTAAGTTTTTTCCCAATATCTTTGGGGATTTTGCCCATTAATATTAGATGCGTTTTACTACTTGTCAAACCCTGTCTTGCATCTCATTGTGTCTTTAATTTATGTGGTGTCTCTACACATACATAGACCCAAACCTATATTTTCTTGTAATTTCACTCTAAATTTTATGACCAGAATGAGGATATAGTTCTTTATTCAGATATACATATCTTCCTTTTCCTAAATTTAAATTTTCTTTGAAAAAATATAATTTACTCCAAGTTAAATTAATTGCCAACTTTTTTTTGGGTAGTAGATTCTTCTGACTAAGCAGTTCCCACCTCCTACCCCATCCCTTTCCCTTCTCTCATACCATTCTTACTCTCATTGACATGTTTGTTCACTAGCATGCATATATTTTACCCAAAAGCCGTACCTGTAAAATGACAGACTCTCCCTTCCCCTTCCCTGACCCTGGGTTTCAGCCAACAGTAGCCTGCAAGCAGCTCTGAGGAGACCTCAATTGCTTTGATTTCCTTTTCTTTTACTTCCCTGTAAGATGGCACAATTGTCTTACCCCAATACTCTGCCAGAGTCAGAACACAGCTAGTTATGGAAGAAACTTGATATTCTAGAAATGCTATACTTATTTGATGGAGCAGAAAAAGAAAGATGGAGAAAAAGAAAGATTATCCAACCCTGTATTAGGTTGATTTTGTTTGTTTGATTTTAAGTCCTTCTGGTGGTGCTCAGTGCTTGTGGACAATATGGGGTGCCAGGGATAGAACCTGGGTCTGTAACATGCAAGGCAAGTGCTCTACCTGCTGTAGAGTATCACTACAGCCCAACACTGCTTTAGGTTGAAAAAGTATTGGTTCAAAATTTTAGTCCACCCCAGATTCCAAAAATGTTACCTTTTGGCAACTAGGGTCTCAACAGATGTATTTAACTCAGATGCTGTTGTACATGAATAACATGGAGGGGGGTGTTTCCTAGTTCTTATGAATTATGTCTTTATAAAAGAAACAGGACACATGACCACCAGAAACTAGGAGAGAAATCCCGGATTAGCTTCTACCTCAAGTCTCACCCTGCCCAATAGTTGGCCTCCTTCTGAATGAGGAGATAATATATTATTTAGTTGGTTGGCTTTTGGTTTGGGGACCACACCTGGTGTTACTAAGGATTTATTTCTGGCTCTGTGCTCAGGGATCACTCCTGACACAGCTCAGGGGACCATATGTGGTGCTGAGGATCACAACCCGCTCAGCCCCAAGCAAGTCAAGCGCCCTACCCCCCTATGCAAACGGGGAGATGATATGTTTCTGATGACTTACACCACCTCATTGTTGGCCCTTTTGTGACAACAGCCCTTGAAAACTAGGCCCACACAGAAGGCTTGCTGGTGCCTGAGAGTGTGCCCAGAGCTGGTGTTTCCTTGGGGAATAATCTAAAACACAGAGGAGACTGTCCTTGTAAACCTACCCCAGAGCAGAGAATGAACAGTCCACTCTGGAATGTAAATACTCCAAAAATGATGAGATTTTTCCTGTTTCCTGACCAACCACAGCTCTCTTTGTAGATAGTGAATTATTTATGGCAGCTTCCGAGCCCTAAGAACCCGGGACTCTTTCGCCAAGGGAGGCATGTGGCGTAATTCAAAGGGTTCTGGGGTTGAGTTCAGACCACCGGGATTTAATCTTGGCTCTGCTCATAATTCTGAGCAGGTCACTTCACCTCTTTGAGCTGGACTCTCAATTTATAAGTGGAGACCATAAATTTGGGGGCTGGGGTGGGTGGGAGCATACCTGGTGGTACTAGGGGATGATTCTGTGCCCAGGAGAGACCCCCTTGGTGATAATTGGGGGGACCATAAATGGTGCAGGGCATTCAAACTGGGATTGGTCACATATAAGAGAAGGACCTTAACCCCTATACTATCTCTCTGGCCCAGAAGACCATAAATTATGACTAACTTATTTTAGGAAGTTGTGGCAGGATCTGATGAGATAATTTATGGGAAACTGTTCTAACTGTGAAGCACTGGGCTGATGTTACTGGTCAACAGTGCTTGCCATTGGGACAAGAGGAACCAGGGAAAGTATCAGAGGGACACTTAATTCACTGCATATTCCACAGCGGGTAGAGCGTTTACCTTGCATGGAGCCGACCCAGGTTCGATTCTTCCATCTCTCTTGGAGAGCCCAGCAAGCTACCGAGAGTATCTCGCCCACACGGCAGAGCCTGGCAAGCTACCCGTGGCATATTCGATATGCCAAAACCAGTAACAACAAGTCTCACAATGGAGACATTACTGGTGCCCACTCAAGCAAATCTATGAGCAACAGGACGATAGTGCTACAGTGCTACTGAAAACAATGTGCTAAAAATCATTATGCGTGAGGTTGGGAATATAGCTCTGTGATAAAGCACATGCCTTCCATGTGTGAGGTCCTGGGTTTCATCTTGGGTTCCCTTTACCCTCATCCAAAGAGTTAAATGTACAATGAAGGGGTCAGGTGGTACAAATAAATCTGTGTGCTGAATTCCAATATCTCCCTGAGATGCCATCTTGAATGTAGGCACTGATGTTTCTCCAGTGGGATGCTCTGTCTTCCTCCCTCCGGCTCTCTCCAGCTCCTGGTGTCAGAGTTCCTGGGACCCAGTTCAGTTCAGCCCTGCTAGAGAAATTTTTCCTTGGCCTTTCCCAACCCAGGGTTTGGAAACTATAATTTGATGCCCTGCCTGGCCATGGATTCCATGTTTATGCGGCTTACGTTTTTGCGAGAGAATAAGAACCCTCTTGCTAAGCAGTTGGGGTAACCTGTGGGATTGTGTACAGACAGAACCATATTTAGCACAACTTTTGTCCAGAGCATTTAAATGATGCAGGCTTGTCCCAAAGGCACAGCTAGAAGTGACTGCTTTGATTTGAGTCCCCCAGGGGTGAGAATGGTAGGCTGAGTCTTGCCCTTTGCAGCATTCAACCTCACCCCCAGGAGATGGGTAACATCCTGAAGTCTCCTCTGGGTCCTTCCTGTGAACCTAGGTCCCAGCACACTCTGTGCCGCTTGCCCCAGCCCACTCACTACTGAGACTCACTCCCGGTTGTCAGCATCAGCCTCCTGCAGCACTCTACCCCTTGACACCCTCAGTCCTTGCTGGACAGCATTAACTTCTCCTGGGTTTGTCTCTGTCCAAAGAGAAGGCCCCTCCCTCTTCCTTCTTGGAGGTAGTGGACTGACAACAAGTCATGGGAAAGTTCTTTCCGCTCTGCCACACATCCCTCTTCCATCACCAGTGCCACTTTGGCTTTGTCCCTGAGGCAGAACCACCAGCTTAGGGTCTTGCTCATCTATAACCACTTCTCCATCTCCCTGTCCCCTCATGCTACTCCTGGTTCCTGGTAGTTTAGCTTTTCTGGTCCCAGTTATATGGAAATGAGCACAGAATGTACACAGGACTCAGGTTGTGTTCCAAGGGGGGAAACATCCATGACTGAATCCCTCCTAGGATGCGCCTAGAATGCGTGCTTAAAGGTCGTCACTAAAGGCAAATCTTGCCCAGCCATCTTCCCATATTTTAAATTCAAGTGGACTCTAGAACAGGCACGATCCTACTAACTACCCAACATAACAATCACAAAATTCTTCACCCCCCATCTTATGTTGTAGAACCATGTTACTTTCCACCTAAACCCTCCACATCCTTACCCCTAACCCACGCCCCGATTCTAACCCTAACCATAGCTCCTAATAGGTATGCTATGTAGTGAGACCAAAAAGCAGCAAATCTCCAAAGTTTAATGATCTCTATCCACTTAGATTTTTTTCTGAAATTACAATGAAAAAGTTAATGTCCTAAACCGCCAGGAACCTAACACCAAATCTTGCCCACGGCTAGTCTCATATTTAACATCAACTGGACTATGAATAGCACAATCCTGCCAACTATGTAACAATTGCAATGTAACAATTGCAAAATGCTTCCCTCCCTATTTTATGTTAGAAAACCATATTACATTCCACCTAAACTCTCCACATCTCTAACCCTAACCCAAACCCAGATTCTAACCCTACCTATCTCCTAGTAGGTCTGATATCTAGTGACGCCCCAAAGTAGTAAATATTCCAATTTATTGATCTCCGTACACTTAACATTCACTTTCTGAACAAACAATGAAAAAGTTAACACCCAAAACTTCCAGCAAGTTTAAAGCCAGTCTTCACTTGGGGCCAGAGAGATAGTACAGAGTTTGCTTTAAGTACTTATATCTGAGCCTCAGCTCTGATCATGAAAATGTCTGGCTTGCTTGCCTCTCTTAAGAGTTTTGTAAAGATGCTCATGGTTCCTGTATAGGCTGTAATTGTTCAGAGAAGCAACTTGGGAGCCAAAGACAAAGTTCAGATCAGGGGCTGGAATGATAACACAGCGGGTAGGGCGTTTTCCTTGCACGCGGCCGACCCAGGTTCAATTCCCAGCATCCCATATGGTCCCCTGATCACTGCCAGAGGTAATTCCTGGGTGCAGAGCCAGGAGTGACCCCTGTGTATCGCCAGGTGAGACCCATAAAGCAAAAAAAAAAAAAACTCAAATCAATCCCTGATCCACAATTTAAAACAAGTCATGCAAGTTGGGGCAAGTTATTTAATCTCTTGGAATTTTAACTTCTTCATATTAATTTATTTTTGTTGTTGTTGGTGTGGTGTTTGTAGGGCAAGGCATGCCAAAACCATGATGCTCAGGGTTTACTCCTGGTTTTGTGCTCTCAGTCACTCTTTATGTCGTGCTGGGGACTCAACTCGGGTTGACCATGGGCAGCAAACTCCATACTATATCTCTGGCCCCATTAGCTTCTTTACTTCTAAGATACAGAGAGCACAGAGGCAGATTACAAGGCTGCTACGGGAATGAAATGGTATAACACATCTACAGGTTTAGTGTTGATCCTTGGTGTGCAGGAAGCACTCAGGAAATGAAGGATGGTGGTGGTAAAGCAGAATGATCCAGTTTCTAGTCCTGGCTTCTCATCATGGAACTCTGGGTACTGGGCTCTGTTTAATAGAGCATGGAAGGCTGGCTCTTGAACCTTAATATCACTTCCCACTCTGTAGTCCAGTGACTTTTTTATCCCTAATGGACCAATTCCATTTGACATTGGGATGATCCGCCAAGGCAACTACTGAGAGACAATGGAGTGCCAACCCGACACCCTACTTCTCCCATTCGGCTCACACTGAGACCGTGCTCCCAAGGCAGTAATGGAGCAGCCTGGTAGAGATATAATTCTAAAGAAAAGAATGTCAGGTCCTCCTTGAGCGTCAGCTTCCCACATCTGATGGAAGGGGTAACCGAGTGGGCTGAGATTCAGTCCTCCACGGAGTCCCAGTGACAAAGGAAGTCCCAAGGAGAGGCTGGAAGTTCCCCCTTAGTTCTCTGAAAAGGTGGTGGATTTGCTGCTTGAAAACCTGACTGCAGGAGCTGGAGGTAATACAGCGGGGAAGGCAGTTTCCTTTCATGTGGCCAGCCCGGTTTAATACCCATCACCATGTATGGTCCCCTAAGCACAGCCAGGAATGATCCCTAACACGGAGCCCAGAGTCAGCCCTGAGCATAGCTGAAGTGACCCCCAAAGCTTCCCCCACCTCCGCCCCTGGAAAACAACAACAACAAAAAAACAACACCTGATTGTAAGGCTGCTGATATAGCTCAAGTGACAGACTCTATATGTCTTGGATGTTCAGGTCCCTGGGCTTGACCTCCAGTACCACATGGCCTCCTGAGCCTTGCCTGGTACAAGCCCCCATGAGAAGAAAGAAAAAGTGAAAATAAAAACCCAACTGCAAAAGCCGACTGAACGGGCTTGAATCTCAGCTTTGTCAACTGTGTGAACTTGGAGCATTTCTCCCCTTTCTCAAAAGTTTCTTGTTTGTATAGCAGAGGTAGTAATAATAGTTCCCTCTACGAAGCTGAGGCAAAGACTGGATGTGGGTTATGCTCAAAAGCATGTCAGGCATATAAAAGTGCTATGTAGCAAGAGCGTTGATCATATGATGATATGGGGGAGCAGATTATTGCTCTAGACAGTGTAGGAAGGACAACTCTGTATGTGTGTGTGTGTGTGTGTGTGTATGTGTGTGTGTGTGTGTGTGTGTGTGTGTGTGTGTGTGGTGGGAGGTGGTTGCTAAGAAAATAGTGAAAAGCCTTGCCTCGCTGGCTGTGGAGGGCACAGGAGAGCTCCTGTCAGACTCCTCTGGGGAGTCTCAGAAATGTGGGCGAAAGACATCTGGATAGTCCCACAACAGTGGCAGAAAATGCCAGGAAAAATGTGGTATCTTACAGTTCATTAACTTCCCAGTACAGGAGCCTGAGGAAAATGACTTTTATATCACCACTATTTGGGATCAAATCCCCTCAGGTCAGCAAACCCCTGAATAGGCCAATGAGAAATTCAGTGTAAATTCAGTGTAAACGAATTTTAGAGGAGCCAATATTCGAGAAAACCTGAGGGACGGTGACAGAAATTTATAGCATGGATGGGTCTCCAGAGCTCTGTGTGGGCCAGCATGTGGGGCGATGAGTGGGGTTCTCCAGAGAGCAAGGAGGGATGCACTTGATAAAGATGACGTTTTCGACTGAGCCTCGGAGCCTCTGGGTCCACTTACTGCAATGTTGCCAGGGGTGGGAGCCCCCATGCTCCTTGTACTTCTCTTGCTGATAGACCACCATACTGGGAGAGAGAGAGAGAGAGAGAGAGAGAGAGAGAGAGAGAGAGAGAGAGAGAGAGAGAGAGAGAGAGAGAGAGAGAGAAGAGAGAGAGAGAGAGAGAGAGAGAGAGAGAGAGAGAGAGAGAGAGAGAGAGAGAGAGAGAGAGAGAGAGAGAGAGAGAGAGAGAGAGAGAGAGAGAGAGAGAGAGAGAGAGAGAGAGAGAGCGAGAGAGCGCATCTGCGTGTATCATTTGGTTGCCCCCCCTAGTGGCCATGAGCACAACAACACAATTTTATAATGGCAGTTGGGTAACACTGAGCATATAAAGAACTCAAGTACTACAATGCAGCTTTTTTGCTGGAATATTCTTCTGTTTCCTTACCGTCTCAGCCACCTTGGCACGCAGCAGTCCACATGCGTGTACACACACACAACATATCACATCTGCAGCACAGTATGCCCAGCGCTTCCCCAGTCATCCCAGGACACTCCACACTCCAAATTCCCTGCACTTTATCTAATTCCTCCTAGTAAGTAGAGGTCCCTAAAGAAACTCCAACTCTGGGGAGCTTGGGGCCCCACTGTTCAGAGGAGCAGCATGCTGGCAGGAAGGACAGCCCCTGGCATTTCTCACTCTTCACACCGTGGCCCTGGCTGCCCAGACAAGCCTCAGCACCGAACTGTGAGAGACTTCCAATTCTGAGCCAGCACCACAGGAGTCTCAGACTCAGTTCCACTTCAAACGCCTCCTTCCATCCAGTCTCCCCAACTCTCCCACTCTGAAACCACACACAAGTTGCCTCCTCAACTCCCCACCCAGGTAATCACCATTGGCCAGGAGAAGGGCAACAGAGAGGAAGCTTCCAGCAAATTACAGAAGCTCTCATGTTCAAAGGTGTTCAAAGGTGCCTTTCGGTCCTGGTCTTCAGTTCCTAACTCTGCCGAGATCACTGAAAACCTGACAGTGTTCCCCTTTCTCCCCATGCAGAGGAAGTCCTAGAGACTGAGACTGTTGCTCCGACTACCTTTCCACCGCAAAAGGTCATTTTGCTGTGACACTGAAGATTTTAAATGTTTGATTTCGAGTGTGTTTTGACTTTTGATGGGTTACTCTGAGAACCCACTTCGGGATGTTTTGTTTGAGGGTCACATAAGCCAGCCATTAAATGGTGACATCCCAGAATTCGACTTTGCCTTTCCCCAGATAAGACAGAGCCACTGAGCCAGTTGGGATGTTGTTCTTCCTTTCCGCACGGCACCTGGAGAGAATTAAAGCAATGAGAAAAGAGGATCGGGTTGAGGGGAACTGAACTAGGAGGCTGGGGGAACCAACCTCTAAATACAAGTGGAGGGTGGCAGCTGCTGAGGGATTTAGATCTCACAGCACCCTGACACTCAGCCAACTCTGACTGTTGGACCCCTCAGGGGTACCTCAGTAGGGACCTTGCTTGGGAAGGTCCCTACCAAGACTACGGAGAATGCCAGTTGCTGAACAGGGACAGGAGAGGGAGAGGGGGTGCAATGGTTCTGCTCTCTCTTTTTCAGCTACTCTGGGTTTTAGCTGCTTCCCTTCCCCTAGAGTTTGTTCCCAAAGTATCTAGTGTCCAGGATTCAATCCCTTGGACCACATAGATGAGAAGGAGGTACAGACAAAATATTCTCATTCCTCCAAGCCCCTGGAAGGGCTGCTGTGTGCTTGCCTCACTCAGGACCTCTCAGGAGGAAATGCTGCCTGAGACGGAAGAAGCATTTAGGGCTTAGGGAAGCTCAGGGGCCTGAATTTGGAGTGCATACCTTCCCTCTTTGGAACACCCTATTGGCTATGCCAGTATTTACCACAACCCTTTTCCATCTACCCTCTTCCACCTTCTTTTCTCATTACCTTCTTCTTGTGCCACAGGTACCCTGATGCCATCATTCACTCAAGTGCTCCAGGACTGGTGTAAATACAGCTTCCCCCCAAACTTTATGGTGCCTCCCCAACTCCTGTTCTTTTTTTTTGCTTTGCTTTTTTGGGCCACACCCAGAGATGTTCAGGAATTACTCCTGATTCTGCATTCAGGAATTACTTCTGGTGGTGCCCGGGGAACCATATGGGATACCAGGGATAGAACCCCGGTCAGCTGTGTGCAAGGCAAATGCCCTACGCACTGTACTATCATTCCACCCACTCTCCCAACTCCTGTTCTTGACCCCCTTCAGAATCCCACTTCTGCAAGATTCCTGTTTGCCTGGACTCTGGTTGCACTAGGAGCTGGTGATGGAAATTTCTAAAATGGGGCTTCATCCTGCAGATACTGAAGGGGGAGTAGAAGAAGGTGGAAACAGAAATAACTCTGCAACATAAGCCCAATTCTAGAGGTTCCTACAGATGGCTACTTAGCTTTTTAATTTTACTGTGCAAACAAATATCCTCTTCAAACTTGTCTTGTTTCTTTTCTTCCTGCTTGGGCCACTGTTCTGAGGAAATTTGAGGTCAGTTGGCCACTGTAGCAACACAGTCATCAGTGAGGACAAGGCAGAAGGAGGAAGAAAGCCCGATTTTCTTTTTTTTTCTTTTCTTTTTTAGTTTGTTTTTTATTTTTTGGGTCACATCGGTGATGCTCAGGGGTTAATCCCGGCCCTATACTCTGGAATCGCTGCTGACAGTGCTCAGGGAACCATATCACATGTCTGGGATGGAACCCGGGTTGGTCGTGTGCAAGATAAATGGCCTACCGGCTGTGCTATCACTCTGGCCCGAAAACCTGATTTTCAATGACAGCCTGGAGCCATTGATTCAACTTTCAGCCATTGCTTCAGAGCCAGTGACCACCCCTGCCCCCTCCAGAATTCTTGCCAAGTGCATAAAACTTTTCCTGGGGCCACAAAGATAGTAATGGAGAGAAGGCAAGATAGTACAGGTGCCTGGCATGCACAGCCAGGGATCACTTCTGAGCACAGAGCCAGGAATAGGCCCTGAGCATTGCTGCATGTGGTTCAAATATACTCTCCCAAACCAAAAAACACATTAACTTTTTTCAGGAGCATTTAAACTGCTAGCATTGACTTATCAACTACTTGCTGCTCAAGGTATTGCAATGTTTTCTCTATGCCTATGAGAAGTACTTAAAGGATGACTTGGAAAGAATTCCTGGTGCTCAGTTTAGGAGCATCCAAAGTCTTTGTAGAAAGAGGTAGAAAGTCCTGGAGAACTCCACTTCAGTTTTATGTATTTCACTAATTCATATGCTATTTGTGGAGAGTGGAGTACCATGGCTAAATCCAAAAGCAACGGGCCCAAGAGAAAGAACACAGCAGACAGGGCATTTGGTTTGTATACGACTGCTGCATGTTCAACCCCCAGCACCCCATATTGTCCTCTAAGCCCTGCCAGGAGTGATCCCTAAGCACAGAGTCAGAAATAAGACCTACATACCACTGAAGGTGGCTCAAAAACCAAAAACTAAATACAAATAATTAAGAACAAAATCACAAGAGGTCTCAAGTTCTCATGAAGCTTAGAAGCCAATGAGGAACTAAGACACAAATCAAATGCAATGAGTAAATGAATCAAAGTTGAGTAAAGCTCTGGCAGGAATGGAAGAGTTGCTAGAAAGCCTCGGGTCCAGAAAGGCCCCCCTCAGCACGTGAACTTTAAGCTGGGAAAGAGGACAGACAAGGAGGGGTGAAGCAGGCAGAAGCCAGGGAAGAGCAGGGGTACAGGGAGCAGGACCTCACAGGGGGCACCAGGCTGGCTGGGCGAGCAGCCTGGTATTTACACAGGTTGGCAAGTTTACTGTCAAGGCTTTGCCAAATCTGTCTAAGGGGTATCCCCGCCTCTCCCCTGCCTCTTCTCTCATCCATCATGGCTCCCACGCCCTCAAAACCTGTCTTAAGGCTTTGACTGTCTTAGGGTTCACTGTTCTCATGGTGACCCCAAGCCTCCTCTTCAAAGGACTGTCTCCTCCATCACCCCAATCAGAACCTCCTTCCCCTTCCCAGATGCAGAGAGGTTAGATAATGTTTCCTATATATTTTTCTCAGAGACAGTTAAAAACCAGCTTATTATTTGGAGGAATTCAAAGAGCCAGCAAAGGCTTTGGGGCAGGAGGTGGGCCCGCCACCCCCCCTACCCCCCAGCGGCTCTTGAGCACCTGGGGGAGCGCCAGCTCTGTGGGTGGGCGGCCACGCCCTTCCTCCTCCAGAGACACCCTCAGCTGATAACTGTGCAGCTGCTGAGCAGAGGTCTCCCGGCCCACCCGGGCTGTGTGGGAGGGCTGGGCCGGCCTCCAGGAACTGACTTCAGAAGGCCCAAAGAGAGGCAGTGTGGTCCAACAGGCAGAACTGGGTTTGGAACCAGACAACTCTGGGGGTGGGAGTGGGGGGCCAGGTCTCACCACAGCTGCCTGACCTGGGGCCATCACGTGATGTGCCTCAGGGCCCTCATCTGCAAAAAAGGGAGTAAGAACATCTTCTTTTCTTCATTTATTTTATTTGTTTTTAGTTTGGGAGCCACACTTGATGGTGTTCGGGTACTACTCCTCGCTCTGTGATCAGGGGTCGCTCTTGGACGGGCTTGGGGGACCGTGTGTAGTGCCGGAATTGGATCCAGATTGACTGTACGTCTCTCTGGGCTGTTCTGTCTCTCTGGCTCTGACATTTTACAGAGTTCCCGTGAGAGTTAGAAGTATAAAGAGGTGTAAGAAAGGAAGAGGCAGGGTGGGGTGGTGGGGGATGGGGTGGGGGTGGTGAGAGGGATACTGGGGTCATTGGTGGAGGAGAATGGGCACTGGTGGAGGAATGGGTAAACCATCACTGTATGAGTGAAATGCAAACACAAAAGTTCATAAGTTTGTAACTGTACCTCACAGTGATTTTTTAATAAAAAAATTTTTAAAAAAGAAAGGAACAAATATGTGGTTTAATTTATTAAAATGGTGTGTGTGTGTGTGTGTGTGTGTGTGTGTGTGTGTGTGTGTGTAATACTGGGGATTGAACTTGAACTCAGGGTCTCACAAATGCAGTTCAATGTATTCTACCATTGAAAAATATCCCTGGGGGCTGGAGAGATAGCGCAGCGGGTAGGGCGTTTGCCTTGCACGCGGCCGACCCGGGTTCAAATCCCAGCATCCCATATGGTCCCCTGAGCACGGCCAGGGGTAATTCCTGAGTGCAGAGCCAGGAGTAACCCCTGTGCATCGCCAGGTGTGACCCAAAAAGCAAAAAAAAAAAAAATCCCTGGCCCCAAGGAGGAGTTTTTATTTATTTACTTTTAATTATAGTTGTTGGTTGTGGGGTCACATCCAGCAATGCTCGCAGTTTACTCCTGCTTTGTGCTCAGGGATCATTCCTGGTGGTGCTCAGGGGACCATGACATATACTGCATCAGCCACATCAAGGCAAATGCATAAACTCTGCACTATCTCTCCAACCTCCGTGGTGTTCTTTCAAACTTGAGTGAGGTCTCCGGCACATAGTGAGTTGCCAAGAATGAGTGGCCCAGTCCCAGTTTCCAATCGCTCACTTCCAGCCTGCTCCCAACCCCAGAGCCCTGGGTCCAGGACATTAATTTGCAAAGTAAGGAGATTCCTACACCTGAGTTTTGTGCTTTTCCATTTGCTAACCAGGAGAGCTTACTCCTGGCTCTACACTCAGAGATCTCTCTTGGTAGGTGTCAGGGAACCATATGGGTTTTGGTGATGGAGCTTGGGCCAGCCATATGCAAGGCAAATGCCTTACCTGTTGTGCTATCTATCTGGGCCTGAGGACTGTTTATTTCATTTGTCATTCCATTCTCTTGGGCCATGGCTTCCTTGGCAATGAGAGAAGCACCAAAAGGTTGACACGTGTGTGTGAGTGTGTGTGCAAGCATGTTGTGTATGACAGCGCATGAGCTGGCAGTTATATATCTTTATGTGTGGTTGCAAGCACATGTGTGCATTCGTATGTATAAAAATAAACAGACCATGGGTCCAAGACTTCTATTTTAATTTTTACCATTTTTATTGAAGCACCGGGATTTACAATACTGCTGATTATACTTTTTAATGCAACATTTTCATACTTTATCCCAACACCACACCTACTTCCCTCCACCAGTGTCTAGCCTTGGGCCTTCTAGGTCAGCTCAGGGATGCCACTCTCACAGCTGGACTGGGTGATAAAGCACAGAACAAGAGGCCAGCACAGAAGTCCTTAGCCTGAGCTATTTCTCTGAGGGGGACAGCGAGGGCACGGAGCAGGTTCCCAACTCTGAAATCCACCCTTGACTCAGGACTCCCGGAAGAAATGTGTGACATGGCTTTGGAGGCAAACAAGGAAAGTTTAAGCTCCAAGCTACAGGAGTGCAGCCCAGATTCTTCTGTAAGTGGGGGTAGTGCTGGGGGTACTGAGACAAAGGCTCTGGGTAAGGAGAATGTCCTTCCTGAGGAGTTTGCTCTTTGTAAGACACATGAGGCAGGATGGTGCCCAGAGGCCAGAGATTTACTGAAAGGCTGGAGGATCCAGATTTCATTTCCAACACTGCATGGTCCCCTGAGCAACATGGAATGTTCTTGATTGTCCCAGAATCAGAATAAAACACAAGTATCCCCAGTGTGGCAAGTGTGGTGTTATTAGGCCATGGTGACACGCAGGAGGGCTGGCTGGAGGGGATTTCAAAAGGGGACCCAATGAGGTGGGTCTGAGGGACAAAGGGGATCCAGCTGGAGACAGAGGTAGGGAGGGTTACTCCAGGGGGAAGTCAGTTGCTCTGCTCAGTCCCTGGGGTTCTCTGAACTGCACCACCTCACCTATATCTCCCTTTCTAAACCCATTAACTAGAAGATACCTTGAAAGGCAAGAAGCAGGTGATGGGGACTATGGTCTGTCACCTGGATCTGGGGTGGAAACACAGTGAAGGGCTGAATAGCTTCCCACACATCTTCACCTGTCTGGAGAGAGGGCAAACCCATTTCCATTCCTGGAAAGCTCCTGAGGATAAAGCTTTGTTCTCAGTACATGGTGCCTGACTGTGGCTTCTGGCAAAAGAAAGCACAACCACCACAGTGGCAAGGATCACCCCAACTTGCCATGGGGAGAGATCGTCCAGTTCTCTGAGTGACTCTGGAAACTCATCACCAAACTTCTTATCCTTGCCATGACAATTGAAATGGACATAATGGCAAACCGTTTTAAAATCTCCAATTTTTCTGTTATCAGTTTCCTCATTGCCAGAAGGTTAACTCTTTCATCTAAAATTCAGTAGGCAGCAATCTCACGTATACAAGAAACAAAGCAACAGAACCAGAAATCCATTGACAATGAGAGCCTGAACACAATGAGGGACACATACTAGGTAATGAAAACCCTAATGCTCTCAGACACCGTTTATCCTTGTGTTATGCACTAACACAGGGGTCCTGCCTGAGCTTAATCAGGTTGTAAGGAACAGCGGATCAGCTGCTAGAGATGGGTGCCCTGACACCAATGAGAACTGGCACCTCCCAGTAAGGGAAGGAATAGACTGAAAAGCCAACAGACCCCACAAAGAAGAGTTCTGCACAGTCAGACCCGCACACTAGCAAGATCAGATTCACAGCCTGCAATGTTGGAATTCTTTGTTGCACAAGACCACGATCTCTGATCTTTAAGTGAGAGGTGATGGGTTTCCAAGAGCTCTCTAATCCTAACACAGTGTGGGCGAGCGGTCCAGACTTCTTTCTTGTAGTTCCACCTTTCCTGGGCGCAGATTGGTATTGGCTAGGCAGGGTGTGGGGGGGGGGGGGGAGGGGGGCGGAGCCAGAGCCCAGGGAGCCCAGGGAGCAAAATTAAAGGGGGCCTCGCGGTGTTAGCCTCGGTACCCGCAGGACGCCGCACCTGTAGGAGGCCGAGACCTCCTTAAAATCTGCTCCCGCGGCTCCTCCTGGCCCCGCCCAGAGCGGGCGCCGCGGGTGGACAGTCCCGAGCTGCGTGCGCTGGGAACGCCGGGTCCAAGCCGCCGGGCTGTAATCTACGGGCGCCCGCGACCGCCAGTCTGTAGTCTGGCTAACTCAGCTCCAGTACGGGAGAACGCCAAAAGGGGGCGTGGCAGCTTCCAAACGGCTCTTACTTTTCTACCTTTCTTAACCCCTGGAAACACGCAATCCCTCCCCACCCCACCCCCCTTCACCTGCCTCTTAGTGCACGGCCAAATTTGAGACCTGTTTGGGATTGGTTTCATCCGTTTTTAATCTTCCTGGCAACCAGGCCACCTGGCAACAGATAGCTCCTCCCCCGGGGCCCGGCTCTGTCGGGGTGGGAGGAGGGGGAGAGTGGGAGGTTGGGGACTCGGTCCTGGCAGAAACTGCACCAGCAGGTCCCAAAGTCCCCTCTCCTTTAGGGATATTCTCTCTCTCTCTCTCTCTCTCTCTCTCTCTCTCTCTCTCTCTCTCTCTCTCTCTCTCTCTCTCTCTCTCTCTCTCCCTCTCTCTTTCTTTCTTTCTTTTCTTTTTCTTTCCTTCCTCTTTCTTTTCCTTTTCTTTCTTGCTTTTTCTTCCTTTCTTTTTTCCTTTTACTTCTCCCTCCCTCCCTCCCTCCCTTCCTTCCTTCCTTCCTTCCTTCCTTCCTTCCTTCCTTCCTTCCTTCCTTCCTTCCTTCCTTCCTTCCTCCCTCCCTCCCTCCCTCCCTCCCTCCCTCCCCTCCCTCCCTCCCTCCCTCCCTCCCTCCCTCCTTCCTTCCTTCCTTCCTTCCTTCCTTCCTTCCTTCCTTCCTTCCTTCCTTCCTTCCTTCCTTCCTTCCTTCCTTCCTTCCTTCCTTCTCTTTCCTTCTCTCTCCCCCTGCCCCTTCTCTTTTTCTCTTTCTTTCTTTGGGTTCACTTCTTAAAAATGAGGATTTTTCAGTGGTCCCTGCTAGTTTGGTAAGGTAGGGGGAAGGTGCTGCTGGGCTGAGTGCATGCAGTCTTGCTGGGATGTGGCTTGACACATGAGCAGAGCCTCTAAAATACACCCCCACTCCTGTGCTTTGTAGAATCTAAACTGGCCGGGCACTTGGGCCCCTGTGTGCAGCGCACAAGCCACGTTGCATTGATGGGGGTGGTACCCTGGAAAGTCTCTGAAGGAAGAAGGAGCCTCTGAAGCTGCAGAACCATGTGACTACTTGTGAGAGGGGGTGGCCAGCATATGACACATGGCCACCCTCTTTCTGCTGGCTTTCCTCAAACATTCCCGGATGGAGCTTGATACCCCCTTTGTGTGTATTTGGTTTGGGGGCCACACCCAGTGATGTCTGAGCTACTCCTGGCTCTGTTCCGAGGGTTTCTCAAGGGTCCATGCCGTACCCAGGACTGAACCTGGGCTTCCCACATGCACTGTATGTGCTCAGCCATTTGAGCTCTCTGTCCCCGCTGTTCCCTTTCTCTCTATTTTACTCAGGCAAACATGCAAAAGGAAAGTAACCTCCAGAAAAAAACACGTAGGGAAGGGGGGAAAAGGAGGGAAGGGCCTTATCGACATTAAACAGGCATGGCTCTGCCTAGCCTCACCGCTGAGTCATGCTCTGTGTCCTGCCTCACCTCAACCCACCCCCTCTGGGCCAGAGTCAGCCCGTCAGTGCACATTTCTTCTATCTGGGATCTGGAGGGTGAGCAGGGTTCGAGGCAGTATAGGGAAGCAGGATATTTGGGCTCTGTCCCAGCAAGTGGTGATAGAGCCCCTGGAGAAAGAATGTTCAAGAGGTGCTCCAGTTTTGGGCACTGGAGGGGGGTATCAGGGTGCTAATGAAAGGGGGTGCAGGGCTGGAGCCATTGTATAAGGTTTAGGGCGTTTGCTTTGCATGTGTCCAACTGGGGTTTGATCCCCCGCATCCCATATGGTCCCCCGAGCACCGTTAGGAGTAATTTCTGTGCATCACCGAGTATGACCCCAAAAGCCTAAATAAATAAATAAATAAATAAATAAATAAATAAATAAGGGAGTTCCTCCTTGAATGTCCAAGGGAAATTGTGGACCTGGCCTAATGGCAGTGCAATGGGGAGAGCGAGATGGAGAGGAAGTTGTATCCATCAGCTTTCCACTCAGCCACCTTGTGGTAACAAACACACCCCGCCTCACTGATCTTGGTATTAGCAATAACAAACGCTTACTTCTTGCTCTTATTGGCTGCAGCTCTTCATTCCATACCCCAGCTGTGGGAGTAGTCCCTGTCTGGATCATGCCGGGCTTATGGCACAGGCAGAGTCATGAGGGAACCAGGTGAGAGTGCTTTGAGTTTCACTGGTCACCACAAGTCACCCGTCCAGAGGAAAAGGCTCAGGGAAGGTGAACCTATCACAGGAGAGAGTGCCGGGAAGGTCAACCTGTCACAGGAGGTAGTGCAGGGAAGATGCACCTATCATAGAAGAGAGTGCAGAAGGTGAACCTATCACACAAGAGAGTGCAGGGAGGGTGAACCTATCACAGGTGAAGGGAGGGACTTTGGGAATCAACATACTCTCCACAGGAGGCCCCCTGATGTGGCCAAACACATTCTTTCTCAGCAAGAGAGATTATAATTCGGCCAAAGGAGACACAGCAAAGTAGTGGAAAGAACTAGACCTGGCTCAAGATTTTAAGCTGGACTCAGCCACATGAGCCACATGATGTTGGCTAATCTTTTTAAACTTCTCTGATCTTCATTTTCATCTGCAGAATGAACACTGAATCCACAGGGAAAATGTGAGAATTAAATGAGATTGTATATATATAGTCCCTGATTCATAGGAGCGACACACTCAGTATAAGCACCACGTGACCCAGTGTTCTTACTTCATTCATAACTCTACCCTAGAGGAGCTTGTTACTAGTTCTCTGTCTACTATGCTCCTGAGGTTGGAATTAAGAAGGATTGAGAGAGTTTATTGTATCTCTGCTGTCTGCCAGGAACAGCAATATACTATTTAATTATTTCAATTCTTTTGGCCAGCACTCCTATGAAATAATACCCCATTTTACAGAAGAACAAAATAAGGACCAGAAGGGATAAGTAACTTGCCAAAGGGTTTGCAGTGGCTGAGATAGATCTTGAATTCATGCTTTAGATTCAGAAATCCATACTCTTTCTTTTTTATTATTTTTATTTTTATTTTTTTAAATTTAATAGTTTAATTAGTGAGTCAACGTGAGGGTACAGTTACAGATTTATACATTTTTTGTGCTCATGTTTCTCCCTTACAAACTTTGATAACCCATCCCTTCACCAGTGCCCATTCTCCACCACCAGTAAACCCAACATCCCTCCCCCGCCTCCCCAGTCCTGTTTCCCCCCACCCCACACTGCCACTATGGCAGGGTATTCCCTTTTGTTCTCTCTTTCTGATTAGGTGTTGTGGTTTGCAATAAAGGTGTTGAGTGGCCATTGTGTTCAGTCTCTAGTCTATATTGGGCCCGCATCATCTTTCCCTCACATGACCTCCAATCACATTTTACTTGGTGTTCCCTTCTCTGAGTTGCCCAGAATGAGAGACCAGCCTCCAAGCCATGGAGACAACCTCCTGGTACTTATTTATACTATTCTTGGGTGTTAGTCTTATAGTCTATTATTCTATAGTCCACAGATGAGTGCAATCTTCCTATGTCTGTCTCTCTCTTTCTGACTCATTTCACTTAGCATAATACTTTCCATGCTGATCCACTTATATGCAAACGTCATGACCTCATTTTTTCTAACAGCTGCATAGTATTCCATTGTATAGATGTACCAGAGTTTCTTCAACCACATACTCTTTCTTTTGTATCTTTTCTTTTTTCTTCTTTTTTTTCCCATCAGTGGTGCTAGGGTTGTGGAGTTGAACCACCCCCAGCAGTGCTCAAGGCCTAGTCCCACTAGTCCTGGATTTGTGTTCAGGGATCACAACCTGACTGCTTCGGAGATCATTTCTGGTGCTAGAGATGGAACCCAAGTGCCTTACCTCTTGTACTAGCTCTCTGGTCTCCAGAAATCATGCTTTAGAGCAGTGATTCTCAAGAATGGTTTTACCTGGTACTGCTTTGTGAAACAAGCTGAGAGTGAACTTTTGGAAATGCATAACGTCTTGGTATCACCACAGTATTCCAGTGCCTGGCCTGTGGCTCTGTCTTGGTGAACAGAGCAGAGACTTGTCTGGGTGATATGATATCTCCAGTAAGGTGTAGATGGTGCAGACTGCATTCTGAATAGTGGGACCAAAGGAAGGTGCAAGATACAGGGCAGATGAAAACCACTGTCTTCACCGCTGTATGCAAAACTCTGCTCTGGAATAATGAACTCTAAGTTGGTGAACCTGCCCTGTAAGTGGCAGGAGACCTGAGGGAATATTGGTGACTAACTGAATGGTACTTGTTTCACTGATGTGTGAGAACTAGGAATTTGGCCACATGTATTGCCCATAGAGCTGGTTTATGCTTTGTACACAGGATATAATCAATATAAGCCTCCTACCTTGGCAAATGAGTAATATGAGTGAAATATTTCTGGCTATATAACAGGCCATTTGTGGGGCTGGAGTGATAGCACAGTAGGTGGGGGCGTTTGCCTTGCATGTGGCCGACCCGGGTTCAAGTCCCAGCATCCCATATGGTCCCCCGAGAACCGCCAGGAGTGATTCCTGAGTGCAGAGCCAGGAGTAACCCCTGAGCATTGCTGGGTGTGACCCAAAAAGCAGAAAAAAAAACAGGCCATTTGTTATATGGCCTTGAACAAAAATTTTCTTCCAGCTTTTTGCTACATGTACTTCTAACTTCCCCTCTCTTTCTCCTTTTGTTTCTCTCTCTCTCTCTCTCTCTCTCTCTTTTTTTTTTTTTGCTTTTTGGGTCACACCCAGCGATGCACAGGGCTTACTCCTGGCTTTGCACTCAGGAATTACTCCTGGCAGTGCTCAGGGGACCATATGGGATGCTGGGATTCGAACCCGGGTTGGCCGCATGCAAGGCAAACGCTCTACCCGCTATGCTATCCCTCCAGCCCCCCTCTCTCTCTTTTTTAATGTGTTTGCTTGCTTGATTTTGGTTTGGGGGCTACACTCAAGAGTGCTCAGGTGTTATTCTAGGCTCTGTGCTCATGGGAGTTTCTCCACAGAGTTAATGATTGAACATGGAGCCTCTCACATGCAAAGAATGTACTCTATCCCCCTGAGTATTCTTTCTAGCCCCCTTTGCCCCTAAAACATATTTTTTAACCTAAAATTTTAACCTAAAATTATGCTCCAGACATTTATCCTGAACACTCAGGGATATGATAAAGCATTTATTTGCAGAAATAATTATCAAAGTATTGCAGAATGAAACAGAAAATTCAAACTAAATGGACATGATTAAATGTATAGGCATGATGAGACATTATGAAGACATAAAAGCTATGTTTTTCATAATTCCCTAAAGTAGAGAGAGAGTAAGAAGGAAAATGCCTGCCACAGAGGCAGGGGGTAAGGTGGGATGGGGTGGGGATGGCGGAAGGAATACTGGGGACATTAGTGGTGGAAAATGTACACTGGTGGAAGGATGGGTGTTCGATCATTGTATGACTGAAACTCAAATCATGAAAGCCTTGTAACTATCTCACAGTGATTCAATTTAAAAAAGCTACGATTTTGTAAAACTTGTTTTTAATGATCTTACAAGATTCCCAGGGGCTGGAGAGATACAGAAAATACAGATGTTAGGTTGTTGACTTACACAAGTCAGGCTGGGTTTGATTCCGAGCACCCCATATGATCCCCAAGGCTACCAGGAGTAAGCCTGAGCACCACCAGGTGTGCCCAAAAACAAAAACCAAGGTTTGCTATTATAAATAGCACCATGGTTGTTTATGAATCCATAACTATTATAAATCACAAAGGTAAAACTGCATGCATCAAAAATTTAAGAAAAATAGGACCAAAGACATAGTGGGGTCTTGCATGCAGCTAACCCAGGTTTGATTCTCAGCACCACATCTGATCCCCCAAGTCCAGGTAGTAGTAATCCCTGAATGCAGCGCCAGGACTAATTCTTGAGCACTTCTGGGTGTAGCCTAAACAAGACAAAACAAAACAAAATTTAATAAAGATATATGATCTTATGAAAATACTCATTACCTGCTTAAATGATGGAATTTGCGTGATTATATCCTTTTGTTGGGTATTTACTAAATTTTCTAAATTTATTCACATTTCTCCCTCTCGGAGAGCTGGACAAGTTACCGAGAGTATCCTGCCCGAATAGCAGAGCCTGGCAAGCTACCCGTGGTGTATTTGATATGCCAAAAACAATAACAAATCTCACAATGGAGACATTACTGGTGCCCGCTCGAGCAAATTGATGAACAACAGGATGACAGTGCTACATTGCTATTCACATTTCTAAAGAGCACAAATTATTTTTATGGTCAGAATTAAAAAATCATAGACAGGGGCTGGAGAGATAGCACAGCGGGTAGGGCGTTTGCCTTGCACGCGGCCGACCCGGGTTCAAATCCCAGCATCCCATATGGTCCCCTGAGCACAGCCAGGGGTAATTCCTGAGTGCAGAGCCAGGAGTAACCCCTGTGCATTGCCAGGTGTGACCCAAAAAGCAAAAAAAAAAAATAAATAAAAAATAAAAAATAAAGCAATGTCCTTCTTCCTTTAAAAAAAAAAAAAAATCATAGACATTGTTAAAACTTCTCCGAAGGGCCAGGGATGAGGCTCCGTGGTGGTAAAATACATATATAGGAGACCTGGCACCAAAAAAGAAAAAAAGAAGAAAGGAAAAGAGAAGAAAGGAAAACCTTTTGTTTTTTATTTTGCATTCACAGCCTTCACAGCCTTCAAGCTTGCAGAGTTCCTCCTTGTGGTGGCCCTGATTCAGAAAGTGTTCCTGCATTTGTCCGGGAGCAGGTGTGGAGGTTTCTGCATTGTCCAGGCTCTGCCACTAACTGGAGGTGAGACCTTGGGCATGTTATTTTATTTATCCAGATTTGGAAGTCCTTGTTTATAAAATGAAGTGTCTGGGTCGAAAGCTTTGATGGTTAGATTAGATCAGTGATAAACGCACTGAGTCAGGGCACTCATTGTGACTAAGGCTCCATGATTTACGCTTTTCAACTGTAAGTATCTTAAAAAGGAAATTTTTTTTTTTTTGCTTTCTGGGTTACACCCAGAAATGCACAGGGGTTACTCCTGGCTCTGCACTCAGGAATTACTCCTGGTGGTGCTCAGGGGACCATATGGGATGCTGGGAATTGAACCTGGGTCGGCCGCGTGCAAGGCAAATGCCCTACCCGCTGTACTATCGCTCCAGCCCCAGAGAGGGAATTCTTAAGAGGGGATTCTTATGTATAACTAACAGAATGACTCTTTAATGGTGGAGTCACACATGATGCTGTCCCTCATATATATCCACACATATATCCACACACTGGCTTTAAAGCCCTCTACAGCTCATATGTCCTACACTGTACCTGTTGTTTCCCTGTTGGGTCCTTTCCTTGAGAGGGAATGCAGAGGCACCACCTGCAAGCGTAGCTCCTGGGCGCTGAGCTTCCTTGCTCCCTCCCCCCAGTCTCAGCTGTTCCCCACTCCCCCCAGCCTCCGCTCTCTACTTCCTTCCATCTCTGGGCTTGAGTAGTGATTATGTCAGTGTGGTTCCCTGCTGGCTTCAGGGTCAGCCACCACAGCTGGCGTGGCGGGATATGACTCACGACCCAGGTCCAGTGAATCAGACTTGGCTTCTTAGGCTGGATTGGGGGCTTCCCAAGGATAGGAAACAGGTGCTAAGTATTCCGACATGATTGCTCTGAGCGGAACTTTCTCCCTTCCCCAGGCCTGCGAATCCCCTCAGGAAGCCCTCTCTCTCATCGTAGAAAATGCCACTTTCCAAAGATTCACAAGGCTGATCTGGGTAAGCCCACCCTAGCCTCAGTGTTGGTTGCCTGGTGCCCTAACATCTGGCAGAAGATGAAAGAGGGCAAGCATCCCTCCTTCCTTCCTCTTGTGCCTGGGTGCGAGCTCAGCAAGCTTACAGGACTCAGATGACTGTCTCCTCCAGAGCGCAGCACACTGTCCCAGAGCTCACCTATTAATGTGTGCACCCTTGGACAAGTAATTTTACTTGTTCAACTGGGAATTTCAGTTTCCATGGCTCGAAAACTGGAAGTTTCTGTTCTCACGGCTAGAAAAATATGGGACCTCATCTCATTCCCCTCCACCCCACACCCCACCCCCAAGCCCTCCAGCCCTCTCCTCCCTCAAAAGTTGAGTTTGCTTCATGGGGTTGCCGTGTGTTCGGAAAAAGTGAGCGCCCACTGCAGACCTGGCCTCAGACAGCGCTGGTCTCTCGTTCTAGGTTCACTGGGAACTGGAGGGAATGGGCTCAAGGAGATCAGAGCAAATATCCCCAGTGCAGAGGTGGGCAAGGGTTACTCCCAGGCACGAGTGTGTTTGCGGTCTGGGAGTGGCTCCGGGCTGGTTCAGAAAGTGAACTAGGGCCCCCTTCTCCCCATCTCCTGCCTCTCTTCCCTTTGACATATCCGGGATTCTCTCTTCCTGGGAGCACCCCTAACCAGGCCCTCCACACAGCAGGGCCAGCAATGAGCTGACAGAGCCCAGGGCCTGGAACAGCAGAATTCCTGTGCCCTTTGGTTTCAGGTTTCACTGCGACCTGGCAGGACATGAGTCACCTGGTCCTCATTTGAAATCCGGCTGTTTTACTTATCCTGAGTTGTCTGTGTTAATTTTGACTTTTTAAAAAAATTACCTGAAGACCTGAGAAAGGGCTCAGTGGGCCCAGCTCAAGTCTTGCGTGCCGGAGGCCCGGGTTTGATCCCTGGCACTGCAGAGTCCCATGTGTGCACTGGAAATGAGCACTGAGCCAGGAGCAGCCGCTGGGCACCACAGGGTATTGCCCCGCACACCCCATATATATTTAAATATCACTTTCCTAGATCACAGAGCTCGTTGGCGTTCCTTATTAGTACTCTTAAAGGAACCTTCAGCCCTAGCCTCTGTGCAGAGGGTGACTGCTCCCTGAAACCTGAGACCTACCTGCCCAGAGGAACTTCCCTGGGACCCCTGAGAAGGCCAGAGCGAGTTCCTAGCCTGGTGCGCCCCATCCATCCCGTGCCTTCTCTCCCGTTTGCTTTAGTTCTGTAAATTCCTGTACCCGGGGCTCAGGCTGGGCTGGAGGAATCTGCGCAAAAACCCGGTGGGCAAGAGGCTTCCGAGCTCACTGCAGGGACCCCTGGCGGGTGGCGAGAGAGGGGGCGGCAACGCCGGGGCGGGACTCCAGGAGCCGGCAGACTCTGTACCCTTGGGGTGCGCGGGAGCACGTAGGAAACCCAACCCGGCCGACTTCCTGGCCCGCAGGCCTCGCGGCCTTTAGCGCTGGACTCGGGCCAGGGAGGCGTCGCCCGCGCCCGTCGGAGGCGCTTCCTGGGCGCGCGGCGCGGCGGGAGGCGCGGGGACAGCGCACCTGGAAGGGTCCGCGGGCCCTGCGCGGCGGGCACGGCGACATGGAGGACGGCGTGCTCAAGGAGGGCTTCCTGGTGAAGAGGGTGAGTGCACCCCAGTCTCCCCACAGCGGCCGTGCCCGCGGGAGTGTGCTACGTGGGGTCCCGTCGCTGGGGAAAGCCCAGCGTGGGGGAGGGGGTGGGAGGGGGGACGGGATCGTGGGGTGGGAGGGTGGATAGATAGAAAAGAGGGCGCCAGGCAGAGAGAGGCAGAGAGAGGCGAGATCGGGGAATCCTGCGAGGTTAGTGAAGCGCAGGTGTGCTCAGTGGACAGTTGACTGGGCCATGAAGACAGCTGAGCAACTGGACTGAGAAGGATGCACTAAAGCCAGGTAGCGCGCTCTGCAGCGGGCAGCGCGGCTCTTAGCCTGCCCGTTGGCCTCCGCGGGGAGCCAGGGGCAGCCGAGTCTGCTCCACGGTGCGCTACAATCCCCCCCACCCCCCACACACACCACCCAGGCGCATAGGCTCCGCAGCACCCCCCTCCCCCTGGTCTGCAATCCCCAAAGGAGAGAAGCAAAGAAAACTTGCTCAGGATCCGGAAGCTGGTGGGAGATGGAGTCCAGGTGGAACCCACCCAATCCAAACCCAGCCCCTCTTCTGTCAGGACCAAGGGGTGTTGTTATTGCTGTTGCAGGGGGCAAGAAAGAGCAGAGGAGGGGCTGGAGCATAGCACAGCGGGTAGGGCGTTTGCCTTGCACGCGGCCAACCCGGGTTCAAATCCCAGCATCCCATATGATCCGCTGAGCACCGACAGCAGTAATTCCTGAGTGCAGAGCCAGGAATAACCCCTGTGCATGGCCGGGTGTGACCCCCCCCCAAAAAAAAAAAAGAAAGAAAGAGCAGACGGGGATGGGGGGAGTGTGTGTCAAAAGCTTCATCCTCAAAAAAAAAAAAAAGCTTCATCCTCAACCTTCTGGTCTATCTGTATAGTCTGCGCTGCGCAGGCAGTGAGTGAACAAGGGGTCAGGGAGAAACTGAACTGAAGATCAGCCACAAAAAAAGTTTGATCATTTAAAATTCTTTTACGTGTTTGCATTTATCTTGTCCTCAAAACGTTTCTGCTAGCAGAGCATATAGATATATGGGCGGGAGAGGTAGTACATAAAGGAAGGGGGAATGAGAAGGATGAAGGGGCCCTCTTCTGGCGCTCACATCAACCGCCAAGTGTCATGTTGAGATCCAGGAAAGCGACCACGTTGTACTAGGTATTATTGACGTAGGAGGGTGGGTGTGTTGTTTGTTCAAAACCTAAGCTGGAGCAGCAGGGCTGAAGTTGGGTCAAGGGTCGGATGAAATAAAGCAAGTATAAAATTCCACACCCAGGACCTGGGATATAGCTCAAGTGGTAGAGTACTTTGTATGTGCAAGGCCCTGAGTTCAATTCCTGGCACTAATTGCCCCACTCCACCCCTGCACTGCTGGGTGTGGCTCTTAGAAAAACAACAACAAAATTCCATGCCCTCAGTGATGCCACTGGGATTAAAATAATGATAAACTGACCCTTCATGGTCACCGCAACTGTTGTGTTGAGGGGCAGCTCAGGAGCAACCATCTCGGTTCTCCCACTTTTCTGCAGCTTGGGATGCAAGCATGAGACAGATATTGGGTAGGGGTTTCAGTGGACCCTGTTGGTCCGTGGGCCCCGGGGACCTTCTCGTTTCCCGAGAGTTGTACTCAATGCCCCACCTTGGTGCCCATGCAGTCAGCAAGAGCTAGTGGGAAGGCAGGGTTTGCGTTTGCTGCCAGCCCCCCTGCTCTGGTGCTGGCTTTGACTTCGGGGGGGGGGGGGGAGTCCAGGGAGCCCACGGACCTGATCCCAGAAGCCCACACAAAGGGATTGGCTGGAATAACGAAAGCTCACTTCAGCAAGCCCAAAGACAGGAGGTAGGGAGGTGAGGAGGTGGGGTGGGAGGTTGGGGGACATGGTTTGGGCTTGACCCTGAGGTAAGCGGAAGCCGCACCCTTCTGGCAAGCTGAGGCGACTCCCGGCTCACCTAACAGGTCGCACCTATTGATCAAGCCTGGCTATTTTTTTCTTTCTTTCTTTTTTTTTTTTTTTTTAGCTCCTTCCCTCCATCTCTTTCTTTCTGGGGCAACAGCAGCCACCCCATGTCACCAGAGAGACTGGGGGGAACTGAGTCTGCCCCAGGGCAGCACACAGCTAGGAGGGTTTGCAACCCCGAGGCGGGGAAGGGCTCCTGCTGGAAGCCAGAACAGAAACAGTCATCAGGGGTGACTGGGAAGCAGAGGCAGGCAGGGGCATGAACAGGTTGGCTCTTCGTCTGGACCAGACTGAAGCTCAGCTCCAGGCTATATGCAGCCAGCTCACTTGGCCTGGTATTAAAGGAGACGAGGGGAGGACGGCTATGGGCAGGCCGGCTTTCCCTTCCACCAGAGGATGAGTAGGCCGGGTAGCACATGCAGGAACCCCAGCACCCCAGGGAGTGATCCCCAAACACTGAGCCAGGAGTCAACCCTGAGCACTTCTAGGTGTGGCCCCATAACCCCCCAAATAAATAAAATTAATTAAATTAAGTGGGCTGGAGCAATAGCACAGTGGGTAGGGAGTTTGCCTTGCACGCAGCCTACCCGGGTTCGATTCCTTTGTCCCTCTCGGAGAGCCCGGCAAGCTACTGAGAGTATCCTGCCTGTATGGCAGAGCCTGGCAAGCTACCTGTGGCGTATTTGATATGCCCAAAACAGTAACAACAAGTCTCATAATGGAGATGTTACCGGTGTCTGCTCCAGCAAATTGATGAACAACGGGAGGACAGTGAGCGCTACAGTGCTAATTAAATTAAGTACATAACTTTAAAATAAAATAAACAGAGGTGGAGGCTTTGTGGGTCTTTGCAGCCTTCTCACACACCCTCTGGAAAGGACAGTCCCACATGAACATGCTCTGACCGAGATATTTCATTCGTAGGACTCTCCCTCAAAGAACATGGTAAAAACCAGAGGAACAAAAAGTTTCATGTAGAAAGAAACTGGACACCACCTGTAGATAAAAACAGAAACCAAATGGCTAAGTAAAATAAGGTCAGGCAGATGTTTCAATGTTGATAGGAGTAAAGGAAAGGTAAATCAAGGATGGAGTTGCCTAGAGGGAGTTCTGAGATGGAGGGGAGAAGGGCCTTGGGCTCTTCTCATACTTGCAGGCACTGGGAGGCAGGTTGTGGTGTCCCATGGCTGTCCTGTACCTCTCCTGTCTGCGCTTTGCCATCCCACAGCCAGCTTCTGCTGTGTCTCTCAGCATCCCCATTTTCTTCTCTGTGCAAGGAGGCCAGTTATGTTAGAGATTAGCAGCCCCCATCCCACACCCCTGAATTCACTATCACTAACCCAATTTCAGGACCAAGAAGATAGGGGTCAAGGGTCCATGCTTTGTATGTATGTGAACAACCCCAGTTCACTTCCCAGCACCACAAGCCCCTCTGGGTGTAACCCCTCAGTGCCAGGGTGGGCCTGCTAGCTTGACCCTGCAGGGACCCCCAGAGCTGTATTTTTGGGCCTGCATGCTGAACTGTCAACCTAGTTTGTTGAGTATCACCAAAAGTGGCCCGCTGAACACTGGCTGGGAACCTCCCCCACCACAATAACCCCATTTTCAAGTAAGAACATATTTACAGGGACTAGGGGTAAAAACTTGAACAGGCTTTTGGGGGAGGACCAAGTCTACCCATCACTCGTACTGTCTCTTCTTGGGTATTATTTTCCTGGCCCTCTATCTCTCATTTTTATTTTTATTTATTTATTTATTTATTTTTTGCTTTTTGGGTCACACCCAGCTATGCTCAGGGGTTCCTCCTGGCTCTGCACTCAGGAATTACTCCTGGCAGTGCTCGGAGGACCATATGGGATGCTGGGAATCAAACCTGGGTTGGCCACGTGCAAGGCAAACACCCTACCCGCTGTGCTATCACTCCAGCCCCTATCTCTCATCTTTAAAACTGAGGAGCATCATAGTCTTTTCCAAAGGGTCCCTCCAGCTAGATCTGAGCCCTTTAATACCTGGGTTACCATCCCAGCTTGTGGACCTTCCTCTCTTGTCTGGGCCACTGGGAGCTCTAGGAAAATGGCCCTGCCCTGGGAGGGGTGGGCCCCCTTCCCATTTAAGCCTTGATCTTCTGGCCTCTGTCCTAGCTTGCCTGGTCCCCTGGGCTCTGTGAGCTTCTGGCCCACAGGTCTTTGTATCCTCTTTCTCCTTTTGTGACTGATTGCAGTACCCAGGGTGTTTAGAGAACCGAAACTTGTGATCCTCCCGAAACTGTGATCCTCCCTCTACTGATGGAATTCCGCTGCAGGGAACCACCCCACCTCTTCCCTGCAGGCCTCTGAGCTCAGAGTCACTGCCCAAGGCATACAGAGTCACTGCAAGTACCCATAGCGGCAAAGCGTTGGTCCTCCTGTCCCTGATCTGGCTCATTCCACCCCAGCTTTGAGGCGGAGTGAGACAGCCCCCGGATCCAGGCTGAGGGAGCCTCCCCGCCCCTCCCCCGCTCCACCTCCGTCCTCCTTGGAGGTTGCATCATGCCCGTATTCCTTATCTAGCATTGTATAATGATTACTCCAGAGCTTAACAACGACAAAACATTTATTCTCTCACAGATACTGAAGCCAGGAATCCAGCAGCAGCGCAGTCTCAAGATTCTGGCTCCGTCTCTCAGCCAGAGGGTTGCCCAGCCAGGCTTTCTCCGAAAGGGCTGGAGGAACCACTTGCACGTGTGGCTGGCGGCCTCCCCTGCTTCGGGGCTGCTCAGGGCTGGCAGCTGGCATTTCACTGATTGCACAGCAGGGAGATAGCAGTGTTTTCTGAACTGTCAGAATGACAGGCCATCACTCTGCCATCTCGTCTTGGTCACAGAGAGCGTTGTACGACCTGGAGTGGCACTCTGGAAATGAGTGAAGGCCAGAGGGTGGAGACACGGAGAGCCCCAACCAGCATTTCTCCTGGAACTAATCACCCTCATGGGGTCCTTGTCTGTTATCTCTACCGTCTTGGGTCAGAATTTTGTTCATTGTTGTGTCCCTGATGTCAGCATAATTGGATGCAAGTAGTGTTGTCATTAGTGTTCAGATAATTAGATAGATGATTTTCCTTATCATCTCATCAGATAGTTGTGTCACTTTTTCCAGACTAGAGAGGTAGTACTGGGGTTAAGCTGCTTGCCTTGCATATAGTGGACACTGGAATTTTGATCCCCACTTGTGGTCAGTCAGGAGTAAGCTCCGAGCACAGCTGGGTGTGGTCCAAACCCCGTCCCCCAAAGAATGTAATTTTTCATTATAAAATAATCACTTGTAGCACTTGTCATCCCATTGCTAATCAATTTGCTCGAGTGGGCGCCAGTAACGTCTTAATTCATTCCTGTCATGTGCTAGTGTAGCTCAATGGTGTCTGCTCGCTCCAGGAACATGAGGAGCCTCAAACCATTCGTTCAGGGTCTTGACGAAGAAGTCTGACCATCTCGTAGGTGGGCAGCCAGGCATTCTTTTGATATCCTGTGGAATCCAGTTGGTAACAGCTCTAGTCCAGCGGTCGTCTAGTCCAGCATTTACAATAATAAATGCATGTTATTTTTTTCAAAACCAAAACAATACTCAAGGGTATACATGAAGCCCAAGTTTCCATTCTTATTCCCCTGTATGTAATTTTAGTCCCTGGAGGTGATGACATTTAACTTTTTGGGGCTTTCCTTCCAGAAATTTTCTAAATTTTCTGGAAATACTCCAGCAACTGGAGTTATTTTTAGGTATTGTGAAAGATAAAAAGAGGGTGTTTGGCCCATGTTAAAGACAATCACCTTTTTTGGAGGTGAGTAATCCCTGCAGTATTTGGGGACCATATGGGATACTGGTGATTGAATCCAGATTGGCAGCGTACAAAGCCAGTGTCCAGTGTCTTACCCACTGTATTATCCTGTATTATCTCTTTGGTCTCATCACAATTATGATTCTTTTTTTTTTTTTTGCTTTATGGGTCACACTGCAATGCAGAGGGGCGTTACTCCTGACTCTGAACTCAGGAATCACCCCTGGCAGTGCTCAGAGGACCATATGGGATGCTGGGAATCGAACCTGGGTCAGCCGAGTGCAAGGCAAACACATTACCTGCTATACTATTGCTCCAGCCCTCACAGTTCTGTTTCTTGAGTTCTTAGAGCACTGGGTATGATCTTGTGGGTTCTGACCGTGACCTCTCTTACTCTTCAGGACTGGGCCCCTCCCACCCCCCAATAGTCATGTGGGTGCTGGGAAAATGTTTTGCTTTTCCCCATCCCTCTCTTTACTAAGCAGTGGTCCTGAAGTGTCTCCATGCATAAAGCCTGGTCCATATTCTAGATTACTTGGCACACATTCCCAGACGTGGAATATTGGGTCAAAGAACATGAACCTTTTTATGAGGCCACCAGTGGCTTTCGTTTTCTACCCACTTCGTGGATGTATCTCTTCTTACCAGAGCTTCTCAGACCTCTCTCCTTTGCTGGCTGTCAGGATTCTTTGTTGTTTATAACAGTCCACTCCAGCGAGTTGGAACGGCTGGGATTCCTGGATGATCTTAGATACTAAGTACTTCAGGAATCCTTGTGGGGGGGGTCAGACCTGGGCTGGGACGCCGTGAGGCCCGGCTCTGAGCACAGACCAGCCCCCTGCAGTACTGGCAGGAGTTTCCCATGGAAGCATCACCTCGAACCCTGTTTGCCACTTGTCCCTGGGAACTCCAGGACCTGGGTGTCAGGACAACCTGTCCTGCTGCCGCTGTCCTACCCAGTTTTCCTATTTCCCTGTTTGGTTGCTGCCAAATGTACATGCCTGCTCGTGCCGGGCCTGGCAGACACGCGGCCAGCTCTCTTCCCCTCAGCTTTGGGGTTGCTCCCTCCAGGAGTACACCTCCATTTGGACTTCCCTTGGCATTTGCTGGCCAGGCACTTGCCGCCCACCTCACCCTGCCTTTCCTTTCCTTGTTAGCTTCCTTGGCCGTGTAGCAAAGCCCCACAGACAGAGACTTCTTTTCTTTTAGCCCTGGAGGGTAAAATCCAAGAGCCAGGTCAGCAGGGTGCATTTCTTAATTATTTTATTTTGTTTATTTATTTTATTTTTTGGGTCACACCCATTGATGCTCAGAGGTTACTCCTGGCAGTGCTTGGCAGATGTTATGGGATGCCAGGGGTCAAACCCGCATCGGCCGTGTGCAAGGCAAACACCCTACTAGCTGTATTATGGCTCCGGCCGCCAAGGGTACATTTATTCTGAGAACTGTAACTCCAGCCACCTGTCCTCATGTTTCCACTTGGTCTTTCTTCTGGTTTTTCTTCTGTGCTCACCTGCTGGCATCTCTGTGTCTCCCAGCCCCCCTAAGGAGGACTGCACTCAGATTGGATCAGAGACCACTCAGCCTGCCATGTGTGTGTATGTGTGTGTGTTGTTTTTTGGGAGGGTTGGGTGAGTTTCACACCTGGCAGTGCTCCCAGGACTACTCCTGACTCAGTGCCCCAAGAGGTGCTGGGGGCACTGAGGGATGGAACCTGGGGGTCCCATAGGCAAAGTCTGTGCTCAGCCCTCGGACTGTCTCCTGGGTCTGCTGACTGTCTCATTTTCATTTGATTGAATCTTTTTTTTTTTGTCACACCCAGCGATGCTCCGGGGTCACTCCTGACTCTGCACTCAGGAATTACTCCTGGTGGCGCCTGGGGGACTATATGGGATGCCAGGGATCAAATTCAGGTAGATCATGTGCAAAGCCAATGCTGTCCCTGCTGTACTATCGCTCTGGCCCCTCAATCACATCTTTAAAGACTCTACCTTTATATAAAGTACCAATCTGAGGGAGGGAGTATCAGAGCTTCAATATAGGGATTTAGGTGGGTGAGGGGGTGGGGTAAATGCAAGTCAACTGTGTCTAGCCACTGGCTCCCTCCACCCCCTGGAGATTTATGATCATGTGACAATATCCCTCCCCGCCCCCAACACCCCTGCCATCACACCAGCCCATCTGTTGCTAATGCCACTATAGGTCATCTCAGTTAGAGGTTGTCAGCCCAGGGGTCCAGAGCCAGGGGCTGAGCAGTAGAGAACATCAGTTGCTGAGGAATTAGGCCAAAGCCCTTATTTGCCCTCCTCCTCCTCCTGCCGCATCCCTTCCCTCCGTTTTGTTGTTATTTAGTGTTCAGGAGCTGTAGCCCCAGGAGTGTTTTCAGTGACTATGTGGGATTCTTCCAGCCTGCAAGGCCATTGCTCCACCACTGAGTCATGACCTCGGGCCTCTGTTTGGTTTCATGGTTTTGTTTCTTTTGGACGATACCTGGTGGTCCTCAGGGATTACTCCTGGCTCTGTGTTTGGGGCTCACTCCTGGTGGTGCTCAAATATAGTGCTTGGGGGGCTGGTGCAATAGCACAGCGGGTAGGGCGTTTGCCTTGCACACGGCCGACCCGGGTTCGATTCCCAGGTCTCCTGAGCACCTCCAGGGTAATTTCTGAGTGCAGAGCCAGGAATAACCCCTGTGTGTTGCTGGGTGTGACCCAGAAAGAAAAAAAATATATATAGTGCTTGGGTCTGAACCCAAACCCCCCCACCCCCCCCACACACGAGGCATGTGCTTAGCCCCATTGGTTGTCTCTCCTGCCTCTCATTTTTCTTTCTTTAAATGTGTTGGCCCCTGTCAAGGAAAGTTGTCAGCCCTCCTGTTACACGTGGGTTCACATTACAGGACAGCATTTAGGGCTCACACCTGTAACACTTAATCTCCAGAACAGCCTGTTTCCCGGGAATGTAATATCATATAGGCACATTTATAAAGCTCTTGTTGGACTACCTTTGCGAAGTTTATTTAGTTGTCACCGTCAGTTGGGCATAGGCCTATGCTCACAAATACCTTTTTTCACAGTTCTGGTTTCCCCCGGGCATTCAGCACTCACAAGGGGTGTTGAATCCCAGTCCCCCAGATGTAAGCACTGCTGGGGCCTTAGGAGTAAACACATGTGAGGAAAGAAAGGGGTGAACTGGGCCCATGTTCTCTGATTCCAGGAAGGCTTCTCTCTTGGCTGCATCCGAGCCTCACTGGGTTCCGTGTTGGGAAAACACCAAGGAAGTTCTTTCCTGAGCCTGTGCTAAGCCTGTTTCTCTCTAGCTGTCCAGCAGCTCATCCCCAGTGTTCTAGAAATGGGTTCCTGGCCAACACCTGACTCTCCTGTCCCTATTGCCCACCTGAGAGCACCCTGGCTTCTAGGCCCACTACTCTCGGCAACGTAAGCCTATAGGGTACCTAGCACTGGCACTGTTTGTGGCTTTACCTGTCCACATCTTTAGCTAGTAATATTTTTTCCTAGAAATATATTCTATTTTTTTTGCTTTTTGGGTCACACCCGGTGATGCACAGGGGTTACTCCTGGCTCTACACTCAGGAATTACTCCTCGTGGTGCTCAGGGGACCATATGGGATGCTGGGAATCAAACCCGGGTCGGCTGTGTACAAGGCAAATGCCCTACCCGCTGTGCTACTGCTCCAGCCCCTCTAGGAATATATTCCAGAGGGAAAAATTTTTATTAGAAATCGAGGGCAAGACTTAGGTGCAAGTTTGCTTATTGTAGTAGTGTTCATAACTGAAAAAATTAAGCCACTTCTGTTACAAATTGTAGATTGGCAAGCAAATGGCACATTTCTTAAAAAGGTCATTAAAGGCATGTTTTAAAGAAAATTAACTAGTGTGATTTTCAGGAAAGCCAAACTAGGTAGTTGAATGATGGGATAGTGTCCTACTCGCACCCTCCCATCCCCTGGCCCGTGCTCACAGGCAACCATGTGATGCAGGGACTCTAACCCCACACTCCCCCATGCAAATCATGTGCTTCACTGTTTGCACCACACACCTGGCCCTGGTCTTTAACACACACACAAGCAAAACTAAACAACCCACAACAAAACAGAGCTAGAAGGAGAAAATATTGGAAGGATATACAAAATGTATTCGGTATCTGACTCCAGAAATAGGATTGCTCTGTCCTACAATTTTCAGTTTCTTTCAAGGTTTATAACCAGAAGAAGAGGCCAGTGGGAACTACAAGGTCCATAAGGAAGGTCATGGGATTTTGATATGCACTCAAAAGTGATACAAAGGGCCCAAGTGATACTACAGTGGATAGGGCATGTATGGGGCTGACCAAGGTTCTATCTTAGGCATCCCATATGGCCCCCCACGCCCTGCTGAAAGTGCTCTCTGAGCACTGGGCCAGAAATAAGCCCTGAGTACTGCCGGGTGTGGCCCAAACTCTTTTAACAAATATTCATAGTCCCAAGGTTCTATATCAGTAGTTTTTGAAAACAGTTCAACAAATCTCAAAAAAAAAAAGAAAAGAAAAAAAGAAAAACCCACAGAAAACAGAAAAACAGGGAGAGAAAGAGAGAGGAGAGTGTTTGCTTTCTGAAACTTCACACTTCCTTCTGAAACTCCATACTTCCTTCTGTGCTGGCTCCTTTGACTTGCGATGCTACAGGGTAGTATTTGTTGGTGAAACTTGAACAGGGTCTGTGGCATAGGGGAATAATATGTCAGGGTAAATTTCCTGATATTGATGGTTGTGCTGGATTCTGTGGGGAATAACTCCCTTTGTTTTGGTTAGTTTTTGTTTTAGGGCCATACCCAGTGGTGCTCAGGGCTTACTCCTGTCTCTTGCACTCAGGGATCACTACTTCTGGCGGGACTTAGGGGACTATAGGGGATGCTAGGGATCTAACCTGGTTGGCTGTGAGCAAGGCAAATGCCCTACCCACTGTACTATCTCTCTGCCCCTACCCCCACCCCACTTTTTTTTGTATGGGAATATACAACACAAATTTCAGAAACAACAGGGGATCTTGTTAAACATGTACTCTCATGTTGAAAGTAGGTAAAGAGATATATGTGATAACTTTTTAGCATCTGTATTGCAAACCATAATGCTGACAGTAAGAGAGAGAAGAAGAAGAAGAAGAAGAAGAAGAAGAAGAAGAAGAAGAAGAAGAAGAAGAAGAAGAAGAAGAAGAAGAAGAAGAAGAAGAAGAAGAAGAAGAAGAAGAAGAAGAAGAAGAAGAAGAAGAAGAAGAAGAAGAAGAAGAAGAAGAAGAAGAAGAAGAAGAAGAAGAAGAAGAAGAAGAAGAAAGAGGGAGGGAGAGAGGGAGAGAGAGATGGGAGGGGTGGGAGGTGGCTTGGAGGGGTGGGAGGGAAATTGGGGACATTGGTGTTGGGAAATTATAATGGTGGAGGATTGGGTGTTGAAACATTGTATGACTGAAACCCAATCATGAACAGCTTTGTAACGCTCTCTCTCACAGTGATTCAATTTATTTTTTAAAAAGCTAACCTTAGAATGGACATCCCATTTTAATTTTATCTTTTTATTGTTCTAATGAGTTTATCAAATTTAATAAATGCATAATGAAAGTTGAGAAAATGTACTCTCAAATGATTCTGAAAAAACAACTTTATATCATTCATTGGTGTTTTTCGGACTTGAAATAATTACAGAATAAAAACAAGTAAGATGAAGTGGAAAAGAGAAAGAGAGAGAGAGGCAGTCTCCTCTGTGGGAGAGCGGTTTCCTGGGGCCGTCTGGCTTAGCAGCCACCCACACCTGGTCCCGTGGCCACCTCACCACAGGGCTCTCTTGTCTTCCTCAGGGTCACATTGTTCACAACTGGAAAGCTCGTTGGTTCATCCTTCAGCAGAACACGCTGCTGTACTACAAGCTGGAGGGGGGCCGGAAGGTGAACCCTCCAAAGGGCCGGATCCTTCTGGATGGCTGCACCATTACCTGCCCCTGCCTGGATTATGAAAACCGACCCGTAAGTGCAGATTCCCTGGTTCCGTCTAGCGCCAGTCTCAGACCCTCCCATCTCGGCAGTTGGAGGTGGAAGAGCTAAGTTATCATTGGAAAATCTGGACTAGGGGTTGGAGAGAGAGTACAGGGGTTAAGGTGCCCATTGACTCTAGTCTAGTCCCAGGTGTCACATATGGTCCCTTACGCACTGCCAGGGGTCACTCCTGAGCACGGAGCCAGGAATAGTTCTTGAACACAGCAGGACATAGTCAAAAGCACCACCACCATTAACAACCCGCCCCCGCCACCCCCAAGAAAGAAAATTTTGGATTCAAATCCTTGATACCACTATGAGCTAGATATGTGAATCTTCTGTCACCTGCTGGGGACTGGCCGGGGGTGGGTGTAGGGGGCTCCCAGAAGTCCATAGACCGCACAGTCTCCTGGGTTGGCTGGGACCTTGTCATTCTTGCCTGCTTGACCAATGAGTGTTGTTCTGTTGCTTGTCCTTCCCACAGTTCCTCATTAAGCTGAAGACTAAAACATCCACTGAGTACTTCCTGGAGGCCTGTTCTCGAGAGGAGAGGGATGCCTGGGCCTTCGAGATAACTGGGGCTATTCACGCGGGGCAGCCAGGGAAGGTGCAGCAGTTGCACGTTCTGAAAAATTCCTTCAAGCTACCCCCTAACATCAGCCTGATGTGAGTGCCCACTGCCCCGGCCTTCCCCCAGTCTTTTCTGTCTGAGCAGTCCCGAGGGGGAGGAGTGAGGCCCCTGAGGTAGGGGATCTGTGTGTGGCTCCACACCTAGGGTTCCTCACTTTGCCCAGGCCTTCTGCTGTCCCTCTCCTGCTTCTGTGTTCTTCTCTGCCCGGAAATGGCACCAGTGACCTGTTCTGATCCTGTGGAACTTCCCCACCTCTGAGACATGAGACCCATCCCACCTCCCCATCAGATTCCGCCAAGGCACCCAGGGCTGTCACAGCTGCCCAGGAAGCTGCTCCCCCTCATTCATTGGTCTCCTTTGCAGACTGGCGGCAAGAACGATGTGCTCTGGTAGCAGTTGATTTGTTGCTCTGTGGGCTTCTTTGTTCATGCATCCCTTCGGTCATAAACAGTGAGTGCCCACAGTTTGCCATGCTCTGTACTAGGTGCTTAGGAGATGCCAGTGGGAATGAGCAAGATTCCATCTGGGACTTCCCAGCTCAAGTGCACTAAGAAAAACTGAGAACATTCCATCCACTGTGGGCAGGAATATTCCCAAGAGCAGTGGCAGGAGGCAAACTCATATAAAGTTGGAACGAAACAACTTACCTTCATGGAAACCATTACAATAGTTTATCTGCAGAAACTGCTCCTGACCTCCCAAGATGTGGTTGAAATCCTATTCTGGGCTCCCCAAATGCTCTGAACCTGGTGCTGAAATCTGTGTTGTGTGCCAGGGATATTGACTGCCGCTGCAGATCTGGGTGGATTCAAATGACAGGTGATGGGAGGAGTCTGGATAGTAGATCATAGGGAATCCTTTACTGTATATTCTTCGGCTTCTCCATTCAAGCTCATAGTTCTTTTACTTTGTATAACTATTTATATAATGATGCTCTCTTTATGGTAGAAGTAAATAATTCTTGCCTAGTATGGAAATAAGTAAGAAAAAAGAAATGCCCTAAAATCTGACCTCTTAAATTCTGGAGCAAAACCAAACATCCTGCTTTCTTTGTTATATACATACCACATACATACCACAATACATACATTGTGGTATGGATGTATGTGATATGTATGTATGCCTCATCTGCTGTGGCTCTCGGGCCCTTCCTCATGCCTGTCGGTCTGACAAAGGTCCCTTTGCCTTTGCTTTCCTCTGGTGCAGTGCTATTGTGAACAAGATGCATGATAGCAGCAGTGGAGTCCGATCAAGCCCCAACATGGAGCAGGGAAGCACTTACAAAAAGACCTTCATAGGTGAGTGCCCTCTTGGGCTGGCTGGGAGGCAGAGATGGGAGCTCACATAGGCATGGCCACTCTGGGACGGCCTATACCTCTGTGCCAGGGAAGGCCTTCACTTTGCTCTTGAGGGGATCCCGAGGAGGTCATGGTTAAGTGCTTCCATGAAGGTGGCTGTTCACCTGACCCGTGTCACCTGCCCTTGTCCTGATGCAGGCTCTGCCCTGGTGGACTGGCTCATCTCCAACAACTTCTCGGCCAGCCGCCTGGAGGGCGTGACTCTGGCCTCTGTGCTTTTGGAGGAGAACTTTCTCAGGCCTGTGGGCTCGCGTAGCATGGAAGCCGTGCGCTCTGGGGATCTGGCCGAGCAGTTCCTAGATGACTCCACTGCCCTGTACACCTTTGTAAGTTGGGGACAGAATTCTTTTCGTTCCTGGGGCAGAGTGGGGGCCAGAAGGTCCATGGAGGGTGGGGCGGGGGGGGGGTGCAGCTTTACCCCAAGGGGAGGGGCTGTGTGCACAGAGGAATTTCCTCCTCCTGGGTCCAGCTCCTCACTGAAACTGGACCATTCTTGTGTCAGAAACCTTACTCTCCCCTACCTGCCAGGTTGAGAGCTACAAAAAGAACTCAATCCCCAAGGAAGAACTCAACCTCAGCACGATGGAGTTAAGCGGCACTGTGGTCAAGCAAGGCTATCTGACCAAGCAGGTGTGGTTGCCCAGGGAGCAGACCGTCATCTTGCCTTACTCAAACCCGGGGGGCAGAAGAGGGTAGGCAGGAGTGGCTTTGAAGGGTGGAGAGGGCTGAGACTTCCAGAAGGCAGCAGTAGAACCACTAGAGCACACGCCAGGGAACGTGTCGAAGGGTCTGGGCTGGCCCACTAGCACACATGCATCCCAGACTAGGCAAGTTCAGGAAGAAGGCCCGTGAAAAGCCCACACTGGTGACACTGTCTGGAGGCATTGCCTGGCGGGGAGGGTGGTGCATTTGCTAGACTTTTGCTCCCAAGGCTTCCTGGAGACTCTGCTTCCATTCCTGAGACTACATGCCCTGCAGTTCCAGCCCGTACACATTGCCAGTGAAAAGAATTCTCTCCACAGTTTGTGGAAGAGGCAATTCTTTCTGCAGCGTCAGCTCAGCATTTAGCAGACTCGGATCGTTGCTCCTAACCAGGGGTGGAGGGGCAGCTGCAGGAAATGGGAGGCACCCCCTTCACAACTGTGCCCAGAGTGGTGTGCTCCTTTGCTTCAGTGCTGATACCGGCAAAACAAGTAAATGTGGCAGTGTTTTCACTCATGTCACTGAGTTGAGGAGTCATTGATGTTTGGGGAGTCCCTGGAGCAGGTTGACTCGGTGGTTGGGCCTTTGAGATGCATGTGGGGGGTGGGGTGGGTTGGGGATTGAGCTCGAAGCTGTCCACTAAGAGTCTTGCACCTTTTCTTGGCTGCAGGGGCACAAGAGGAAAAACTGGAAGGTGCGGCGCTTTGTCCTGAGGAAGGATCCGGCTTACCTGCACTACTACGACCCTTCCAAAGTGAGTGCCACATGCTCACTGACAACGCATCCGTGATGCTTACAGACACTTCTCTCCTGAGCCAAGCCAACACCTCTCGCTCAGCATCCCTTCCACAGTTTCTCCTCCCAATGCTCTTCCTTCTTCCACTATGTAACCTACTCATACTCCTGCCTTTCATTACATTTCCCCCTGCAAGTGGTTTCTTCACACCTGCACCCCCTCCCTCACTTTCCTTACAGGGGGAGCATCATTATTTAGAGATGAAAAGTATCTGTCTGTTTCTTCAAAGTTTGCTGAATGGTGAGGACAGGTGGGAGGGGCTGATTAAGAGGTCAGCCCACTAACTGGAGGAGGTCCTCAACTCTACCCTCCACCTGTCCCAATGGCCCAGAAATTGTTGGGCTTCCACTTTGAGTCTCCACTGATTTTTATTGTCTGTCCTTTGAGTCACACCTGGTGGTTCTCAGGGCATCTCCCAGTGGTGCTCAGGGAGTACCAGAGCACTCCATGTAATGGAGCACTCCAGGTAATGCCAGAAATCAAATGCATGCAAAATATGTGCCCAGTCCATTGAGCTGTCTCTAGCTCCTCCACTGGTGACTTAAGGTTTTTGTTTTTAACCATGTAACATTTAAGCCATATTTACTGTTTTCATTTTTTATATAATCAGTTGCTATCCTGAATTACAATTTCACTGCATGCCGAATAGATCTAATTCCCATCAACAAGAAACCATAGGCCTTCGTCAGTTTGTTCGTCTATGTCTTGGAAGATGGCTTTGAAACAGTGGCCAGTCAGCAGTTCCTCCCTTGCTGAGCTCCCACTGAGAATGCCCCTCTACTGCCCCGAGTGTAGAGGAGGCCCCTGAGAGCTGGCAAGATCTCAGGGAAGGCTGAGGGTTGCTACTATTGGTGCCACCCGTGACATGAAGCGCCAACTTTCCAACTGGTGTGGATAATTGGGCGGTGTGATGCCGGAGTTCAGCCTCCTCTGTAATTACACGGACCCTCACTGACCACTGTAGCTGGCCTGTGGCAGCGGGTTGGGGGAGGTGGAGTCAAGTACGAGCGTCACTCCTCCCACCGGCTGTTTTTGCTCCGTTCCTAATCAGGTCTTCTCTCTCTGCAGGAGGAGAACCGGCCAGTAGGGGGTTTTTCTCTTCGAGGTTCTCTTGTGTCCGCCCTGGAGGATAATGGTGTTCCCACTGGTAAGGGGCACTTCGGCCCTGACCTGAAGATTTTGGGCTTACTTCCTGCTCTCTCAGCAGTGCTCTGCTCATGAAGGGCTGGGCTGTGGGAGCTGAGGAGGGCTGTACCAGGAGGACAATTAATAGTGAGTTTTGAAACTGACTTCAGGAATTAGAGAAAGTGTATGTGTAGTGGGCTGAGGATTCAATAGTTTAATCATCCTTAATATTCTTTTCCCTCAGTTTGTCCTAAGCAGCCCATAAGCATTTAATACTTATATTGCATGTAAAGGTTAGCAACACACTCTTATTATCACACTAATTTCATAATAGCCAGCTAAAGTAGGTAGATAGTATTATTACTTTAAGGAAGTGGAATTTGGATTAAAAAATTTAATTTTTTTATTTAAAGTCAAATCAAAAATCCGTACCTGCTTTTAACATCAGTATACTTGGTTTCTATGATTATCATGTGGACTGGCCAAGAAGGCTTTCAAAACATATCCAGACCTACCACTGATTTGCTCTGTGGCACACAGGTCAGGGAGAGAGAATGGAAGGAAGGAAAAGAAAAACAAGCATTGGTGGGGCTCCTAAATGATACACATTTGTATTTAGGACAGACTTCATGTTCTTTTGTGTCTCAGTTGACTTTCAGCTTCTTCCAGCTAAAAATGGACATGAATATTCACTAATTTTTTTCTGCCTAGGGGTTAAAGGAAATGTCCAGGGAAATCTCTTCAAAGTGATTACTAAGGATGATACACATTATTATATCCAGGCCAGCAGCAAGGCTGAACGAGTTGAATGGATTGAAGCTATCAAAAAGCTAACATGACAAGATGACGTAAGGAAACAGCAGGATCCTGCCTTGTACCAGATGACAGACAGGATTTCCTGGAGAATGAGTCTGTCTGACTTCACTTCTTCAAATATATTGTACTGTCTTGGACTCAAGATTGGTGGAGTTGCTAGGATTGCAGTTGGCCATGGTTATGGCTGTTTCCTCCCCTCCACCTTTCCATTAACCTGGAAGCACTAGAAGAGCCATTAGGCAGTGGCATCAGACTTTTGCCCATCTTCATGACCAACTAGTCTTCAAGTATCAAAGTAGGTTTCCCTTGTTTTAATATTAGCTGGTTATGCTATAATATTAATAGAACTGTGGTCGCATGGCAGCTCTGAATGCTGTCAATAACTACTTATTTTCGGATAAAAAGTTGACATTTCCTTCTATTAAAATTTTTGTGGTTTTACTTGAGGCTGTATGAATTACTATGCAAACTGATTATGAAAGCATCTTGGGTGACCTATCACTGAACATGTCTTAAATCACCAAGTGTCCCAATCTAAGACTTGGGATGGTGGCAAGATTCTGATTAAACAGAAAATATGGTTTTGTTCTGAATAACGCACCAGCACAAATATACATTGCTGAAAACATGGATACAGATGAAGATTAGTTACATACATAAAATAGTAAAATTACACTGAAAAATGCATTTAGAGATGCAGAGTGGGAAGGCTCTAAAAGACAAGAGAAGTAAATGGAAATCAAATAGAGGTGTAAAAAATTGGTTTTAAGATGAACTGGGCCTGAAGCAATAGTAGATCCAGTATGGCACTTGCTTTGCATGCAGCTGACTTGGGTTTGGTCCCTGGCACCACCTATGGTCCCCTGAGCCCAGCTAGGAGTAATCCCTGAGTGCAGTCTGTACTAAACTGTGAGCACTAATGAGTGTGGCCCCCCAAAGCAAAACAGACAACATTAAGGGCAGAGATCAATGGGTTGGAGCTCAAGCTTTGAGAGCCAGGTTTACTCTCTGGCATCACATGGTCTCCTGCAGTGTGGAGCTGCAGCGCCCTCACGCTGAGCACTTAAGATAGGAAGTAGCCTAAACATAGTTGGGTGTGTCTCCCATAAGAAAACATCAACCGAGACAGGTAAATACCAAGAAGTTTCACCAGTTAGGTTAATCTAGTAGTTAGGTTAAGTAGTGAAAAGTCTGTATCATGCAGTATTTTTAACAACACTTTTATTTCAAGTTTATACAGTGATCTGGCCAGCATTCTTGCCAAGTACAACTGCTTAGACTTCTGTTAATGAATAGATAACATTTAAGGGCAGTAGATACTTCCAAAGTGCTTAAGTAAAAATTTGTACTCTTAAAGAGTTTGGTCTTTTAATCTTATCTAAAGTACCTGACACGACTGATCAGGAATTCCAGGCTAATGGCGTTTTATTTAATTCCTTACATTGTAAGAGACTGCCTTTCAAAGTACTGTTTTCCATTTGGCATTCCACCAAGGCCTAATGTCCCTGGAATTAGATTCTTTATTGTTTTTGAGTATCAGCAGGTATTTATCTGAAATTGCCATTTGATGGTTTCCTGACTCCAAATTGGCACTGCATTCCACTGTTTAGGACAGCAGAATCTTCATGTATTTAAAATAGCAGTTTGGAGGTACACCTGGTAACAACTCTTGCCAAAGTAGTGTCACTTCAGTTTTAAAAAATCTTTAACCAGGGGTTTGGGATTTGACTCTGGTAGGGCACACACCTTACATGAGAGGCAGAGTTCAATCCCTGGCATGGAGTAAGGCATATAGGTGACGGTAGAATCCAGAACCATTTAAATAGTTCTTGATGTGAAAGTAGCTAAGAATGTCTGAAAGTATGGAAGATAAATAATGCCTATACTGCTTAGTATGTCCCCACACTAAATGTTTTTGATTATTATCTACATACTGGTTTGCCTTACTTTGCTGTAAAACCTATGAAAAACGAGGTCTTATTTTTTTCCTGGTCATTTTCAATTAGCTTACACATAAACTATAGCTAATTTTGTTATGTGGGTTTCACAAGTTGACCTCAAAGTCAGAATAGAAGAAATCGTTAATTTTTAATGAAGAGGTTTTAAGGGGGGACAGAGACAAATTTTGGGGTAAACTAGAGAAATGTCAATCTGTTCAGGTATTTGAAGCCTGGTGTGGATCTTATCCTCTTATCAGGAAGTGGTACTCTTGGGTCACAGGGCATATGTGTAAGCTCTATGTTATTATCTCTCCTTCACGTTGTCAGGGAAGAAGTGACCTTTTCCTGTTAAGTGTTAGTACTTCCAAAACTGTGGGGTCTAAGCAAAGACTTCATGGGATAAAAATCTTCACTGCAGGCCACCCTCCACCTCAGAGCCTGACAAGTTACCCGTGGCGTATTTGATATTCCAAAAACAGTAACAAGTTTCACAATGGAGACATTACTGGTGCCCACTTGAGCAAATTGATGAACAATGGGACGACAGTACAGTGCTACAGTGCAGGCCACCAATATTCTAATAGTAATGACTTTTCAAGTGTTATGAAACAAAAATTCAGTTCTCTTGCCTATAGTAGATTTAAGGAGCAATTGTATTTTGATAACATTTAATCTATACGGTTTACATTAAGTTTTATTAAATTTTTTTGATTCCTCATAAAGATCAGCAAAAAATGTGCTAATTTTGAGAACAGCCAAGATTTTCTAAATATTCCCACTGTGGAATGCTACTAGCAATAAAAGGTCCTATGGAAATGCCCATATAAATATCTGGATTTAAAAAAAAAAAAAAAGAGTGCTAAATTGTCAGAGACCATTTTCATAAGTGGTACAAACGGTCTCCAACAACACATTTCTATTTTCTAGTCTCTTTAACGAGTGAAATTTAGTTCTGGATTAACTAGGATGATGAGTTAGGTTTAATCTCCTGAGGAATTAAAATAGGTATACTTAGGAATAAAGGGTAAAATATATCTAGTATCTTAAGTATCCTAGAGATTAATATAAAGCAGACCAAACTGACTTTCTACACAATTACTACTCTTGCAGCTGCACTTCAAATTGTGTGTTTCTCTATGAAATTTATTTACCTTAAATTTATGGTACCTCTAAAAATTTTAAATAGTTCTTAAAGATAAAAATGATGGAAATGTAGAAAAGCTATTTTAATAGTTTTCAAATAGATCTCTATTTCATTATAAAGAGCTGAAGCTCTCAGGTGGCACCTCATGAATATTGCAATAAAATATTTTAAGTTGGGTGATAATCAAAATAACTAAATTAAAAGCAGCATTTACATATGCACTCAAAATGTCCTCCACAAACCACAAACTTTACCAACTTGAATTAAAAACTCAAGGCAAGCAGCTTAGTATACCAACAAGGACCAGTGTGATACATTTTCCCTCAGACTTCATGTTGTCAATCTCAAACAGGTAAAAGGCACACAACTAATGTAATCTTTAATTGTAACATAAGGCTTTCCTCTCCTGAGTTGACTTTCACTTTCCTTTTGAAAGGATCTGTTGTATAGATGCTTTTGTCACCTGACCATATATTTCTAAGGTCAGACTACAATGAAAATAATTAGAACTAGTATTCATAATGCATATTATAACTGGTGACAAGAAGGAAGAAGCCTACAGTTAAATATCCCAGAAATTTATTTAATGTTTGCTTCATACATTTTATATATAGAACGGTTGGGACCATTTGGTTTAAGTACCCCTGAAAATTTCACGGAGGCCCTAAACAACAAAGGAGTACCAATTTGGACACATCAGAAATGGAATCACAAACCCAATTTTATGACTATTCTTAGCTTTTTCTAGTTAAATTAGGCCTCTCCATTAAAAATGCTCAATATGCTGAAGCTACTATGTAAAAACAGCTGGCATTTAGGAGGGCATTCATGTTTTGGTTTGATGAGACATTTAAATACTTGGAAATAAAACATATTCAGTTTTGAAGTTTTCAATACTGGAAAACTTTTAAGTCTAGAGTTGACAGCCAGGAAGGGCTGTTTGTGTATTCCTTAAACTGGTCTGTTTCCCACAAAGTTAGTCTTCAGCTTTGGCTTCCATTTCTTCAGCATCATCATCTCCATCCACCTCTGCATTTTCTCTCTCAAGCCTCTCCAGCTGCCTTGCAAGTTCAGTCTCATCTGTATCTGTGACCACCTTGGGCTGCAGAAGTGGAAATTTAATTTTAAAGTAAGTAAAAAGTTTACAAATACAATTTCAATACTACTATTGTTCTACAGCACTTTCCTAACAATTCTGCCATTCCTGTTCACTTCTGTGCTGACATCATTACACTAAATATTATTTACAAGAAATGAATTTCTGAGAACTAAAAATACAGGAAAAAGTATTAGGTGCTATGAACTACTTTGTTAGTTTAAAGCTAAAACTGGGGCTGGCTCTAGCACAGTGGGTAGAGCATTTGCCTTGCAGGCAGCCGACCCAGGTTCGATTCCCAGCATCCCAAATGGCAATGCCAGGAGTAATTCCTGAGTGCAGAGCCAGGAGTAACCCTGTGCATTGACAGGTGTGACCCAAAAAGAAAAAAAAAAAAAGCTATAACTAAAAATATCTGAAAATAATTTCAGTGAAAATGGTTTTCAAATACACATTCTTTTCACAGAAGAATTATTATGGAGATATGTGTGTGTATATAATAGGCTCTGTCCCTATTATGATTGAAAAAGCACCGCACAGAAGACAACTCTTTTCTAGAACTTGAAATCAAGTTTTAGGTATTTCATCTAACACCAACAATTATCAGTCCCAAGTAACCATCTCATGAGAGTTCTTTGTTATCTGTCAGTTCATAATCCCCTGACCACTGCTGTATATGGCCCAAAACCAAAACCAACCAAGCCCAAAGCCCTTATGGGCTTTATAGGTACCCTGAGCCAATAGTTGTTTTATGCTTAGCAGTTATAACCCTAAATGTGTCAAAACTTAAAAAGCAATGGTTCTGTATTTTACACATAATCACTTAGACTGTTGTTTTTCCAAAGTGGGTAATACTCCTTCTACTGGAGAGCACTGAACAATTCATGGTACAACTGAGAAGTACCTTTTGTTTGTTCAAATAAAGTAGATTTACAGGGAAGCACTGAGTAATCTATTTTTCTGAAAAGGGGGCGATATACCATAAGAGTTCGGGAACAGATGCTTTAGATGATTTAAATTTTTCCCCCCTTTGGGTGAGGGGCACCGTAGTGCCAGGTGATAGAACCCAGGTCCATTGCATGTTAGACAGGTGTTCCAGTCCTTTGAGCTATCCCCTTGACTTTAGATAATTTGAATTTCTTAAAAAATTTAGAACAAGACAAAATTTATATTAATCTCACCTCCATTTGTACATTGAAAACACCTCTCTTTTCCTCAATCTTTTCTTTAATAACAGCCATAGCTTGATTGAGAACAGAAAGGCCTTCTGTTCTCTCCAGAGTTGTTGTAGTCATCACATACCGAGGAGGAGCTATTAGGTTAATCTAGGGAACAAAGACAAAATTTCCCTTATGAAAGTACCTACTGAAAAAGAATAGATACTTTGAGAATTGTCTTGCTAAACTATTTTTAGCAAGCCAATCCAAAATTTAACTCCCAATCAAGTCTGCAATTTGGGGTGTATTATCTTTGGCAGTACCAGGGACCAAACTCAGGGTCTTAAATTTATATATAAGGCACATGCCTTGACACGTTACCAGTCCTTGGGGTAGCTTATTGATGTAGCCCAGTACCCAAATGCACTACAATGTTGAACATGAAGAGTTATGACTTCTAGGTGTCATCTCTGATGACTAAATTAATTCCAGCCATCATCAGAATAGTGGATAAAAATTAAAAACCAATTTGGCTCAAAACTAAACAGAACAAATTCTTTCATGAATCTGAAAACAACCATTCAGTTAATTTTTATCACTAATAAAAGGCAGACTAGACCTCCCAGTGTGTGTGAATATGAGAAGTCACACTGTTGATATTTCCAAGATTTTGAGCACTTTTTATAGTAACGTTTTATTGGGAAGGAGGTTTAGCATTACTTAGCACTCTGGCACTAAATACCAATAAAATCCCTATATACACTATGATAATAATAAAAGCTACAACAGGAAACCCAAGTACAATTATAAATACCCCCTAGAAATATCAATAAGAGTAACTTCATGCCTTGCTATAAAACAGAGCCATGAATTTGATTTGGTTGAGGTAGATATTTCAGTAGGGAGAAAACTGACTACTCACCTTGATAGGCATGGTTTCTGTAGAACAATTTAAACCTGCCCTCAGGGCTTCTTTTACAGCATCAATGCCTTCATAACCATAACAAGCAACTTCAATATCTAAAAATAAAATTAAAAACCATGAAAATCATAAAAACTGAAAACTATCTTGCTTCACCAAAATGAAAGAAAAATGGAGATATGAGAGCTCTATTAGTATTCAAGTATTTATGAAAGTATCACTGTTTCTTTACTTAGAAATCAATTCCAGGGGCTGGAGCAATAGCACAGTGGGTAGAGCGTTTGCCTACCATGCAGCTGACCCGCGTTCATTTTCCAGCATCCCATATGGGTCCCCTGAGCACCGCCAGGGTTAATTTCTGAGTGCAGAGCCAGGAGTAACCCCTATGCATTGCCGGGTGTGACCCCCCCCAAAAAAAAGAAAAAAAATTAATTCCAGCTACTATCCTAGTTAGAATACCATATACCATGTGATAAAATTATAATGCACATCAAACCCTAAAAATAAATGTCATAAAGGCTTACTGTGCCCGATTTAAAGTCATGATTTCAACCTTTCTACGCATCGGTTTTTAATGGAAGGGTATAAAGACTGAATAAATGGAACAATAACAGCATATTATTTAGGACAGTTTAGGAATTGTATAACCCTCTAACCCTAAACCTCTGACCCAGCAATTCTATTTAGGAATCTATCTTACAGAATTTTGTATAAATAAGTGCTATCTGCAAATAACAATATTAAATTCTGTTGTTTTCTAAAATACTCAAGAAATTGGTATAATCAAGACCAGGGATGTAACTCAGTGGTACAGCATATGCCTTGGATTGTTCAAACTGGGTTCAAATTGACACCAAAACAAAACAAACTGGCAAAATCCTAAATGGGAACCAATTTATCAATCTATGGAACAGAACTTAACAAAAAAAAAAAAAAAAAAAAAGTCAAAGTCAATCCATTTACATGGAAGGGCAGCAATGAAACACCAAGGGCAAAAAGCTAAAGAGAAAAACTTCAAAGTATGATTTCATCTCTGCAAAAATAAAAGTATCTAAATATAAATAACATGATTCCTACATAGCATTTGTGTACAGGAAAGATGTCTGAGCACGTGGCCGACCCAGGTTTGATTCCCAGGTTTCCATACGGTCAGCACCGCCAGGAGTAATTAATTCCTGACTGCAGAGCCAGGAATGACCCCAGTGCATTGCCGGGTGTGACTGAAAAACCAAAAACCAAAACCAAAACCAGAATATATTCTAAACTATTAGTGGAAACTATTCATTTCCCTCAATAAATTAATAATGAAATTATTTACAAAGCAAAAAAAAAAAAAAGGAATGCACTAAAATAAATTGTTCCATTTCAGAAATGGGGTAAGATCACCTAAATTCATGACAATTTTAAAACTGTGCCAATACAAATTTTCTGATTCGGTATTAGAAGAATGTTTCAAAAAATAAACAGATAATTTCAGATTTTAATATAGCATTATTCTTTAATAAGGCTTATTTGAAAGCTTTACTGGAATAGAAAATTGTTGCAAATAAAAAAAATCATTTACCTGCTCGAATTTTGACAGCCTGTGGGGTCAAACGCCTATTAATGTTGTTAATGAGTACTTCCCGTTCATCTTCATTCAAATCTAAACTATCCAAAATAGATGGGTCTCTGACAGAAAAACAAAATGGTACATATTTTACTGAATTTCAATCCAAAAAACAATACCACACAGAATGTTTCAGAGTACAGAATTAGTGTTAAGAGTCACAGTTCAAACCTCAGTTGTGTACTTAAATGTCATTAGACCCTTTCAGACCTGTTTCCAAGTGTGTAAAATAAAGATCAAAACAGTGTATCTCACAGATTGTGGTACTGAGAGAATGTCACTAAAGCACCTAAAGAATAATAAATAGAGTGGCCTGGAGGATTCGCTTGTGGACCAGAGCACCCTGGATGCCCTCCCAGGAAGACCGGGCTGCTGTGTCCTGTCCTGGACATTCATGATGCCCCTACTGGGCATCGGGGCACAGGGCCTACGGTCCAGTGGGAGCTGGCACCATCCATGTACCCAGGAATGCTGGGGGCCTACCCTGGACTTGGTGGGTTAGAGGAGCCAGGCTCCAGGACAGGAAATTGGGGAGGTGGCAGAAGGTGAATGGGGGGGGTAGGGCACTGCCCTGTGGGGGAAGTGGCTCAGCCCCACTCCTCTCCCCAGGAAAAAAAAAAGAAAAATAAATAATAGCAACTGATTAGGGATCTGCTAAAGCAGTTTTATATGTCTCAGTGTAGTTGATAACCACCATATATTTCTATACAATTAACAGTCTGCTTCAAGGGCTTAGTCTCTAGTTCATAAAAAAAGACACAGAAGAGGAAAACACAAATATTGTTGGATTCAGAAGGGGAAGGTACTGCTTCTAGTTCGTTGCATCAGGAACGTCAGTTTGTTGCTGTTTCTTTCTTCATGTAAGAAACAGCATTTCATCTAATCCTAGTAAGTATCACAAGACAGGAACCAGGGTGTATAGACATTGGCAAGTTTGCTATATATATGTATTGATCTCTCTCTCTCTCTCTCTCTACACACACACACACACACACACACACACACACACACGTAAAATGACTTAAAAAATGGATGAATTTAAACAAAGAACTGCACACACAAAAAGTTATATATTTAAAAGGACTGGCATAATCAAGCACCGTGCTTAAAAGCCATGGAGTAAAGGGCAAAAAATAACCTTGGGAGTAAAATTTTTATTCAACTAATGTACAAACCAGTGAGGAAATAAACCAAAATGGACAAAGAACCAAGAGCTTTCAAAGCAGAAATGGTCAGTAAACATAATAGAAGGTATTAAATTCACCAATACCAAGAAATACGGAACAGGATACTTATATCCATGTTTGGGACAAGGAAAATAAAACTAGATGTACATCAATACTGGTGATAAAGAGAAAAAAGAAATACCCAGGGACTGGAAAGGTAGTACAGTGGGCACAGCTCTTGCCTTGCACACATACAACCTAGGTTCTATCCGTGGCATTCCATATGTTCCCCCTCAGTAAGCCCGGAGTATTGCCAGGTGTTGCTCAAAAAACAAAAAAACAAAAACAAATTCTAGCTGTGTTCATGAATCACTCCTGGTTTTGCTTGGGGGATTGAACCAGGGTCAGCCATGTGCAAGGCAAGCTACTTACCTTCTGTACTATCTCTCTGACTTGGCATAACTAAATATAAAATGCATCCAATCAATCCTATGACAATCTATTCTGATATATATGTCTTTAAGGCTCCTAATGTGGGGTGATAGCTCAAAGGGCTGGAACACATGCTGGAACAAATATGTTCATATAATAGATTAATTTGAAGAAGTATGCACATTCTGTGTGACATAAATACAGGAAAGAATAAGATGAAATAGAGAAAAATTTGCTGATAGTAGAATGAGATCTTGTGCAATAGCTTCTCTTTACAAATGGCTGGGTGAGAGAAAGAAAATGAAGTGGGTCTCAGAGGAAGTATAGCGAAGCTCTAGAAAAAATCACTGTAAAAATGGAAGAACTGATCACAGAGAAATGAGGGCAGCAGAGGGGAACCATCTGATCTTGTAGACCATGACTACACAAGGCATGTGTGTCTTATAAACACCTAGCAGTCTGCAAGTGCAGAAAAGGAACCTTGATCCAAGGCTGTGTGTTAACAGAAGGAAAAACAGGGCAAAAGATCATATAGGAAAGGAAGTTGTAGAAATGATTGGTCATTGTCTATGCAGAATAAAAGGTAAGAAAGGGTAGAGGAAGGAAGGAAGGAAGGGAAGGAAAAAAGGTTTAGAATCAGAGCCTGAAAAGAATAAAGACGAGTAACTACACAGATTAGAAAGCAGAAGGCTGTGCAAAAAGAACAGATGTGAATTAAAAGACTCAAGGTAAAAAAAAAACAAACAAGAAATATCAAAGAAAACAAGAAATTACAGTTTTAGATGAGACATATACATTGATCCTGAAGTTATTTAGGGCAATAACTAGAAGACAAATGTGTAAGTAGTAGTATGAGATGAATCACATGGCTTGTGAAACTGATTATAGTACACAAAATTATAAAGGCTTGGCTACATACATTTATATGTATTCGCATACACACACACACACACACACACACACACACACACACACACACACACACACACACACACACGGGCCTGTGTTTCTGGTTCTGACAGTGCACTTCATTACAGTGCACAAGGGCTACTCTATGCAATGCTTAGGGACCAGGTGGTACCAGTCATTAACTCTGGGGCTTTAGCATGCAAAGCATGTTAACAGGTTGTTGAGCAGTTTATTTCCTGACCCCTTGTGGGCCTTTCACAGAGAAATATTTAAGTTTTTATTTCATAGGGTCAGGGATGTGGTTCAATGGTAAATGTGTGTCCTACATGCAAAGGTCCTGATCATAATCTCTGACACTGCAAATAAATTTGGCAAGGGTTTAGTATACTAAAGTCAGGTTCCCAATTTGTATTATACCCAGTATCTGTGATATCAAGGAAGAAAGCAAGCTTCTTACGAGACTGCGTGCTTAAATGCATCATAGGCACCATATCCAGGTCTCTTGTACTTGTCATCAAAGACCCAGGCAGTTCTCTGGAACAGGCTTTCCAGCTGCTCATCCTTGGTGTACTCTAGCACCTCAGCAACATGACGAAGAATGCTATAAACCTATAAACATAAAAGAGCTCAATAATTCAAAGTTCTATTTTAAAAAATAAGTATGTTCATATTTAGGAGACAGCATATATAAAAGCCTATCTTTGGTTAAACTGACTCCAATTCCACACAACAAAACATCCCTACAGAGGAACATCTGCTTTCCTAGGCTAATTAACTCAAATGGATAAAACTAGTAGAGACGGTACAGAATTTAGTATCTGGTGTTGGAGTGATAGTACAGCGAGTAGGGTGTTTGCCTTGTACGCAGCTCACCCGGGTTCAATCCCTGGCTTCTCATATGGTCCCACAAGCACTGCCAGGAGTTATTTCTGAATGAAGAGCCAGAAGTAACCCCTGAGCATTGCTGGATGTGACCCAAAAAGCAAAAATTAAGAAAAAAAAATTAGTGTTTTAAGACCCAGATCACATACTGACTCAAACAAATTAACCTTTGCTTCCTCATCTAGAAATGGGAAATATGAGAATCTCTCCCTACTGCAGAGCTCTTACATGTATATATGCATGTTATAAATAAAATTATACATAAACCTTATTACACAAATGTAAGTTATTATAATTCTATTGGAGAATAAAATAGAATTAAGATTTTTTTTTACAGTGGGTAAGGTGCTTGGCCTTGCACATCTGGATTTGATCCGTGGCATCCCATATAATGGGGCTCAGGGACCATATAAGATGCTCGGATTCAAACCAGGGTTGTGGTGGACAGAGCCACACTCAGGACAAGTATATTAATCTTTGTACTGTATTTCTGGTCTGAGCAGCACTTTTCAGAGTTGTATTCTCAAAGCTGGTTGGACTTGAGATCCTACATCCTAATAAGCAGTCAGGTGCTGTCAATCTTTTTGACCTTGAGACACAGCCTGAAGGTCCTAGTGTTCATTGAAAAGTGGTTTTAGGAGTCTGGCGAGACAGTTCAGTGGCTAAGGTACTTGTCCTGCACACAGCTGGTGGGCACAGTTATATCCCTGGCACCCCAGATAATTCTGAGCACTATTAGGAGTGATTCCTTAGGTAAGAGCCAGGAGTAAGCCTGATCAATGTCAGGTGTGCCACTCCTCTACCCCAAGATTTTAGTGGGGACATTTTAAAATAAAACAGACACATCAGTAGAGATGAATAATATCGAATGCTCTCAGAAATTTATTCTTTTACTAGAGTTATCATCACTGTCATCCTGTTGCTCATCGATTTGTTCGAGTGGCCACCAGTAACGTCTCTCATTGTGAGACTTGTTACTGTTTTTGCTTTTCATTTAAACAGTTTTCTTGGCATTTTATATTGAGGACAGAAACAGGTCATGAACAGAACAAAAGACACAAGGGCAAAGAAAAACAATTTAATAGTACAGTTAAGAAACAAGGATCTTAGAGATGAAGAAAGGGCTCAAATGGCTGGAGTGCAGACTTTCCATGTGGGAGGTCCCAGGTTTAATCTGCACACTGCATAGTACCCCAGAGCAAATAGCAGACACCAACCAAAATACAAAAACAAAGAGAAAAAACCCAAGGATCTAGGAAATGAACAATAATTTAAATAAAAACAGAAAATTGAAATATATAGAAAGAGGATGAAGAAATGGGCTATTCTTGTTGTACCAGTGGAGATTACTATGAGCGAAGTAGAAATTACAGCAAAAATAATACAAGAAATTTAACAGCATATAGAAGGAAATAGTAAGAGGCTTGTTTTGATTCAAGTCAGACACTTTAAAAACTCCTAATTATTTTTCATATACAATCAGTGGTTATCACTATAATCCTTATCCCAGAACAGGGTTGAAAGTCAAGAACCTAGAACTTGGAGGTTGGGAGATGTGTGCTGAAAGTGGGTAAAAGACCAAACATGATGGCCTCTCAGTATTTATATTGCAAACCATAATGCCCAAAAAGGGGAGGGGAGGCAGAGAGGAGGGGGGGGAGAGCCGAGAGGGAGGGAGAGAGAGAGAGAGAGAAGCTGGGGGTAGTGGCGGCGGCAGGAGAGATATGGGGAATATTAGTGCTGGGAAATGTACATTGGTGGAGGGATGGGTGTTGGAACATTGTACGACTGAAACCCATTCACAAAAGCTTTCTAACTGTATCTTATGGTGATTCACTGTCACCCCATTGCTCATCGATTTGCTCGAGCGGGTACCAGTAATGTCTCCATTGAGACTTGTGTTATTGCTTTTGGCATATCGAATACGCCACGGGTAGCTTGCCAGGCTCTGCCGTGCCGGCGAGATACTCAGTAGCTTGTTGGGCTCTCCAAGAGGGACAGAGGAATTGAATCCGGGTTGGCCACATGCAAGGCAAACGCCCCACCCGCTGTGCTATTTCTCCTTAAAAAATAAATTAAAAAAAAAAAAAACCATAAAATGAGAAAAGTATGGAGGTTAAGGAATATGGACTAGCATGCCACCAAACCCAATTTAATCCTTGGAGCCACATGGTCTTCTGATCATTGATGGTTATAGCGCCGGAGGCCCTCAAGCACCACCAGTGTGATCCAAGTAATTGCCAAGAACTGCAGGACTCAAGCAGCATGACAGCTCGGGTCCTCAACTGAACTATAGGCCTAGCTGGCGGACAATGGCCTGAAGGCTGGCACCAGGGCCTACTGAATGCAGCTTGGGAGACCTGCCCCCACCCCTGAAAAAAGGGAGAACTACAAAGAGGGAGAAAGGGTTGTGATTCATCTGCCCAGGCTCTTGGCTTTCATGTACAAAGGTAGCTTGGGTTTATCCCAGGCACAGAATACTCTACTCCTACTCCATAAAGAACTACAGGACAAGTCAAAAAATTGAAATGACCCACTGTTACTTTAACATCAACTAGTTTAGACACTAATACTCAATACTGACTTGACAATATAAAATCATAAGCAATGCTTTAGTACCATGAGAGGTAAACTCTCTATGGGATTGAGAAAGGCTTGGTGGGAGAGTACTTGTACTGCCTTGCAGTTTGTTTCTGGCACCAACCCTTGAGCCAAGAATGATCTAACTGGGAATCCTAGCACCAGAACAAAAACGGGTGTGGTGTGTGATACCTATTTAATGAACACTATAATCAAGTGTGGCATGGACCTCTGTCCCCTCCCCACTTCATGGTAACAACAGCTACAAGAGAGGGAGGAAAACAAAGCAGTACTCATTCTTCTTTGTTTTGGGGTCACATGTAGTGGTGTTCAGGGCTCATTCATGGCACAGCTAGCAGGACCAAATGGGGTGCTGGGGAGAGAACCCAGGTTGGCTCTGTGTAAGACAAGACCCCTGCCTGCTGTACTAGCTCTCTGGCCACCATGTCATATTCATGTCTCTAAATTATTTTCCTTTGTAATATAATTGGAAATGGTGAATACAGAATTAAAAAAAAATTGAAGGTTTTTTCCTATTTATTAAATATATTCAATACTGGATTAATATTACTAAAATAACACAAATACACTTACAGTTTTGGATTTGGTGAATTTATCTTCACATTTTATTGCTTCCTCTGGAGAAACTCTTCTTTTTGACAAGTCAATGTACCCTGTAAGACAAAATTTTGAAAAAAATTGGTCGAGGTGCCAGCAAACCACTAAAACAAATTTTTATAAAAAGACTGCCTGGTCAACAAAGGTACAGTACTTCCTACCAAAGTCGTATCTACAAAATACTATGTAAGTAGTACAGGATGAAACTTGTTTTCAGAGATACATTTTAATCACCATATTATTGTATATTCTGTTCAGTTCCAGGCTCTCTGAGCACTGCTTGGGAGCCCCAAATGCCCTCTACATAAATAAAACTGCAAATTCTGTTTCCTATTTAGGTTTTTACACTCTTAGGATCCTTGCAGACCACCCTGCCCAAGGGTTCTCCAAAGTTTTGAGCAAAATTTGTACATAAACTTAGAGGCACACTCTCTGTGGTTCTTTTTCTGATCCATGTCACTATTTTCATTTGCTGTGATTGTTCAAAACTCTGATCTCTGGCTTTCACGCTATTAAGACTGTAGATTTCTACTGGGATTTAAACTGTTCTACCTGAAGTTTTCTACAGACTTCAGACAAAACATTGTAAAATAACTAGAGCAATACTTTTCTTTCAATTGTTTTCATCTTCTCCTTCAGCCTTTGGTATGGTAGAATCATTTGTTCTGGGTTTATGCTGAAAGACCCATCTACCAGACCGAATCTACTATGGATCCCCTTTTGTAAGACCACTTTGCTTTTTTCTGCATCTTACTCTGGAGACATTTCTGTATTAGGGTATTCAGATCTTAGTTCAAATAGTTATTTACATGAATGTGACATGACCTATTTAACTATGATTCTAACAATTTTTTTTTCGTTTTGAATCAATTCAGTACAGTGATGCCATGAAAATACTTTCTACATTTATCTATTAAACTTATGAAAGTATAGTCTTTCATTTCTTTCTGGTCATAGCTGAGAATAACTTAATTCCTTCTTGTGTATTTTGTGTAGCAGAAAAATATATATGCCAAAACATCATGCTTGGTGCTCCATATCATGCTTTCCCCCTCCCCCCGCCCCACACCTGGCAGTGCTCAGGGCTTACTCCTGGCTCTATGATCAGAGATCATTCCTGGTGGTGCTCAGGAAACCATATGGACTGCAGGGACTGAATATAGGTTGGCTGCGTGCAAGACAATGTCCCATCCACTGTACTATTCCCCCGGCCCAGACATCATGCTAGGTCTTAATGGGGCAGTGATATAGACATAAGTCTAAGGTAGAGTCTCTGGAGCTTAGTAATTGAGGTAAGAACTATAAGAAAGTCATGCAAAAAACATTCAGAATAACCAATATGCCAATTAGTTGTCACTATCTAGGGATAATATATCAAAAAGTTTATCATCTGTATCAGAAAAAAAGCTGTCAGCTAAGCATAAACTTAATTGTAGCAGTATCAACTAGATGGGTGAGATTGAAAGACATAAGTTCATCAATGGTGACCTATTGGCATTTCAAGCATGATGTTACTACTTACCTAAAACCAATTGCTTATAAATTATAGTAAGATAATTAAAAGCCAGTATCTTAATTATGTCAAGTCAGTTAAAGGCAAACAGGCTTAATTGCTTTACGTATGTTTAGAGAAAAAGGAAATGCAGAGGTAAAGCACCCAATAATAAAAAAAAGAAAGAAAGAAAAAAAGAGAATAGTTATTTAGCACTACTGAAAGATCCCACTGGATCGAGGGTCATGTACATTCTAATTTCCAGAAAGACACACAGCTTTTTGGTATTCATTTACAGCATATTGATCTTTCAAAGCTTACAATAGTCTGATTACTAATTTACTATTGATTACTAATTACTATTATTAAGTGAAGAAGGTAGCACTGGACAAATATGAGTAAGCTGGTGCTTTGGTTTACATCAATGTCTTCTCAGTTTGGCAGCATGATGGATATAAAGGCACAATTTATTTCACTGTACTTTAGATTTTGTGTGTCTATGTCCCACACAATGTTCAGGGAATCTAGGGTACTCTTGGCAATACTTGGGTTAACTGTGCTGGATGGTTCATGGGGTGTGGCACTGTTTGAGACCAGTGGTGCTGGGCAATGAAACCCTGTGTAGCCCTATATTCTCTGACCATCTCCCACACCCTCCCCAACCCCAAATTAAAGGTCACGACAACCCTGTGTTGAGACAACCCTGTGTTGATCGTCTACTAGAATCTTTTTTCCCATTACCTATACTCACTCTAATTAAGGAATATACATTGTTCTATTTAGACATAAGACTATTACAGAATCTTATACATGCCAGAAGTGGTCTAAAATCAAACTTGAAATATCTGAGATAGGCTTATTCTAACTAAACAAGGATATTAACATGAGAAAAAAATCTTGCTTAGGTAGCTAACTGGCATCCTTCCCTGATATATATATTTAAAGTTTTTTTTTTTTTTGGGGGGGCGCACCCAACTATGCTCAGGGAGCACTCCTGGCAGTGTTGGGGGTCAAACCTGGGTGGGCTGCATGCAAGGCAAGTGCCCCATTTACTGTTCTCATTCTCCAGTGCTCATAGAGATTGTAAGTATACAAAGAGGTGGTTTTGGGGGTCAGAGCTATAGTACAGTGGGTATGGTGCTTACAGTGCTCCCCCACAGAGAGGAAGTTTTGTTTTTTAAACTGAATTGGACAATTATAAAATATTTCAGACAGACTATTTTAAGTCAGAAATTTGTGTTTCAAACATTTTTCTCACTTACCTTTTTCTTTGTCCACTCTAATGACAACCACACACTCATTTCTGCCAATTCGAATTAGTTTGTTTATAGAACGGATACGCCTTCTGGACAACTCACTAAGAAGAATCATGCCTTCGATATTATTATATTCCAGCAAGCTGACATAAGCTCCCATTTCGGCAATGGATCTTACATTCACCATCACTACATCTTCCACTTCAGGAAATTTGTGTTGATAAAATCTACAACTTAGACTCGGCATTCTGCAACTAAAACAGAAGAATCAAGTTTTCAGTTGAGGTCAAAATAAAGAAATAGCCTATTTTTCCATATCATATCTTGGAAAGAAGTTGATCTTCTCAACTTTTACAACTTAATTAGTTCCAGAAAACAGATGATTTTCACTTTGTTCTATGTTTTTGCAAGGCTTACATAATCCTCTGCCACTAGTTTCAGAGGATTCATAAACTATAATAACCATCTATAAAGCACGCGGAGACTAAAGATTAAAGGTTTACCTCGAGTTAAACACTGTTTTAATACCACCATTTTAGAAAATAATGATGGGAAGCATCACTATTATTATCTACCTATCAGCAAAAAAATTTTAAATTTTTTCTAAGCAAACTAAAGGCTATACATGCTAGCACACATATAAAGCTGTGACACGGTGGTGCTACAATCCTGGGGGCAAGGTTTATCAGTTGTTAGCTTAAGCAAGGTAGATTTACAGGTGGTGCTGATTTTTTTCTCCACTGAAAAGGGGATATTAGGCCAAATAAGTTTGGAAGTCTATGATACAAAGAGAAAAATGTCTTGATTAGTTAAACTCCTAACTAGAATACCCTACCATTTATTTTATCTTTGCTTTTTGGGTCACACCTGGCGATACATAGGGGTTACTCCTGGCTCACGCACTCTGGAATTACTCATGGCATTACTCGGGGGATCACATGGGATGCTGCGAATCAAACCCAGGTTGGCCACGTGCAAGGTAAATGTCCTCCTACACGTTGTGCTATCGCTCCAGCCCCCCTACCATTTATTAATACAAAAGTATTAATTTGATTAAACTGAACTAAAATGTGCCCTCTTCAGCTAAATCTGAATTTAATTCGATCACAAGTTTTAGTTTCTATTCACCCATTACTCCCAGTATTCTGGAGATTAACTTTATATATAGATATAACTCTAAAATTCAGGTCTCTCTTATTTTCATAGCATTAAATACATCTAAAATCATTCTCTATGATCCATGAGCCTGAAATCATACCACAATATTTTTTTTTGTGTGTGTGGGGAGTACATCAGCAGTGTCCAGGAACTATGTGGTGCCAGGGACTGAACCTGAGCCTCTAGCATGCAAACCACACGCTCAGGTCTTTTGAGTATTCTCTGACCATTAGTGTATTTATTTTTTGTTTTAGTGCCACACAGCTGCAAGCTCAGAGGTCATTCCTGGTGGGGTTTAGGGGGCAATTTAAAGTGCCCAGGATTAAACGCAGGCCATCTGTCTGTGTACAGGTAAATGCCCTACCTGCTGTACTATCTTTCCAGTCCCAGAAGTGTATTTTTAAAAAAGGAGTCCTCGATCACCATTCATAATTTTAATGTTTTCTAACTTTCATAAAAAAATATACCTCTGCTCCAGTGCTGCTTAAGAGATAACTGTTGAGGCTGTGGAGATACCATAATTGCATATAGGAGGCCCAGGTCAAACACCTGGCACTACATGGTCCCTGAGCTCTGCCAAATGTGGCCCTCAAAAAAAAAAACCACTATAATATAATTGCTCCTTTCCAGTGACTTACCCACTGAGTTATACATCTCTCCATTACCCACAGGGTATAAAATGATCTGTACTCCGGGGCTGGAGCGACAGCACAGCGGGTAGGGCATTTGCCTTGCACGCGGCCGACCCGGGTTCGATTCCCAGCATCCCATATGGTCCCCTGAGCACCGCCAGGAGTAATTCCTGAGTGCAGAGCCAGGAATAACCCCTGTGCATCGCCAGATGTGACCCAAAAAGCAAAAAAACAAAAAACAAAATGATCTGGACCCTGCCTATCTTCCCAAAGTACTACTTCTCTCGTAGGTCTCCCATTTTACAGATGAAAAAACTAAAGCACAGGTAAAGCAACTCGTTGTCATGTCAGTTGGCAGATTTACAATTTGTGTCTGTGACGTTTATATGCAGTCTGTGCTCTAATCAAACAAATCACACACCCCATAACCAAGAAGCACCAGTAGTATTTTAGTATGAAGTATTTTATCACTGTTTAGTTGGAGATTTTAGTATCACATATTCTACTGAGCAAAACAAATGCATTTCTCTTGTAGCTTGATAAAATATGGATTTATCAAATAGCACTGTAGTACTGTCCTCCCATTGTTCATCGATTTGCTCGAGCGGGCACCAGTAACATCTCCATTGTGAGACTTGTTACTGTTTTTGGCATATCGAATACACCATGGGTAGCTTGCCAGGCTGTGCCATGTGGGCAGGATACTTGGTAGCCTGCCGGGCTCTCCGAGAGGGGCAGAGGAATCAAACCCAGGTTGGCTGTGTGCAAGGCAAATGCCCTACCTGTGGTACTATCGCTCCAGTCCAGATTTATCAAAGAGAAATAAACATTCCATTGCCAAAATTATTCATCAGCTGGTTGTTTTATTTTACGTTTTGTCTGTTTTGTTTTGGGGCATCACCTGGCTGTTCTCAGATATCATTCCTGGTGGGATTGGGGGGACCCTATGCAGCATTAGGGACTGAATCTGTGTTGGTTGTATGCAAGGCAAGCTCCTTACCTCCTTTACTATCTCTCTAGTCATGGTTGTTTAATTTTAAGTAGAGTTTTTTTTCTTTACTATTTATTTACTTATTTTTGCTTTTTGGGTCACACCCAGTGAGGTACAGGGGTTACTCCTGGCTCATGCACTCAGGAATTACTCCTGGCGGTGCTCGAGGGACCATATGGGATGCTGGGAATCGAACCTGGGTCGGCCCTGTGCAAGGCAAACGCCCTACCCACTGTGCTATCGCTCTAGCCCCAACCTTTTATTTTTTTAAAAGACTACAGTCAAATACATATGTTTAAGTGCTGCAATTTGAAAGCTAGTTTCAAACTGTCAAAATAAAAGTAATGGAAATGTGCAAGAACATATTTAAAAAACTTAAATAGGAACTAAACACATTTACTAATCAAATTTACTCAAAGAGTAGACTTAATTTGAAAAAAGCAAGACTTAATCTGATTAAGGAACACAGAAAAAACAATGCAAAAAACCCCACCATGATGCGAGGTATGTTACTAATTTTAGGAGGTATAAATCTTTCTGTAATACTGAGGGTAAGTATACTATTAATGTTGTCATTCACAGTGAAGATAGAAAGTAAACAATTACAAAAAAGTATCCACTTCACAAAGAATCTATGAGTCGATCCACTTTGAGCTTATACCCATATGTATGCTAAGACTATTATTTAGAAATCAATCAGGAATACCAGACAGATGGTACAAAGCAGACCTGGGAATGATCCTGCTACCACATGTGGTCCCCCACCAAGGCACCACCAAAGGTGATCCCTAAGCATAGCTAGTTAAGATCCAAATCATGTTTTGCCCTATACAAATGTTTTTAATGTACATTAAAGGCTAAGGAATTAGGGTTTTCATTTTGTGAAGTATCTTGAAACAATTATCTTTGTAGCAGCTACTAAGCATTACTGATTCATAACTCTTATCAGAAGAATCAAAAATTACTAAGAAAATTGCAATATGGAGTACTATAAAAGGAGCATAGTGGGCCGGAGCGATAGCACAGTGGGTAGGGTGTTTGCCTTGCACGCGGCCGACCTGGGTTCAATCCCCGGCATCCCATATGGTCCTGAGTACAAAGTCAGGAGTAACCCCTGAGCATCGCTGGGTGTGACCCAAAAAGGAAAAAAAAAAAAAAGGGAGCACAGTGAACGAACAGGAGAGAGGATACAGAAAAACAACTTCAAGAGTTTGGACAGAAATCTAGTAATCAGACTGCCCTCTTTTTTAGGCAGGGTGCACACTTGGGTGTGTTCAGGCTTTATTCCTGGCTCTGTGCTCGGGGATCTCTCATGGGGGGGGAGGGTTGGTTGAGGGAATCAGTCCAGGTCAGCTGTGCTGAAAGCAATTGCCCTAACTGCACTATGGTACTATCTCTCCACCCAATTAAGTAACTTTAACCCAGAGTGTCAACATGCCAAATTACAGTCTGGTATGAGTTCTGTAAAGAATATCTAATATCAAAATATTTTACCTACCTCCAAGCTAATTTCCAATTGTATCGTAATTTTTCCTGCTTAAATGACCTCTGAGACATCTTTCATAAAGCATGGTTTAAGAAAGCACTATGTGGGGCTGGAGCAATAGCACAGCGGGTAGGGTGTTTGCCTTGCACGCGGCCGACCCGGTTCGATTCCCAGCACTCCATATGGTCCCCTGAGCACCGCTAGGGGTGATTCCTGCGTGCAGAGCCAGGAGTAACCCCTGTGCATCACCAGGTGTGACCCAAAAAGCAAAAACAAACAAACAAAAAAAAACAAAAAAAAACACCCAAAAAACCCCACTACGTTAATAGTCAAGTTACCATATTCTTTAAAGTCCACATTCGCATTTTTAACTAAAATGCATTGTGAGAGACACCTTTCCCCAATAATTTGGCTTAAAGAATGCTAGTTTTTAAGTAAAGGAGGCCTAAATAAAGTTTTTAAACTCTGCCACTGCAGTTTAAACAGGAGTATCAATTCTACAAATATTACTGGTTGTCTTTGTAATACCTTTCCAGAATCAGCAACACTTGGCGTGAGATAATTTGAGACTAAGCATGAAGTTCTAAATAAATCCCCAAGTGTGGCAAGACAGGGTTGCAAGAGTTTTTCCATAATATAATCGGAATGAAAAGCTGCCATACCTTCGTTCCAAGAAACAATGTTTCTTTTCTTCCCATTTTTGGGGCCATACCCGCTCAGGGCTTCCTCCTGACTGCTCCCAGGCATCTCTCTTGGCGGTGCTCAGGGGACCATATGGGGTACCGGGGATCGAAACCGGGTCGAACGTGTGCAAGGCCTACACCTTACCACTGTATTACTGCTCTGGTCCACAGTTCCTTCTTCAATGAAAATTAAAGCAGCCCAAGTATGGGGGGGGGGGATGATAAAAGGAGCCCCAGGCCGGAAACCCTGCATAACTCTAAGACCACTGTGGGACTCCACAGTCCCATCGTCACCAGTGTGGACGGCAAACCGAGTGTGTGTCAAGCAGTAGTAACTCATTCCACGGAACCCCACAAACGGAGCAATAAGCTAACACGAGCTTCAGTTTCAGGACATCAACGACCAATTATTTAATCTACTCTTGGATCCTTTTGAACCTAGACCTAAGCTATTCTTGGTCCCCCTTTTGTCACCCAGATCTGTTCCAACACCGAGGCCCACCCCACAAATTCCTCCAAGCGCCTTTGCCCGGTTTCCACCGAGAGGCTTTGCTCGGGCGGAAAAAAAAAGGGGGGGGGAGTTTGAGGGCAGGCAGGATCCCGAAATCCCCGGCAGGAAGGAGGCCGGCGTCCGGCGGGCGTTCTCCCGGGCCGCCCTACCTCCCCTCACGTTAAGCGTATTGAAGTGGCTGTGCGGTCCCTTGTCCCACCCCCGCCCCCTTCCTCCATGAGACCCTCCGCTGGCACAGTGACACGCCTGCACCGCGGCCAGAGCGACACGGAGCCGGCGCGGAGGCCCACTCCACAGCGGCGGGCGGCGGTGTCCGGGCACTTCCCGCGCAGGGACGGGAGAGAGAGGGCGGCGTTCGCTCGGGGCCTACAAACGACCACCCAGGTCACGGCTCACGGCCAACGCCAATTCCTGGGGAAACCTTGAGCTGGGCGACGAGTCACCTGAGGTATATGTGTGGAACCACGCCGCTCGCTTTAATCAGAAAGCCCAGACTCGCTCCGACCGCACCGAACCGCCGAATCTTCTCAGCGTGCTCTTCGCTCGGGTCGACGGCGCATGCGGCACCGCCTCGCAGCACGCAAGCGCCGACAGACTCGAGGCCGCTCTTGGCCACCAACCATAGAGTACAAGTCCTCCGAGGTCTAGGGAGACCTCGAAACGGAAGAGGCCCAAAAGTTTGTTTGATCGTTACCTTTTTAGTTTTGTTTTTTTTCTCCCCCTAAATAACCCTCAAGGTGCGGGGAAGACGTGGGGCTCGGATCTGTCCCTAAGGGGTGACTCCTGGCTGAAGCGTCAGCCAACCGGGAGGTGGCGCTGTGACTGAAGGCAATGGAAGAGAAGACGTGGACTCTTCGCTTCTCTCGACCCGCGTGTGCAGCGTGCAGCGCAGCCTTCTGGGAGCTAGAGGGTGGGGCGAGGGGGGAGTCCCAAAAAGGGAGGGGCAGACCCGTAGGGGTGCGCGCCTTAACATCCGGGCTTCTCCGTCTTCCGCCCTCTCTCCCCACCCCCCGCCCGCCCCGCGTGTGCCTAACAGGAAGCGGAAGTCAATTGTGCTGAGTCGGGCTGCCGCTAGGCAACCGGGGTCGGTCAAGTGACCCAACCAGCTGACTCTGGTTAAAGGAAGACGCGGTGCCTGGGCTAGTAGCAGCCACGATTACCGGCCGGGAAACCGCGCCGAACCACCATCGTCAGGATGTCGGGCAAAGACCGAATTGAAATCTTTCCCTCGAGAATGTGAGTAAACGATGAAAAGGCGTGAGGAGCAGCACGCCGGCCGGAGCCGCGCCACCTCCTGGCTCTCAGGGTCGGGCCCGGGAGCGAGGCCGCGGTTCCCTTCCACACGCACACACTGTCGTCAATGAACGAGGCGCCTGGCCCTCTGGGGCTCGTGGGGGGCCCGCCGGTCGACCCTCGCATCGGCCCTCGCTCCCCGGATGAGCTGGCCCCTGGATTTATGTAACTACGGGCCGTCGGCGCTCACGCCTCACAGTTCAGAACTGGCTGCGGGGGTTTGCTAAATGCTCCGACGAGGGACGGGTTTACTTCCAAGGGGGCACAGAGGTGGCAGTTTGGGATCGGGTCGAGTCGCCCTTGGAGTGAAAGTTGAATTCGGTCTCGGATCTCTTAGCTCAGGCTCTGAGATCCCCTGAAATGTCACCTGAGAGAATATGTGAGGTGCCGAAGCACTCTTTCCATTGCATCTTGTTTAGACCCCTATTAATATCACCCATCACCTTGTAAAATGATTGTGTGTGTGTGTTTTGGTTTGAGGCCACACCCAAACAGTGCTCAGTCAGGACTTAACTCCTGGCTCTGCGCTCAGGGTTCACTCCTGGCGGGCTTGGGGGGACCATAGAGGGTAACGGGGATCGAACCCCTGTCGGCTGCGTGCAAGACAAGTGCCCTACCCGCCGTGCCGTCGTGCCAGGTGGTAAACTGGGTTTTTTGCTTACATAGCTTCACTGGACTACGTCTTTCCAGTATGAGTGTTTTGATTATTCATCCATGGAACAACCACAAGAAAAGATTCCGTGATTGAACCGTGTCCTAGGATCTTATCAGTTGTGGAGCACCTTTCTCTTTTTGGCCTGAATTCTTTGGCAGAAGTAGGGTCTTGCTACAAAAGTAGGCGTTTGACTAGTTTGCAAAACAGATAAACAAATAGGGGAAGTTTTCTCAGATGTGTCTAATCACCAGTGGGAAATGAAGATTTTTGTTAAACTCTCTTATTTGTAGCAAGGAGTAAAAAACCAGGGTTCTGGCTGTGACTTATCTTTTAATTTTGATCCTCTCTCTTTGGACGTGTTCCAAGTTGTTTTTCCTCATCCTGGCCTTTTGTCAGAATCAGTGGACTCTTAAAACAGTTATATTCAAAGGCCAAACCTAGGTTTTGGTTCCTGCCTGGCTGTCTTCAGCTCTTAGTGAAATGGAGGTGCTTTGTTTCTTCAATTAAGTGAGAGAAGGAAGGTAGTTGTAGAGAAAAACAAAGCTGGTGAAATACACAAGGACCATGATTCCCTTTATAGTAGGAGGAACTAAGTGAGTTGCTGGCACTAAATGATCCATCTCTGGAATTACCAGAGATCTGGTGTGATTTCTAGCAGCCTGACGAAGTCACTGTCCTAGCCTCCAGTCGCTGTTACTTTGTCTGCTTGAATGAAGGGCCTGGTGCACCTACGACCGCAGGGCAAGAGCAGCATAGGACCCTTCCCTGAAGGACCAGCCTGACTGGTCTGAAATAGCGGTGAGGGACCCCAGGTCTCTGAAGCACTGCCTGGGAGACACTCATCCCCCCCTCCCTTCCCTACCCCCAAATGTCTGAGAGTGCTCAGCACTATCAGGACAGTAGCTGTTGTATTTTGGGTGATGCTCAGGGGCTTTTTGCTGGGGGTTGGGGGTCACCACTTGCAGTGCTTGTGGATATCAAACCTGATTCCTGAATGCAAAATATGGTGCTCCATTGTGTACTATCTCCCCACCCCTGCCCTTCATTCTCACAAGGAGACTTTTATTAATCATCTGATTATAGCCCCTGATCTCCCTTCCTTCGGTTGTAGCTAAAAAGGGCTTTCAATTCTGAACCATTGCTTTTTCTGCCTCTTGGACCTGTCTTTCTCAGGTTCATTTAAAATGTAATTGAGAAGGGAAGCGCATGTCTCCTAGTTTGTAGGAGGAAAGAATCTAAACTTCAGTAGTTGCCAGCTCACAGGTAAAACTTTTCAAATCTCATTGACTGACCAACACTGACTAAAAAGCTGTAAGTTTTTACTTTGCCTTTCATTTGAGCACTCTCTTTTTTTCCTTTCCGCTTTTTGGGTCACACCTGATGATAGGGATTACTCATGGGGTGCTCACGGGACCATATGGGATGCCAGGGATTGAACCTTGTTGGCTGCTTGCAAGGCAAACACCCTTGCCCCTGTACTATCGCTTTGGCCCCACTTGAACACTCTTGTGTTCCGACTTTCTTCAGCCATCTCTGCTCTAATTGGAATGGAGCTCAGTTCTGCTTTTAGTGGGTATGGAATAAAATCTCTTCACTGCTTTAATGTTTGATAGTAGTCATCATGTTAACTTTTTTGTTTTTATTTTCATACTACAGTGAAAATGACTGAGTTTAGAAAAAATTGTGAGGATGAAAATTGCTTTTTGAGAGCTCACAGTTTAATAAGTGGAAAATCTGATGCAGGAAGTGACTGCTTCTCTTAAGTATTTTTCCCCCAAGGCTTAGCAATGGAGTATTTTGTCCTGTAGTCAGATGTCTCTGTTTCAACTGGAAACAAAGTATCATCCCCAGATTAAGGCCATGCCCTTTTGGTAGGATTGACCAGTTCTAAAATTTGTAAAAGTAGTTTTTTTGTGTTATTCTGTGAAATCTGGGACTTTCAGCCCCTTAGGAACAAGAAGGAGCAAAATAAGTTTGGAGTGGGAGCAAAAGAGACTTTAAAGATGTGGAGTCAACAGAAGTTAGTCAAATCCAGTTTCTACTAAATTCTTGTTGTAAGCCATTGGCAAAGTGTCACGCCTTTGAGCCTTGAATTGAGATTTAAAGTTATAGACTTCACACAGGTGGCATACTAGGTGCTGTAACCTAGGAGAAGATAAAAAATAACATGGTAAATTAGTTCCCCTTTCTCTAGAAACTTGCTGGAATCTGCAGTACAAGATTGGCCTTAAATTTGATCCAGATCATTGAGTCTAAGTTTTGGTGTTAGTGTCAATAATACAGTATGTTAAATGTACACATTGGACAGGCTAGCTCCTGTTCAGGCTGGGTAATAAACCAGCTGCACTTGGTTAGACCTCAGTGAGTACAGGCTGCAAAGTCAGCCACTAAAATAGCAAATTTTTGTTTTTGTTTTCCCCAGAGGGAATTGTTCTGATGCAGGTATGATCTATAGAAGCGGCACTGTGGCACATGGCTGGAATTCCATGCTCTTAGATTAGAACTTTGCGCAATTTACTGGAGTAAAGATCCACCTCAATGAACTGGAGAGATGATACAGTGGGTAGGGCGCTTGCCTTGCACACAGCAGATCTACTTTCAATTCTGACCCCTTATATGGTTTCCCCAAGTCCCACCAGAAATGATCCTGTGCACCTCTGGGTGTGGTTCCAAGAAAACAAAAATAAACACACAAAAAATTCTGGCCCAAGTTTTCACCATGCCTTTTCTTCTAGAGTATTGTTTCACTTACTCTAAGTGAAACAACTCAAACTTACTGTTTCACTTTCCTGAACCTCTTTTTTTCTACTTTTCAAGGTAATGTATAAATTTTCATCTTTGTTATTTTAGTCCTATATATTATTGACCCTATGTATTCCAGTGGTTAAAAGTTTTTAATATAACCTAAAAATTTAGCCAGAGATCATTTGATAAGTGCCATTTTATAGTTTTTACACTAATCATATGAAATTATATATCACCTTAAGATCACAGGTCTGGCATATGGCAGCAAAATAGAAATGTTATTTTCTGCTGTTGCTTTCTTGACCTCAGTATTGGTGTTTCTGATGGACAAAAATTGAAATGTGGAGGTAAAGAAATTTGCGACTTCTTAGGGATGTTTGTATTTATAATTTCTGAATTATTTTCAAATTAATAAAATGATTATCTTGATTAATGATATAAATACTTTTCATAGAAAAAGTAATATGTCCATTGTTTAAAAATGCAAATGATATAAAAGAATGTAACAGTAAAATCATTCTTTTCACTTAGTGCCATTTCTCAAATGAAACTCACCAGTTTCTGTAAATCACTATACATTAGTACTTTTATCCCTTTACATAACGAAGTATAATCTAAAGGGTACATCTGTCTTTCCCTTTTTGTATAGTTGTATGCAAGCCTCTATAAAATTAGTCATGACTTATGGCACATTTAACTTCTTTTCATATTTTTACTGTTGCACTAAGGCTAGAATACTCATCCTTAATCTTGTATATTTTGTACATGAGCTGGAATACATATGTAGGAAAAATTCCTTATAGTGGGATTGTTGGTTTTTGAACGTTTCAGATTTTGATATATATGTTAGTGGACAGACAATTTTTTGGTTTTTTTTTGCTTTTTGGGTCACACCCAGCGATGCTCAGGGGTTACTCCTGGCTCTGCACTCAGTAATTACTTCTGGCGGTGCTTGGGGAACCATATGGGGTGCCGAGGATTGAACCCAGGTCAGCTGCATGCAAGACAAACGCCCTATGCGCTGTACTATCGCTCCAGCCCTGGACAGATAATTTTTAAAGTCTGTAATGTACCTCCAATGTAAGGTAGTAAACTATGTTGACATCATAAAGTAGGATTTCTCATCAATTGTAACTCTAGATATTGGCTAAAGTTTTTTGTTTTAAATAAATAATTTTCTGAGAACACTGATGAAAATCTACAGTTTCAAAATTTTTAGTTATATCTACCAGCTAGACAGAGCTAGATGTGAATGGAGACGTTACTGGTGCCCACTCGAGCAAATCAAAGATCAACGGGATGACAAACTGATACAAGTGATCTACCAGCTACAAATGCTTTATGATCTAACTCAGTTTGAAAAAGGGCAATTTATGTAGGAGCTGTTTTATTTCTTTTGAACATTTGGAATAGCTATCTTTAATTTTGTCTTATAGGGCACAGACCATCATGAAGGCTCGGTTGAAAGGTGCACAGACAGGTCGAAACCTCTTGAAGAAAAAATCTGATGCCTTAACTCTTCGATTTCGACAGATCCTAAAGAAGATAATAGAGGTAGAAGAAACTTTGCTTAGGACAGTATTTACTTTAGAATTAGTAAGAAATATTCAGTGTGACCCTTACATTTTATTGTACTTTATCATTTTGATTTTTTTAAGTAAATGTGCCATTAAAATGTATTCCCCTTCTTCCTTGTTGTTGCAACCTGGAACAATAGCGCATAGTAGAGTTCATTTTGGTAATTTTTTTTTTTTTTGGCTTTTTGGGTCATACCCAGTGATGCACAGGGGTTACTCCTGGCTCACACACTCAGGAATTACTCCTGGCAGTGCTCGGGGGACCATATGGGATGCTGGGAATCAAACCCAGGTCGGCCTCGTGTAAGGCAAATGCTCTACCTGCTGTGTTATGATTACAGTCCTGGGTCTTTACTATTTTCTGTTTAATACCCAACTCTCCTCAGTTCCAAGAGGAGTTGTTTTTAACAGTTTGGTTTGTGGCCTTTCATTCCCTTTTTCTTTTTTGTGTGCAGTGCCTGGCCTCGAACCCAGGGCCTCATGCATGCAAGACAAGTTTTCTACTGAGCCATATCCCCAGCCTCCCTCCCCCACACCCCTGCCTTTTTTTGTTTTCCTTTTTAGGTATTGCTTTTCCAAATATGCACAAAGAATAACCTGTGTGGCTATATACAGTCATACACATGGATATTTTCACCATGAAATTAAGATATTTACTCATAGATAATATCTATAGTTGTATAAAGCATAGTGTTTTATTTATATATATATACATGTATATAAAACTTGCATAATATTTGCATATCTAATTCACTGCCTTCCTGCCCCCAAATAAATTCTTAGATAACTAAATTTTTTTTTTTTGGTGGTGATGGGAGGGTTTGGGTCACATGTAGCAGTGCTCATGGCTTCTCCCGGCCCTGCACTTAGGGATAACTCTTGGTAGGGCTGGGAGCACCATATGGGGTGGTATAGAATCTGGTTTGGCCGTGTCCTAGGCAAGCACCCTGTCCTCTGCGTTGTCTCTCAGGCTCCGTGTACCTAAAATTTTTGTTGTAATTTAAAAAAGATATTTTCCAAATTGCCAAAATTGTTACACTAATTTATGACTACCATATGATGAGTGAGAGGACATTGTAAATATTTTGCCTGATTGAAGGCTGTTGTGTTTGAGTCTTTTGGGTTACAGTTGATGTCTTATTTTAATTTTTGCTACTTTGGATTATTTGTGAGGTTAAGCTTTCATGTCTATTGAAATTTGATGTCATTCATACTAGAGAGAGAATAAAGGGGCAAGGCACATGCCTTGCATGCATCTGTCCTTAGCTTGACTGGTACCACATATGTTTCCCTGACAGAAATGATCCCTAAACACAGCTGAGTGTGGCCCCGAAACAACAAATTGATTTTGTTGGTGACTTTTTTATTTTTTGTAGAACTTCTTGATATGTTATAATTGGTGTATAAAATGTTCAAAATATTTTCTCTGAAGTTTTTATTACTTTTTGCCTCAAAAATATATAAAAAAAATTTATTCCGCATTCTTTTCATGGTGTGACCAGAGATAGCCGGGTATGGTGCTTGTATACCTGGTTGCAGTGCTTGTCACGGAGCCCACATTTGGTTGCTTGTGTTGGGGACTGCAAACTTTGTTGTGGTGCTGGGAATCCCAAGCGGCAGAGCCACTGAGATCCCATGGAGTGAACTCTTGGGTATTCACTTTAGGTATTCCAGGCTGTTAGTTTTGCTACCCAGTTAGCCCTGGACCATTTTATTTTATTTTTTTAATTTATTTTTATTTTTTTGTTTTTGGGTCACACCTGGCAATGCACAGGGCTTACTCCTGGCTCTGCACTCAGGAATCACTCCTGGCGGTGCTCAGGGGACCATATGGGATGCTGGGATTTGAACCCAGGTTGGCCGCCTGCAAGGCAAACGCCCTACCCGCTATGCTATCACTCCAGCCCAGCCCTGGACCATTTTAAATTAAAAAAAATAAAAAGCCAGAGAGATAGTGCAGTGGGTAAGGTGCTTTCCTTGCAGGCAGCCAACTGATTGCCAGCACCGGGTGTAGTTCCCTGAGCACTGTCAGGGGTGATTCCTGATGAGTGTGGCCCAGAAATAAAACTAGTAGGGACTCAGACATGTGATTCAGTGGTAGATTACTTGTGCTGTATGTGTGAGGCCCTGGATTAGAGTGTTGGCCTGGCCAGAAAGCAGCAAGAAAGAAAAATAATACCTTAGAGTCAGGGAAGACAATAGCTCAGGGATCAGGGACTCCTAGTTTGCATGCATGAGGTCCTGCATGGCCTGGGCTAACCCTTGACCCCCAACTACCCCTGATGGTGGCCTTGGTGGCCCCAGTGGCCTCCAGCACTGTTGTGCCCAAGCAGCACTGCAGTGTTAGGCTCTAACATTGAACTCTGTGGTCTGGGTGGCTAAATATCACTGGAAATGACCCTGGGGACATCTAAAGTGACCTTCAGGATATGGAAGCACTGCTTGGGAACTCTTCCTCTCCCAATAGTACTTATATTTGTGTGGTCAAATCTGTTAGTCGTTTTTTATTTATACAACTTTTCCTCTGTATAGGTTCTAAGTATTATGTATAAAAGGAGGTGTTTTAGTGCTGGAGAAATAGCATCGCAGGTAGGGGACTTGCCTAGCACATGGCCTACATGGCTTTGAACCCCGACATCCCATATGGTCCCCCATGCACTGCCAGGGTAATTCCCAAGTACAGAGCCAGAAATAACTGCAGAGTGTGCCAGGTATGCCCTGCCCCTTGCCCCACCCTACGGACATTTTATTTTTTTATTTAAAAAAAAATTTCTTTTTTATTGAATATCTGTAAGATAGGCCATTACAAAGCTGTCCATAATTGGGTTTCAGTCATACAGTGATCCAGCACCCATCCCTCCACCAGTGTACATTTCCCACCACAATGTCCCCCCTTCCCTCCCACCATTCCCCAATACCACATCCCCCCACCCCCAGCCTCCCTCTAAGAGAGGCACTTTCAAGAAGGGCATTTTATAGTCTGTGTATTACGTATAATGCTTTGCAAAACCTAACAAGATTATAGTAGTATTTCATAGTGTTTTCTTTTTTTTTTTTTTTTTTTGCTTTTTGGGTCACACCCGGCGATGCACAGGGGTCACTCCTGGCTCTGCACTCAGGAACCACCCCTGGCGGTGCTCGGGACCATACGGGACGCCAGGAATTGAACCCAGGTCGGCCACGTGCCAGGCAAACGCCCCACCTGCTGTGCTATCGCTCCAGCCCCTTCATAGTGTTTTCTAATGCCATCTTTAATATTTCTCTTCCTTTGCCTCTCCCTCCCCCACACCTCCTTTCTCTGTGTGTGAGGTAGGACCTTGACCATATCATTTTATAAATGGATAACTTATTGAATCTTTAGTAAAGATTCAATAAGTGCAATAAGTAATATTGAATAACTTATTGAACTTATTGAATCTTTACTAAAACCCCATATATGCCTAGGATTGATTCTAAACTCTCCACTCTGTTTCATTGACATCATTTCTAGTACCAAGTTGTTTCCTTGTAGCTCTACATTTTTAGTATTTATCAAAGTAACTCCATACCATCTCCCAGTTTTTCTTTTTCCAATAAAATGATCGGGTATACTCACCTTGAATAGCCTAGATGTGTGTTAGAATCACTACCCTTAGGATTTTGACTGTACTGCAGTGAACTGAAATTAACCAAATCAGCTTGGTCCCATTCAAAATGCAGAAGGGTCCTTCAGTAAAGATTCATTTTTTGTAGGAAATTGCTTTGCACATGTACTTGCAAGGATGTGCTCTTCCCTGGAGCTCCATCCACAGCACCTGAGGTCGATATTAAAAGAAGATGACTATATGATTTTCCCTTGTTAAAACCTCTTTGATTCTGCTATTTGGTTTGTAATTTTTCAGACTAAAATGTTGATGGGCGAAGTAATGAGAGAAGCGGCTTTTTCTCTTGCTGAAGCCAAGTTTACAGCAGGGGATTTCAGGTATGACAAAATGGAGATTTTTTTAAAAAGGGCAAAGTGCTTTTATGTACATTATTTTAAAACTACTTTAAATTTAGAACTGTGCAAGTATTAAGTTAATACTTGCATTAAAGAGCATATTAATAAGGAAGAAGGCTTTAGCCCATTTGTAATTTCAGTCTTTATTAATGCCTGATGTATCTATTGCATAGTTGCAGTACAGGATGCTTTGTTTTCTATACTGCAGCTTTGTAACTGAAACATAATTTTGTAGCAAACATTCCTCCATCCTTTTTAAAAATGGGGCAGAATATATTTCTCTAGGTATATGTACCTTATTAATATTTTCTTCTAATACTGAACCTTTGGATTGATTTTCAGGTTGATTTTTCAGGTTTTTGTAATGATAGAAAAGGTGTCGTGAACATCTTCATGAATTTATGTTCTGTTTAATCATTTCCTTTAGGACACATTTTTGAGACTAACAATTGTTGCTTAAAGGGCATATATTTTAGGGCTTTTGTCATTTCAATATATTCTTTACAAAGCATATAAAATGATTAATTGCTTTACCTAGAAGTTTTGTCAGTTTTTATTAAGTAAGTTCTCAGTTTTAGTTCAGTGCCTCCTTAAAGTTTAGAAGGAACAAAGGAATTTACTCTCTTTTTTTTTTTTTTTTTTAGTTTTATTATTTCCTTCTATATAATGGAACAGGGGAGGGACTCCCAAGGAATGCTTAGGAGTCCTGGGACCACTGGGGTGATACTTGGCTAAACAGACGGGACCAGTGCTTGGGCTGTGGCTCATGCTGGCATTGCTTGGAGTCACTAGTACTATACCCAGAGGTGCTTGGGGCACACCAGGGTCACACCTGGTATTGCCACCATGACTGAGCTGGGCATGCATTGCTTGGTGATAACCTCAAGGTCTTGTGCATGCAGAGTACTTCTGTCTACTGCCTTATGTCCTGGGCCCGTTAGTCTTTACCAGATGATGCCGTAGCTCTTTTATTTTCTTTTATATTGGTATGTAGTTGGTATAGAACATATTAGTTACAGTGTAGATGTGTTTGCATTTTGTGAAATGGTGGCCACTAAATCTAGTCTCTCTATGCTGTTACTTTTTTTTTTTTTCTAATTTTGAGAACTCACAATGTATACTTAGTGATTGTTTCATTTTGGGGCCAGGCCACACCCAGCAGTGCTTGGTTGCTGTTCCTGGTTCTGTGCTTGAAGATTGTTCCTGGTAGTGGGGGACCCTGTGGTGCCAGGGATCTAATCCAGGCCTCCCACAATGCTCAGTTCATTGAGCTCTTTTTCCAGTTGTCTGTTAGTCACTTTCAAATAAGCTACACAGCATTTTATTAACTGTAGTTACCTTGCTGTAGAGTGCCTTGCTTCTGAGCTTATTTCTAATAGAATTGCCTTATTCATAAGTCTTACAGCCTGAGGGGCCTGAGCTCTTTGAAGGTAACAGATTGTGGTGTTGGTGGGATAACAAATTGCTTTCACTTTTCTAGAATAGAGGGAAATGAACAGTGTGCCAGAGGCGAGTCAATATGTTTCAGAATAGTTATGGGAAAAATATTTTGTTAATGATAGGTCAGTCATAAATGGAAGTAACAAAGGTTCTGAGTAAAGGAACTGACCAACTGCTTAACCAGCTTAATAGCAAACCTAGAAGGACCATTTTCTCCACGTTGTATTAACAGAATAAAAATGCCTTGTACCACATCTGACTGCAAATTCAGCGTTGGTACTTTAACATCAGTCCAATATTTTCCTACGCCTCTGTTCATTCTTTGCTCATTGAGGCCTCCTCTGACAGCTGTGATTTTTCTCTTTTTTTGGAAAAAGAATGATCAAAACCTACTTGTGACATCTCACTGTTGTTACTATCTAGTGAATTCTTTCAGGTACATTTCTTACCATCAAAACTCAAATAAAGACTTTCTTTTTCTACAGCACCACTGTTATCCAAAATGTAAATAAAGCCCAGGTGAAGATTCGAGCAAAGAAGGATAATGTAGCAGGTGATTTTTAAAAATTCTTTATAACCCTTAGAGGGGGAAAATGGCATTTAAAACTTGACTTGTCTATACAGCAAATTTTTATTTCTTCACATTTATTTATTTATTTATTTATTTTAGTAACATTTATTATTATTTGTGGGTTTGGGCCAGACCTGGTGGTGCCTAGGAGACCCATTTTTTTAATTGCCAGAGATCAAACTGGGGTCATCTGCATTCAAGGCAAGCGCTTTAACCTATGTATTATATAGTCCCAAGATTTTATTTCTCTCTACCTGTTGTTTTGTTTCAGTGACGGGGCGTTGCACTCTTTCCTGGCTGTGATATTCATACATTTTTCATACAGCAGGATTTTGATGTCCCATTTTCTCTTCTACTGAGAGCTAGTAATTCACTTTGCATGTTAAACTATTATAATGTGGTTGCCAGGTGATGGGGCGTAGGGAGAGGAAAGTTGTTGTTTGTTCGATATGAAATTAGTTTTCTTATAGTATGAATGCCCTTCTAGAAATTGGCTGTACAACAGTGCCTACAGCTAAAATATTAGTATTATGCACTTAAAATGTCAAGAGGATAGATCTCATGTAAAGTATTATTTTTTTATTTTTGTCTTAGGACCATACCCAGCAGTGCTTGGAGGCTATTGCTTCTAGCCATGCTCTGGGGACTATGCAGTGCCCAGGACTGACCTCAGGCTTACTGCATGCAGAGCATGGGCTCAACCCATGAGCTCTCTCTCCGTCCCCTCATGTTCATTACTCTTAACGTGTACCACACACAGAGGAAAGGGGACTCAACTCTTTTAGAGTTGATGAGTATGTTTATTATATTGATTGTGGTGATACCAGTTTATTTGTATGTCTCAGCTCTTCAAAATCCATACATTAAATATAAGTACCTCATTGAAGCTGAAAGAAGAAAATTTATAACAACCATTTATAAATTTAATACAGTATAATTTGACTTTTAAATGGGAACGAACATTTAAAAAGACAGATTTCTGAATTATTTCATTGAAACTGGGTACAATTCCAGAAGTCTTGACTTTTGAGTCTTTGTTAGAACAGAAACACAGGAATCCCTGGTTGGGGACCCATACTTCAAGGACAAGCTGTGAACCCAGTTTTGTTTCTGTGTTTAACAGGTGTTACTTTGCCCGTGTTTGAACATTACCATGAAGGAACTGACAGTAAGTATGAAACGACGCTGGTATATTTCTGGAATCTTACTTCTTTTTATATTAACTTTAGTTGGAAAATGGTGTTCAATAAGCCTTCTTTGAATTCACTGGTTTCGATGTGAGAGGCTCTTTTATCTGCTATAATTCAGACAACAATTAATTAGAGGTGTTATGAGAGGGAGTAACAGGATCTTGTACATGTCTTTAAATATTTTATTTCAACCTAGAAATAGAAATATGTTGCAATCTTGCCATTTGAAAATGTTAAGGCCAACACAGTATGAATCACTATTTTGACTTCTCTGTGCCTTTCTACATAAAATGCACCCATAATATATAGTTTATAATTTCCAGTTTGGAACTCTTTGTCTACTGTGATGCAGTCTGAGTGCTGAGTCTTTCCAGATTTTTTGGGGGATGGTGGGGGTATCTCAAATCCAGTGGTGCTTGGAACCGTGAACCCAGTGTTCCTGCATGCAGAGCATTCCCTCCTGCTCTTTGCACTATCTGCCTGGCCTTTCCTAAATTTATATATTCTGTTTACAATAGTTTATGGTAAATTTTCTTAATTTGATAGTAATTGGGGGCAGTAGCACATCTTTATTAATAGAGTTTTTCCTGAGTGATCAGCTTTTTTCCCCATAGAAACAATAATGGGTTTTTTGGTATTCATCTTTTGCTGGGCTGCTGAGAGAAGTCTGGCAGTATAAGGAAGTAGCAGAGAATCAGCCGAGTGACTCACTCTGGTATGGTTATCATGAAGGAAGAGCTACAAAAGGAAGGGTGTACATTTGATTCATTCAGCCAGTTGGTGGGATGAAGTTGGTTAAAACTTATCTGCTTATATTTAGAGTAGTATCCTGAAATGTCTTCAGCAGCATGTCCTGTTTGAGGCACAAGATTGGCACTTTGTGTTGCATGTAACAAGGGTTTGTGCATTGTTTTTTCATGTTTGCGATTATTTTGACTTATCTTTTCAGGAACTTGAAGGAAAAGACTATTTCCTCTCTAATGACGATTATTGTTTGGCTGGTTCTTTCAGGCTATGAACTGACTGGTTTAGCCAGAGGTGGGGAGCAGTTGGCAAAATTAAAAAGAAACTATGCCAAAGCAGTGGAACTTCTGGTAGAACTGGCGTCATTGCAGGTAGGTAGCAGAAGAACTGGAGATCTTTCCTCTGAGCACGCTGTACTTAGTACATTCACTTGTTTTCATGAGCCTGTGTGAAATGAGCTAAAGATTTAGTTCTGGTTTCTGAAGTTTGGGTGGTGTACATTGTTCTTGCTTTTACTACTAACAGAATATTTTGTAGTGGTACAGTTTTCTTCTATGCTAGGTAAGAGCAGCAACAGTCCAGATTAGATTTAAATGTAAATATGGCTTATATAAACATGTTTATGTAAACATGTTAATTGTAAATATGGCTTATATAAACATGTTATTGTTTTCTCTTTCTGCCTAAACCATATATATTTAGGTGATTAATGAACAGTTTTCTCCTTTTGAATTTTACAATTTTGCAGCACACTTTTAATTCCATGTAGATTACAATAGCATAGAAAGTGTTAGTTCTATGACAGTTTCATTCTGTCTTTGAGACACATTGAATAGTGGTAGTCTCGGGTTCCAGATGTACTTTACATCTGAGGAGAACCAAGTGAACAGTACATTATTAGAAAGACTTTGAGCTTCCTAGTTAAACACCGTTAATTTTTTCTCTTATTTTAGACTTCCTTTGTTACTTTGGATGAAGCTATTAAGATAACCAACAGGCGTGTAAATGCCATTGAACATGGTGAGTACTCGGCACCTTGTCTATGCCTTTACATTTGTTACACAGCTGCCAGGAACAGGGGACTGGATGCACAGTGAAAATCATATTCTTGCTGGAACGAGGACAGCAGATCAGTCAGAGCTGGGTTTCATGGAAGGGTTTTGACAAAAGGTATGTGTATGATTTGGGGTGGATTTACCGAAGAGAGGGGTGACTTAAAAATTGTGTGTTTTTTTTTCCCCTTATTTTTTCATTTGTGACTAAATAGTGGAAGCCATTTTTTAAGAGTTCTACTGATGTTTTTACTTCTTTCCCCCAAACACTGTTTTATGTCATTAAATTTTATATATATATGTATGTACATATACATATATATCTATATATCTATATCTATATCTATATCTATATCTATATATTTGCTTTTTGGGTCACGCCTGGCGTTGCACAGGGGTTTCCTCCTGGCTCTGCACTCAGGAATTACTCCTGGCGGTGCTCAGGGGACCATATGGGATGCTGGGAATTGAACCCGGGTCAGCCACATTCAAGGCAAACATCCTACCAACTGTACTATCTCTCCAGCCCCATTAAATTCTATTTTTAAGCCTCCTCTCCCTTAGACTTTGTGCCTAAACTTGTGTTATTCTTGACTTCTAAAAATAAGTGTTCTATTTGATGTACTTATTTTCAGTCTTAGAAAATTAGATTGCTAAAGAAACAGTTTAAAGCAACATTCAAGTTAAGGAAAAAAGCAAGATTTGAATAGCAAAGAAATTATTTTGTTTGGTCCTATATTAATGGGAAGTTATTTTTGAAAAACTCATAACACGTATCCTGACTGCTTGCTTAGTACAAGATCTGTACATAGAATCAAACAAATGTATAGGGTTCTAACACTCAAGGGGTTCATATTCTAGATGCAAAATAGGCTGATTCTACACAAAGGAAAACTGTGTTGGTCATGTGCAAGGCAGGTGCCCTACCCATGTACTATCTCTCCAGCCATTGTTCTACTTCTAAAATTTAATATTTTTATCTTTTTTTAAAAAATTATATGGTGTAGTATTATTGGGAGTGGCATTGGGTTGTACTAGCAGTGCTCAGGGGTAACTCCTAGCAGTACTTGTGGTACCATATGTAGTGTGGGGGATTGAATTGTGGTTGACAGTATGCCTTTACCCTTGTACTGTGTCTCCAACCCAAGCATTTTTTTTAAAACTTTTTTTAATTGAATCACTGTAACAGAACATTAGAAAGCTGTTCATGGTTCATGATTCAGTCATACAGTGTTTCAACACCCGTCCCTCCACCAGTGTCCTCAGGTTCCCTCCCACCACCCTCTTCTCTCACCCCCTGCTTGCCTCTATGGCTGCACTTCTCTGTTTCTCTGTCTCTGTCTCTGTCTCTCTCTCTCCTTTTGATTTTTTTTTTTTTAATTGAATCACCATGTGGAAAGTTACAAAGTTCTCAGGCTTATGTCTCGCATTACTGTTTTTAACTTGCATTGCTGCTACACCATGCCCACCATCAAAATATGCCAGAATCCCTGTACCGTTATCTTAGCCTCTCAAATTCCCTTGCCCCCTCAGATCACTGTATTGATGTTATCTCAGGGATGTTTATAATCCTGAGTCTAATTCCTTAGTGCTCCTTTGCTTAAAATAGTGAATGGCTATTTAAGGGGCTGGAGCGATAGCACAGCGGGTAGGGCGTTTGCCTTGCACGCGGCCGACCCGGGTTCGATTCCCAGCATCCCATATGGTCCCCTGAGCACCGCCAGGGATGGTTCCTGAGTGCAGAGCCAGGAGTAACCCCTGTGCAGAGCCAGGTGTGACCCAAAAAGCAAAAAAAAAAAAAAAATAGTGAATGGCTATTTAAAAGAATGTCTGTGGCTTGAACTAGGAATATGGTTCAGTAGTAAAGCAGTGCCTCGTATATGTGATTTACTCCCCAGCACAAACAAAAAATCTAAACTAACATCTGTAGCTCAGTGTTAGATATTAAGATTCAGTATACTGGAGATATCTATTTGTCTGTCTATCTATCTATCTATCTATTTATCTATCTATCTATCTATCTATCTATTCCTTTTAACTGTGGGTTGTGACCCATATGAGGTCTTAGGAAATAATTTAAAAATAAATTTAAGGTTATGAATAAATGTTTGATTTGTATACTTATAGCTATCAGAGTCACATAAAAGAAATTTCCAGGTGAAAAGGGGTTGTGAGGAAAATGTCTAAGAAGCCCTAGTATATATCGTGTCCAGTGTTATTTGTCTGTAGAAAAGATGACAGACAGAAGGACAAGTACCACAATATTTACAACAGGAACTTTTGTTATTATATTTACCTCATTTTATTTGTATTTCATTTTTTCCTACATTAAGAAAAATGTACATCTTATTGAGTTAGGAAAAAACTTCTTAAATGCATGAGTTCTATTAAAATTTATTAAATAAATTTAATAAACAAAGAATTATTATACTTGGTTATTTTTTAAAAATTTTATTTTATTGAATCACCGTGAGATAGTTACAAGCTTTCATGTTTGGGTTACAATCACACAATGATCAAACACCCATCCCTCCACTGGTGAACATTCCCCACCACCAATATCCCAGTATACTTCCCCCTTCCCACCGTCCCCCTGACTCCATGGCAGACAATATTCCCCATACTCTCTCTCTACGTTTGGGCATTATGTCTTGCAACACAGGCACTGAGAGGCTATTATGTTTGGTCCATTATCTACTTTTGGCACACATATCCCATCTCAACTGATTCCTCCAGCCGTCATTTTCTTAGTGATCCCTTCTCTGTTCCATCTGCTTTCTCCCCTCCGCTCATGAAGCAGGCTTATACTTGGTTATTCTTTAAAATGAAACAATGATTTAGATTTGGTGTCTCCCAAATAAAAAGAAACTGGAATTAATCATTCAAGAAGTACTTACTGCATTTTAAAAAAGATTTCAAGTTTTTTGTTTGTTTTTATTTCATTTTTATAAAGTTCATAATAGTTCATTACATTTAATATTCCGAAAACCATACCACCGCCATGCACCTTCTCACCACCATATGAGGAAAGTTGTGTGAAGATTGTTGTATTTCATGTTGGAGCCATTTAAGTCCTTATATATGAGATTACAGGCATGTATGTTAAACCCAAACAAAATGTGTGCTACTTTTGGTGGACTAGAGTATAAGAGGTCCTGCGCACTCCAGGATGATCTGCAGCATTCTCTTCCGGAAGCTTTATTTCAGGGTTTCTGGATCATGGCTGTTGATGAGATTATATGGCACCAAGAGGCAGTTTGTGAGGGTGACTGCCTAGCTACTGGAAAACTAGGGAGCTGGGGGGAGAAGGCCTAGTTCTTCTCTGAGCAAGCTTGGAAATCACAGTCACGGGTCCCACATACTTGTGTTTTTCTGCAGGTTCACTCATAGGTGAGGCTCATCCGAGCCTGTGGCGAGCGGCCTTGAGTATGGCTACGCGGTTGGGTTCTGGAGGTTTTCCATCGCCAGGGTTCTGGTGGCGCGGGGAGGGAGACTCAACCCGCTCCCCCCTCCGAGTTGCCCCCGGTGAAGACAGCCCGCGCGGGGTCAGGATGTCAAGATTTCAAGTTCTTACTTGATTATTTTTAAACCTAGTTATCATTCCTCGGATTGAACGTACCCTTGCTTATATCATCACAGAGCTGGATGAGAGAGAACGAGAAGAATTCTATAGGTTTGTTGAAATTAGCAACTTTTGATTATTTTTGTTTCCATATTATAAAAAGTGTTTGCTAACACTTGTTGATTTAGGAATTTTGGTGTTATCATCGATTGTTTTATTGATAGGATACAAGAAATAGTATTGCTAAAGGCTGTAGAGATAAATCTATGCCAGGTTCTGCATGTACCTGAAATACTGCATCTGAAAAAATTTTATGATAAATTTTATGAAAAAAAATAGTTTCTCTAGGGCCTGTAGATTTATCTCTACAGGCCCTAGAGAAACTATTATTATACTTGGTTAATCTTTAAAATGAAACAATGATTTAGATTCGGTGTCTCTCGAATAAAAAGAAGCTGGAATTAATCATTCAAGAAGTACTGCATGTTTACTGTGTAACTATAAAGTACTTGGGGGCAATTATAACAGTATAAATCGTACCATTAGGGAATTATTACTGTATTTGGATAGAAATGATTCATATACATGAATTGATTATGAACATTTAGAGGTAAGAGGGACCAGAACTCAATAGGTATTGTATAGGAGTCTGTTCTGGAAGGAGTAGGAGATAAGAAAAAGCAGGACTACCAGGGAAGACATGTCCATCTTAGACCCTGAGTAGGATCTAAGTGTAATTTATAATGTTATCTCAGGTTTTTTGGGCTGTCAGTGATATTGATGGCTATACACACACACACACACACACACACACACACACACACACACACACACACACACACACACACACACACACACACACTTCACATCTGAGTTATTCTCTGGTCTCTCAATCTTTTAAAAAAATGCATATAAATTGCAGAAATTGAAATTAGTTTGTTCCTAGTTTGCAGATGTTATTTGATAACAAACACAGATAAATCAAATGTACTTAGTTCTGAAAGTGTTAAAAAAAAATTCCTCCATTTTCACAGGTTAAAGAAAATACAGGAGAAGAAGAAGGTTCTTAAGGAGAAAACTGAGAAGGATTTGGAGCAGCGAAGGGCAGCTGGAGAGGTCATGGTGGAGCCTGCTAATCTTCTGGTAGAGGAGAAAGATGAGGATCTTCTCTTTGAATAATTGTTCCTATTCTGATTCTTCCAGAAATCCTAACACGGCACCATTTAAATCCATGGTGTGTTGGCTTGGTATGTGTGGCTATTTATGTTTGGCCTAAGAATTTCACTGGTTGTAAAATTTCCCTGGATACACATTTATGGGATTACTTTGTGGAACCAGTTCAACCACCATTTATCACAGGTGGGATCCAGGAACTTGTACAAGTATCTGCACTTTACGAAGTGTCTCTTCACTCCATTTCTATGTATTACAAGTGATCTACTTACCAAGCACGTTAGGAAACAGCCCTTAGGAAACAGCTGTGGTCTCAGGCCAACTACTGTTGGAGCATCCTTTGTTCCCACAGTTGCAAACCTTGGTGCAGCTGTCATGAGAACTGCAGCTATCCTTGTGTTATATGATCCTTTCGCCTCAAGCTGTATGGAAACCTTCACATTATTTTTCTTGCATGATAGATTTGTTAGGTCTGTCATGGGAATTTTGTCAATTTCAATGTGACTATGGAACAGTAAAATAATTGTGGAACAAGTGATCTATTATTAATTTACTAGTGAGATGAAGTCATAGTCACGTTCTTATGCTCTAATCAGCATTGTAATTCATGAAGAGCCTCTGCACATATAGGAAGTGGGTAGCCTCCTTTTCTTCTTCCTTCATGTCAGTGTTCTACGTACTGATTATTAAATTTGGGTATAATAATAAATTATGATTGCAAATGAATTGTGGCTTATTGATACTTCTTTCTCAAGCTAAAAAAACCTAGTTTCTGTTTGAATGGTAACATTTTAGTGTTACATTACTACTAACTTGCAGTCCTGCCTCTAGGAAGGTGAGGCTTGTGAGTTGCCAGACCAGGTGACTGAGGTTTTTAGCTATACCAGACACTGCTACTCAGGCTTTCTTGTATCCAATTTCACTTTTGAATAAATGGACATGGGACAGTTTTAGGGCTGGAGCGATAGCACAGCGTTTGGGCTTTCGCCTTTTACGCGGCCAACCCATGTTCGATTCCTCCACCCGTCTCGGAGAGCCCGGCAAGCTACTGAGAGTATGGAGCCCACACAGCAGAGCCTGGCAAGCTACCCATGTATAATGGATATGCCAAAAAAAAACAGTAACAATAAGTCTCTCTATGAGAGATGTTACTGGTGCCCGCTCGAACAAATCGATGAGCAACGGGATGACAGTGACAGTGGGACAGTTTTGTTTTGGGGCCATACCTGGCAGTGCTCAGGGGGACCATATTGGATGCTTGGAATCGAACCTGGGTTGGCTGTGTGCAAGGCAAACGCCCTACTTGCTGTGCTATTGCTCTGTCCTTGGGACAGTAATTTTATAAGACATATATTAAATCAAATGCTATCACTGCCTAGACTTTTTAGAGTACTAATATTCAATAGCTGCTATAAAATAATAGAACTTGTTATGTTTTGGGTACCATCTGATTTACGTTATCATAATAACCCTAATATATGCGTGTATGTGATCTCCCACATTTAAAAAAGGAAAATTAAGACATAGGAGCTTGAGACTAACCCTAGGCAAAGAACATAGTGTTGTATCTAGGATTGGTTGGTAGGTATTTGGGGGATGGGAGGGGAGGTCATACCATTCTAGTGCTCAGGTCATTCCCAGTCATATAAACTGACAGGGATTAAATTGGGTCAGACTTACCCCCTGTTCTATCAGGTCCCTTGGTTGATTTTTCTTTTTTAGTCATTTTAATTTTTTTTCTTAATTTTTTGTCCACATCTGTTAGTGCTGGGGGTGATCAGACAGTGCTTGGGGTAAAACCTGGGCCTCCTGCATGCAATTTAGCCTTTGTTCGTAACCTTCAGAATTCATCCTCTTCCATTATTGATATTTCCTCAATATTTAAAACTTTGTGTAAAGATTAACACATAGGGCGTCTCCTGCAGGTGACTTTCTAGAAAATACTATTGCTGCACACAGAATAAAGTCTGAGATTCAATGTAAATGCAATAGTAAATAGCTGCATTCTAAGTCTTTTGAATGAAGTAGGTAACATCACTTTTAATCCTCCCAACCCCCTCCCCCCCTGTTAAGGGGTAAATCATCCTCATTTTGCAGATAAGAAAACTGTTTTGGAGATACAGTACAGCAGGCAGGGTACTAGAGTTTGAGCCCTGCCAGGAGTGATTGCTGAATGCAGAGCCAGGAGTAAGCTTTGAGCACCACCAGATGTGGACTCAAAACCAAAATCCCTAATTAGCAAGAAAAAACTGAAGATTTGTTTTGGCTATTGAGCAGTACAAGTGATAAAAATCAATTTGAAAATGGGGTAAGAAGCCAGATTACTCTGGGACTATTTTGGGTAGGTCAGAGGGTGGGTCAGAGGGCGTGTCTCAGGGTGGATCAGGGGGTGAGTCAGAGGGTGGGTCGAAGGGTGTGTCTGAGGAAGAAATTGTGAAGATGGTTGATGAACTCAAAGCAACCATGGAACAGATGGGCAGGTCAGAGGGCGTGTCACAAGGTGGGTAAGAGGGCGGGTCAGAGGGCGTGTCTCAGGCCAGGTCAGAGGGTGGGTCAGAGGTTGGGTGAGGACGTGTCTCAGGGTGGATCAGGGGCAGGTCTAAGGGCGTGTCTAAGTATGGGTCAGAGGGTGGGTGAGAGGGCATGTCTAAGCATGTGGCACAGGGTGGGTTGAAGGGTGTGGGTCAGAGGGCGTGTCAAAGGATGGGCAAGAGGGAGTCTAAGGGAAGGTCAGAGGGCGTGTCTAAGGGCGTGGCACAGGGTGGGTCGAAGGGTGTGTCTAAGGGATTGCCAGGGTTCAGAGGGCGTGGGTCTGAGGGAGGAAAAGAGGGAGGTTATGAGGGCAGGTCAAAGGGCGGGTCAGTGGGCAGCAACTTTCTAGAAGGGGAAAAAGAATACCATCATCGATTTAGCTCACCTAGAATCCGCTCCTGTAGCAAGAGGAGAGATAGAGAATAGAGCAAGAGATAGAGAATCGGAAGTTTTCACCTCTATCGTTTCATAACAACATGAAGAAACATCGAAAAAACCCACCACAAGGAGAAAATGAAGAGATTCCAAAAGCCTCAATTGAGGTCACCCACAAATACAACCTCCTCTCAGATAAAGAATTCAGAGAAGAAACTGTGAAGATGGTCGATGAACTGAAAGCAACCATGGAATGGACAACCAATAAACTAGGGGGGGGGTCTGAGAGTGGTTCACAGGGAGGGTCAAAGGGCGGGACACAGGGCGTGTCTAAGGGCATTTCACGGGTGAAGGGCATTGGTCAGAGGGAGGGACAGAAGGAGGTTCTGAGGGCGGGTCAAAGAAATATGAAGAGGATATGAGCACAACCAAGGAACAGACAGCCAATAAACTAAGGGAGGATATGAACACAGCCACGGCGTGTCTAAGGGCGTCCACTGGGCGGGTCACAGGGCGTGTCTAAGGGCATGCCACAGGGTAGGTCAGAGGGTGTGTCTAAGGGCGTGTCACAGGGCAGGTCAGAGGGAGTATATATAGGTGGACTTGGAGAGCACATGTATATAGGTATAAAACTCTGGATCATTTCCCTCTGAAAGAGTGGCATCATAGGGCAAAATAAAAACGAAGAAATGAGACGTTGTTAACTCACATCTTACATGCAGTTTCCTCAAATCCCAGGCTGACTTTGAAAAGAATTTGTCTAAGTATTACTCACCCTCTTCCCCAGAAACAAGTACATTCACAGCCATAAGATGTTTGCCTAGTTTTCTAAAAAGGAAACAGGAGAAACATCTGCTAACAGTATTTCATGTTTGACCCAGAGGGTCTAATATATTTGTTTCTGGTAAAATCTTGAGAGTGGTGGTCTTTAGATAATCTTGTTGAAACTTTGAATGGTAGATGACTTGAAACACAATAAGAGAGAACACTTTAAATTTTGAAATAGTTTTACTTTTAACTTTTATAATACAGTGTGCAGTATGACATCTCAAATAGAGTGCAGGTTAAGAAAAGTATAGAGGGCTAACAATAGATGTTAGAAAAGTTACCTTTATTAAGGCTGAATCCCTGGTTTATATTTTCTATACACATTCACAAAGTTACATTCAAATTATTTATCAATACTTATTCTTTAGGCCATGGAGAAATGGTTCAGATACGGAAATCAAAATATCAGATTTTCATAGAAAGCAAATCTGTATTAGTCTAAACACTACTTCTTGCTGTGTGTTCTGACTTAGGAAAATTTAGTAAAGGAAGATATTTCCTTCTTTGGACTTTCCATGTGCATTTATTAGATATTGTCATTCTTACAAGTGGATTAATTAAGTTCACCACAGTGGGGCCTCTAGTCAGAACCACAGAGGGATAGGAAATGGAACTGGTCACATGGTCAGACAACTAGGTATTGCAAAGCTTTTCCCTCATTTTCTTTCAAGGAAGTTGGCAAATTAATTTTCACTTTGTTTACAAACTTAAATTATCAGCACATCCATTTGTCTAGGATTAAGAAAAGTTTGATACACAGATGAAAGATCTAGTGTTGATGAGGAAGAAGAGAACTTCTGAGTCATAAAATGCCTCATCACCTTGGGCTTCTTAAGAATATATATGATATGTGCCTTGACAATAGTCTTCTTGTAGAAGTTTTCTTGATAGCATATGGCCCTAATGTCTGCACATAATCCTGGGGTTATCACAGAATCATTGTCACTAACTGAAATCTCAGTCTAACTTAAACAGCTTTAAAACTTAAACGTTTTAAATCTTAGGGATAATAAAAAACATCTGTCAGTTAATGTAAGAATCTCACAAAACTACTGTTGACTGAGGACTACTTTTCGTTCCCAAGAAGAATGTAAACTGGAAAATTGAAAAGACTAAGTGCTTATATATTCCTTGTTTTACAGTGTTGAAAATGGTGTGACCATGTCATTTTCTTGCTGTAAGCTGGAGTGTTTCAGACCGAAGAGATAATATAGCATTCCTTTCCCTAACCTAGAAATGTTAACTATCTTCCTATGAAACATTAGCTTAAAAGTTTCATGTAAGAGACTCTTCAATCAACTCTGAGGTCAAGTAAATTTGAACAGAAAGGGCAACATAAAACTTTTTACATTTGTTCATATAAAATTATATAGAAGAAAAAAGTCAAAAATACACAACACTGAAAGAAAAATTATTAAAAACAACTGCTTATGTTAAGTGACATCTTTGTATTATTCCAGTGTTTAGCTCTGGGAACAGGAAATGCTGTAGCTAAAGTAATAAAAATAAAACTAAGACATTCACATTGAGGTCATTTGTCAAATACCATACCATGAAAGACTATAAACTTTTCACAATAATTACAGAAGTTGAATTTTAAAGCTACAGCTGTTGACAGTACAAAACTTTAAGTGGTAGCATAAACATTTATGACTTATTTGTTGCATTCTGGTCATAAACAGACATTAGGATAAAAACTTGTTTCTTACTTACATCTCCTACCCCCGCTATCTTTAACCCACAAATTTCTTTTCCTAAAATGTTCAAATGACTTTTAGGTCACCTCTTCCTTCCTATCTCAAAGGCAATTATCACAGTATTTCCCTAGGATGCAGGTAATTTTATCGAATGTTGAACAAGTCTTATCAATGACCAGTTATTCATCTTTAAATATTAGTATAGTATACAAATACAGCAGCTATATTCACAAAAGTCCAGTTTGTTACCTATAATTATAGCAGTAATCAAATACTACTCTTCATTTATAAAAATGCAAAAACCATCAAATGTGCTCCCCTTTCATATATATATATATATATATAAACCTCTACATCATGAGGAAGAAACTTCAATAGTTAAGATCATGTATATGAACATCTGCCATTCACAAAAATGTAAGTTATATACTCTGTTATACTGTGCAGATCAGTGAAAGGAAGCATGATTATCAAATTAGTTATAATTTAAGCATTCAGAAAACCCTATCTTTAAAAAGATAAGCATTTGCAGTATATATTTAACTAGATCAGAGTCTGCAAAATGTACAGTGAATGTACAGTTTATTCGAGAAGTTTGAGCTAAAAAAAACTCATGCTTCTAATGGAATGCTTTTTAAAAAATTAAAAAACACACAAGTGAACTTAAGCCTATGAGAGTTATTCCAGGCCTAAGTGGGACCAGATTTTTTGTTTCATAGGGAAGTATTTTTGAGGGCTTACACTAGTCTTCTAACAGCTTTCTTCAACCTTTTTACCCCTGCAGACTGGTACCTGTCCTGCAAACCAATCCAAGGACTGATAATTCTAACCAAAGTTGGTAGGCCAGTGGTTTTCAACCTTCCTACACTTGCAGACTGGCACCCCTCAGAGGGTAGTTGAAGACTACTGTTCTAACCAAATACTGACTCATCCAGTGCAAAGCAGCACAATACATACCATGAAGTAATTTAACCATTCAAATCATGTTTGTAACTATGTAAGATAGGGACTATTGTGTGCATAAGTGTTTTTTAAATGTAAAATACTACTGAGCAGAAGAGTTTTAAAAAACAATGAGAAAGGTTTTAAATAGATAAAGTGGAACTGCTGTTGAAAGCTTCCATTTAGAACCCACCAAACAAGGCAGAACAGTTAAAGCCATGCAGAGAATAAAGACTACTGTGCACAAATTGCCTAAGGGGACTGCTTACTAGTTAGAGATCTATGAACAGGTCTACAGCTTATCCTGCCTGCTCTGAGACCTTGTCCTCAGAGTCTTCTTGAAGCATCAGGATTATCTTCCCATTGGCAGTTCGTCAGGTCAAGTCCAAATATGCCCTTTATAGATGTTTCCTTCATCGTAGCCATGTGGAAGGTACCCACTGAGGTTCAGTATCAAGTTTGTTGATTAACCTAAGCAATTCCTGATAGGCTTTATCAAGATCTGAATTCACAATTGCTGTGTCAAAGTAGTGGCCATTGTTTTGCTCCATCTCTCTGGTCTTCTCAATGATTTCTCTCAATTCTTCGGGCTGAAAAGAGAAGGTTAAAAATTTAGATAATTCCATTTATGAATGAGTCAGAGATGGCTGAAGGCACTAAGAAGTGATATTTAAAAACAGCTTTCCTTGTTTTCTGAAAAATAGCTTCAGGAGCTCCTTCCAACACTAAGCCAAAGATCTGTGATTTCCTTTGCTTTAGAAACCGTAAGACTCACTGTGAACCATTTGGAACTTAATACTATTATCTGTTATAATTTTCATATTGGAGAAAATTGAAAAAAAAAAAGATTGGAGGCTCGAAGAACAGACATTTGTTCCTAACAATAACATTATCTGAAACATAAAGAGTTTTATGTCTGACTGGAACAAAGGGAGAAGACCTAAAGTATGTAGGGCTCCTCTAAAGTGCACTGGCCCTTCACAAATCTAATGAGAATGAGGCAGAATAAACATGGAAAAATAAAATAATCAATAGAATGGGTATTTTTTTCTACAAAAATACTGTTGGTTAATCTAAAACTGTTGATTAATCTAAAACTGTTGGTTATCCCTAAAATGTCTGTTTTCAATATCATCTTAATAGCTTATTAAGATGATGAAAAGTATCCAGTAAGAGTTCTGGAAACTACTTGGCAAACTATTTTTTAAATAATGGATAAAGGAACAGCTGTCTTGCATAATTTTGTAAACAGGATGCAAAATTATGGGCAAAATATATTAGAACTTGCTGATTATCTGGCACACGGATTCAATAAAGTAAAATGTCCCCAAATTATCCATTAATGAACAGAATTAAAGCCCAAATATCTCAGATTTAAAAGAATACACATCAATACTATACTTAGACTCATAAATCAAAAACAGTGTATACCATTCATCTGTATGAACTTTTGTAATAGGAAAACATGAAAAATGTGACAGTTCTGTCTTGTCCTGAGACAGTTTCTTGTGTGGCTCTTTAGTTTTCATTCTGGAATGTTCTGCATCTAGCTAAGGCACACAGATTTCTTTGTTCCTTAGCAGGGGCTCTACTACACCACTGGGAACTGAATGGATCTTGACATTCTTGCTGAAACTACTCAGAGGTTAAGTGTATCAAAAGAAATTATGGAATTCAAATAAGAATCTAATCTTTATGGTGCTAATCACTGTATCACTATCATCCATTGACCATCGATTTGCTCAAGCGGGTCCAGTAACGTCTCCATTCATCCTAGCCCTGAAGATTTTAGCAGTCTCTATTTACTCGTCCTTCCCAATGGTGTCGTATTAGAGGCTCTTCAGGGTCAGGGGAATGAGACCCATCATTGTTACTGTATTTGGCATATGAATATGCCACGGGGAGCTTGCCAGGTTCTTCCCCACGCTGGCAGTAAACTCTCGGTAGCTTGCCAGGTTCTCCAAGAGGGAGAACTAGGCTATCAGATATCTCGCTTCTGGGAGCTTGGTTTTATAGTCTCTTGGATGTTGGCTGTTGATGGGATTACACGGCACCTGGGGCAGTTTCTGGGTGTGACTACCTAGCTACTGGAAAATGGGGAATCTGGATGGAAGAAGCCCAGTCCCAATCCGAGTAGCCTTGGAGATCTCGGAGCACCTGGGTTCCTCTGCCCGTTCCTTCATGCGTGAGGATAAAGGAATGTAATGTAATGTAATGTAATGTAATGTAATGTAATGTAATGTAATGTAATGTTGAAATATAAATATTAAGCCCCATATCTTGGTACATATTCACATAAAGATCCAGTACACCTACATTTTTCTTTTCAAATTTAAGTCACTGTTAATTTCATCTTTTGCTAAAACAGATTACATAGTTTATATGACATTGTGTTTCTACTTCTTATTTTTCAAAACTATTTCTAAAATGTTTTGCTGAAAAAATTGGTATTAGTCTTTTACTATATATTCTTATGCTCAAAAAATGGGGGGAGTGGGTAGAGAGAGAGGGAAAGAGGGAGGAGGGAAAGAGGGGTTATGGTACCAGCCATACAGGCGGGGTAGGTGGGGAGTGATGGGAAGGAAACTGGTGACACTGGTGCTGGGAAATGTACACTGGTGGAGGGATGGGTGTTGGAACACTGTATGACTGAAACCAAATCATGAAAAGCTTTGTAAGGGTCTATCACAGTGATTCATTAGCACTGTAGCACTGTCGTAGCACTGTCATCCCATTGTTCATCGATTTGCTCGAGTGGGCACCAGTAACATCTCCATTGTGAGACTTGTTGTTACTGTTTTTGGCATATTGAATACGCCACGATGGCTTGCCAGGCTCTGCTGTGCGATACTCTCAGTAGCTTGCTGGGCTCTCCGAGAGGGATGGGGGAATCGAACCCGGGCCGGCCGAGTGCAAGGCAAACGCCCTACCCACTGTGCTACTGCTCTAGTCCTACAGTGATTCAATAAAAAAAAAATTAAATAAAAAAAATTTTCGGGGGGGGCTGGAGTGATAGCACAGCAGGTAGGGCGTTTGCCTTGCACGCGGCCGACCCAGGTTCGATTCCCAGCATCCCATATGGTCCCCCAGCACGGCCAGGAGTAATTCCTGAGTGCAGAGCCAGGAGTAACCCCTGTGCACAACTGGGTATGACCCAAAAAGCCAGAAAAAAAAATTTTTTTTGACTGATAAAATTAGTCTACAGGCAAATTTGACCATACTACTTCATACTATCAGTTTACCACTCCTAAGCAAAACAGGTTGAGGAATTCAAAGAAAGTAGAATCAGATCATTAATTATGTTTACTTTTTTGTATCTACAGAGTAAAATCACTTATTCTAGTGAATACATTTCAGAGGATTAAAATAGAGGGATTTATTCATTTTGTTTCTGTTTAACACTGTACAATACTAATGCAGAAAGTACTACTAATCCCTGGCAGTGCCTGGGGAGTGGGGTGGGGGGAAATATTGTGCTAAAGATCAAACCTGGGGCTCCACCATAAAAGCATACACTCTAGCTCCACCATTAAAGCATACACTCTAGAGTTTCTAGTCCCAAGAAGACTTTGTTTTTATTCAGTTCTATTTTGTGAGAGATGAAGCACTACTGGAAATAATGAGATAAAACAAGTATAGTAAAAAAAGGCAATCAAATACACCACCTCCTACCTATCAACAGTGGAATTAATCCATCCTGTGTGCATGCACCATAGATCAAGATAGAACAGATAGGCCATAAAAGGTTCAACAAATAACATAAGATTGATATCTGTTTTCTGACTGCAACAGATTTATAAAATAAAAATATATTTATATATTCATTTAATAAAATTAATTTTATAATTTATATATAAAACATCAGTTATATTTAGAATTTTTTCTAAATTCTCCCAGTAGATGAAAATCTTATACTACTACTTTTTTTTGCTTGTTTTTTGGCCCACATTTGGGCCACTCAGGGCTTTTTTTGGGCTCTGAGTTCAGCGATCACTCCTGGTAGGCTATTTTAAAAGATATACCATAAACCTATAGTTATTACGAACTGTATTATTAGCATACAGAACAGAATTCAAAAGTAATTCCTTTCTCTGCCTCCACATAGACATGTTTGGTCAATTTATTTTCTGGTGAGGTCTTCCAGCTGTCCTAGGGCAATCAGGACCATACTTAGTGGTGCTAGGCAGGTGATGTGATGCCAGAGATCAATTCTAGGATACTGTGCATGCAAGTCATCCCTTTGACCTGTTTTCCTGGACCACAGTTTCATTTTTGACAACATTGTCAATGTAATTCAATGGGACAAAATAATTTAATTTTTGTGGTGCCAGGGATTGAACCCAGAATGTCAAGCATGCAAAGTACATGCTCTATTGGTGGGCCACATTCACATTTCATTAAAAAAAGTGTGAACCAACCACACTTTAAAATTTTTATTACATTTAATTTGAAGCACCATGATTTACAATAGATAGCTTTTCATGCATACAATATTCCAAAATGACACCTTCCACAGTGTCCATTTCTGTCCACCACTGCTAACCACAATTAAAAAAAAATTTTTTTTTTTAGCGAATCATCATGGGGTACAGTTTTTAGATTTTAGATTTACAGACTTTCGTTAATTTAGATTTCGTAATTACGTAAATAATTTCGTAAATTTAGATTTAGATTTACAGACTTTCGTGCTTGCATTTCAGCCATACAATGATCGAGTATCCATCCCTCCACCACTGCCCATTCTCCACCACCAATGATCCCAGTATCCCTCCTAGCCCTCCCACCCCCTCCCCCCCACATAGAGCAATGAAATAGCCACGTGTTTAAAACCAAATAAAATGTAGTTCAAATGAAAATAACTTCTATGCTTACACTAAAACAAAGAATAATTTGAGATATATCACAGATCTAGGAGCAAAAATTAAAAATTTTTAGGGCTGGGGAGATAGCTTAAGAGTCTGGATGATAAACTTCATGTGCAGGAGACCCAGGTTTAATCCCTGGTACCACATACTACACCAACCACAGCAGGGAAAGACCACCAAATGTGGACTAAAAAGTCAAAATAAACCATTTTTAGGAGAAAACAGGAAAATTTTTGCAATCATAAGAGTAAAATTTTTCCTCACTACACCAAACGAAAATGAAAATGCATTACTTCATTAGATTCAAACTTTTCTGATAGCAAATGATAACATTAAAAATGACTACAGGGCTGAGAGAGAGAGCTCCACATGGTAGGCTATTTTAAAAGATATACAATAGGGGCTGGAGCAATAGCACAGCGGGTAGGGTGTTTGCCTTGCATGCGGCCAACCCAGGTTCGATTCCAGCATCCCATATGGTCCCCTGAGCACCGCCAGGAGTAATTCCTGAGTGCAGAGCCAGAAATAATCTCTGTGCATCGCTAGGTGTGACCCAAAAAACAAACAAACAAAAAGATATACAATAAACCTATAGTTATTATGAAACTATTATGAAACTGTATTATGAAGCTATATTGTGCTTAGCAAGTGGGAGGCCCTGACACTAATCCCCACTCTCCCAGCACATTGTGGCCCCTAAGCATTGGTGAACCAGAGCACTGAACTGATCCTGGCTCTTGAACTTCCCCGGGGTGGCCTTATATAAGTAACTCAGGGTTCAGGGGCTCACATTAGGTTCTGAGTTCCATCCTTAGCATCTCATGACCAGCCCACCACCACCCCTCCATCACTAGGTGTAGCTCTGGTGGCCACCTGCACTGCTTCAACCAAAGAGCATCCATTACTGGGCCTTAGCACTGAACTATTAGGTTGCCTGGGTATCAAAGAATAGGACTTCTGAGTTCTGGGCACTGCTTTTGGGGAGCATCCTCCCCATCTCCCTCAAAATTAAAAGGGGCCAGGGAAACAAAGTGCTGGAGTGCTTAATTTGCATGTAGAAACCAGGGTTTAATCCCTGGCAATGCCATGATCCACTGAGCACTCCCAGTAGGGACCCCTGAACAATGGACTGAGGGCATCTCCAAGCACCATCAAATACTGCCCTAACTACTCCCCAACCTAAAGACCCAATAGCCCTCCCCCACAATTTCAAAGGAAATAAAAGTAAAGAGATTGGAAAAGATTTCTCGGGGGAGAACAGATAGTGTGGGTGGCTCTGGTAAATAGTTAAGATGGAATGGAAATGAGTATGACTATGCTTTAATTACTTCTAAGAAGCTTTTAAGGACAGTTATGTATTTTTTATGGCTTTTAGGGGGATTCAGCGGCTTAATTAGCAAATGAAATGAGATCTGAGTGATCTGTCTAAAACAGAAAAATAAGGAATGGGGCTGGAGCAATAGCACATCGGGTAGGGTGTTTGCCTTGCACGCGGCCGACCCGGGTTCGAATCCCAGCATCCCATACGGTCCCCTGAGCACCGCTAGGAGTAATTCCTGAGTGCATGAGCCAGGAGTAACTAACCCCTGTGCATCGCCGGGTGTGACCCAAAAAAAAAAAAAAAGGAATAACTGATATTCTGAGAAAACATGTCATTTGACAGTTAATTCATAAATTTAAATTAAAAATGCTTCTGATCAATAAATTGACACAGTATCTATAGTATCTAGTATTATATAAGCTATCTCAACCATATTCATTTTTTCTGGTGAAACCAAATAGAGAAGGAACATAAACTTTCAATGGAAAGTTTATGACAGTTTATGAAAGGAACATAAACTTTCAATAAAATTTCAACTTTCAATAAAAAAAGAAAAACAAGAGCATTAAACTTTGGCACTCCACAGATATCTCCAAGAAAAAGTGGCAACCCCTAAGAATTTTTTTAGAACTTATTTTCTGCAGAAAAGTGAGAAAATCCTTTTTAGAAATAATTTGGACCTACGTGAAGATGACTGAAAGTCTTAAGAGGGAGCTGAGAGATAGTATAGGTGTTAAGGCTCTTGCCTTGCATCCTGCCAACACAGTGTGACCCCTGGCTCTATATTTGTGAATCCCTATTAGGAGTAGAGAGCCAAGTCTTGAACAACCTGATGCTTGCCCTTCCCTCCCAAAAATAAAAGAAGTCTTAAGAGATGATGATGATAAATGTTAACATAATCAGAGGCAACCAATGTGACTTTGGGAAAAGTAATATGACATAAAGGACAGTTGGTTTGAAAGCTTAAACTGGAGCCAGAGCCACAGTACAGCAAGTAAGGCGCTTGTCTTGCACTCAGCCAATCCAGGCTGGATCCCCGATACCCCACATGATTCCCTGCATCCTCCCTGAGCCCGGAGCTAGGAGTTAGCTCAGGCACCGATAGCTGTCATCCCCCACTCCCCTCACCAAAAAAAGAAAGCTCAAGCTCATGTAGCTTCTAAGCACCATGACAGAGCAGACCAAACTGTTTCTTGTTTATCTTCAATAAAATAGCACAGTAGTAAAGTACATTTACCTTTGGATTCTTGCCTTCTTTTGCCAATAATGCCCGAAGTCTTTCTTGTGAAGGGGGTGCAATGAAGATAATATATGGTTTCAAGTCTGAATTCCGGAGTATCTTCAATGACTGAAAGAAAAGTTACTTTAGATCTTCAAAATAATTTTCTTCATTTAACTACTTTTTCTTTCTTTTTGTTTTTGGGCTATACCAGGAGATACTCAGGGCTTACTCCTGACTTTTGAACTCAGGAATTAGTCTTGGCAGGATGCCGGGAATAAAACCCAGGTCAGCCGCATGCATGGCAATTATCCTAACCATGGTATTATCATGTACTGTACTATTTAACTACTTGTATGCCTCCAAAGCACAAAAGAGATCGCAAATAAATAATAAGTTGGAATATAATAATATAATATTTAAAATACTGCCCATGAAGGGCAGGGAGTGCTCACGTGATAGAGCACAAGTATATGCAAAAGAGTTTGTTTTCCAGGTACTACCCTGAATCCCAACTGATGTGACCATATAAAAAACAACACTGCCCAAAAATAATTCCAAATATCTTTGTAACAATCCTAATACTCTTAAGATCCTATCATTCACTGCAAGAATATTATATAGTTTGGGCTGGAGCGATAGCACAGCGGGTAGGGCGTTTGCCTTGCATGAGGCTGACCCGGGTTCGAATCCCAATATCCCATACAGTCCCCTGAGCATCACCAGGAGTAATCCTGAGTGTAGAACCAGGAGTAACCCCCCCCCCAAAAAAAAGAATATAGTTATAAAACACGCATACATACACTACACTGAATTGCTGTTTTATGTAATGAAATTTAAGTGAATGATTCTGAAGGATGACAATTATATGTTGTTAAAACACCCTGCAACATGGCTAGATTCTGAAAGCCATGTTAAAAATCTGTTTTTGGGGTCACCTAGGTTAAGGCCCTTGCCTTACATGCAGTTGATTCAAGTTCAAATCTCTAGCACTGCATATGGTCCCTCAAGTACTGTCAAGCGTGACTCATGAGCACAGAGGCAGGAATAAGCCCTGTGGGGACCAACTCCCTGCTTCCGCCCCCTACCATTCTGGAGAATTTAGACATGTTAGTTATCCTACTACATGCCATGTATTAAACACAGCAAAATCAAATGGGAAATTTCAAAATATATGAAAAAGAAAACTGAAATAAAACATCCAAGGTAAGCAAACTCATTTTGAATTAGGAGATTCTTTGTCACCTAGCCTTTGCTAGTACATTACTTGATGTCTCTAAACTGAAGCACTCTACTATAAAGGGGCTCAGACGGGGAGGGCAGGTCCTTTTTTGGTTTGTTTTGGGCCCATACGTGGCGGTGCTCAGGGATCACTCCTGGCAGAATGAATATATGTGGTGCAGGTGGACAAGCATCTTTCCTACTATACTCTCTTCCAAACCTGGGGCAGTTCCTTTTTCCATAAAAAATTATCAAGGGTAAAGCACTTGCCTCAAAAGCATGAGGCTGTGAGTCAGATATGCTGTACCACATGCTGAGGTCCTGGCAGCACTGCAACCAAATGTGTGTGAACTAAAGTGTGCACACCTCAAAATCAAGCATCTGAAAAAAGTGTGTGAGCATCACAATGAAGTTTGTGTAACTTTAATTATTTCAACAATAACGAAGGGAAGGGGAAGAAAAAAAAACTATTACTAATTAGAATATTATGTTTAACTGCTCTCTGTTCTTTGACAAATCTGTCTAAACAATTTAAGAATTTTTAAGGAATTTAAACACATTTATGATTAAGTCAAATGTTCATAACTGGAATAATAGGAAAGGGTCTTTTCCTACTAAAAACAAAACACCTGTCTCAGGAGAGCTATTTCATAGACAAATTATCCTGTCTCTTTCCCCCTCCTTTGTTGGTGCTGTTGTGCTAATTGCTGAGGGTGATACACACAGGCTGTGGTGTTCACACACTTAGCTGCAGTGCTCTCTATATACTCCTGGCTGTACACTGGGGACTGCACACTCTACTGTGGTGCTACAGGTTCCAGATAGCAGAGCCTCAAGGATCACAGTCCATGCATGTAAGCAATGTAGGGATTGAACTCACTGTTTCAAGCTTGCTGGGTACATGTCTATGCCATGCCCTGATCCCCTTTCCTTTGTCTCGCTAATGATGACTGCCTACGTTTCCTGAGTTGACATAAGCAGCAGGCACCACCATATTAAGGCAAATTTTATGTTGAAGCTGCATATACTCTAGAAATAGAAATTTCCTAAAAAAAACCTTACATACCTCAAACATTATTTTATCTATCTACCAATCTATATTGGTATGGATTTTCTTCTCTGAGAAAACTGATTTTTGCTTTGTTCTTATATTTTGGTCCTGGAGATCAAAGCTAGCCATATTTTATTTGGCTAAGAATAAAAAAAGAAAAGAGAAAGAAAAAATAGTATGCACTCTACCAGTGAGCTATCCCCCCAGGTTCCACCTGAATAAAGTGAAAGATGTAGAAAGCTATCTTATTTCATGCAGAGAATCAGTAAGGGAAATACTATGAGAACTTAATTAGGCCCTGTGGTTCTTGTAGTTTCCACTACATTACTTTGCAAAAAAACTTTCACTAGCCTAAATTGAAATAGTTTTTTACCTGTGTACGGAGGCTTAAAAGGCATATTTTGCCAGAGTTGATCACTTGCCGCACAGAATCAATGCTGGTTCCATACAAATTTTTTTCAAATTCACCATGCTCAATGAACTTTCCAGCTGCTACATCTGCCTCAAATGCTTGTCGTGAAACAAAGTGATAATCTCTACCAGCTACTTCATGGTCTCGCCTACTGCGAGTGGTATCTAGATAAACAAATCAGGTAAAATTAAAGGGCATGAATCAGAGTGAGAGTGGTAATAATTCTAGTGGAAAAATTTTTGTAATAAGGGTAACAAAATACTAAACTGAGGATATATTAACAGCCTGCGTATTTAACATCTAACATGATTTTCATTTACACATTAAGAAACAAACAAAATGTTTTCAGCATTAGTATTATAGTAACTACATTTAATTACCATAATAACAGTCTGCACTTAAACTTTAAAACTTTATCTTGCAATACTACCACTCCTTTTTTCCTTAAGTTTTTTATCAGATATGATACAATAATTAAACAGAAGTTCTGTGTTCAAAGATTAAACCTAAATTTCTATTTTTTCCATCAGTTAAAAGAGCCAGGAGCTGATTTTAAAAAGTCCAAAACAATTAATTACCATACTTAGGAATAATTAAAATTTCTCAAGAATGACTATTTTTCTGAAAGTTCCCTCCCAATTTGTTAAAGAACAAAGTTCTTTAACAATACTGTTTTGAGGAACTGGATAATAATTTCCATACATATAGTTGATTCTCCAGGTGATAACTGAAAAGCACTGGAAAATGAGAATGCTTCCAAACTTACGAGGAACTGCAGATGCAAAGCGGTCTTTTTCTTTATTCATGAGTCTCTGACGCAGTTCATTCTGGCCACAGTTCTGTGGACCAATCAAAATGATTGGCCTTTTCCTATTTGCTGGCTGATGATAAAGTGACATTTCTTCATAAGTTAAGATCTCCTCATTGTCATAATCTTTGAAGAAGAAATGTAATAAATACACTTAATAATAATTAAAAAGCTATATACAGCTGAAGATCTCTATCTTGAAAAACTGGGTCTAAATAGAGAAAACTGGGTCTAAATAGAGAATCCTCTTAAAATAGCTTGCTATCTTCTCAAGAATTGGAAATGTATTTAAAATGATTAATTTTTTTATATAATAATAATATAAATGGGTAATATTACATCAGGAATATTTTCTCATGTTATTATATTCTTGCTATGTACTATGAAAACAAACTGGACAACATAATCATTCCAAAACTTCTTATTCCTTTTCTTGTAATACTGTGAATGTTTTAAACAATATAATCATATTGATTCTTACATAAAATAATTTGCAGGTAATGCTTTAACAAAGGAGTACTAGAATAAATAGCTAAGAATAGTTTATCACTTTTGTAAAATAGGAGACTATTACTTTGCTTAGTGTATTGAAATTTTTAAACAATTAGGCTAAAACAATGTCACATCCTGATGCTCGGGGGACCATATGGGAAGCGGGGACTGAATCCAGGTCAGCTGCATGCAAGGCAAAGGTCCTACCCACTGTACTATCACTCCAGCCCTGTATTGGGCTTTTAAGAATCGGATAATATATATGCTGAGCACAGTTGCTGACACAGACAATTGTAAACAATGACTACAACTAGAATTATCAGAGAAAACTAGAATATCTTGAAAACAAAGTCATACCTAGCTATATGTACTTTCTGCATTTGATTACTTTAGGTGGGGATATTAATGCTAACCACAAGTTATGATTCGAGAGGTATAAAGTATGGTCGGTGAGGTGACATTACTAAAGCCCATAATCCAGATGACATTACAACTGTTAGGAACAAAGGTAAGTGATTAGCTGCCTGCCATTTCCTCATTCCTATTGTTTCTCCTGACTGGAAAAGAACAAAGATGTGTACCCAGACTTTCCTGGTCATGAGTCCCATGAGAGGTAGGAAATCATCTTAGTCTTGCAAGTACAAATCATAGCAAAGTAGAAGCTCAAATTATATTGGTTCATTTCTAGTCCAACTATATACTAGCTGTAAAAACTTAAACAGGTCATTTAATATGTGATCTAGAAACCAGAAACCTATAATTTTTTATTTGCTATTGTTTAATAGTCCACCAACAGTAGAGCCCAGGAGCGACTCCTAGTACACTGTTTGGGGGTATGCAAGGGATCAATGAACCTGAATTTCCTACATGCAAAGCATGCACACTAATGCCTTGAGCTTCTTCTCTGGCCCTTAGTCTGTAATCCTTAAAGAAAAAATTATTTTTGTTAATAGTTTAGGAAGAGGAGTACTACAGTTTAATCTTTTAATTAGCTTACTGTAAGAACTGAAGTGCATGAAGGCATAACCATATGCTTTAGAAAATTAATGTTCCTGAAATAGAGAAGCCATTATAATGCTAATTACTAATAAAAACAGTAATGAAAATAACATTATTACAAATATAAGACCTTCCTTTTCCAAAAAGCTCTTCCCAATATAAAATGTGAACTCCTAATTGTATTAATTCGACACTGACAGCATTTACATGTGGGAGACTATGTGTTCCCTATTTCAATGTTCATAGAGTCCTCCCTGGATAAAACAAGTTTAGCTTAATTTAGACAATGAAGGCTGCAAATGTGTGCCCAGGCAGGAAATTTCCTGCTAAAATAGACTGCCATGACTTTGATACTATACATTAAAGGACTTACTAATTATCATTCTTTGGCCACAGCTATGCAAATATCCTCATCTTTGCTCTTAATGTACCTGCTTACTGTTCTCAATGTAATTTAAACACTGTTAAACAATGGTTCACATGCCTGGAGCCAGAAAGCCAGAGCTGGGAGCAGAAATTGTATTCAATAAATCATCACCCTATCCTCTTGTATGGGAATAGCTTGTCACCTGGGAGGTCACTATCATATTGTCTGCAACTGAATGGAAGTCTAAAGTGCCAATCTGAATGGCTTTATTGTGATAAATCTGATATATTGACTTCAGATTTGCAAGTTTTCTATAGTATAATAAAGGTTAAGAGCCAAATCAATTCATTTTGTGTGTTTCAAAAGATGAAGAAGCAGGTATTACTCAACCATGTAAATAGAACAGGATTAAAGATTCAGTAACAATGTTCTTAGGTGATCTATCAATGATATTAAAGGAAATAATCCCAACACACCACATTATCCCAGGTAGATGGATCTCTGGGCTGAGAACTCTAAGACCTTCCTGGAATGGGGGTGGGTAGATTCCCCTCTCAGTCAGAAGGCTAGATTTATAAGAAATTAGTTACTGGGTCAGGGATGTGGTTCCAGTAATATAGCACTTGCCTGGCAGGTGTGAGGCCCTGGGTTTAATCCCCACACTGTATAGCACACCCCATATCCCTCTCTCCAGAACTGCCCCCAGCACTATCAGGGATGTATCCAGTTCCCCATAATAAATGTTTATTAGAAATTAGATGACAACAATGTTGAACTAAGTTAATAGGTGAGATACACACACACACACACGTATATAATAGCAAGCGTCATCACTGAGGTATAACAGATTGTGTTCACTATTACTAGAGCCTCTGATTTCAAGAATTTTTTAATGCAAGCAATAAATGAAAATAAAACATTTTCAAATGTTTCAAAAGAGAACATTTGTCTCATATCTGTAGATTTCAAATTTTGTGAAATGGGTTGCCTCTGTAATAGGAGGTATTGAGAAAAAAGCTTTTTACTTAAAAATACTGTTAGAATTTGTTAAAAGCACTCATTAATTTCACATATATACATAGCTTAGAAAAATTAGAGAAATTATCAACATAACACTATAATACTGAATTTCATTTGAAATTTTTCTTCTCAGCATTCTAAACAATGTATTTCTCGAAGAGTTTAAAGAGAAAAAAAAAATTCTGCTAAATGACTTTCTGCGATAGTGCAGCAGGTAGGGTGTTCACCTTGCACACGGCCGAACCAGGTTCGATTCCTCCACCCTCTTGGAGAGCCTGGCAAGCTACTGAGAGTAACTTGCCCGCATGGCAGAGCCTGGCAAGCTACCCATAGTGTATTGGATATGCCAGAAACAGTAACAAGTCTCACAATGAAGATGTTACTGGTGCCTGCTTGAGCAAATCAATGAGTAACGGGATGACAGTTACAGTGAAATGACTTTCTGAAACATGTATAGTATATGTGTTTACATGGATATAAGGCAAATTAGGACTAGAAATAAAACTCTGACAGTAACAACTTACATTTTTCAAGTCCTGTATTTAAACTTTAGATTTAAGTCTAGCTATGTAAGACAACAGAACTTACCATCATTTTTATTGGCATTATATAAAACCTTTTTTCTTTTCTTTTTATTTTTCTTTGCACACCACAGTTTTCCTGTTGAAGAAACATAATGATAAAATATTTTGTTTTGAATGAAGTAGCATTTTTTCAAATTGAAGCACTTACAATAACATTCTAATAAAACTTATATACATTTATACTAGTGAGTAATACACTTAGGTGTAACTGCGATGTGTGTGTGCAGAGTGCTCTTGTTTACGTAAGGAACAAATTTACAGTGGGGTATACTGAGTAACTGTTTTTCTGGAATAAGGTAGGTCTATAAATTTGGAACTTCTTATATATATATGTTACCGACAGCACAACTACATGTATTTTCAGGGAATGATTTATGATTTTTCATTAATCCCATATTAAGACTACTTTTAACATTCATTTGCATTCTTTACTCAAATTCTTTTTCTTTGCTATCCTTAGATAATCAATTTTTCCTAAGATGATTTCACATCATTCTTAACATTTTTATCATTCTTAAATTTTCATAAGTTATAAATCATATGTAAATTTAATCATCCTTCCAGAAGGAGACTCAGAAAAACTCATTAATGTTAAATATAAATGTTCAACCTGATTTTTCTGGCTCCTTGTCTTCTTCGATGGTTTGCTTCATGGCTTCCCTTTGCTGTTGAAAACTTTTCCCTTATGAGCAAAAAGAAAAACAGTTAAATATTAAAGATTAAAACATAGAGGATTTTTCTAAAAAAGGGGAAAAATATCAGAAGTAACAACTACTCTTCATTTATATTCCTATGTCCTGGTATTCATTTGAATATTTAGTTATGATTATAAGCTTTCAAACTGTTTATTTTTGGGTCACACTGGCTCAGAGGTCACTCCTGGCTCTGTACTCAGGAATTATTCCTTACAGTGCTTACAGTGCTACGGGATACTGGGGATTGAACCTGGGTCGGCCACATGCAAGGCAAGCACCCTACCCTTTGTACTATTGCTCCAAGCCCTAAACTTGCAAATTTTTTTTTTTTAACTTTTTGAGTCACACCTGGCAATGCTAAGGTATTACTTCTGGCTCTGCAATCAGGAATTACTCCTGGCGGTTCTTGGGGGCCATACAGGATGCCGGGGATCTAACCCAGCTTGGCTGTGTGTAAGGCAAACGCCCTACCCGCTCCAGACCCCCCCCTCCCATTTTTTTTTCTTTTTTTCTCATTTTGGGTCACACCCGGTGATGCTTAGGGGTTACTCCTGGCTCATGCACTCAGGAATTACTCCTGGCGGTGCTCAGGGGACCATATGGAAGGCAGGGAACTGAACCCAGGTTGGCCACATGCAAGGCAAACGCCTACCCACTGTATTATCGCTCCAGCCCCTGCCCCCCCCCAAATTTTTAAGTACTAAATTTAATCTCAATCTCAATCAATCCTACAACTTATGTTAATAGTATATCTATTAGAAAATATATACGACAATTCTGTTAAAAAATTATTATTTTTTTCTTTTTGGTTGTCTGTTAAAAAATTTAATAGTTCAATTTTTCAAAACTTTTACTGAATTTCAATTTACTACATGAAAAGAATAATGCTGGATCTTACAATGGTTCTGAGTACTTAGAATTACTTCAAAATTAATCCAGGAGATAACTTAAAAAAAAAAGATATATAAACATTCATCACTATTAAATTCTAAATCAACATTCAACACATCCCCTTGCATTTATCATCCTCTACTCCCTCTTCCCCCCCATTTTGGAAATCCTATGTATTAATGTATTAATTAATTAAATCAATCTTTTACTTAAATCTTCAAATTACTAAAGTCTCAAGTAAATTAAAAACATTTTTCAAAAAAATTAAAAAGGGCTAGATTGATAGTATAGTGACTGGGTAGAGCGCTTGTCTTTGATCTCTGACACCACATACAGTTCCTGGAGCCCATCAAGAGTGATCCCTACGCTCAGTCAGGAGTAAGTCTGAGCACAGCCAGCTGTGGCAACAAAACAACAAAAAACAAACACAAAAATAAACCCCCAAAAATCTCTCTCTCACACTCATACACACACCTTATTTTTCTCTTCAGGATTAAGATTATAACATACTAAAATGTTTTAAAACATTAAAATGCTTTAAAAATTTTTAAAACAATTTGAGCCACACCTGGTAGTGCTCAGGGAGCTACTCCTGGCTTGGTGCTCAGGAGGTGATGTTAGTGCAGGAATAGAATTTGGGCCTCCCACATTTAAAGCATGTGTACCAGCACTGCAAGCTGTTTCCTTGAACATAGTTTTTGGGGATCTGTGGCATTCTGTGATGTTATACATAGAGAGAACAACTCTAACATTACTTTAATTTTCTATTTTGGGGCTACACCTAGAAGCGCTCAAGGATTGTTCCTCTGTGTTATCACTTCTGGAGATGTCTGGGGGAACCATACGTGGTTCAGGAATCAAATCCAGGTCAGCAGCATGCAACACAAGCAATCTACCCACTCTACTACCTCTCTGGCTCCAAAATACATTATTATTATTATTATTATTATTATTATCTGCTTTTGGGGTCACACCTGGCATTGCACAGGGGTTACTCCTGGCTCATAAACTCAGGAATTACTCCTGGTGGTGCTCGGGAGATCATATGGGACGCTGGGAATTGAACCCAGGTTGGTTGTTTGCAAGGCAAATGCCCTATCTGCTATGCTATTGCTCCAACCCCTCCAAAATATATTATTTTGAAATATTATGTTAATTTCTTGTTTCACTCAGAAAATCATCTTTTAGAAGGGAGTCACAGTAAATGCTACAATCCTTAGACAATTTCCTCATCCCGACTACAGTTTTATGTTACATAATATAGTGTATATATATATATATATATATGTATATATATTTATTATTAGATATAGGACTGGAGCAATAGCACAGCAGGTACTGTGTTTGCCTTGCACGCGGCCGACCCAGGTTTGATTCCTCCATCCCTCTCGAAGAACCCGGCAAGCTACTGAGAATATCCCACCTGCACGGCAGAGCCTGGCAAGCTACCCATGGCGTATTCGATACGCCAAAAACAGTAACAAGTCTCACAATAGAGGTATTACTAGTGCCTGCTCGAGCAAATCAATGAACAACGGGGTGACAGTGCTACAGTGCTACAATACCTACATTATATACATGTATAATTATACATCGTTCTGGTTCCCTATATTGTTGCTGTGATGATACGATCATATACATGCTTGCTGTGGTGCTCACTGGGAATTACACACCTTAGATGCAATACACACACATACACCTAACTGTACTGTGAGGAATGCACACTTTGTTAGTGGGTTGGGGAACCTAATTGGAGAACTGCTGGGATTAGATTGAGTGTATATAGATGGTATTTGGGATCATTTTACAGCTTCCATTGAGCCACTCCCTAGATCTCTAACAGCTGATATTTATTTATTTTTAAAATTTTTATCAGTGAATCACCATGAGGTACAGTTACAGACTTATAAACTTTCATGCTTGTGTTTCAGTCATACAATGGTCGAGTGCCCATCTCTCCACCAGTGCCCATTTTCCACCACCAATGGTCCCAGCATCTCTCCCAGCACTCCCACCCTGTCCCCTCCACCCCACTCCGCTTTTGTGGCAGGGCATTCCCTTTTGCTCTCTCTCCTTTGGGTATCATGGTTTGCAGTAGATGTATTAAGTGGCCATCATGTTCTGTCTATATCTACTTTCAGCCCACATCTCCCATCCCAAACGGGCCCTTCTAGCACCCTTTACTTAGTGGTCCCTTCTTTATCTGAGCTGCCTTTTCCACCAGCATTCAAGGCCAGCTCCTAACTTTTGGAGTAATCTTCCTGGTACTTATCTCAACTGTTCTTGGGTGTTAGCCTCCTATTCTAACAGCTGATATTTAAACAATGTTTTCATGCCCTTCTTTTGCTTTTTGCTGTTAAACCCATTACTTACAATCAAATCAATTTAAATCAAATTTTACAGATAAATCTTTAAAAAAATTTTAAGATCCTTTGACTAGGTTCCAAAATGTTATAAAAAAAACACAAAATTTAAAAAAAGTTACAAAAGAATCTTAGAAAAATCTGCCTCAGGAACAAGTTTTAGCAAAAACTATTTAAAAAAAATTATTTAACAGTACCTAGATTTTAAACAATTAAGTACAAAGTGGTATAACAGATGTACGAAGATTATAATACTATGGATATTATAAAATTAGGGAACACAGAAAAATATTTTATATTTTTGTATAAAGTATTAATGTACATGCTTTAAAGTATAAAAGAGAAACTAGTACTAAGCTTACACATGCAGAGAAAACAATATCTGCTGAATGAATAAAACTAAATTGTTTTTAAAAGTATTTTATTATTTTTTCTTTGGCTCTAATTTTCTTACCTATACCCTCATCCTAGGAATTATAGAAAGTTTATAAAAAATTATGCCTATCCTGAGTGCAGAGCCAGGAGCAACCCTGAGCATCGTTGGGTGTGACCCAAAAGGGAAAAAAAAATTATGCCTAAATCAGGATCAAACTATATTATCATCTTCTCCCTTAATATTTAGTGTCCTTGGGGCCAGAGAGGTAGTACAGCAAGTAAGGGACTTGCCCTGAATGTGGACAACCCAGTTCAATTGCTAGTGCTCAACGCCTCTCCCACCCAAAATTTATAAAGTTAGGTCCAATATGAGCAAAGTTTTCACATGGTCTAAGCTAAAGAATCTTCTTTAGTGAAAACTTTGAAGTACCCTATTTACCCACCCTAAGATACCTTAGGAATGATAAAATTAGTTGTCCTATTGTCCTTTTTTCTTTTTGTTTTGCCACACCAAAGATACTGAGGGATTATTTCTAGCTCTGCACTCAGGAATCATTCCTGGCAGTGTTCAGGGGACCATAAGGGATGCCAGAGACTGAACCCAGGTTGGTCATGTGCAAGAAAAGTGACCTACCCACTGTATTATTTATTCATCCCCCTTATTTTTAAAAAAGATGCCTTTAACAAATTTCTACTTGAAATCAAGTTTGTGCCTTATAGGCACAAAACAAGTATTGAACTCATTAAAACAGATTTGGAAAGGTTGATGTTTGTAAGTCCAAAAAAATTAGCCACATTTCTGTTCAAGATACAAACACAATACAAGAAACAAACTATATGAATAAGTAGTTATACATTTGGCTATGCTCAGAGTGATTGTCAGTGGTGCTCAGGGAACAATGTGGTGGCAAGAATCAAACCTAAGGCAGTGTTCTATAGAGCCCAGCTATATTACTTTTTTTTCTTTTTGGGCCATACCCAGCAATGCTCAGGGGTTACTCCTGGTTCTGCACTCAGGAATTATACCCGGCGGTGTTTGGAGGACTATATGGGATGCTGGATATTGAACCCAGTTGGCCGTGTGCAAGGCAAACACCCTATCCACTGTACTTTTCTCTCCGGCCCCACTATCTTACTTTTTAAAAAGCAAGGAACGATGATGACATTTTCTCTGATGAGGCTGGTACTTAAAAATATTCTTTAGCTATATTTTAATTATCTACTTTCTACTCCATTGTCTCTTACCTGGCACAAGCCCAGCTAGAGGTTGATTATCTTCATCTCCTTCCCTGTAAGCCTGCCACCAATTTGGATCTTCTTGACTGATCACATGAAGAATATCCCCTTTTTGAAAAGAGAGACCTAACTCCCGACATGGAACGTAAGGGTCATCAGATGGGTCATAGTCAAAATGAGCTTTTACATGGATCTAAAAAACAAAACGATTAATCATAAAATAATAATGGATGAAATAATAACAATGAAATGATATCAATATCTGAGCTGAAAGAGAACATTAAGTTATGTAATAGTATTTGGGGATTGCGCTTTCTCAGACTCTTTTGTTCTGAAATATTTTAGTTATTTTCATGTTGATGATCCCAAACACATTTTTAGGAGGATGAAAAAACACTGTACTGCTGGCAACTGACAACCTGAAGCAGTAACAGACCTTATGAGATGCAGAAAGAACTGAATCCTTCTACTCCTGACTTCTGAAAATGATGCTTCAATAAGATGAACAAGATTCAAAATCTCCATATAACCATTATCAGGAAAGTTAAGACATTAAACCTCCTATATCTGTAATCGATGCTCCTGTCAGTTTTGCTGGTGCCATCGTCCCTTCCTGACTAAACGTACATCTAATGGAAAAACTGTATTCATAGAGTATTTCTGCTACATTGAAATTTCAGATTTGTGGTCAATGAGCCCAGAAAATGATTGACAGCTGAGAATTTTATAATTTTGAGACCTTTTCTATCACTGTGATATTTGGATTTTCTTAATTCTTTTATCCTCACTATAAATACACTGCTACCATAATAATAATAATAATATCCTGTCTCAAAATTGTTTTATGAGAGGAAATATTTTTATTCTACTGAAAAAGGTTCAGGAATTAACTATTATAAATCAATGACAACACTATGAAATTTGACTAAATATTCCTTAAAAGGGTATGTCCTCCATTATAAGTTAAAATAACCAAGAATTTCAGTCTCAAAATAATTTTGCTTGACGGTACCACTAAAGAATACGTTGTTGAGGCTGGACTGATAGTGGGTAGAGCGTTTGCCTTGCACTCAGATGACCCGGGTTCAATTCCCAGCATCCCATATGGTCCCCTGAGCACCGCCAGGAGTAATTCCTGACTGTGACCCAGAAAGCAAACAAAAAAAACCAAAACATTATTTTCAATTTCATTAAATATTTTACTGGTTATAATAAAAAGGAAATCTAAATTCTAATAAACAAAATTCAAAAAAATCTGATTATTACCAGCACCTCAGAAGCCCTACCTCATTCCCTTACAACCACTAGCTATGTCTGGCAAAGGCCATAGACCTAGACATAGCCTTCTCACCATTTATTTAATTTTTATTTAATTTCCCTCAGACTAAAACTTCCAGAGATGTTAGGGTACATTTAAGAGGCATATATGTAACTTTTATTCAAGGATCCTGAAGAAAATAGAGTCTGAAAGTCTGACAAATGGCATAAGAATTCAATTTTGAAATCAGAGAGACAGCCCAGGGTACTGAGCTCATCTTTTGGTATAGTACTTGGGGAACCAAATAGTTCTGAGAATCAAACCTAATGCAATCTGAATTTTGGGTAATAATGAAACTACCAATTCACTGACAGAACTAATGTACCAATCTTAAGCAGGATGCTGCTAGTATCAAAGCTTTTCTCAACTGTCTATTCTCTTTTCTCCCTAAAAACTCAGGACTCTTGGAGTTAGGAAAAGCTAAAACACACTGGGCTGAGGCCTGGAGTTTGAAAGGTGTGACAACCTCTCCTTTGAACCTTAGGAATATCCCTTTATTGGTAACAACTCTAGACATGTGGCAGGACAGTACCAGTCAGTGGAGATCAAGCAGTAGAGCCCTCTCTATTCATTACCATACTAGGAACCATATCACTGATGATGCTTCTCTGCTATTTTTTAGTACATGCAATATATGGCCATGAGCAGCTGTTCCATGTTACTCATGTTACTCAATAATGCATGCCTGCTTTTCCCTTTCATGAATATTCAAGAGCTACTAGGAATATGTTTAAATAGTTACATTATTCTAGCTTTAAAATTTGTGCTACAGACTACACTGGCGGACAGTCTTCACAACTTAAGCTGTTTTATTGCCATTAAAGGCCTTCTTCTCTGTTTAGTCATTTTATGTTTTTTTCAGATGACAACAGTGATTTGTCATTACAAACAGAAATTACGTGTTTGTGGATGGGGGAGTGAGGAAATAAGTAAACTCTGTACTTTGTTTAATTTTGCTGTGAATTCAAAAAATCCTCAAGATTTATGGATTTAAAAACAAAGTAAACAGTAGCATCAGAAATTAAATAGGTATAAAAAACAATCACTTACAACTGTTTCCTTGGCAGGAGGAGGTTTAATCTGTTGACTGGGAATCAGAACAAATGTCAAAGTACCATGCATATCAGACTGTAATAGAAAGATTAGGTTTTTTAAAATTCCATGTTTATGAAAATATCATCCCATGATCTTGTAACTGATGTTCCCTAAACTAAACTATTCTAGAATATGTCAGTTATACTTTAACAAAAATCAGTATCTCAGAATACATGTAGTTTGAACTATATGAAATGATCACAAATTTTCCTTAATATCTGACAAAAAAGGCTCTCTGACTATAACAGCAATGTTCAACAAAACTTTCTATAATGATGGAAGTATTCCATATTTACACCTAGTATGACAGCCATTGGATACAAATACTATTGAATATTAAATAATTAACTGAAGATAATAAAAATGTAATAAAAATCATGAGGCATGGATTTTTGATTTTTTTCTCTAGTAGATAACAAAGTCACTCAACAAATACATATTACATGAATTAATGAATTTTATTAATAGTGATTTCAGAGACAATATGACTAGTAGCTTAAAAAATTTAAGTATCAGACTTAAGGCTCCAAAATGAAATTCTAATCATATTATAGAAGTAATTCTGTTAATAAGATAGTCTATAAGTTAAGTATCTTAAAACTTTTAGAATATTTTAATCTAATAACAAAAAAAAATTTTTTTATGAATTTATCAATTATTCTTATTTCTGTGTCAACTTACCAATAAGTCAAAAACTTCATTGACATCTTTCCCCCGAATTTCAATGCCATTAATCTCCAGAACTTCATCTCCTTCATGTAATAGGCCACTTTTTTCTGCAGCACCTCCTTTAACTATCCGACTAATGATGACAGAATCCATTTCATTACGAACTGTAGCTCCCTTAAAATAGAATATTCAGTAACTGACTATAAAATAAAGCATTCATACTAAGCACTTGTTTTAAAAATTTATTTTTGGGGCATACAGGCAGGGTTTGAGGGACCATATAGTGTCAGAGATCAAATATGGGATTTGATGTTTCTTTATACAAAGCATATGCTCCAGCCTGTTGAACTATCTCTCTCTTACCCCAGTCTTTGTATTTCTTCCTTTTAAAATTATTATTGTTTTTAATCCAATAATAGCAGTCTTTAACTACCTTAATAAAATTTATTTACAAAACCGAAAGGTAGAGTACTCCTGGATCTGTTCTGAGGGATCACTCCTGGCAGTGCTCATGGAGTACCAGGGCTCACAACCATGTTAGTCATGTGCAAGGCAAGTGCTGTGCCCATTGATCTCTGGGCTCTACAATATCACCTATCTTCTATCACACTAGATGAAGTGTTTTCCTTTTTTTCTTTCTTTTGCCTCTTTGTTGTAAGTTGCTTTCCAGCTTCCGTTTTCCACAACACTAAGGTCCAGTTTGTAAGGTCCTACTTCCTGTAGCACTTAATACTTGCAAAAGTATCTTGTAAATTTTCATAAAAGAATTTTTGGTATACTCCAGTGATCTGTATTCATTTACTTAGCACTTTCATTGGGCTTGTATTCTCAGAAGAACATTTATCCAACAAATCTACAATATTTTCTAATTTGAAGTCTCTAACATAGTTATGATCTTTCAAATTATCCTTCCACAAGGTCACTGGATCATGCAATAATCAAGTATTCTGAGCTGATGGAACTATCCTGGCCATGGGATAATCAGTTTCCATTTATTTTTTTGGTTGTGCCTCTCCAGCTGCTGCAAACTGTTCTGCAAGGTTTCTCTTTACAGAACCCTGTCTTCCACCTTGAGCTAAGGCTCAGCACTTCCTGATCTTCCTACTTCTTTTGCTGACAACTTGACAGACAGTGCCAATCCTATTACCTACCAATAAGCTATTACTTTATCAAACTATAGATAAGAAAAGATGATAAAATTTTCTTAAATGAGTAAAGAAAATAAGATGATAAATCCAAAAAATTAACCTAAAAAACCTCCCTCAGAAATCTAAAGATGTTTTCATATAACATATATAGAAATTGGGGGTATGATGCCAGCAGGTCAACCTGTACTTGTGGGGTGAGTGCATCAACAGCCTTATGGTGCCCTCAGACTTCCAGATACCCCAAAATTGCATGTGTGCCTTTGGTCAGACCCCAACAACTTGGGGCCAAGTTTACCAAAAAATTAAACGGCCAAAAGTTAGGTATGTGGGAGACACACCCACAAAACACCTCCGGGCTCAGCTATAGATTGGAGGCAAGATGGTGCCAATACCGCCCAAACTCCTCGTGGTCTCCCAAACCCGGCTCATCATCTCGCCTTAGACAACGCGCAGCTCAGCACACCAGGCATGGAACTCTATGCATGATCCCTGCTGGAACTCTAAGCGTGATTCTTGATGGACATTGCCGGCTGTTTTGCAAGATTTGGATAGAATAGCGTTGGTGTGGCTGGGCCAAGTTATAGCACCTTCTGACACAGAGCCCTGGCAGCAGTGTGCACAGTGGCTCATCCACTGTGGGGTGCTGTCAGCCAACCACGGGGTGATCTGGGACTCGGCGCAGGTGTTTGAGTTGGCACAGATCCTCCACAAGAGGGTCCTGCTCTGCCAGCTGCTCAACAACCTCCGGGCACACTCCATCAACCTCAAGGAGATCAACCTGAGGCTGCAAATGTCCCAGGTGCTGCCCAGAGATAAAGGCAGGTGTGTGTATGTCAGTGTGCAGATTGTTACAACATGCCAGTCAACCAAAAGCTTACATTTGGTAGACTGGAAACACCTGTAAAGGCGATTAGAGGCCACCCCAAAAGCCTCCGTCCCTCTTGGAGAGCCCAGTAAGATACTGAGAGTATCCCGCCCATATGAGCTACCCGTGGCGTACTCGATATGTCGAAAACAGTTCCACCGACAGTCCTCATTCCCATGATCTGCAAAGAGTCCCTAATATGCCATCAGGCTACACTAGCACGAGACAGGGACAAATGGAGATGTTACTGGCACCTGCTCGAGCAAATTGATGAACAATGGGATGACAGTGATACAGTGATATAGAAATTCATCTATAGAATCTCAGATGAGAGATACAGAACACTTACCAAAGGAATATCTCGAGCCTTTTCTATACGAACTATTTTTACAGTTTCTCCTCCATACTGACCAATGCTCTCATAGACTCTCTCATCTGTAATGGGCTCCAGCTGCATTTCTTGCTCAGCGACCTTATCATGAGCCAGTAAAAGTGCCTATTTCAAAGAGATCATAGCATTTAAAGTATCATTTATTTCAATACAAGGATTTAACTTAATCACTTACATTGTATTCTAGTCTTTAAAGCTTTAAAAATAGTACGGTAATTCCTTCAGATCTATTTCAAACTTTTCAACGTAAGAATAGATAAAATTTCATTCCTCTACAGTTATAACCATAATAAAAAATATGGTAGAGATAAGTTGGGATATTATAACTATGTTTTGGGATTGTTTATAAAAGTCTAAATGTAGCTTACGGGCCTTATAAAAACATAATTAATTATAGTATCAATACCGTAGACAATCAAAGCAAAAAGTACCAAGAAGGGAGAAATTTTGTGAAAAATAATTACTTGTTTTAAAAAATATATGGTTCTCTTAACTAGTATCTAAAGAATATGAAAACATTAAGTTGAAAGAAACTGGCATTCTACATTAATAATTACAATATTCACAATAGTTAAAACATGGAATCAACCTATATGCCTATTAACAGAGGACTAAATAAGAATCTAGGGTACATATATTAAAGGGAATGCTACTGACATTAAAAAAATTTTAGATAGATGAAATTGTCCCCTTTGGAACAAAATAAATGGACCTTAAAGTGGTTAAGTGAAATAAGAGAAACTAAAGCAAATGAACTGGCAAAAAGCCAATAAGACTTCTAGACTCTATGAAAACTAGCGGTGGTTACTTTAGGGAAGGAAAGAAGACGGGAAGAATATGTAGTCTTTTTCAGGAGTGAGAGTGATGAGAAATTTAAGCATGTAGAGGTGTGAAATTCCACCTGAAATCCCATACAGTAATCCAGTTATTTAAAATGACCACTTTGGCTAATCAGAGTATGTCAGTCAGTATTCAGCAGGGTTACTAAATACTTGAAATATGGCAAGTTAGAACTGACATGTTCTATAAACAAGTACATCTTACATTTGAATTTACATCTACATTGTATATTTGAATAAGTCATGTTAATATATTACAAAAACAAGAATAATAATTAAATATAAAAGTATTTCAAATATTTAAGTAGGGGCTGGAGCAATAGTACAGTGGGTAGGGTCTTTGCCTTGTACATGGCCAACCCAGATTTGATCCCTAGCATCCCATATGGTTCCCTGAGCACTGTCAAGAGTAACTCTTGAGTGCAGAGCCAGGAGTAACCCCTGAGCATCCCTGGGTGTGAGGCAAAAAAGCCAAAATAAATAAATAAAATATTTAATTAAAATCTTTAACTCCATAATAACTATTTTGCCATGGGTTGTACAGAATTAAAAACAGATGAGATGTCTGAGGTTTCTTCTAGTCTTAGAGCTTTAAAAGAAATAAGGAAAAATGCTAGGAAAGCCACAAATATAATGCTCTGTCATTTTTATACCTGAATATGTGGAGCATTCAATAAGGTAGTTAATTCTTGTCCTTCTTTCTGGTGGACTGGCTTCAAAATAGTTTGTACCTAAGAGAGAAATTAGTTTCTTGGTTAGAGGAAATAGCATCAGCATCTATATAAACTTTTATTTTATCTTTCGTTGTTTTTTGGGTATCACACCCAATGATGCTCAGGTGTTACTTCTGGCTCTGCATTCAGGAACTACTCCTGGTAGTGCGTAGGGGTCTATCTGGGGTGCTGATAGCGTGCAAGCAAGCGTCAAGTGCTCTACCCACTGTTCTATCTCTCCAGCACTTTGCTTAATTTTAATAGGTGTATTCATAAAAGCCACTTAAAAGATTAAAAAGAATCCTAAGAAAATAACTAATGTTCTTATTTTAGATTTCAATATTGTTATTACAGTTAACAACAATACTCTTTATTTAAAAAAAAAACCACCAGATAAGACTTTAATATCTATGCTTACGTCCTACATTTTCCTTGAAGTATCTCCTCCCAACATATGACAAAACAGCCTAAGAAACACATGGGGAAGAAATTCTGTTCCAACGGCCATTTTGCTATTTAACATGTTTTAAATCATGTTTCTACAACTGTATGTAAATCAGTTAGGACAGTTAGGATAGCGAAGGGACCAGTATGACAATAATAGTTAGAAATGATCATTCTGGACAAAATCGAGTGTTGAAAGTAGGTACAGGGATATAGATGATAACATCTCCATCAAAAAATCGTTTGTTTTGATACAGTTTACATATAGTATTATATGGGCCTGTAGACTCTCTCAGGGGTGAGTTTTATCTTTCAGTTTTATCTGATTTTCTTCAGTTTTATCTTTCTAACTAATTATCAGTTTATCTGGTCTACTTTGTTTTGCTGAAGGTCATATGCCAGGTTTAGACCAAGTACTCATATGGAACATACACCTTTAGTTTTGGTGCCTTCACATGAGCTTGCTGGAAGTCATATTCTTTAAATTGTTGTGCTGACACACATTCTGGTTATTATGCTTGCTGGGGGTCACTGTGGTGCTCAAACACATGCTCACTAGAAGTTATACTTCTTGCCACTGTGCTTGCACACTAAGTATAATATTCACTCAAGACTCGCTATGACCCAGAGTTCTCCTTCAATGCAGCACTGGGGATCCTAAGCTGCAGGATCATGTGGGTAGCAATGGGTACTGAACTCACAGTCTCACATTAATAAGGCAGGCACTTTTTGACAATGAGCCGTATATATTAGGTTACTTTTTTTTTTTGCTGTCTTTTCTAAAATTCCTTGGCAACTTATATTTTCAAAAGAGATATAGCCCACTTAATATCACTTATATTTAGTAATAAAGCTGTAGTGTATTGTTTAAAAAATTTAATCACCTGTAACTGCATTCATGCTTCTTTCTTTCCATGAACAACTGGTATTTTTTCCCTCTTTCTTAGAGAAAACTATACTTCTCAAATAAACTGTCACTGTCACCCCGTTGCTCATCGATTTGCTCGAGTGGGCACCAGTAACGTCTCCATTGTGAGACTTTTTTTACTGTTTTTAGCATATCAAATACATCACCCGTAGCTTGCCAGGCTCTGTCATGCAGGCAAGATATTCTCAGCTTGCCAGGCTCTCCGAGTCAAATACACTACTCATGTTAAATCAAATTTTCTTTCAATTTAAGTGACTTCCTTCTGCTTTTTAGTTTCTATCTTTTTAGTTTCTCTTTTTAATTTCTATCTTTTTCTTCTACCTAAATCTCTTAAAAGTATATTCTTATTTGTGGGCTACTTTCTCTAAAAGATATATTACGTATGTTCTAAATGTCAATGCCTCCTTTTCTCTTTCCAAACTCAATAACCCACCCAAGAGTGTACCCGGCAATGCTGAAAACAAACCCTCTGCTCTAAAATTATCACCATTAAATATATATATGTATATACATACACATATACATATATATATATCCCTGCCCCTCCCCCCAGATGTAGATCAATGGTACAGCACTTCAGCATTTGTTCCATGTTATGGTACCCTAAAAAAAAAAAAATCAGTAAAAATTGAAAATAGGTTGGTCTTTAAAATGAAAGGAATACTAAAATAGGAACAAAGAATTCTATAATAGCTTCTCTGGCTACTTGAAATAATTTTATTAAACCAGAGAAAGCAACTTTGGTATTTATTTGACCAAAAGCAGATCAAATCAACAATACCAAATCAGTCCTTCCCATGATTTTGATAAGTAGAAAAAAAAGTGATTCTAATTTAAGAGGTAAAAAATATGTAAGGATAGCATGATAATGGGCTGGAGCAAAAGCACAGCAAGTAGGGTGTTTGCCCTGCACTCGGCCAACCTGGGTTCAATTCCTCTGCCCCTCTCAGAGAGCCCAGCAAGCTACCGAGAGTATCTTGCCCGCACAGCAGAGCCTGGCACACTTCCTGTGGCATATTTGATGTGACAAAAACAGTAACAAGTCTCACAATGGAGATGTTACTGGTGCCTGCTGGAGCAAATCGATGACGGGATGACAGTGACAGCATGATAATGACCTTCTTCAAGAATTTCATTAGTCTTATTAATGCACAACAACAGTAATTCAAAATTATTAAAAGTAATGAAAAATTGATTTTAAAGCTATGTTTTTCTTTTTGAGACATCAAAAATAGGTTGACTTAATACATAATCCCTATCATATACCTTGGGTAGCTGAAAGGTTTTCTAAAAAGAAAATTATAGATTACAAAATGGACCAACAGTGTATAAAACCCTGTTGAAATGAAATGAAATCAACTCATTGGAAAGTAATAATTTCCAATAATTATTTTTCCTAGTTTTACTTTACTTTTCCTAATTTTACTTTAAAATCAGTTTAAGTTCTCTTAAATTTACCCCTCCAGAGAAAATACAACTGTTTGCTTCCTCCAATTAATCTAGATTTTTCCTATTTTCGTATCAACACATACAATCAGCTATTTCTAGAAAGGCCCAAGGATAAGGTTGTCTAAAAAGGAAATGCTCTCCTAATCTCTGTGTGTGTGTGTGTGTGTGTGTGTGTGTGTGTGTGTGTGTGTGTGTGTGTGTGTGTACGGGGCACAGTGAGGAGGGGGGCAAAGGGAGGAGTGTTGTATATGGCTGTCCTCAAGGCTTACTCCTTGTGCTCAGGGATTATTTCTTCTGGTTCTGAGGACTGATGTGCAAGGTAATATGCCACACCCACAGTTTTTTAATTTTGTTTTTGTTTTTATGGGCCACACTGGTGTGGCTCAGGGATTACTCCTGGCAGTATGGGATTCTGGGGCTCAAACGTAGGTCTGATGTGTGCAAGGCAAAGCACTGGACCCACTGTACTTTATTGCTCTGGCCCTGGTGTCTCACCTATTCTACTCTCTCTATGGCCCATTCTAGTCTTGTGCTTTTTTCCAGTTATACTACTTTTTGCTATTTTACTTCAAAGTCAAAACTCCTTTTTCATTTTTATACAGTTTTAAAATTACAGGAATGGTTAATGTTAAAAGTATAATATTAGAAAAGAGAGTACCCAAAAAAAGGAAATAAGAGTGATCTTAACAGATTAAGACATAATTATTAGAGGAGCTGGAGCGATAGCACAGTGAGTAGGGCGTTTGCCCTGCATGCGGCCGACCCAGGTTCAATTCTCAGCATCCCATATGGTCCCCCCAAACACACCAGGAGTAATTCCTGAGTGCATGAGCCATAAGTAACCCCTGTGCATCGATGGGTGTAACCCAAAAAGCAAAAAAAAAAAAAAGAGAGAGATAATAGAGATTCTTGAGATAATCATTTGATATATATATCTTCCAGTACTTTAACAATTTAATTTTTTTTAATGAGAAAAAAAACTGACTAGAAATTTCATACTAGAAAATGGCCTATGGGGCTGGAGTGATAGCACAGCGGGTAGGGCGTTTGCCTTGCATGCGGACGACCCGGGTTCAAATCCCAGCATCCCATATGGTCCCCTGAGCACCGCCAGGAGTGATTTCTGAGTGCATGAGCCAGGAGTGACCCCTGTGCATTGTTGGGTGTGACCCAAAAAGCAAAAATAAATAAATAAATTTAAAAAAATAAAAAAAATGGCCTATGAAAAAATGTTCAATATCTAATTAAAGAAGTTCAAATCAAAATAAGACACTATAATACCTATACTAAAGTGGTAATAAACAGGAAACAATTCAAATGTCAATCCGCACACAAATGAATAAACAAATTGTGGGATATTTATACAATAGAATACAACTCAACAAGTTACAATTATTGATACATATTAATACAGAAATGAAATTGAAAAACAAACTGAGCAAGGGAAGTTAGATACAGGAGACTACAAAATAATCTTATTCCATGTGTATGAAATTTTAGAAAAAGGCAAATTTGTAAAAATACAAGACAGATCAACTGACAACTTGCATGCCTTTTTGTAACTGTGGTGGAGAACTACGTGATATACACATATATATATATATTTTTCAAAATAAAGACTACAATATAATGAACCAATTTTATGTAAGTGTAAATTATAGCTCAAATTTGATTACCAAAGGCAGTATCACTAACCTCATTTTAAAGAAAATCTCTACTTTCTATATATCTTTCCATTTACTTTTATCAAAATTGAATCACACTATATTTAAAAGTGATGCTAATTATAAAAATCATTAAATTTCCTTGTCATTAAATATCCTTCTGAATTTTGAAACAATCATTTTCCATTTTTGTTGGCTCCTTGTCACTTAACAGAATCAAGTTCAAGCTCCTTTTAAAAATTATTTTATGTTTTTAAATTTTGGGCCACACCTCAGGGATCACACCATACAGTGGTGCTGGGGATTGAACCTAGATTGATCACGGGCCTGGCAAGTGCCCTGCCAGATGTACTATCGCCCTGGTCTAAGTCCAAGCTCTTTCTGTAGCATTCTTTTTCAGCACTTTACCTTGGTATTCCTCATTTCTTAACCATACTGGTATAGCCTTAAAGTGTTATAATTTCTTATATATACCATGCCATCTTCCCACAATGATTATAGAAGCCCACAGGCTATTTTCCTGAATAATATGTGCTTATTTTCTAGTATTTTCATGGTATTTAACTAGAGTCCTAGTAAACTGAACGCAATGAAGATATAACTGTTATCTTCATAGCCAGCTACTGGCAAAGAACAATACCAGGAAAAGAAAGTAAGTCACCTTGTACGACTCCTTTACCTTTACTCCCCATGTAGAGACAATTATGTCCTATTAATTTTCCATTTCAATAACTCTTTACGTCATGCTCAATTGTTCTTGAACATCTTACGTCTGAACAATCAAAACAGCCTCCACATGTTATAAACCCATTCTGACCTTACAATGTTTCACAATGTTATTAGAATACTTTTAATATAGAATCCTGTTTAAACCAAAGTTTTGCTTAAAATCCTTCACTAGCTTTGCAATCATTTATTGAATTTCCTGGTGTAAACTCTTTTACATTAATTTAAAACAACAACAAGCATCTAAATAAGCAAATCACCAATCTATCCACCCAGAAAAAAAGTTTGTATTTCTTTTAATCTCTTACAAGCATGTTTGAATGAGATACTTGCTAGCCTGGGAGATTTACCAGTTTTTGCTTCACATCCTTGTAATATCTTCAGAATTTTGTCAGATTCTGCATTCTTCTTTGATAGGCTAGTATGTACTTAAATGTGATGAACCCTAAGTCAAGGCTGCATTATAATGTACAGGCACAACTCCAGCAGGAGTCATTAACATTGTGCTTCTGACCAAGTTCATCCCTTGTACTCATTCTAAGACTAGTCTCAGCCTAAAGTCACTACCACCCACATACTGAATCACTTCTAATGCATGTTAATTCTCAAATATTATGATGTGAAAGTATTAACTACTCTGAAACTAATATTCAAATTGATATTATTTTTAGCTGGAGCTTTAAAATTTTTTTTTCATTCTCTTCCCTCCTAAGGAGGGAGCTAATGTTGCTACAATGACCAGGGTTCATACACATACCTGGCTGTGGTACTTCAACATTTACCTGGGATTCTCACTGAGGGGGTGGAGGGTGGGGTCACACATCAGGTTGCAATGCATGCACACTTGGCCATAGTGCTCACCAAGGTTTGCTCTCTTTTATTATGCTTATACTTGTGCTTGCTGGGGATTACAATCTTTATTTAAGACATACAAGTTATGGTTGTATGTGAGTCTTTAGGAGATGCTTTGATGTTTGCCCACTTATGTGCTTGCTTGTGGTGGTCAAACTTCCTGGCCCAACTTTTTTCATACTTCCGCAACTTTAATCTCAAGTTAAGGGCTGAGGGTGGGGGAAATAGTGGTAAGGGGTTGTACCCTTTTGTGGTGCTCACAAATATGTGTTATCTGGCTAGCGTGCTGCCAGAATTTGTTTGAGCCAGTATCAAGCATTGCAGACAGCAAAGCTGCTGGCTAGAACTGTGCTTGGCACAAGTGCTAATATGAGGATTTGAACTCCTAACTATATGCTTACAAGGCAGGCATTTTAAATATCTGCATTACTCCACCAAGTCCTCGAATCAGATCATTTTAAAAGTCCCTTTCAATGATCTCTTTCTCTCCCAAAGTATCTGGAAGAGGGGCAGTTTGATGGGGGATCAGACCCAGGACCTCATACATGCAAATCACTCTGAAATTCCAATGTATTTACTCATTAACTTTTTTCTAGTTCTTTGCCTCTTTAACTCATATCTTTAAGGTATACTACCTCCCTGATCTTTTCTTTTTTTTATTTATTTTTTGCTTTTTGGGTCACACCCAGCAATGCACAGGGGTTACTCCTGGCGCTGCACTCAGGAATTACTCCTGGTGGTGCTCAGGGGACTATATGGGATGCTGGGGATAGAACCCAGGTCGGCCACATGCAAGGCAAATGCCCTACTCGCTGTACTATCACTCCAGCCCTGTTAGATCTTTTCTTTAAAAACAAACAAAAACATATATATGTATATATATAATACATATATTTAGAACTGTGATTTACAAAATTATTGATAGTTGAGGTTTTAGGCATATATTTCAACACCACCAATCCCACCACGTGTGTTCCCATATTCCATTCTTAACCCCAACCCCACCCACCACCATCTGTCAACTTGACAGGCACATTTGAAAGTTTGCAAGTTTGAAACCCTTGAAAATTTCAGGGGTTGCAGCTGAGATTTCATAAGTCTATGTTGTGGATATATGGCTACCCAAACTCATCCGTATCACCAATATAACTGAAACCCTGATGCTTGTTCATCCATTTGACTTCTTTCCTCCTCTGTCCTTCTCCTCTCTAAATACTGGAGTTAAACATGATCTTGGCATTCCCCCTTCATTACAATACATTTCCTTATTCAGTATTCTATATATCATTAAGTGAGGTCTTTCTTATCCTTTCTTTTCACCCTTTCTATGGCTTATGTCAACTTTAACAGAAACAATTCTGACCTCTCCTGTTTATCTCATTATTCTCTTTTCCACTCACTGTTCTGAAAGGACCTGTTCTCCCAGGTCCAGCTGGACAAACCTTCCTCCTAAAGATACAGGGAAGACTGATTTCAACAATTTTTATGTATTTCTACCAACTCTACAATAAAATTATACTGTATTTATAATAAGATTAAAATAATGTTTGTCATTTTTCTTTTAAGGTATTTTTGAGGAAAAAACATTAAAATCAAGTAAGCAAAACTATAAGGAAAATTTTAATTACAATTTACTTATTTAACTTCAATGATGAATATAAATGCATTTTACAATTCTTTGAATAACATGTTTAAACTCTAATATTCTATCTAGGAATGTGTCCTTGGGTCACACTAACACAGAACCTGGACAAAACTACCTCTCAGCTCTCTTACACATAGGCTCTTTGTCCATCTTATGCATCTAAATTAAGAAAATACCTCCCTTTGGGACCATTCTGTGCTAATATAGAAAGCACCTCCAAACCTGTTTTACAAGTGTGTAGAGCTCTGAAACTTTTACCCTTACCACTAGCCCATTTTCTGCCTTGTTTACTGAAATACTATACATTAAAAAAAAGAAAAACCTGATGGATTTCCAATAATACTATTCCTAATGATTACTGGTATATGTCAACAAGATATTCAGAATACGTACCTCTTGTGCAAGATCTTGTGCATTGGAGATAAGAGGAAATGGAGGACTGGCCTTGTTCATGTGTACTGTGACAGCGTTGTGTATCTTAAATGCATTCTGGAAATCTTTATTTTGTACAAGTTGTAAAAGCAGTGAAATATCCTCCTGGCTCTGAGAATCTACCAAAGTATGTTGGATATGTTTAAGCGAAGAAAACAAGTCTTCCACTTCTAGTAGGAGAAGAAAAAGGTATTCAAAAATTAATTGCTTCTGTCTCAATTTAACATGTGTTTTAAGGTAAAAATTTTTTAACAACACTTCAAAACACAAATTCACACATTTTTAAAAATGGTAAATGTCATTTTACTACTTTTTTAAAGCTCTTAAAATTAAACAATGAAAATTACATACTTTTATTTTAGACTATTTCAATATACTTTATGCATATATAAAAAATTATACTTGCATTTTCCCAAGATGCTTTCATTAAAACTCACTATAAAAGTGAACAAAGGGAGGAAAACAAAAAGGAACAGATTTGAAACCACCAATAGTCCCATCACCTAGAAGCAACAGTTTTTTAAACTGCTGCTTTTCTTTTCAACAGAATGTTTTAAATTGTTTCCCCACATAGCCAATAGACTTCTATTTTTAGAAGACATTATTACAGTAGTAATATATTCTATGGCTAAAGTATAAGTTAAAACATTAAGAGTGTTACATTGCTCTGAATTTTTGCTTCTTTCATAATAATAAACATTTCAATACAAAATGTTCACTGCTGCACAAAAATTTGTCTAAAATTGTTTTCTTAACATAATCCTTAGAAATCGAATTTAAAAATAAGATTCCAATATTTTAAGTTAAAAAGCTTTCCATATATTTTACCAATATGTCCCAACATGGCAATGTTTGTGATATTCAACAGAATCTTTTTTTAAAATTTTTATTAGTAAATCATTGTGGGGTACAGTTACAAACTTATGAACTTTCATGTTTGTATTTGGTTCACATCCCTCCACCAGTGCCCATTCTCCTCCACCAATGTTCCCAGTATCCCTCCCACCACCCCACCCCAACCCCCACGACCCCACCCTGCCTCTGTGGCAGGGCATTCCCTTTTGTTCTCTCTCCTGTTGGATGTTGTAGCAGAATCTTTTTGTTTTCAAATCTTCAATTTCTTAAACAGGGTGACTGAAGTTAATTTTCCCAATTGTCAGGCATTTCTTTGCTGTCTCAAAAACTCATCAACTTTAACAAACAATTTTCTATGAGTCTCCTAAATTTTTATTTTTAAGTTCTGGTATGTGTATGTATGCCTGTTATTAAGTATGTATTGCTTACATATTTTTCTGAGGAAGGGCTATTCCAAAATGTTCAAGAAACAGATAGACAGCTCAAAGTGCTAGAGGCAATAGACTGCAGGCAAGAGTCCTGGTTCAATTCATAGCACAGGTACATGGTCCCAGAAAAACAGAGGCTGCCCTCCTAAGTAAGCACTGCTGGGTATGAGACTAAAACAAATGTCTTTCTCCCCACTCCTATATGTATGTACCCTAGTCATAATTGTTGAAAATAGTTTTCAAATTTTTCCATGTATATTCACACTGTATTTGTGATAGCTCTTATAGGTATCAAGTCTAATGTGTTGAGTTTCCCCCCCATCTTTTGCTGTGTTTCTATGCTTATTTAGAATAAGCTTTAGCTTGTTTCTATGCTTATAACTTCATTTCTCAGGTCATTTAATATTTACCTCCACTTCTTCTAATTTCCTATTGTTTCTATTTCATAATTAATTTTAATACACCTGGACTTTGGTAGAGATCTGAGGAAAATGCTTAACAATTTTCCTCTTTCAAGAAGTAAATTATTCCAACACCAATTATTTAATAATCCTTCTTTTTCCACTGATTTATGATACCACCTAACTGTTACATGTATTACATACATAACTATTACATGTATCACATATATTACAATAGTTCTTCAGGATGTTTCTGTTCCATTGGTTTTATCAGAACCACAATATCACCTTATAGTCTTTACTGAGATTGATATGAAAAATGTGTATTACTTTCCAAAAATGCCTTGTCTACTCAATACTAGTTACAGAATCATTTTAAAGATATTTCCTATTCTCATTTTTTAAAAAATTGAGATTTTGACCAAAATTAAATATCAGAGAAAAATTTATAGAATACATCATTTGTTATAGTTATATGACAAAAGAGTTCTTAAAATTTGCTTATTTTCTTATTATAGGATCTTCTGAAAAGCTACAGAATGATAAATGTGTATCTTACATCTCAATACTTAACAGCAATTAAATATTTTATAGATTTAATAGTTCTTCAAGTGATTCTTAGGCATCCCTATCTTTCTTTCCCAAATCAAAATAGCTTCATTCTTTGTCATATATGAATTACATTCTCATAATTTAAATGCAGAAAAAAACTAAAAAAAAATTTTAAACTATAAGAATGTCCTAAGAACTTTTGACCCAGAGCAAAATAAAATTTAAGACAGTTGGAATTTAACTATAAGCCAGTATATCCTGCATGATATACAAGAGTAGAGAGAATTTGGATACGGGAAATGAAGAGATGTTGGTCAAAGAGCACACATTTTTTAGGGTTTTATTTTTGTTTGAATTGGGTCTCCACTCTGAAGTGCTTGGGGGTTTACATAGTGCCAGGGATAGAAGGTGTGACTCTAACATGCACAGCATGTGATCTGGCCCTAAGTTATCTCTACAACTGCAAACTTTTACATACTTTACATAAAGTATGCCTTGGTTTGATCCCTGGCACCACATGGTACTCAAGAAAGAAACTGGGAGTAGCCCCCAACCACCACCATATGTGGCAAAAGAAAACTCCAAAACAAAGCCAAATAGTAGTTTAAAGGTTAGTTGTTAGTCTAGTTGTAAGTGCAATGTGAAAAACCAGGAGTTTCATTTCTTTTTCCTACTGAGTAAAATCAACAAGCAACAGTCATAAAAGTTAACCATTTCCCTTATTTTGTCTCTTCAACTCCAGGGAGATTAAAAAATTAAAATGCAAGGAGCTGGAGACAGAGAATAAGGTCCTTGGAAAAGAAAAGAATGACTGCAACAAAAAGCAATCAACAAAAGTTGCTTTATCTGAAAATGCTATCTTCAAACACCCAAGAGTTTAAAATCCTCAAGGAAGCTGAGGAATTTCAATCTCTGGCAATCTTTCAAAACGCTGGAGATAACCTCTATCCTGAACTAGCTTCACTTATTTTTTCTTATAGCTCCATTTGCCCACATGGAAACAGATATATTTCTATAAATCTATTCTAGCATAATTTTTCTATTTCATTGCTTAAGTAATAATAAATTCTTTTAGCCTATCCTCAGAAATTGCTAGATGCCAATCAACTCCTTATCTTGAAAGAAATCTAAAAAAATAATGTCTTTTTCCCCTCAAACTGTCTAAGCAAACTGTATTGTATAAGTGAGAAACAATCTTGTTAGGTGTAAGGAAACAGTATCTGTTTTCAGTATACTGAGATGATAAATCAAGATGCAGTCAATAAATCTCAGCTTAAACAGGGGTAGTCCTTTTTTGCCTTGTTTTCCTTTTACATACATAAAATTCAGATCTTAAATTTTGTTTTTTCAGTGGAACTGGGAGAAAATGAATTTACTCAAAATAAAGCCAGAAAAAGATCCTAATACTTAATAACAAACTGGATTAACATCTTAAGAGCAAATACTACACAAGTAGTTAAACAAAGATAGTTTAGAGGAAAGCAAAACAAAACTCTTATTCCTACCTATGGTTAAGAAGATGAAAAACTTGAAACTAAAGAGACAGAAAGTACAAGGGTTGAGGTGCGCCTTGCACTCAGCTGACCTGGCTAGATCCCTGGCTGCGTATGGCCCACTAAATAGCAGCAGAAGCAACTCCTGAGCAGAGTTTGGAGTAAAACCTGAGGGCCTGGCGTAAGCCCTTAAACGAGCATAGCTGTATATGGCCCAATCCCACCCTACCCTCAGACACCTCAAAAAAGAAGAGAAACTGTTGTCGGAGTAGAAACTATTTAACCAAATACAAAATCTACACGCTTTCTTCTAGAGAATAAAAGGAGTTTTGGCATAAAAAAAAAAGTCTCAAATACTAAATCCCAGACAATTTTGTGCCATTTGGGAAAAACTTAAAAATGTGTTTGGTCTCCGTTATGACTTGATCTTACTGTTGCACTACATAGTCCTATCTTTATTGCACTTTGTAGATAATTCATTCTTTCACAAACTGAAAATCTGTGGCAAGCCTACATTAAGAAGTCTCATGCCGGGGCTGGAGCAATAGCACAGCGGGTAGGGCATTTGCCTCGCATGAGGCCAACCCGGGTTCAATTCCCAATATCCCATATGGTCCCCTGAGCACTGCCAAGGGTAATTCCTGAGTGCAGTCAGGAGTGACCCCTGTGCATCTCCGAGTGTGACCCAAAAAGTTAAAAAAAAAAGAGTCTCATGCCATTTTTCAACATCATATGTTCACTTCATGTTTATACCACAGGCAAACACATAATCTTTTTAGACAAAATGCTACTGTACACTTAAGAGACTATAGTAAAGGTAAATATAATTCTATAATTCTACATGTACAGAAAAACCATATATTTATGTTACTTCCTTTAATGTGATATACGCTTTATCACAGGTGACTGGAACCGAACCTACAACATCCCCCAGGTTTACCATGCATGTCAACTGACAAGCCACATCACATCCCTGAGCCTTTCTATAGACAATGAGTGTATTTGATAGTTGGTAATTTGTTATAATTAAAATTTTTTTCTCAACCTAGTAAATGACACTTATTTGAAATAAAATATTTGTGAATAAATACAATATGCTTTAGTACTGAACTTACAGATGTTTAGTTAAAACTACCATCTCAGGTCCAGTGAGGAAGAAAATGCTCCAACAAATTTTTACATTTTTTTTAACTTGGTTCTCAAATTAAGTATTGAGTGTATTTTAACATTTAACTTCAATTACCCTTGAACTTTCAGAAATGATGCCATGCATTTCTAACATATCAATACATAATGCCAAGTCTTTGCAAGTCAGAAAAAGTTAGTAACCTAGAAAACTAATAGGCAAAATTGACACATTGTCGAAGACTAAATGCTGTCACAGTTATTTTTCTGGAGATTTATGCATATTTAACCAAACAATACACAATATACACTTAAATGAATTTTTAAATCATTTGTTATAGATTCACTTTAATTTTAGCAATCTGAATATTTTTTCAAATATCCTAACATTTGGGGCCAGAGCAATAGTGCAGCGGGTAGGGCATACGCCTTGCATGTGGCTGACCCGAATTCGTCCCTGGCATCCCAAATGGTTCCCTGGGCACTGCCAGGAGTAGTTTCTAGAGCCAAGAGTAACCCCAGAGCATCGGTGAGTGTGACCCAAAAGAAAAAAAATCCTAACATTTTAAACATTAAATCAGACCCAACAATTCTAACCATTTCACTTCTAGTGAGGAAGACAATCGTCAAACAGAAGTTTGTGTGGAAATACCTGTAGCAGTTGAGTGAAAATTCAAAAGCAAAATAAGTAATTTTCAGGAATAGTTAAACTCAAAGGCTTATTGGAACTGTAATTTTGTTTGCTGGCTTTAAATAAACTGCATTTTTAAAAACCACCCAAAAATTTTAATACAGCAAAACTGTAGTCCATTACATGACCAGTAAAGAATCAGATGTCAGAAAGGAATGGGAAGTGATATTTCATTTTACAATGTCAAATACAGGAATACTCTATTTTATTTTTATTTTGTTTTCTGTTTTTTGTTTTGGAGCCACACCCTGTTGTGCTCAGAGGCTATTTCTGGCTATGCTTGGGGAACCATAGCATGCTGGATACTGAGCCTGAATCTCAGGCATGCAAAGCATGCAAGGGACCTTTAAGTGATCTCTCTGGCTCAAGGAATTATTCTTGATAACAGTCTGAATATTCAGAAACATCTGGCAAAAATATATGCAGATACTAACCAAGACTGAAACATGCTACTAATATTATTAGCATATTTTATTTAGCTTAGTTTTACACTTCCATTGGTGTGCATTAATTTTTCTTTAACAGTAGTGCAAATTTTCTAACCACAAATTTCAAATTTTATTATTACAAGAAAGTCAATACAATCGGCATGTGTGGGTGTCCAGGGGCATGTACCTTTCCTAAGGTTTCTTTAAAGATGTAATAACCTGATAAAACAACAGATTTTCCTAAGACCATTCCTTTTTAATACTCATCTACCATATTTACTTGTCTATAACCATAGTCCAAACTTTTTACCCAAGACTTTAAAACCAAATAAAACCTGCTAAATCTATACTCATACCTGAAAATGATTCTAAATCTACCTCACCCCACTTTAACCAGCATTGTTCTTTTCTCTAAATTATTCACAGGTAGTGTGCTTTTTCTTAGGAAAAAAGACAAAAAAAACCCCCAATATTTTATAGTAAAGAAATTTTACTTTTACTAAATTTTACTAAAATCTAACAATTTTAGGGAAAGTGTAGAGAAATTTTCCTTAATACCAAAATTTTAGGGAATGTTTCCTTAATATCAATATTCATTTAAAATGAAATTTCAACATTTTTTATTTTTCAGTTAAGATTTTGGCTCTTTTTAAACAAGAAAAATTAGTTCACCCTTCCTTAATATTTTCTACTAATCTAGCCCTGTCACTTTTAGTATTATATAGTACCAAATAAATAAATACCTTCATTAAAAACTATGAGACAAGTATCTGTTTTGTTTACATTTTTAATCTTGAAAGACTATTTTTTTCTACTCACAGATATATCCTTTGGAAACTGAAGACTCCAGCTCAAGAAATGACTTAGTTGTGGCATAATTTCCTCATTTAAAACACAGTTGCTGTTTCTGGTCTGAAAAGGGCTGTGAGAAGCTATCTTCTGGTATGTGTGTATTAATCAAAATTCTGGCAGGAGACACATGCTACTTTAAAGAAATACTCCTGCTGTAGTTTGATGTGTTAGCAAATTGTGCACAGAAAAAATAATGCTTGGTACAAGGCTATTATCCTTCATTACAAAATGAAAATAAGTATTTTCCAAATTGAAGTTTCCTTAGGGGTGAAGTGGGCAGCTCATCCAGCAATGCTCAGGATTCCATGCAGTACTGGGAATTCTTCCCATCATCCTTCTTTCTTATATGAATTTTTGACAAAGGGAAACAAAAGCAATACTTTTTTTAAATCACTGTTCTATTACTTACCTAATATTTTCACAGCATAATGAGGGCTTTCTAAGACAATTCCTTCTTCTGTATCAAATATAGGATTATCTATTCCAGTCTTTGGAGGAATTTGGGCTAGTTTCTTAAGTCTCATGGAGGAATTTAGGTCAAGTTCTTGTTTTTTCCCTTCTTCCTCTCGCCTACGTCTCATATCTTCCTGTTGTTGCCGAATACGCTCCAACTGTGCACTTCGACGAACTGGCATCATCCTGGTGCCCAAATCCCCAGGGCAGTCAACAGCCATCTCTCGGTGCTTCTGATGTTCCTCTGGTGATGCAAGGTCAACATTTTTTACTTCGCTGTCTGATTCCTCAGTAACATGCCCATTCATATGGGATGTAGTCATGGTTATCTCTAAAAACCTGTATCACTTTTTAGAAATAAAAATTTCCTCTACAGCCAATATCTTGATTCTGTAGTACAAAATCCATGTTACTTCAAAAAAATTTAAACTTTTCACATCACAAATAATGTTATGGAAATGTATCCATGAAGGAAATCTAAGGGGAAAGATGAGGGAAAAAAGTATAAGAATTACAATATAAAAGTTTTACACACCCTACTCCCAACCTCCACACAACATAAAAACATCTCACAAAACAGTTTTGCTATATAAAGTATCTTTTTTATTTTGTAGATAATAAAAAATAAGATGACAACAAAAAAATACCCCTCTCAAGAATTTAAAGCAGTTTCATTTTACAACCAAGAAAAATGCTATTGAAAAGTTCAGCAAAATTGGAAAGTAAGAAAATTGGGGTTACTAGTTTAGAAGAGAAAAGGCACAAAGATGTTTCAATCCTTGTAGTACTGTATGAACACAGTACTTCACTGAATTCAACTAGTACACATGAGATTAAAATAACTCCCCAGTTAACTACTAAAGAAAGTAGCCTATAGCTAAATCATTCTGGTGTGACTAACGAAGTAACAGCAGTATTTTGAGAGACAATTTAATATCTTATGACATGAAGAAGATACAAACAAGAAACTTTAATTAGGGGCTAGGAGATGGCCAAAAGAGCTACACTACATGGATGATATGTACAGGGCTGTGGGGTTTTTGATCCTTGGCACCAGATGACGTCCTGAGCACCTCTGGTCATACTGGAGATGACCCCCAGCAAGTCTGGGGAGGTCCAAAAAAGGAAAAAAAGAAACTAGTAAAAGAAACTTTAATTAGAAGCTAAGGTAGCTATAGGACAAAGCCACATCATAGTTAAAAAACAAGTTATCAGTCTCTAATTGATAAATGATCACATTGAAAAAGATATATGGGGCTAGAGTTTTTGATCCCTGGCACTGCATATAGTACCATTTCTTCTATTTTCATGAATTAAGACTACTATTACTCTCTCTGATCCATAGATTTATTTGGAAAATTTATTCACAGGATAGTTCTGAGTATTAAAATATATATGCAAGTTTTAAAACTAAAAACATGTGCTTATACTCTTAGTACTAATTTGACTGCTGTATTTTAAAATCTGTCAACATTTTAATGGATATTACTCGCTTCTCACCAAACCACTTCTCAGCAAAACTGGTAGACTGTTTATATATGTACATATATATATATGTACATATATAAACCCACACATTGTATCTAATTAGTCTTCTTTTACTCAAGACTTTAAAAATATTTATAATAATAAATCTACTAACTCCTTGAGTTGAGCATCACTGCAGGAGTTTGGTTAGAGTTGCCAAGTAAGCAAAAGCAGTTTTTAGACAATATTCCTAAGGTCAGCCAATCTTCACTCAGCTTGTCAGGCTGCTTAATATGCCGACCTAGACTACAGGAAAATCACCAGACATTAGAATTCTATCTAGAATTCTAATTCTATCATTAGAATTGTGTTTCCATAAGAATTTTGGTAGATTTTCCTGACCTGTGTCCAAATTATAGCTTCCATTTTCATAATCATGTGGTTTTCACATAAATACCTTGTTTATAATAAGACTGATTTCTCTGGTTTTAAAATGGAACCTTTGAGAGGAATCATTAGATAATTCTTAAATTACTGGAGGGGGCACTTGGAGCTTGAGGGCCACACCAGCTATTCCTATTTCTGGCTCTGAATAAACAACAGGGCTGGATTGATAGCACTGTGGGTAGGGCATTGCACTCAGGCGACCCGGGTTCAATTCCTCCATCCCTCTCAGAGAGCCCGGCAAGCTACCGAGAGTATCTCGCCTGCACGGCAGAGCCTGGCAAGCTACCTGTGCCATATCATATATGCCAAAAACAGTAACAAGTCTCACAATGGAGACGTTACTGGTGCCCGCTCGAGCAAATCGTTGAACAACGGGATGACAGTGACAATGACGTGACAGTGAATAAACAACAATGAAAAAGAACAATAACTATTCTATTAGCTCATAGCCAAGTATTTTACACAGTATTCATTCATTTAATTCATTGAAGCAGGTACAAATTACCTTGTCTTTTCTTTCTTTTGTTTTTTGGGCCCATCTGATTATGCTCAAGGCTTGCCCCTGGCTCTGTCAAGGCTCACGAGGCTCAGGGAACCACATGGGGTACAGGGGATTGAATACAGATCAGCTGCATGTAAGGCAAGGGCCCTACCCACTGTATTATTTCTCTGGCCCCCAAATATGTCTTCTGTGAAGAACTGAAGTAGGCTTTGAAGACAAAATGGAGGAGTAAGGAAGAGTTCATCTGATGCTAATAAAGAAGAAATACAAGGTGTGGAAAAGTACAAATAAGGCAAATAGAATTAAAACAAATAGTAGAATGATCACTCTGGACAATAACTGAGTGCTGAAAGGAGATAAAAGTGATATTCATGATTACCTTTCAATACCTGTACTTCAACCCACAATGCCTAAAAAAGTGGGGGGGAGGAAGAAGAAAGAATGAGAGAGAGAGAGAAGGAAGGAAGGAAGGAAGGAAGGAAGGAAGGAAGGAAGGAAGGAAGGAAGGAAGGAAGGAAGGAAGGAAGGAAGGAAGGAAGAGAGGGAGGGAGGGAGGGAGGGAGGGAGGGAGGGAGGGAGGGAGGGAGAGAGGAAGGGAGGAAGGAAGGGAGGGAGGAAGGGAGGGAGGGAGGAAGGGAGGGAAAAGGGTCTACCATAGAGACAGGCTGGAGGTGGGAGAGAAACGGGACATTGGTGGTGAGAAACATACAATGGTGAAGGAGTGGTGTTGGAACATTGTGTGATTGAAACCCAATCATGAACTGGGTATTTCACAGTGATTCAAAGGGGTGAGGGGAAGAATTAAAAATAAAACAAATAGTGGAAGGTATGGTTAGAAAATAACAAACTTTCTATGGATAATCATTTATATGTATTATTTAATACACAGTAAGTAAGTTCAATTCTCTAGGCAATGAGAGCCACCTGAGATTTTAAAGAGATGATTCAAACTACCAAAATATACTACAGATGTAGAAATTAATGTGTCCAGAATCAATTTAAGATTTTAATCTTGTCTTTTTGGTCCTCTCCCTCCTCTCTCAATTCTAATTAGGGACACTATATTCAGTTAGTTATTTAAAACCAAACAATGTTTAAGAGAACTGGTCTCAGAATTGGACTGCTAAGGATCTAATCTTTATCTCCTTTTAAATCACAGCTCAAACATGTCCTTCCTAAAAACCCTCATAGGTCAGGAACCAGGTTTTCTCATCATCAAAGTACTGCATTATCCGTGCAAACAGAAGACTTCAAAATGTAAGCCCAAGGGGGTATGGTGCCGCCAGCAGGTCAACCTGTACCTGTGGGGCGAATGCATCAGCAACCTGATGGTGCCCTCAGACTTCCAGATACCCCAAAATTGCTGCTGTGCCTCTGGCAAGACCCCAACAACTTGGGGCCAAGTTTACCAAGAAATTAAACGGCCAAAAGTTAGGTATGTGGGAGACATACCCACAAACCGCCTCCGACTCAGCTATATAAGCTCATTTATTGGCCTTATTTCAGAGACCCATAAATCTCAAAAGAGATCAAAAGATGCAGTTAGGTCCTGTAGTGCAGAGGCAGGCGGGAACCCATGACTGAGAGCTCCAGGCTTGCTTGGATCAGGATTGGGCCTCCTTTCCCCATGTTCCCAGTTTTCCAGTAGCTTGGCAGTCACACCCACAAACTGCCCCCACCCATGTAATCTAATCAAGGGCCAAGACCCAGAGACTATAAACTAAAGCTCTCGGAAGAGAGTGCTGAAGAATTTCCTGACCCCACATCAGGCCATCTTCACCAGGGCACCTCAGAGGAGGGTGAGTTGAGTTTCCTTCCCTGCTCCAAACAGAACCCCGGCAGCTGAAAACCCCCAGAACCCAACCACTGCCATGCCCAAGGCCACTCTCCACACACTCAGACAAGCCTCACCCAAGACAGGATGAACCTCATCAGAGTGTGGACTGGCAGGAAAACCCAGGTATGCGGGAATCTGTGACTGAGATCTCCAAACCTGCTTGGATCAGGACTGGGGCTCCTCCCCACAGGTCCCCAGTTTTCCAGAAGCTTGGCAGTCAAACCCACAAACTGCCCCGATGCCATGTAATCTCATCAATGGCCAAGACCCAGAGACTATAAACTAAAGCTCCAGGAAGAGAACGACACAGAATTTCCTAGATTATATTCTATCCATAACAAACAATACAAAACAAATAGTCTAGAATTGCCTTTTCAGCAGGTTTGAGTGCTGGTGAGACTGGTGTTGAAATAGTGAATGTAGCCAAAGTAGAGAGAGAGAGCATGGGTGAAAATGTCTGCCACACAGGCAGGCTGGAATGGGGGTGGGGTGGGGGAATACTGGGGATTTGGTGGTGGAAAATGTGCACTGGTGGTATTCAATGATTGTATGACTGAAGCTCAAACATGAAAGCTCTGTAACTGTATCTCACAGTGAATAAAAAAAAGTGGGAAAAATAAAATAATAAAATAAAATTAACATTCAGAAAAGAATAAAAAAAAAGTAATGTGGAGTTCATGTCCAATTCAATCAGCTTAATCAACGGCTGAATAAATAGCAATACGCCTACATTATTTAAAAAAAAACAAAAAATGTAAGCCTAGGCAATAAGACTCCAGAAACACTGTCACTCACTAGGTGGATGGCAATGTCATAAATTAAAACAGAATTCAAGAGAAAAAAATTAGTAAGGGAAGAAAATGAAAAGTGATAAATAATATAGGCTAGCTTCGGGGAGAATAATTTCAAGGCCATTACAGGTCACGTAGGTAAATAACAGAATGATCAAGTCAGCAGAAATCTATCTTAACTCATTCTTTGCTCCCCTGGTATTAGTAAAAGATATACTTAAGTATATTAGCAAATTACTTTTTTGTTCAGAATCTTTCATGACTTTTATAGTTCCTAGATTTATCGAAAGATAAATCTGAGCTAACTCCATCTCTTTTCATCTCTTGATTTTAATAGGGGCCATACCAGGGCCCAGTGATACTGTGGGGTCAAGAGGCACATGCTGAGGAGCAACCCTGGGTGCCAGTTTGTGAAGAACCTCTAGAATTACTTCTCTGGCCCTGTCTTTTTCTACTTTCCTGCACAAATCTTCTCATTTTTTTCTCATTTGCCTCCCAAATTGTTTTTGTTCTTGTTCAAGGGTCTTATAAACTAAGAAATGTGCGCAATTTCTCTTACAAATTCTACCTTTAAGATCACAAATTCCTGTTTGTTTAATCCAGTACACCTGGCTTAAACAACAATCCCACACTATCAGACTGTATGACACTCCAAAAGACTACAGTGTTCACAAATTCAATACATAACCAATAAACAACAACAGAGTCCTAGTACAAAGGAATTAAACTTTCCGCATCCACAAAGAAAATTCTTTATTCACCTTTCAAAGCTCATAAAGAACTAAACTATAAATTAATTCTGTGGCCAGAGATATAGTATAGTGGGAAGCCTGGGTTCAATCCCTGGCTCCCCATACAGTCTCCTGAGTCCACCACATATGTTCCCACCATATATAAGCTCAGTCCATAGCACCACATATGGTCCCCTAAGTAGCACACCTCCAGGAGTGATCCCTGAGTATAGAGCCAGGAGTAAACCCTAAGCACTGCTTGTTGAGTACTCAAAATAACAACAATAAAAACTAAACGAAAGTTTACATAAGTAAAAGAACACCTTAAGCAGATAAGGTAGTTAGAAGTTGCTAACTTTGAGTACAGGAAAACACCCCAATCCTCTAATTACAATTTTTAAAATATCTCAGAAATCCACATTTCAAATCTTCATTAAAATGCCAGGTTGTGCCCTCCCACCCAAAAAACAAACAAAAAATAGTTCAAATCTCTTTAAATAATTTATAAAGAAAAATTTATAAAGAAAAACAATTTTTAGGTTGCAAAGTTGATTCAAATGTTGACTTCAAACTAATGTAAGAAAAAGGCTTTATATAAACTGCTATAGGAGAAGAGAATAAAAGAAATTCAAGTGAGCTTCAGTATGCACAAATAATGGAGATTCGTTGACTGGAAATAGCTTGATGGTAGAGGCCTACTAAAAATTCCATGCCAAGAAAAATAACCACTTGTCTAAAAGATGGAGTACATGGAAAGTAAGCAGGAAAACAATTCCTAAATGATTAGTATTCTGATTTTTGGATAGCATGAAATGTAAATTACCTACTTCTTATATACAAATACTGTCAGTTATAGTAGCGCTCAAAATGCTCTACTTTTTTTTTTTTCCAATTCTTCTTCCCTTTCTTGTGCATATAATACCTTTAACAGCAGTGGGGAATTCCCATTTTAAGTGATCAGCATTCTTTTGACATTCTAAGAAGTTGTACTATTTGTTTCCATAGAAACAGCTTTGTCAGCTAACTCACTATTCGTGCCAAGAATGGTGAAAAGAACTTATATTATGCAAATTGGAAAGACTGTCCAACTATCCTCTTAGTTTCTCTTCTCTGGTCTTTCATAGAAGTCAGCTAACTTTCTTAGTCTATAAAACAGAAAAATGAGACAATGAAGTGTAAAAGTCTCCAGCGTTTTTCTACAGGGAAAAGCATTAGAGAAAGTTTAGTTCAATATATACTGCTTGCAATCATAAAAATACACTCTCTTCCAGATTCTTAGTGAACATCAACTAAAATCAATGTATATTTCCCAAAATCAATTACTAGAAGGATGGGTTAAAATTCTTTAAAAGGGTGAGTTAGTAAATTTTTTAAAATTATTATCATTTTTCTAAGAAATGGAAATCAAGGTCTCGCACATGCAAGGCTAGTACTACACAACTGAACAATATTCCCGGTCATAATTATTTTCTTAACTTTTATTTTACTGTAGTTGAGGAACATGGTTACAACAGTGCCAGTATTCATGCTTTTGGCATAAAAAGTTTTTGCATCGGGGGTAGGTGCAGCAGGTGGTGGGGGGTGGACAGTAGAGGGATAAGGCACTTGCCTTACATGCAGCTGACCGTGATTCAAATCCCCCACACTGTATATGGTCTCCCAAGCACTACCAGGAGTGATCCTTGGGCACAGAATCTTGGTAAGTCCACACTGCAAGGTGTGGCTTCCAACAAAAAAAAGATACTGCACCTCCACCATCACCAAAATGTCATTGCCAAAGACCCTCCATTTTTGTTCCTACATTTATTCTTGCTTTCAAATTTGACTTACTGGGGCTGGAGCAATAGCACAGTGGGTAGGGTGTTTGCCTTGAACACAGCCAACCCGGGTTCAATTCCCAGCATCCCAGATGGTCCCCTGAGTACCGCCAGGGGTAATTCCTGAGTGCAGAGCCAGGAGTAACCCCTGAGCATCACTGAGTGTGACCCAAAAAGCAAAAAGCAAAAAAAATTTTTTTGATTTACCTTTCTACAATAGTACCAATATTATTTTACATATCAGTGCTGCTACACCATGCCCAACACCTAAATGCCAAGGCCACTCCATCATTATTCCAAGGCCCCCTCCCTATCCCACATCCTTAGCATCTTCAGATTACACTTCTACTGATCATACCTCAGAATTTATTTCCACTGGAGAATCATATAGTCCCTTGCTTTGCTTCTCTATACTCTGCATATGAGTGAGATCACATGGGTAATTATTTTTTCTTTCTGACTCATTTTACTTAGTATGACTTCCTCTGATTCCATCCAAGTTGCAGCAAACTGGAAGATCTCTTCTTTTCCAATAATTGAATAGTATTATATTGTATAATATCACAATTTATTTAACCACTCATTCTATAATATCATTAATTTTTAATGGTATTTTTTTATCTCCAGATTAAGGCACAAACAAAAAAATGCAGTTTTTATTTAACTGTAACTTTTGGATCAACTTTAAGTATGAAGAGATTATGACCTCAAGAAAACATGAAGTTAATATCCAAAATGATCCCCAAGATTAAACTGAAAAAGTAGCTTCAATTTATTGAAATTACCTGAAATTACAGGGAAAAAATTTTTTTTCAGGGGCTGCAGTGATAGCACAGCGGGTAGGGCATTTGCCTTGCATGCGGCTGATCCAGATTCTATTCCCATCATCCCATATGGTCCCCTGAGCACCGCCAGGAGTAATTCCCAAGTGCATAAGCCGGAAGTAACCCCTGTGCATCGATGGGTGTGGCCCAAAAAGAAGAAGAAAATTCAATTCTTTTTTGGGGGGCGGGGCACACCGTACATTGCTCTGCACTCAGGAATCACTCCTGGAGGAGTGATTCTTTTTAATTAATTAGGGGACCATATGGGATGCCGCAGATTGAACCTGAGTCAGTCACAAAACAAAGCAAGCCACCCTACTACTCACTGTACTACTGCTCCAGACCCCTTTTTTTTCAAATATTTTTAAACTGATCAAACTATAAACTGGTCTTGAAGATCAATTTTTTTATCTTAAAATTTTTATTATTTCATATACTTCATACATCCTTACTATGTATACAGATCACTGGACAGGAAAGAATCATGATGATACATTTAGACACTTAACAAAAGATGTATGACATACTAACCATATAATTAACCATACACATTCCAGGAACTGAGATTATACTCATGACTAAATCTTTCAAAAATGTTGAATGCTTTCATGGACACATAGAATTTACTGAATTTATTTTTGGTTGTAATTTAGGTAACATGATTACAATAGTGTTAATGTTTATGGTTTTGATGCATAATACAATGAGGAAACCCCCCCAAAAAAATAGCAAAAAGAGAACTCCACTGCACATACCATCACCAAAGTGCAAAAGGCTCTTGAAGATCAATTTTAAGTAGACTGAAATAAAACTGATCTTGTTTAACTCAACAGGTATAATGTTAAAAAAAAATTAAGTTATAACACTGATAAACATTTCTAAAAATGACAAATCAAGGCTCCTAAGCTTTTTAAAAAATAAAAAGACTGCAAATTCCTGGCTTTATCTGTTTTTGGTTGTGGTGGAAGCATAAGGGGAGCCAGGAATTGAACCCAGGCAAGGCAATGCTTTACCACCAAGCTATATCCCTGGCCCCTGGGTTTACATATTAGTGGACATCCTCACAAGACATTAAAGTTCATTTCTAGAATTCTACCTAGTTCACTGTTTAGGCTTCCGACAGACTGTATGTGCTAGGGGCCAGAAAGATAATACAGTTATGGTATCTACGTTATATTCCTCCAACCCTGGTTTGAACCCCTAAGTTCTACATGTGGTCCCTCAAGCACTGTCAGGGGTAATTTCTAAGCACACAGCCAGGAATAGCCCCTGAATACCACCAACTGTAACCACAAAACAAAATAAAACAAAATAAAGAATCTCTGTGCCAGATAAATGTGTAAGGAATAGAAGAAAAATTGCCTTTAGTGGGGGGAAAATTCCAGTAAAGTACAAACCAAAGTAAAAGAACAAAAGAACAAAAGAGAGTAGGGAAAATATGTAATTTAAAGTCACATAAATAAATAATCTGCCTTCTCAGACGGACTCAGAAAGAATGCTGATTCTTGCTATCCAATTCAATTAGGTATCAGTAAGGCAATTTTATTATTTTGGAAAATGCATCTTTCTTGGATGTAAGATGTTTAGTAGCTTTATTTTGCTTTGTTTGGTTTGGGTTTGGGGTCATACCTGGCTCTGATCAGGCATACTCCTGGCTTTGTACTCAGGGATCACTCCTGGTAGGGTTCAAGGGACCATAAGGAATGACTGGGATAGAATACAGGCCTGCTGCACACAAGGCAAGCTGCCCTACCTACTGTACTATATAGCTCGTCCCAAGATGTTTAGTCATTTTTAATATTCCTGGAAAAAACTGGATGGAAAACCAAGAAATTTAGTTTACAACTTACAATTTTCATCCCATGGTTCTAGAATATATAATTGCCTAGAAATGCACACACACAAAGACACACACACACACACACACACACACACAGAGCTAGAAAACTATTGTTGCAATTTGCTAAACACTTAGATCCTAAAATATTTGTCTGTCAAATTTTATCAGGTATATGCTTTTTAAAATCATTTCGACTCCTAAACTTCTGTGAATTCCACTGGTTCTCAATTAAATGTGATTTAGCCTCCCACCTGTCTTCACCCTAAGACTCTGGACAATGTTTAGACATTTTTTTATTGTCAAAATTGGGTTGATAATACTGGCACATACTTAGTAAACACCAGGAATGCTGATGCATTTGCATGGGGCAGCCTCCACATCGAGGAATTATCCAGCTCCAAATGTCAATAATGCTGATAAAACCTGAGTTAAAGCAAACACTGAAATGCTGACTAATTAAAAACTGAGGCATACACTCATTCAGTAATATTTAATAAGCTATTCTCAAAGGCAAAAGTTTTTGTTTATAGGATTTAAATTCTTCGTAAATGTGCTTTTCCATATAATTAATACCAAGGCCAAAAGATCCTTAAATATCACCTAGTTCAGTGTTTTTCAAAATGTTTAGGTAGGGATTTCAAGGGTCATCCTGGCAGTGGATGAAAAGATAAGCTCACTTTTATCTTTTAAAGGTTCACAGAGGAGAAAAATCCTGCTGACTTAGATGTTTAAAAGACAAGACAATCTTAGATGATAAACTCTTTTTTTTTCAAATAACAAAGGAAGGTCCAGAAAATTTAAGTCACTTGCCACAGTGATAGAAACAGTGGCAGAGAGCAATAAATTCAGAAATGTTACCAGTTAACTACTGCCAAATAAATTCCCATACACTGTATATCAGGGCCTGAATGAGAAAGCAAAATCAACTTCAGTGATATATTCCAGCACAGATAAATTTCTCACCAAATGCTTAACAATCTTGCTGTAGTGATGACATATGCAGATAAAGTAGTAAGTTACATTAAGGGGCCAGAGAAAGTATACAGGGGTTAAGGCTCTTGCCTTGAATTTGGCTGACTTGCTGGGCTGACCAAAAACCACAAGGAGGGGCTGGAGGGATAGCAGGTTTGCCTTGCATGCATCCATATTGTCCCCTGAGCACCGCCAGGAGTAATTCCTGAGTGCAATAGCCAGAAGTAAGCCCTGTGCTTCACTGGGTGTGACCCAAAAGGCAAGAAGAAAAAAAAAACCCACAAGAAGGGACCTCTGGGCCTCCTGAATACCCTTATGAGACAACCACCCCCACAAAAAATAGCTAAAATTATTTAGATTCTCTTTGCGTGCTAAACAATCTCCTAAATATTTTACATGAAGTTAATCTACAATCTTCCACAAGGTTAGATATTATTGTTACTCCCAAAGACAAGAGAGAAGACAGATTAAAAGAAGCAAACACTGCCTAAAAAGCACCTCAAAACAAACATTCCACAGTTATAGAAGGTACTCTTGTACCTATGGTTTCAAGTCCATTATATAAATAATCCTTAAAACATCTTTGTATGATGTTTCACAGAGGACACAACTAAGATGATTATTTATTAGGACAAGAGGGTTTGATTACACCTGGTGACGCTTGGCAATCTCTTCCTGAAGCAGTGCTGGTGCAAGGATTCAAACCTGGGTCAGCCATAAGCAAAGCAAGGACCTTAACCCCTAGTTTATTTCTCCAATTCTCAGAAAGGTTTGTGTAATTAGCAAGCAGTGAAGATGGTAGTTCTCAATCTGATAGCCAAAGTAAATGCAGCAACATGAGTTGCCAGGTAAAATAGCAAGTCTTTCACATGTATTATCTGCCAATCTTAGATTCCTCAAAGTTAGCACCAGTTCAGGATGTGGAAAATAAGTTTAGTGAGGCTAGGTACCTCCCAAAGTTACAAATCTAAAGAGCAGGGACATGTTTCATTCAGTTCACTTAACTTCAAAACAGACAGTTATACGGCAAGCATTGATTTTCCTAAAGTCTTAACAGACAAACAGACTTAACCCAGGTGTGCGGGACCCGGGGCTGAGATCTCCAAGCCTGCTTGAACTGGGACTGGGCCTTCTCCACCCAGACCCCCCATTTTCCAGTAGCTTGGCAGCCACACCCACAAACTGCCCCCAGTGCCATGTAATCCCACCAACAGCCAACATCCAGAGACTATAAAACCAAGCTCCCAGAAGCGAGACGCTGCAAGCGGACGAGCGACATCTTATAGCCTTGTTCTCTCTTTTGGAGAACCTGACAAGCTATCAAGAGTCTATTGCCCACATGGGAGAGCCTGGCAAGCTCCCCATGATGTATTCATATCTCAAATACAGTAAAAGATACATACATACCTCTCAGAGAGCCTAGCAAGCTGCCGAGAGTATCCCGCCTGCATGGCCGGGCCTGGCAAGCTACCCGGGGCGTATTCGATATGCCAAAAACATTAATGATTGGTCTCATTCCCCCGACCCTGAAAGAGCCTGCAATCGTTGGGAAAGATGAGTAAGGAGAGGCTGCTAAAATCTCAGGGCTGAGTGTAATAGAGACATTACTGGTGCCCGCTCGGGTAAATGGACAAACAATGGGATGACAGTGATATAGTGATACAGTGACAGTCTTAACACTAAGAAAGGAAAGTTCTTATTGGTCATTAAAATTCTCAATTCAGTGTTTTGAGGGTTACCTTCCTAAGATTTCCCTTCACTTGTACATGGATATTCTTAAAAAATAAATAAATAAATAAACAGATTCAAACACCTAATACCCTCTTTCTTACATTTTATGCCTAAAATTTAATATGACCTTTAAGTTTTCCCAGGAACCAATGAGATAAATACCAAATCTAAATTTATTATTTTCCTTTACAAATTTGCATATGCTGTTATAGTAACTTACAATACAAAGAAGAGTTGGCGAACAAAATTTTTATCTAGGTAACTAAACTCACTATACATTGCATGTTGATTTTTTTGTTTGTTTTTAATTAGTGGGGAAAATTTCCATCTGCTTGTATCAAATACAAAGTTGACATTCTGTGGCGATATTCAAGACCACACACTGAAGATAGGTATTGGTTTAAAGCCAAACAGTATCAAAGATATCAAATGGATGGTTATTTGAACTGCCCATTATCACCTTCAACAACTTCGTAATAAAAGATTAAAATGCATCCAAAATGTTAGTAAAGTTTTAAAAACTACACTATGACAAAGGTAATGTACAGCATTTTCAAAATCACTAGAGATCTTTTTAAACTTGAGGGACAACATTATTTACAATATGGCTTTTCAGTATATTGTTACCAATATAGTATATGGCCTAGTTGGAGAAGAATAGTATTGATAAGGAAACAGCCAGTGTAAGAGATAGATGATAAAGTCAGGGTTGACTCTGACAGTTAAGCTAAATTGTTTTCATTTTCTTCTACAAGCAATGGAAGAATGTTTCCTAGTGGGTTGTATTTATTTATTTACTTACTTATTAAACAAAAAACAACAAGGCTATTCAGAAAGTCAAACCCACTCTGAACTAACTGGAGTTGACATGAGGAAATATAAGTACACCAGTCAGTATTTTAAAGCTTTTTACGCATAGGAAAATAAAGAAAGTGACATAAGGAAAGGGGCTAATTTCAAACTATGATTATTCAATACATAGTTTTGAATAATCATAGCAGACGGGGATCAATCCCCAACACCCCGTGTGGACCCCCAAGCACTACATGCAGTAATTTCTGAGTACAGGGCTAGGAGTAATTCCTGAGCATTGCTGGGTCTAACCCAAAAATAAATTAAATTAAATACTGAGCATGGGCTGGAGCGATAACCTAGCGGCTAGGGTGTTTGCCTTGCACGCGGCCGATCTGGATTCGATTCTTTCGCCCCTCTCGGAGAGCCCGGCATGCTACTGAGACTATCTCACCCACACGGCAGAGTCTAGCAAGCTAAACGTGGCATATTCGATATGCCAAAAACAGTAACAGTACTGGTGCCTGCTCGAGCAAATCAATGAGCAATGGGATGACAGCGATGTTATCACCATGATACATAGTGAAAAACAGCTGTATTTTCCAAATGGTCTTTCTGTCTGTTTCCAAAGAAATCTATTTATATTTTTTTGTGAAAAGAACTGGTTGGTCTTGAAATCAAAGAAAATTCTCAAGGAACCCTAAATACCAAATTTACATGACTATTACCATACTCTAGATGCCTATTCTTTGTATATCTTACAGAGAGCTTCTCTGATATTTCTAAACAGTGGTGCCACTGGCAGTGATTCTTGCAATGCATCAATGCAAGATTGATTCCAGCAATGCAGGTCTAATGTTCAGTGCTTCAGACCCCCCTGGCTATATTCAGTGATTCTGTGGGGTGAGGGCAGTGAGCATATAGTTCTGGAGATAGAATTCAGGGCCTCATAAATGAGCTACCAGCCCCTACTTCACTACCTTTAATTTTGAATGTCAATTGTTTAGTTAATTACTTTCTCTGAAACAATGTGTCGGACTCTTCAGGCTTCTAAAATTGCAGTATAAGAAATTCCAACTTGTGACCTTAAGTGACTTACAGCTTACTAGAGGAAAAAATATGCTCCAAAGGTCAGGAAAATAGTAGATGATTACCTTTGCCTAGATGGCTCTCTGATATGCAATGTTCAAACCACATGAGAGAAAGAGAAGATAGGAAAGAGGAAAAAGAATAGCTTGCCTAGTCATTGAAGAAATGTAAAAGAATTGTCAGAATAAGATTAAGCTAGTAATAAAAAAGATATACCTAACTTAAGTAGTGATCAACTGAAGCAGTAAAAATTATGTTCAGGATCAGAAGCAGGATTATGATGTCAGAACAGAAAAGAAGAATCAGAAATAGTAAACAGATGGGCATACAAGTGTTAACAAATTTAGAACCCATTAAAGTTTTAATACTACTGCTGACAGACAGTACTAGAAGGAAAAAAGTATATGAGGGAGACTATGCAATAAGAAATTAGAACAAAAGACCAAAGTTGATTACTGTATACCAAATCCTATAGTTTAATTCCATCCCCAGAACTACATGACCCCAGAACTGATAAGTATGGCCTAGAAGTCTCTAAGCACTGTAAGAAATGACCACAAGGATCTTCTGAGGGTTGCATGGAAATTCCCCCACCCAGACACTCAAAAAAAGGGGGAAAAGATTACTAAACCACATCTTCTATAATGTAATTACTCATTTGGTACAAAAACTTGGACAATCAAAAGCAAGAAAAAGCTAAGGGGAAGTCTTTATCCTTAGGAAACTATAATCGTTGTAAACAAGCAAAACTATTCAACTGCACTCTTACTAGGTAAGTGCTATACTCCAACTGCACAGATGTTACAGGGGTTACCTGTAGACAAAGAAAGATACCCTGAAAAAATGATATAAATGGGAAAGAAAAATCCTAAGATAGATATGAAAGATGACCTTTAAAAAAAATGAAACACATACATTTACTATTGATATAAGCACACCGACCTGGGCAAAATTAAATTTTTTACTAAACATAGAGCTGAAATCACCATGATGAAACAACTCTGTGAACTGTTTTGTTGGAGTTCCAGGGAGTAAGCACAGACTTTATATATATGTGCAAGGTCTTACCATGGAGTGAAGATGTCATTTTAAATTTTATTTATAAATGTATAATGAAAATGATCTAGTGAAAAATATACTCAGTGCTTCTGAGTCAATGAGAAACATAAAGCCTAGTACAGCTTCATCTCACTACATATGTAAGTTGTTTATAAGGGGCAAGATATTGTTTCCATCTATTAACCTTCACTACTCTTTCAGAGATGGGGAAAAAAAGCTGAAACAACATGCAGATTTATGTATTCATTAAGTCAATCTAATGCAATTGATTCACAGAATTCATATAAGACTACTAGTACAACAGGTATGATTTTGCCTTCCAAGTAGAACCAAGAGTAAGTCTTGAGCACAGAGCCAGGATTGCCTACCCTCTTCCCCAGCAAAAAAAAATTACTAATCGGGCCAGAGCGATATTAGAGAGGATAGGGTGTTTGCCTTGCACACGGCTGACCTGGGTTCTATCCCTGGCATCCCATATGATCCCCAAGCACCACCAGAAGTAATTCCTGAGTGCAGAGCCAGAAGTAACCCCTGGGTATCGCTGGGTGTGACCCAAAAAATTAAACTACTGATATTAAAGTATGTTTATTGAAACATGCAGTTCATTACTACTCATGTGAATGATACAAACTAGACTTGTAGTCTACTTCATATCTTATCCATATCTTATCTGCACAGAGTATGCAGGAGGCATTAAGCTAATCATTTTGTGTGTGGGGGGGGGGGCTTTTTTTTTTTTTTTTTGGTTTTTTGGGGTCACACCCAGCGATGCACAGGGGTTATTCCTGGCTCATGCACTCAGGAATCACTCCTGGCGGTGCTTGGGGGACCATATGGGATGCTGGGATTTGAACCCGGGTCGGCCGCGTGCAAGGCAAACGCCCTACCCGCTATGCTATTGCTCCAGCCCCGGGGGGGGGGGGGGGCTTTTTGGGTCACAGAAAGCATTGCTCAAGGGTTACTCCTGACTCTGCACTCAAGGTGCTAGGGAGACCATATGAGACGCCAGGGATCCAGCCTGGGTTGGCTGTGTGTAAGGCAAATGCCCTACTCACTGTACTATCTCTCCAGCCCCTATGCTAATCATTCTGTTTTTTTTTTAAACTATGCTAATTAACCTTTTTTTTTTTAAGAAGAGAAGTTTTATTTTATTTATATTTTTGGCTTTTGGGGTCATATCCGGCGATGCTCAAGGGTTACTCCTGGGTCTGCACTCAAGAATCACTCCTGGCAGTGCTCAGGGGACCAAATGGGATGCCCAGGATTGAACCCAGGTCAGCCACAAGCAAGGCAAACACCCTCCCCACTGTATTATCACTCTGTACTATCTAATCATTCTTAATGGATCATTTAACAAATCTTCCAAAATAAGATTCTGGAAGGTATCAGAATATGTCAATCTAAAATAAGACACTCCAGCATAAGAATTATTTTGAGCTACAGACAAGCACAGAGAGAAAAACAGTGCTGTCCTTTCTCTTTCTGGCAAAAACATCAAGGCATAAATTTCCCTTTGTGAAGTTAACCTAAATATCCATAGTAAAGATATCAGAAAATGTAGTTTCTCCTGGAATTAACTTATCAATGGAGAAGATGCCAACATATCTCTAGTAAACCTCCTTTTCCCCTCCATATATTTACTTTCCCAAAATTAACAACCCTTAAATCGCTAAATCTAAATTGCTTCTCCTTAGTCTGGTTACTTTTCTAAAATTTATGTTTCTCTACTTCTTTGGATCCTCACATATTTTTATGGGAAAAATACCGTTGGGTAATAAATCATTTTTCTTGTTAATCTGTTTCATCAATTTAATTTAGAGCACAAAGATAATAAACCTAGTAGAAAAAAAATATTTTTCCTCTCCTACAAGCTTCATTAATACATTATTCATTCTGCAAATATGGAGTCAGATTTTTATATTAACCTGCTCAGTCATACACAAGTCAAGAAGAAATATTTCAGCATGTCTGTAGAATCTGATCACTGAACATGTAGATCAAAGTACATGCTCTAACTGCACAGTAACACCTTCAGAAAGAAAATGCCATTAGCAAATTCTGTTTACTTTTTTCTACAGAGAAAATTAATCAGGAACACTAAAAAGTTAGATATCCTCCTATGCCACCATTATAAACAGTTTATGGCCAACCTAGGATAAATAAAATTTGTGTTTTGAATCTCAAATCTTTGGAGATTATAGGAAGTGACTAGTTTATAGTTAATGGTAAGAAGCATATAATCAAGGCTAAAGTTTAGACAGATGATAAAGTACAAATTGATAACATGTATGTGTCACATTAGGCATTAAAAATTTAAGATAACATAGCTCCTATTCTTTTTTTTTTTTCTTTTTGGGTCACACCCGGCGATGCACAGGGGTTACTCCTGGCTCTTCACTCAGGAATTACTACTGGCGGTGCTCAGAGGACCATATGGGATGCTGGGATTCGAACCAGGGTTGGCTGAGTACAAGGCAAACACCCTACCCTCTGTGCTCCAGCCCCCATAGCTCCTATTCTTAAGGCGTTTTTGATGTAGAGGTTCAAGGTTCTTCACTTCAAATATATTTTAAATAATAAGTAGAGTTAAGCACAGATTTTTAAAAATAGATTTTAATATCTTTTAAAAAAAGATACAGTAGGGGCTAAAGCGATAGCACAGCGCGTAGGGCATTTGCCTTGCACATGGCCAACCCAGGTTCGATTCCCAGCATCCCATATGGTCCCCCAGCACCACCAGGAGTAATTCCTGAGTGTAGAGCCAGGAGTAACCCCTGTGCATTGCTGGGCGTGACCCCCCCCAAAAAAAACGATACAGTAAAACAAAAGTCTTAATACAATATAAAAATTTAAAGGCTTGTAGGCATATAATAACTATAAATTCTTAGTACTTACAAAAGAACTTTTGATAAAATAATCTCTCTGCACTTGTTTCCTCTTTTCAAAGTGAAGTACTGAAAAAAAACTGGACATGGGGCCAATATTTAAAACATAAAGAATACAGCATGCCATTGTGTTATATATACACTGAGATAGGACAATGGACAGGAGATATGGTCAAGAGTTAGGAAAAAATAAGGGATGCAGTGACTTGATCAAAGTAACTACTACATTTAAATAAAATTTATGAATAAAAAGAATAAGCATACAAAAAGCACCAAGAACATCATCCCTTTATACCTACAAAAACTGATTAAACTGCTTTATATAAACTCTTAAATATTACTCTTAATGAAATCATTATTTTGAAATATTTGCCGGTCACTTACATCAATCACTTGAGTCAGAGATCTGAATCTAGCATTCAATTTCCACAAATTTTGATGCTACTGTAAAGCCGGGCTGGAGCGACAGCATAGTGGGCAGGGCATTTGTCTTGCACGAGGTCGACCTGGGTTCGATTCCTCCATCCCTCTTGGAGAGCTCAGCAAGCTACCAAAAGTATCCCGCCAGCACCGCAGAGCCTGTCAAGCTACACATGTTGTATTCGATATGCCAAAAACAGTAACAACAAGTTTCACAATGGAGACGTTACTGGTGCCCGCTCGAGCAAATCGATGAGCAATGGGACGACAGTGCTACAGTGCTACTATAAAGCCAGTTATACAACATATTTTTTAAAGCATAAACCATAAACCTTAGGGTCATAAAAGGCTTTGCATGCAGATCTGGGTTTAATTGTAGACACCTCATCTCTCCCAATATCACTGAGAAACCTCCCCGAGCACAGAATCAGGAGTAGCCACCCAGCCCACCTCAGTGTGTGCCCCAAACAACAGAAAACAAAATATACTTAGCTGTAAACATAAACACAAATATAACTTCTAATATTTAGAATAATTAAAATACAAATGAGAAAAAAACTAAATATATACATCTCACATGTCACAAAGCCAACTTAATATCTAAGTCACAATATTTTACTTAGGGCCTTCCATACCGTATTTTTAACTTTTCCATCATCTTCCTATGCATATATTCTACATATCAGAAAGAAAAGTCTAAGAAGGCCCTGTCTGGGAATTATAGCAGCTACTATGCAACACAGCTAAAGCTTTCTACAGTATGTTATAATTTATTGTCACTCCTGCTAACACTTGCTTATATCAAAGATACGCAAACTAAACCACACATCAAATCTAGCTCAACCTTCTATAAATAAAGTATTAAAAGTATTACTGAAACACAAGTCACATTCTATTGGCTGCCCTTGCACTACAACAGTACCAATGAGTATTTGAGATAGAAATAATAGGGCCTGCAAAGCCTATAATATTTCCTACCTAATCCTTTACAGAAAATTGTCAGTCCTGCCTTTAAAAGATTAAAAATGCCCTTTAAGTATTCAATGCTATTGGTCAAGCAAGCAGAAGCAAAGATTAACAAAAAGGACTATATTAAATAAAGAAGCGTCTGTACTTCAAAGTAAAATAGAATCAGACACACCCCACAGACTGGGAGAAAATTTTTTCCCACCACTCATCTGATAAAGGGTTAATATCCAAGATATCTAAAGCACTGGCAGAACTTTCAAAAAAAAAAAAAACCACACATTAAAAATGGGAAGAAAAGATGAACAGAAACTTCCTCAAAGAAGATATACAGGGGCTGGAGCAATAGCACAGCAGGTAGGGCATTTGCCTTGCAGGTAGCCGACCCGGGTTCGATTCCCAGCATTCCATATGGTCCCCTGAGCACCGCCAGAGGTAATTCCTGAGTGCAGAGCCTGGAGTAACCCCTGTGCATCGCCAGGTGTGACCCAAAAAGCCACACACACACACACACACACACACACACACACACACACACACACACACACACACACACACAAAGATATACAGATAAACATATGGAAAAATGCTCTGCATTACTAATTATCAGGGAAATGCAAACCAAAACAACGATGAGATATCATCTCACACCAGATAGGCTGGTACACATCATAAAGAAAAACCACCACCAGTGTTAGTGTTGATGGAGGTGTGTGAGGGAGAAGGAAACCCATTTACAGCAGATGGGAATGCTGACTGTCCAACCTTTTTGGAAAACAATACTAACACTTCTCAAAAAAGTAGGAATTGACTTTCAATATGACCCAGCAATCCCACTTCTTGGAATGTATCCCAATGGCCTAAAAACACAATGCAGAAAAGACCTCTGCACTCCTATGTTCATTGCAGCACATGTCACAATAGCCAAAATCTGGAAACAACCCAAGTGAACAAAAACAGATGACTGGAGATAGACACTATGGTAGGTACACACAACGAAATACTACTCTGCTCTAAGAAAAGATGAACTGCAATTTGCTGCTACATGGAGTATCGTTCTGAATAAACTTCTTTAGGAAAGGGACACAAAATGATCTCTCATATGTAGCAAATAAAGAAACATAGTAGGGGAATTAAAAACACCCAAAGGCAATAATATAAATGAAAAACATGGTCTTTAGGGCCAGATCAATAGCACAGTGGGTAGGGTGTTCGCCTTGCACACAGCCAACCGGGGTTCAATTCCCAGCATCCCATACGGTCCCCTGAGTACCACCAGGAGTAATTCCTGAGTGCAAAGCCGGGAGGAACCCCTGTGCATCGTCGGTGTGACCCAAAAAGCAGGGGGAAAAAAAAAACACAATATGGTCTTTAGTAGGATGCCTGAGTCTTGGGACAGGGTGGAAGAGAGAATAGGGAAAGGAACACTAGGATAATCTGGAGGAGGAGGAGGAGAAAGGGCTGGAAGGTGGTTGCACAGCTGACTCCTAAATACCCCAGCGCAACAACAACAACAACAAAATATGTAATTTCTGGTTCCCTTAAAATAAAACAATGAATAGCCTACTGTAAACCAAGGGCTGGAGCGATAGCTCAGCGGTAGGGCGTTTGCTTTGCACACAGCCCACCCAGGTTCGATTTCTCCGCCCCTCTCAGAGCCCACCAAGCTACGAAGAGTATTTCACCCACACGGCAGAGCTTGGCAAGGTACCCGTGGCGTATCCGATATGCCAAACACAGTAACAACAAATCTCACAATGGAGTTACTGGTGCCCACTCGAGCAAATCGATGAGCAACGGGATGACAGTGACAGTGACAGTGACTGTGTAGACCAAAAACTTTACAAATCATATAATTGTGGACATTTCATAGTCACTGCCACATGTACAGCCCAGATTCACAGCTTCACAATTAATCTCAGAAGAGATGCCAGGTCAACCTGATGCAACTCATGAGTACACAATTCTTCTGAAAACTCTGGGGCACCCTTGGGAAAGGGGCAGGCCAAGAATCATCCCAGTTCTAGACACCTCCAATTTCCACAAAACTGACAGCATAGCATATTAGTAGTATAAGTTAACAACAACAAAAGCAAGCTCAATAAGTTAGCAACAACAAAATACACAGAAGGATCAAGCAGCAAAAGCAGCTCAGTAAACACTCAATGAGTTTAATAACCCCATTGTGAGATGCAACAATTTTCACCAATTTTCTTTTACTGAACTATTTTCTAGTAAATTCTATTTACCATTTTGTTGTAAAAAGCAACATGAATAAATTATTTTGTGCCTGCTAATGCGGCAGGCTTAGGGGACAGGAAGAACTGGGGACAATGGGAACGTCACACTGGTGGTAGGATTGTCGTTGGTACACTGAATGCCTAAAACAACTATATTTCAAACAACTTTGTAAATCATGGTATTTTTAATAAAGTTAAAAATACTTTTAATTTTAAAAATTAAAGTAATATTGTAATTGACATTTTATATTTTATATCAAATGTATCATATACTGTATTTAACAAAACTAAAGAGAAAATGTTAAGAAAACCACAAGGAAAATGCATTTATAGTACTATATTGTACCATAAGTTTATATCATCTGTTTATAAGAAAACATACATACACAGGAACCTACATAGTTTAAAACCTTGTTGTTCAAGGGTCAAATGTACTTCACTCTTTTTAAAGTTTAATACATGAAATTTGTCCTAATCTGACAAACTCAACATTTAGCTCATCAGTCAAAACTCCAGTTGATTTTTTGGTATGAGGAACAAGGCGGGCTTTCGATCATTATTATTTTTTTTGGGGGGGTGGGTTGTTTAACTTCTACTCTTCTTATACCAAATAAAAATCTAAGCCATTGTCTTAATTCAAAATATACTCCACTAGTCAAATGCATTAAACTTGCTTATATTAGCCTAGCGTGAAAAATATTAGACTATAATGATAAAAAGTAACATTTTCCTTCTTCACTTCTAATTTTAAAGTAATACAGTCTAAAAACTTCAGAATAAGGACCTGAGTCATAGGCAGGTAGAGTGGTTGCACACAGTACAATCAGATCAATTCCTGACATCCCACATAGTCCTCCAAGCACCACCAGGAGTAATTTCTGAGTGCTAAGCCAAGAGTAGTCACTGAGCATTGCTGGGTATGCTCAAAAATCCCACCCTCTCCCCCAAAAAGGAAGTAAGAAAAGAACTTCAGAAAAAAAAAAACAACATAAACCCTAGAGCCTGGGAGTACAGCAGTTAGGGCATTTGCTTTGCACGTGGCTCATCTGGGTTCCATCCCTAGCATCTCCTATGGTCTCCTGAGCACTGCCAGGAATAATTCATTACTGCAGAGCCAGGAGTAACCCTTGAGCATGGCTAGGTGTGACACAAAATAAAAAACAAAAAAAGAACACATAAATCCTGCCAATATGTAAAGTCAAATATCTTGACTCCTAACTTTATAACATTTTAGTTCAAAAACTGTTTTTCAGTTTCCTTCATTTTTAAGAATGTTAATGTATATGATTTCAGAAGTAAATAACAGAATCAAAGGTCCTATTGAAGTGAATCAACACTCAGGATCCACCTTCTCTTTTTAAAATAAATTTTGTTTGAAATAGCAAAACAAGCTCTCAAAACAAGAAAACTATTTTGAAATGGGAAAAATATTTGGGCAATTTACCAAAGAATATATTCATATGGTAAATAAGTACATGTAAAGCTTCTCAATAGCATTAAACAGAAGAAAATATAAATAAAAACCACAATCAATCACATACTACATTGCATAACAGAATGACTAAAATTTAGAAGATTGACTGTATCAAGTGTTGAGGCTTGGTATAAAATAATGAAAACACTGCTGGTGAGAATGCAAAGTATGGTTCAACACACTTTGAAAATAGTGTTTCAAAACATCTTTTGAAAATAGTTTTATAGTATATTAATCTTTCATTTCCCTGTGCAACAATTTACTGTAACAAACTTAAAACAGTACACATTTATTACACTACAGTCTGACATAGGAATCATTCCTTAAGCAAAATCAAGGTATTGGCTGAACTGGTTTTCTGGGGGCTCTGACGTTTACTAATCCACTTCATCATCTTTTCCAGCTTCTAAGGGTCACAACATTCTTTACCAGATAGTATCGCTTCTCCATCAAACTAAGCAATTCTGCTGCTCTCTGGTTTTGTTTGCTTTGTTAGTTCTGATGGTTTGGGGGCCTCACCTGCAACTCCAGGCTTCTTAATCAGCTCTGTGCTTGGGGTTAGCTCCTGGTAGGTAGTGAGGGGGCCCATGGGCCTCCCACATTCCTGTTGAGCTCTCTCTTTGGCCTTTCCCTTACGTCTTTTTTTCCCTTGACTACTGTCTCACTTTCCTTTTTAAGGACCTTATGACACATTAAAATCCTATAAAATCTTCCCTATTAAAGTTAGTTGATAAGCAATCTTAATCTTAGACACACTTTTAATTCACCTTTGTATTCTAGTTCCTAAAGATCAGAACATTTTTATGGGTAATTATTCTGCTTAACAGACACTTTCCTTTTATAATAAAGTTAAATGTACATGGACAATTAATGTACAATAAACATACAATTCTGCTTACAGGTGTTTATGCAAAAATAAAAAAAGGAACTTTCACAGAACTGGAGAGTTAGTACAGGGATAAAGCACTTGTCTCAAACACTGTCAGGAGTGATCCCTAAGCCAGGAGTAAACTCTTGAGTATTGATGAGTATGGTCATCAATACAAAACCGTATCATCAAAACCATCATCAAAACCAAAACAAATGAATATTTATACAAAACCCAGTTGGGAGGTGAGAGTCACAAGGCATCTGCCATGCCTAGTGTCAACCCTGGTTTGATCCCTGTCACTACATATGGTTTCTTTAATACTTACAGTGTGTGAGTGTCCTTGCAATGTGCAAAGAATGATCCCCTGATCCCAGAGCATGCCTGGTGTGCTCCCCCTACCCCATCCTCATCCTTTCCCACTCCAAACCCTGTTGGCAAAGATTTATAGCAGCTTTATTCATAACCTACTTCCCACAAATGTCCTTTAACTGGTAAATGAACAAGCATCCATAAAACGGAATACTATACTGTCACTGTCATCCCGCTGCTCATCGATTTGTTCAAGCGGGCACCAGTAACATCTCTCATTGAGAGACTTATTGTTACTGTTTTTGGCATATCCAATACGCACGGGTAGCTTGCCAGGCTCTGCCTCGATGGCTTGATACTCTCGGTAGCTTGCCGGGCTCTCTAAGAGGGGCGGAGGAATTGAACTCAGGTCGGTCGCGTGAAAGGCGAACGCCCAACTGCTGTGCTATCGCTCCAGCCCGGAATACTACACATAGCATTAAAACAGAAGGAACTGGACCGAGGAGACAGTTCAAGGGGCTGGAGTGCATGCTTTGCATGTGGGAGTCCCATTTGGACTCCCCATCAATGTTCCCCAACAATCAACTACCACAGCACCGAGATGGGTGTAGCCCCAGCAGTACAGGGTGTGGAACCAAAAAACAGTAACACTGTATCACTGTCATCCCAATGCTCATCGATTTGCTCAAGCGGGCACCAGTAATGTCTCCATTGTGAGACTCGTTGTTACTGTTTTTGGCATATCGGATATGCCACGGGTAGCTAGGCAGGTTCTGCTGCCAGGCTCTGCCGTTCTTCGAGATACTCTTGGTAACTTTCCGGGCTCTCCGAGAGGGATGGAGGAATAGAACCCAGGTTGGCCACATGCAAGGCAAACGCCATACCCACTGTGCTATCGCTCCAGCCCAGCTTTAAAACTATGTAACTCAAAGGCTAGGGAGAGAGCTCAAAGGGTGTAGCCCATGCTCTGCATGCAATGTGGTAACTCTGAGTTTAAGACTGAGCCCCTTAAGACTCAAGTATGCAATAATAACTAAGTAATTCCCACCATATTCCGCCTGAAAATAGCTAGAATAGTTAGCAAAAACAGCCAGATAAATCAGTGGGGAGGGAAAATCGGCATTTAGCAGAGAAAGTAATAGAAGAATATCTTTATTTTTCTTTTTGACATATATTATGTCTGGTACGAGATAATGGTCACCAAAAATTCTTCAAACTCTTTTAATAATAATAAAACCAGAAGAAATTGCTAATATTGTCAACAACGTGGAAGAGAACTCAGTGAACATGAGAATCTCAAATGTATTATGCTAAGGGATAATTAGATTCAAAGGACTAAATATTAAAAAAATCTATTTATATGATATTTTAGAAAAGACAAACTAAAAATCATTGGTTGTGAAGGATTAAAAGTAGGGGAAGGGTTGACTACACAAGGGTAGTACAAAGAATTTGATTTGAGGTAATAGAAGTTTTATCTTGCTAAGTTACTTAGCTTTATATATATTTGTCCAAACAAAATAAAGTGTCAATTATGTTTTGTGTAAATTAAAATTTAAATATTTTTAAATGAAAGAAATAAATACATAACCCCCACCCCCCATGCTCCCACAATCAGATTAACAGACATTTAAAAAAAAAAATCAGGTAACATTTATCTGACAACTCCAAGTGTGGAAACGGTGAGAAGCCAATGCAACTCATACTTAGGGAAGGATGCAAGCCGTTCAACTTTTAGTCAATAAAGTGAACTTCAGATGCACAAGAATCCTCCTTAAACACTGTTTACAATATTGAAAAGCTGTAAACAACCCATATGGTCCCCAAGCACCCAGCACCACACTACCAGGAGTAATTCCTGACTGCAGAGCCAGGAGTAACCCCTGAGCATTGGCAGTTGTGACCCCTCCCCCCAAAAAAATCCTGGCTCTCTCCTCCCTCCCTTCCTTCTCCTCCCCCCCACCCTCCACCTCCCCTCTATACATATATGAGATAGCATCTCTTTTTTTGGTAACAGAATACAGTGAAAAAGAACAATATACTTGCAATTTGGGGACAAGCATTTTAACATTCAATTCGAACTATGTCATTAACTAGCACTCAAATTACTGTGTCCCTACCTATAAAACTCAGCTTCTTTTCCAGGAAAATAAAGATAGCCTATATAACACTATTATTATTTCCAATACACACATTTTATGATTCAGTAAGTACATAATCAAAAATTATACCATAAAGCACATATGTTGACAAACTAATTTTTTTCCTTAGAAACTCTGAAATCAGAATTTTTTTTAAAAACCAGAATCTTTTAGATAAAAAGGACCCCTTATTGATCAGGAATGTCTGTAATGAGTACTGTATCAGAATGTCTGTAATGAAGATCATAATTTAGAAAAAAACATATAAAGAGCTAAAGTCACTAAGTTGACTAAGTCACTGTCACTTAAAACATATATCCTCTCCCATTTTAATAATCTTTAAAAATAAAGTTAACACTCAGTGATTTTTACTTAGCAAATTCGGGTTTTTCTAATCAAAAGCCATTCAAGTATGTAGTAATATCTACTTCAATTTTTAACAAAGATCAAACAATGAACTGCTCTCCCTATTTTTGCCAGTCGCACCTATAAAGATAATTTAACAGTCAGTTATAATGAAAAGCCTTTTAAACTCTATAGTTTGTCATATACACAGGATCTAGTAAAGTACCAGTACTTCATAGTCCGAAAAGGCTTATTTAGCAATTTCATCACAATACTTATACTTCAAAGACACCAATAACCAACATATCATTTGCAGAATTTAATAGGTTATTAACTTCTGGTATAATTCAAAGTACAATTAGAATACTAACATTAGAGCACAATACTTTAAAAAAATCAGCAATATTAACGCCTTTCACTTTGTTGGGAAAATTAAAATTTCGAAGCCTTGTTCCTCACAGATTCTAAATCTAAATTATTGGACGCTAAGAGTATGCAGACAAAACACAAGACACACAGACTATGCTACTTCTAAAATCCAACAAGCTATCAAGATTTTTAGCGCCAACTGCCAAGAAAAACCTTTTCGACCGAAACCTAAATTCCGTCACCTTACTGTACCTGTCAATCAGCTACGTCGAAGGCGAGTTGTGTCCAGTTAAGTTACATAATTTTCACCAGGGACAGTTAAAAAGCTTGCCTTTCATCACACAAACACACACACACACACACACACACACACACACACCGCAATTCACACACACAGAGACACATACACACCGCAATTCACAGAAAATTCACCTTGCAACACCAGGGACTGTTAAAAGGTTGCCTTTCAACACACACACACACACACACACACACACACACACACACACACACACACACACACACAGAAAATTCACCTTGCAATCGGCAACCTTCAGAGCCATCAACAAGATGAGCCTTTTCTTTCACAGTGGTCACAAGGAAGCAGGAACCGTGTGTTTATTTGTTTAAAGAATGCAACGAGCACCGAATAACCAGGCGCTGAGTCAGGCGGAGGCGAGCTGACAACATTCCGTCTCCGAAAGGAAAGTTGTGCCCCGCGCCCCAAGTCGGTCGCTGCCTGACCCAGCCCCGACCGGCGTCCGGGGGGGCTCCCTCGCCAACTCGCGGCCGCCGGCGCGAGAGCACCAGCGCCTGGCCCTCGCGTCCCCGGCCACTCGGGCGGGAGAGGGCAGGAGCCCTCGCCAAGGTGCGTCCCGCGCCCGGGCTGAGGGGACGCGCGACGCCAGGCAGGGCGCCTCCGAAAGGGACAAAGGTTGGGCTCACGTCCGCGGCTGCCGGCCGCCGGGTGCCGCAACTCGCGGCAGCCAGAGGAGCCGCTCCGGGTCCCGCCTGGGCCCCGGAGGACGCCGTTGTGGGGGAGGGGGCGCGCCCGGCCACCCCTTTCCCCGCCTCACAACGGCGCTGCGGAGGACCTGTTGATTAAGCTCGCCACAGCTTCCAGCCCACTGTCCACCTCTTCTTACCTTGGCGCCACAGCGGTCGCCGATCGTCCTCGCCGCAGCCGACCCGAAACGTCGCGGGAACGACAGTTTCCCCGGCGGCACTTAAAATACCGGATAAAGAATCCAGAAACTCCCGATTCCCCACCTCACTCTCCTGAGTCCCCGCCCCCGCCCCACCGCCAGTCGCCGCCGTCGCCGCGGCCGCCAACGATTCCACCTCGAGACCGCGCGAGACCGGCCCCCGCGGCCGCCGCGAGACCGCGCACGCGCCCCCGAGACTCTGGCACTGCGTGTGCGCCTATCCCGGTCCTGCTCCAAAGCGTCCCGCCCAATGCTAGGAGGAGCAGCTGGAGGGGCTTGGCCAATCCCGAGCCGGCTCTGGGAGAGTGTCCTCTCATTGGTTAACTCTGCAACTCTCCCAGCGGCCGGTCGCGCGCACTCGCTCTCTAAGTATAAATTGCGCGCTGGGATAGTTTCACGAGCTCTAGCCGTTCGCTTTGGAATCCGCTGTCCTGCTGGAGTGGGGACTCAGGGAAAATGTGAGTCGCAGTAGGAAGTGAGCCAATACTTTCGGTAGCTTGGCCCTTTTCACCTACTGCTGTCCACTCCTGAAGAAAATCTGATTCTTCCTAAATGCACATTGCACATAGCCACTCCTCAAAGTGATCTGATATGCCATTGATGGCTTTCCCGTTGCTTCCCACTATTTTTTCACCTTCTGTCCCAGAAACTGTGGGACTCTGAGTGAAATATAAACTGGTTTCCAAAGTGTCAAAGATACTTTTGGGCCTCTTCCTGGATATTTTTTTCTTTTAATTATCCTCAAATCTGATCAGCACTTCGTCCAAAAGTTGATTCAAGTTGTTGATGTGACCAAGAAATTCTGCCACCGCATTTGTCAAAGTAGACAGTACTTTGAACAACCAGCTCCAATTCTATTCAACTAAGCTCTTTTTTTGGTCCGTATACCTCTGCAAAGAAGCCAACAGGATTTGTGAATTTCAGGGGTTTAACTGAAATCTTAATACCCCCCAAATTACCTAGAAACTTAACTATATACCAAAGGAAAGAAGTCCTATTTCCTAAGCTCATTAATGCTTAAATAAGTAATTGAAAAAGCTTAAATAAATTGTAAACGCTTTAACAACTAATTGAAAAAGCTTCCTCTAGGTCCTAAATTTTTCGTTCTATATCCAAGGATTGCAATACTTTCATGATTCGAATATTGGAGCCAGATAGTTCTTTATTGTTGGGCGTTGCTCTGGACATTTTAAAAGTTAATACTCTAGCTACTCTATTTTTTGCACGTAAGGCTATTGATGTGGGAGTTCTCAGAATGATTCCATTAACCAAGGAATACATTTTTTAAAATCTGCTACAGGATATACCTGCTTTTAAAATTAAAATATGCTAAACGGGAATGCTATTTCGCTGTATCTGTGTAATTGATCCACAATATATAGATGTTGCCAAAGATCCCCTGGGAGACAAAATCACCTCCATTGATGAGCTACTGATTAAGCTGTTCAAAGAAATAACCTCTTTAGTTTCTCTTTACTCATGCCTTCCAATTAATTAGCCCCAAGCAGTTCTGCAGATCACCCCACCCAAATGAAACCTCTAGTTACCTAGCCTTACTTCCCCAGTAACATGAACAACTCAGTATTCCCATAATCCTGCCCTAATAAAATGATGACCTTATCAGTATGAGATAGAAGCTACTTATCTCGAAATAGTGGGAATTCTTCTGTAAAGCGTATACAAACATTAGTCTTATCTCCTAAAGACATTTTTTTTGGGTCCTGAGAGATGGGAGATAACTCAGTGGGTTGTATACATGCTTTGTATAGAGGATGCCTGGTCCCATTCCAAACACCCTGGAAATGACCCCCTAAGAACTGAACCAGAAGTACCTCTGAACACTGCTGGGTGTGACCTAAAAAACAAAAGATTTTGTTGTTGTTGTTTTGGTCACACACAGCAGTGCTCAGGACTTATCTCTGGCTGAACTCAAGGATCATTCCTGGCAGAGGGGACCTCTATGGGGTACCAGGAATTGAACCCAGGTTGATACTATGCAAAGTAAATCCCTTGCCAACTGTACTATCACTTCAGCCCTAGATATTTGTATTTTAAAAAGTGGTAGATCCTGGTTTAAAAAAATGAATTCCTTAGTTAATGGAATCATTTCCAGAAGCCCCAAATAAGCAAAATATAGAGAGCAGCTAGAAAAGTAAAAACTGGAAGCAAGGTGATTTGAGTTTTGGTCTGTAGCTCATTTGTTCTGTGATTTGGTTGAATGACAAATTTCCTGGACCAACATCTTTTTCCATCTGCAATATAAAGGAGTTAACTACTCTGCCCCCATCCTAATATGAAGATCCTGGTAACCTTTGTACAAGGAGTGTAACCAGGATAGTAAGAGGGTTAAAAAGATATAGTACTCATACAAAAATAAAATAACACGCATAACCTAAGATTTAAACCTTTATGTCAGAGGAGTTGTTCATCCTTGTCACAAGATACTTAACTTACTGAGTCACCCTGGAAAATGTGTAACTAAGTATTATGGGTGAAATGTGAAAACCGAGCTGTAAATTTAGTGTTCCATAGAAAATATCTATAGTAAACATCCTTCCTCATATTTGGCATTTGCTTAATATATCATCGCAAACATTCCCTGTTACATGCTTATGTAATAAAATGCTATTTATTTTATTAAGGGTTTCTGGTAAATATGTTAACATGGAACTTCAGCACTTGCAACAGGTCTGGAATTTCAGTTTTTAACAGTCTCCCATTGTTGTTTACATTGTTATATGTAAAATCTTTAACAAAGCCTACAATATCCATTTGATTTTTATCATCCCTATGTACATGTGAAAGTTTTTCATAGTTTACTATGTAGTCTAATCACTTAATAATTGTATGAGTAGGATGATAAAAAATGTCAATTACAAGCAGGGTAATAACTGATTCAGACATGAGAAGTTATGAAAATAGAGGTATATTGCTTGTTAAATTATTCTTCATATTTTTCTAAATATCAGTAAACAAGTCAACAAGCTATGGACTTTTTCAATTGGCTTATTATTTTGATGTTTTCATAGTACTTTGTCTTTCATAAAGATAGAAATTAATATAAATAAAAACATTAAGTTTCTATGTTAAGAATGTTATGCAGTTGTGGGGCTGGAGCAATAGCACAGCGGGTAGGGCATTTGCCTTGCATGCGGCTGATCCGGGTTTGATTCCCAGCATCCCATATGGTCCCCTGAGCACTGCCAGGAGTAATTCCTGAGTGCAGAGCCAGGAGTAACCCCTGAGCATTGCCGGGTGTGACCCAAAAAGAAATAAAAAAAGAATGTTATGCAGTTGTTTGCCAGCAATATAGTCAATCCAATAATGTCAATTGGATTTAAGTATAATCAGTATAATTTAAGATAAGTCAGCCTCAGGCCATAGAGATAGCACAAAGGTGAAAGCACTTGCCTAGAATTTGATGGTGGATATGACCCTAGTTCAAATCTTGCCATTGCACATGGTCCTCCAGGACCAGTGTGGTGGCCCCTGGGCACAGAAACAGGTGTGACCCCTGAGCACTGCTGGATGTGACCACTCCCCCACAAAAAAATGAGAGAGAGAAAAATATTTTTTTAAAAAGACAGGTAAATGACATTCAATCCACTTCTTCTCTGACTTCATCAGAACTTCCATTTCAGTCTTCTTTCTTTCTTCTTCTTTTAACCACCCAGAATGCTAAGTACTGTGGTGTCCTACAGGTCTAATGTTCAATTATTCACTTCTCTCTGCACGTGTTTGAATCTCAACTCAGTACCTTCTGTTTGACCAAAGGAAAGTGACTTGGGGTCAGACAGATAACTCAACATATGTTGGAGCACATGCTTTGCATGAAAGAGAATCTGGGTTCCAGATAAGACACCATATGGTCCCCAAGCACAGAGTCAGGAGTGATGCCCCCCACCCCAAGAAAACAAAACTAAACCAAAAAAGTCACTTAATTTTTCCAGAATTTATTTTTGTTAATCATAAAGAGTATAATAAAATAGCTTCTTCATTTGTACAAAAGTATGAGGATCAAATGAAATTATTATGTAAAGTGCTACATTCATTAAATTTTTCCTTATTTTTTTACTCATCTCTCCTCTTCCCTCCTCTTTCCTTGAGTTGTGGTGCTCTGTAATGCTCACTCAAGGATGTGCTTTCTGGGTACGGCACCTGCATATCTTTTTTTTTTTTTTTTTTGCTTTTTGGGTCACACCCGGCAATGCACAGGGGTTACTCCTGGTTCTGCACTTTGGAATTACTCCTGGCGGTGCACAGGGGACCATATGGGATGCTGGGAATCGAACCCAGGTCGGCCGCATGCAAGGCAAACACCCTACCTGCTGTGCTATTGCTCCAACCCCAGCACCTGCATATCTTTTTAGTTGTGGTACTTCTAGGGGGAGTTTGTACCCCTTTGTTGCAGCGCTAACACACTCTTGGCTCCAGTGTGTCTAGAAATGACTTGCAGCATTGAGTATCACAGACAAGAGAATCACCAAGATGCTTGTCACTTATGGTGGCACCAGGGATTGAACTCATGCCCATTCACTTGCAACGCTGCACTGAGCTGTTCCTCAGGTCCTCTCCTTATTTGTATCATTGTATTCCTTTTATCACTGATTCCATAGATAATTTCGTCTGATCTCATGACTTTAAATTCTATCACTATCAATTCTAAATCTTAGATTAAACTACATTCCAGAATCATATACAGCATCAACACCACCATCTGAATTTCCACAGAATATTACTAACTTAATATGTCAGGATTTAGTACTTTTCTTTTCTTTTTGTTTTTGTTTTTTGTTTGTTTGTTTGTTTGTTTGTTTTTGGGTTATACCCAGCAATGCACAGTGGTTACTCCTGGCTCATGCACTCAAGAGTTACTCCTGGTAGTGCTTGGGGGACCATATGGGATGCTTGGAATCAAACCCAGGTCGGCCGCGTGCAAGGCAAACACCCTGCCCACTGTGCTATCGCTCCAGCCCCAGGATTTAGTACTTTTAGGCACATCTTCTATGACCAAGCCACATCTCCCAACCCTAGAACTTGTTTTTATCTATTTTTTTTTTCAGTTTTCTTCAGCATATGGTAATACCACTACACAATTGCTCAAACTTTCTTTCACACTTACTGCCCATTCAATCCATCAGGAAATCCTGTCATTTCTATATATAAAACATATCTCCAGTGATACCAAACTACTCCAGGATATCTTCACTAGCCTTGATTACTTCAGTGGGCTCTTTTCCACCTATATTTTCTCAGCATAGAAACCAGAGGGATCCATCTAAAATAAAAGAGTAAGCCACTGCTTTAATAGCCAGTTTGTCTCTATAACCTCAATTCTTTCCCCTTCTCATTCCACACCAGCCTCACCAGCATCTTTGCTCTCCTTACATGTCCCCATAGCTTCTGTTTCAAAGCAGTTTCTTTTGCTTAAATATCCAGTTTCCACTTGCCTGTTTTGCCTCACTTCTTTTAGGTCTTATTTAAACTGCTATCTTATCTGAGATTCTTGTCCCACTAGAGATAAAATAGCAATGTCCCACACACCCATATCCAGCACTCCTTTCACTTTGTACAACTTTATTTCTGTTTACTCATTCATCACCTGTCATATTTACTGTGTGTCTTCTTAAAATAAAAACAAGTTTCATAGAGCAATCACTATGTATTATCCATCATTCGTTGTTTTTAGATTTTCTGGAATCTAAAACAGTACCTGATATACAGATAGTCCTCAAATATTTGTTAAATGAATCACTGTCACTGTATCACTGTCATCCCGTTGTTCATCGATTTGCTCAAGCAGGCACCAGTAACGTCTCCATTGTGAGACGTTATTGTAACTGTCTTTGGCATATCAAATACACCACGGGTAGCTCGCCAGGCTCTGCCATGCAGGCGAGATACTCTTGGTGGCTTGCTGGGCTCTCCGAGAAGGACGGAGGAATTGAACCTGAGTCTTCCACGTGCAAGGCAAATGCCCTACTCGCTGTGCTATCGCTCCAGCCCAGCACAAATAATATAGCAGTGAAGTCTGATCTGGCATCAGCCTGCCCCTGAGCTCCAAATTCTGCCGCATAACAGCTGTGCAACCTTGGACAAGTTGCTTTGGTTTTGGGGCCACACCCAACTTCGCTTAGGGCTTACTCCTGGCTCTGCACTCAGTGGTCCACTCCTGGAGGGCTTGGGGGACCCTATGGGATGCCGGGGACCAAACCTGGGTCAGCTACGTGCAAGGCAAGTGACCTACTCCAACTCTTGACAGGCGATAAGCTACCACTCAGTGATCCTTGGACCCCTATTTCTTAAAATTTTCATAACAATTCTATGAGGTAAGTAGTGCCACAGTTCCTGGTTCCTATTGTATAGATAGAAGACTGGGGCACAGAGAGGTTAAATGAATGAATGAATGAATGAATGAATGAATGAATATATATAAAGAGGTGAAATAGGATGATGAAAAGATCAATGGAAATATCCAGCTTTGTCTAATGTTTGATCTTTGATTAATCCATCTTACAAATAATTTCTGCTTAAAGATGGTTGTTCTGCTTCAACACAGTGGTATGAAAGAAACTGGAAAGTACAAAAGAGAAAAGGGAAGAGAAAACTCCAGACACTATAATAATTCTGCATCTAGTTTCTATAACTGAGAAGTGGAAAGTAAAAGTTCCTTTAAAAGTAAAAATATGGGGCCTGGGAACAGAATTCAATTGGCTGAGAACATGCTTTGAAAGTTGGAAGCCTGTGTTCAATCCTCAACACCACCACCACCCCAAGAATTGCCAGGAAGTTACCTTAGCATACAACCAGGAGTAGCCCCTGAGTACTGCTGGTCACTGTATCACTGTATCACTGTCATCTCGCTGATCATTGATTTGCTCGAGTGGGCCTAGTAACATCTCCATTCATCCTAGCCCTGAGATTTTAGTAGCCTCTCTTGCTTACATCTAATAAGAAATAGAACTAGTAATGCAGTAACCCTTTCATAGGAGTGTCAGTTTAGAGTGTACATATCCCTGATAAGGAAGGGGTAGAGTCAACCTATGAGGGGAGTTTCTACTGGAAATTAAAGATTAGATGTAGAAAGTAGTTACAGCTAAGAATTTGTAAATACTTATTAGAAACTGATATCTTAAACTTAAAATTTTTTTCATGAAGTCCTAATCTTTGCAGAAGATTTAAAGCAAGTGTTGGCACTCAGATTGTATTTGGCTGGGAAGAGAGGGGTTGAGCACACCTGACTGCTCAGGGCTCACACCTAGTAATGCTCAGGGGATCATAGCAGTGCTAGGGATCAAACTAGGATTAGCCATGTGTAAGGCAAATGCCTTACCCTCATATTCTATTTGATATCTCTCTGATCCGTCAGATTGGCTTTAAAAATGTGTTCAGGGCCAGGAGATGCCTCAAAGGACTGGAGTGCATACTATGTAATCGGAAGCCGTGGGTTGGATTCTTGGCACTACAGGGTCTCAGAGAACAGGTGGGAGTGACCTCACTGAGCCACCCCAGAACAGCTGGGTGTGGCTCAAAAATCAAAAACCAAGCCAAACCAAGCCCCCAAAAATGGGTTTAATGAAAGATCCGAACACCAAAAGGGTCCCTTTCAGGTCACTGACAATCAAATACCATTCCTTCCTTTTTCCAGAGTAGTTTTTAGACAATCTTTTCAAGGTTTATTTGGGAGTTTAAATTTTTAAATCAGGTCAATGAAATGATGTGAAGCTACTTGAGGGCCTAACTAATCAAGTGTTTAGACTGAAAGCAGTCAGCCCACATGACTTCTGGAGAATTCCTGAAGCAAATGCGGGAAGGAAGAACAACAAATAGGGTGCAAAGAGCTGAAAATAAGACAGAAAGCATAAAAGATGCACTGAGTTTGACCAGAAAAGAAAAGAAAATGAAGCACTGATTTTTTAAAAAGCCTGTAACAAGTGAACACGTAGGATCTTGGTAAAATGTGTGAATTTGTATTTGTAATCTTTCTGTTTTGTTTTGGGGCCACATCCAGTGGTGCTCAGGGATCACTCTTGGAGGTGTTCAAGGGATCAGATATGCTTCCAGGGATTGAACTGGGGTTGGCTGTGTACAAGACAGTCATCTTATGCCCTGTACTATCTCTCCAGATCTTTTATTTTCAAATTTAAATATAATTTGGGGTTTGTTTTGGGGGGCTACTACACCTGGCATTACTGAAACTACTTCCCTACTCTGTGCTGAGAGGTCACTCAGGGGATCATGTCATACTGGGAACGGAACCCAGGCCTCTGCTCACAAAGCATGTGCACACTGAACTAGCTCTCTAGCCCCTGAATATAATTTGCAAACATCACATATATAAACCAAATGTTGAAGACCCTTGTAAGTAGGCAGAACTCTGATGGTGATCACAGTGGAACAATTATTCTTTTAAAAATCTCTTTGAGAAGTTGATTTAGCACTGTAAAGAGTCAACTCCTCATGAAGCATTGGGGGATTGTTATTTGCTGTCCATCATGCTGTGTTAGGGCAATTTTGTCCTTACACATAAAATTTAATAACGAAAACTGAGCTGTCTTAAAGGGTCTCTAAACTTTCAGCTCACGTGTTTTAAAAAACGCCTATAAGTTCTTATATAAAACGAATTTTTAAAGAACAGTTCATCTATAGTAGAATTAGGGGTGTGAAAAATAATGATACAAAGTTACATGCGCATGTAACTATATCTGCAGTCAGGAAACCAAGAGCTTAGCTTAGCTGGGTGGCTCCAGTTCAGATGTCAGCTGAGCCTGCAACTCATCTCAACCATGACTAGGACTAGCGAATTTGCTTCCAAGAAAGCTTCCTCACATGACTGTTAGTGGGAACTTAGCTCTTTGGCGTGGGGAAATCTACTTAGGATGTGACAACTGGTTTCTCCCAGAGCAAGTGATACAAGAAAAAGCAACCAAGCTAGAAACTGTACATCCATTTGGGGTGGGGAGAGGAGGGCTTACCAAGCAGTGCTCATGGAGCCTGGTGGTCAGTCTTGGCCATCCTCTGTCCAGTTTTCTGGGGTGGATGGTGGATGCCTGTGCCCACTGATGTGGTGCTGCTTCAGTCAAGCAGTGCTAGAGTTGCCAGGGCTACACTCAAAAATAGTGTTATGGGGTGGGGGTGGGCAAGTGATGCTAGGGATCAAACGTGGGGCCATGTGCGTACAGGCATGCATTCCAGCCCTCTGAGCACTCTCCCTGTCCTTATAGTCCTTTTCATAACCCAGCCTCCCAAGCTACTCACCCCCCTTGCCACTCTTTTCACTAAGCCCAGCCCATACGCAAAGCAAGTGAAAAAGGTTCTATCACTCAAAAGGAGGAGAATTAATATTTGTAGTCTTCCATTAAAATCTTCAGAAAAATCTACTATTTGGTAAGTATTTTAGACATCAACACATCCATTGTCTGTACCTACAGTATTTCCTGTAATAAGAGGTATTAATTGCTCCTTCCCAAACTCACTCTCAACTTACTCTGGTTCTGACAGAGAAATCCTTATCCACATCCTATATTTTTCCCTTCAGTTTTGGGGGTTACACCCTGTTGTTTTTAGGTGCTACTTCCAGCTCAGTGCTTAGTATCACACCTGGAAGTACTCGAACATGGACTTTCCACATGCAAATCAGGTGCTCAGCCTTTGGACATGTACTGAATAAAATGACCAGCCTATGAGCTCACTCATGGCTGTTCAGGTGACCTTAAAGCTTGGATAGTCATTGCGTGTTTATCTGTTTCATTCTCTGTGATCAACTCTGCTGGACAGAGGTTGAAGGTGCCAGTCTGACTGGCTTAATTGTGGTAAATTCCCTCAGAGCCCTCTCCAGCCCTCCACGCCTTTCTTACAATGCGTGTAGAAGTCACTCACACAGCCTGTTTGCTCCCACCCAGAACAAAATATTTTGATGTGGGTCTTTGTGAAAAGAAAGAAAGTTCAAGATCACTTTTTAAAATTATATAGTGTTAAATTTGATTAATAACCTCAGTGAACTTTAAAAAAATTTTAATTTTGGGCTTTAAGATTTGTAATACTCATAATGGTAGGATTTCATGCATAAAACATTCAAGTACATATCCTCCACCAGAGTGTTTGCTTCCCTCCACGTGGGATACATTTTCCCAGTGTGCCCTCCCCCATCCTATTCCTCTCCCACCTCCCCTACAGTGATTTGCTTCCTACTAAAAAATGATTCTAAGTTTCTGTTGCCTTTGGGCATTTGTTATTCTCCAACTATATTTCTTTATATCCTGCATATAATAGAGATCATTCTATCTGCCCCGCCCTAATTTCACTCAACATGATACTCTCCAAATCCGTGCACAAAGCAGAAAATTGCATGATTTCTTCTTAGATCTGAATAGTATTCCATTGTGTATGTGTACCATAGTTTCTATATTTAGTCACCTGTTCTTGGCTATGGGGTGTTCCAGATTTGGGCTAATATGACTGGTACTTCAATTAACATAAAGTGTCTTTTCAAAATAGAGTTTTTGAGCCTTTTGCGGTAAATATCAGGAATAGAAATTGCTGGGTCATATGGAAGCTCAATTCCTAGCTTTTATTTTTAATAAGAGTTCATATTGTCTCCAAAAAAAGGCTGGGGCAAGTTGACATTCCCAATAGTAATAAATGGGGATCCCTTTACCCTCACATCCATGCCTATACCGGTAGTTTCTGTTCCTTATGTGTGATGTGTCAGTCTCACTGTTTTGATTTGCATTTTCCTGAAAATAAATGACGCAGAGCATTATTTCATACAAATATTAGCCATTGCGTAACTTCTTCTGTTGATGAACATCTCTTCTTTCTATTAAAAATTTTTTTTCTTATAAAGTTCTACCAGTGCTTTATGTTATTGGACTCAGTGAACTTAAATAGATTTCTCTGGCATGAGTTTCCTTTTCAGAAGTCATGCTGCTTTTTAACTCAGACAGGGCAGATTTACTTATGTGTTCAGTGAGCCATGGAGACTTTCTACTTTGCAGACTCTCAATCAGTCAAATGTGTTTAAAGGTACAAGGACCTCTCAAGTAACAAGTTATGATGATAAGAAAGTTTATGTACCAGGGCCTCCAAAAAGGTAGCTATGGTTCCTTCCTCTTCCAGCACTCATTGTTGTCTCCCACTTGAATCTACCTTTTTGTTGGTAAGTGGTTTAATTCTATGAATATGCCGCAATTTGTTAATCATTCAAAAATGGTTGAGCTGTTGACCTTGTTTCTAGATTTTTACTATTAGTGAAATTCCTAGGTCATTTATATGCAAGGCTTGTTATAAGTACATACCTTATACCTTGCTGTCAACATGTTATTTTTCTTTAGCAAATACCTAGAGTGGAACTGTTTGGTCATATGTAAGAATGCTTTAACTCTATGACATTTCTGTTTTTCAAAGTGGTTATTCGTAGACCATGATGTAGGTTCTTGGATCAGGCTGTTCCACACAGTCATTTGTACTTAGTGAGGTTTGGTACAGAACTTTGGGGGGAGTTACCCAGCAATGCTCAGGGCTTACTTCTGGCCCTGCACTCAGGGATCACTCCTGGTAGGGTTTAAGGGACCATAACAGACAAAGCAAGTGTCTTGCCCACTATATTATTTCTTTGGCCCTGCTACTGAAATTTTGTTTGGTTTTTTTTAAATGTTGGAGTACTGCTATTTATTCAGCCACTGACAAAGCTGACTGAAGTGGGCATGAACTCCACATTATTTAAAAGTTTTTTAAAATTGAATATTCATGATAGACCATTATAAAGCTGTTCATAATTGGGTTTCAATCACACAATGATCCAGCACCCATCCCTCCACCAGTTACAGTTCCCACCATCAATGTCCCTTATTTCCCTCCCACCATCCCCCAACACCCCACCCCCATCCCCAGTCTTCTATCTATGAGAGGCACTTTCCTTGCTCGCTCGCTCTCTCTCTCCTTTCCTTTTGTGCATTATGGTTTGTCATACAGGTACTAAGAGGTCATCGTGTTTGTTTAGGGCATTCAGTATTTTTATAGGGACAGTAAGGCTGGAGAAGTTTTTAACTGGGTGGTAGCTTTGGGGTGTGGATGTGACTGCTGAGGCTTCCAGAAGTACAGTGAAATTGGGGGAGGTAGCCCATCCTGACACTCCCCTCATAAAGAAAGCCTGGGGATTTCAGTCACAAAATCTTCATACCAGAATTTTCAGCAGATTATATCTTGATGAGGTACATCCTGAGACAGTGGAGTCAGGCCAGGGGTACGGCAGCAATTTTGGATTGCAGAAGCAAGAGGCTGCCAGGGCCTCTGCTTGGGTGGTCACCAGGCTAACCCAACCTCTCTGATTTACCCTGGTCTGTTCAGCCATGCACATGTCCAAGAATAACTGTGGCTTTTGACCTCTTTCAAGATTTATTTATGGGTCTCTGAAATAAGACCGATAAATGAGCTTGTATAGCTGAGCCAGAGGTGGTTTTGGGGCATAGCTCTCACATACCTAGCTTTTGACTATTTATTTGTAAATTTGATCCCAAGTTGTTGGGGTCTGTCCAAAGGCATAGCAGCAATTTTAGGGTATCAGGAAGCCTGAAGGCACCATCAGGCTGCTGATGCACTCGCCCTGTAGGTACAGGCTGACCTGCTGGTAGCACCATACCCCCATGGTTTTGGTTTTAGATTTGGGAACACACGAGGCAGTATTTAGCCCAACTCTGGGCCAAGGGTTAATCCTCTTGGTGCTCAAGGGGCATTGTGATACTGGGGATCAAACCCAGATCTCCTATTACGCAAAGCATACATTATAGTCTATTAAACTCTCTCTGGCCTTGGTACTGCATTTTGAAGAATCCTGTTGTCACATAACAAGAATCAGTCATTGTTATGACTTTCTTCCCTAGAATAAAATTTTCTAGATAACTTCTTCTAAGAAAACACCTTCTATAATGATAAGCATTTCCAAATAAAAAATCGTTTTACATATATTTAAAACTTAAAATGACACTGCTGATAATATCATTTTGGTTTCTTGGGAAACAACTTCATTCCTGATTGTGAAGGTAAAAAAGTAGTCCCTTCCTTCTTTGAAACAGAAGAAAAGGAAGATGGGGATCCTGTGGGGTGACAGCAAGGGGAATGGGGAGATTTTACTCTAGTGCAGCACTGTCCAATAGAAATATGTCAGAACACTGTATAATTTGCCAAATATCACTTTAGTTGATTTGGAAAGAAAAATTTAGAAACATGACTATGAAATTAGTTTATAAATTTAGCCCATATCCAAAATATTGTAATTTTAAAATAATCCATATAAAATTGAGATATTTGTTATATTTCACACTAAGATTTCAAAATCTGGTTTGTATTTTATACTTACATTCAATTTAATTAACAAATTTACAATAGTTGAGGAGAAATAAAATGACATTTGCTTTGGCAGTGAGGGTGTAGGGCTTGCCAGGCTGTTCTCAGGTGGTGTACAGGTTATTTCCTGCAAGACTCAGCCAAACAGGCTGACAGTTCAAGGTGAGAGTACAAGGATGCAGTACTCTGGACTTCCAGGGCCATACCCAGCAAAGTCAGTGATGCTCAGGGGTCTCCAGAGCTATACCTTGTGGTGCCTGGAAGGACATGTAGTGCCAGGGATAGAACCCAGTCATGTTTGGCAGTATATGTTAAGCATGTACCTTAACTGCTAAATAATTTCCCCCATTCCAGATAGAATCAAAAAATATTCTACACTACAATCAAACTAAGAAGCTTCTGCACTTCAAAAGAAACAGTGACCAAAATGCAGAAAGAGCCCACATAATGGGAAAGAATATTTACCCAATAACCATCTGATAAGGGATTAATATTGAGGATATACAAGATACTTGTAGAACTGTATAAGAAAAAAACCTCCAACAATTAAATTTTCAGTTTCTCATTTACACTAGCCACATTTCATGTGCTCAACAGTTACATATACCCAGTAGCTAATGCATTTGTCTATGGGACAGAGAGAAGATGGAGGTATGACACATTCCTTGTTGCTATACAGTCCACAGTACAAATACCAGCAAGACTTGTGTGAAATCTGATACATATATATTTTTCTAGCTCTACGACTTTGAACAAGTACACTTTCATTTGTTTGCTTGTTTTGCTTGTTTGCTTGTTTTCATACTGGTGGTACTCAGAGACCAAACCTGGCAGTTTGATCTCTGATCTCTGAAACTGGAGACTGAATGAGGTGCAGAGGATTGAACTCATGTTGAACTTTGGTACGTCCCTTGAACATGGCACTTAGCAATGTGGGAGGCAAGTGCTTGACTCACTGTACTCCCTCTGGTCCAAACAAATAAACTTTCTAAGATTCATTTCCACCATCTTTCTGTTAAAGCAGGAAATAAATAATATACCTTAGATTATTGTGGAAATTAAGAACACATACAAACCTTAAGCTCCCTGCGGGAGTAGTAAGGACAACCCAGTGTTATCCAACAATAGCCAAGACTTGAAAACAATCCATAACGGAGTAGATAAAGATGTGATGTAAATATACAATGAAATACTATTCACCTATTTAAAAAAAGAAAAATTAAGATATCATGATTTATGGCAGAGTCTATTGCCCCCATGTCTGGCTGTCTTCATGGAGGATCCTTGGAGGGGAGTTGAGTTTCCCTCCCCACCCTGAACAGAGCCCCAGCAGCCAAAGACTTCTGGAACCCAGCCACAGCCATGCTCACGGCCACTCTCTACATGTTCAGACGAGCCTCACGCATGAAGGAACCAGCAAAGGAACCCAGGTGTGTGGGACCCGGGGCTGAGATCTCTAAGCCTGCTCGGATCAGGACTGGGACTGGGCCTCCTCCACCCAGATTCCCCCATTTCCCAGTAGCTTGGCAGCCATACCCACAAACTGCTCCCCCCCACACCCCACGCTGTGTATTCCCATCAACAGCCAAGATCCAGAGACTATAACACTAAACTCCCACTATAGCACAGCCTTGAGACCTCTTATAGCCTAGTTCTCCCTCTCAGAGAACCCAGCAAGCTACCGAGAGTATCCTGCCCGCATGCCAGAGTCTGGCAAGCTCCCTGTTGTGTATTTGATATGCCAAAAACAGTAACAATGATGGGTCTCATTCCCCTTAACCTGAAAGAGCCTCCAATGCGGCACCACTGGGAAGAAAGAGTAAAAAGAGGTTGCTAAAATCTCAGGGCTAGGACAAATGGAGATGTTACTGGCACCTGCTTGAGCAAATCGATGATCACAGGATGACAGTGATACAGAGATACATGGATACAAACAATGTAGAATAAATAAAGTTTTGTGAAAACAAGGCTTTTACAAATCCCAGCCTTTCCTTGGATACAGTCTCTCTATATTTCTTTTTTTGTTTGTTTGTTTGGTTTTGGGTCACACCTGGTACTGCTCAAGGCTTCCTGCTGGCTCAGAGCTCAGGGATCACTCCTGACAGAATTCACAGACCATATGCAATACCAGGGATTGAACTGGGGTGGGCTGTGTGCAAGCCAAGAACTTTCTATCTCTCTGACCCAAACATTAGGATTTTTTTAAATGTAGAATACCTGCACTGCATGTGGTCCCTTGAATACTGCCAGGCGTGATTCCTGAGCATAGAGCCAGGAGTAAGTCCTGAGCACTGCTGAGTATGGCTCAACCTCTCATCCTCCACACAAATAAAATGAACGCAGAATGCAATAGAATGCATACAATGGCACCCATCTTCCAAGTCCCTATGGTGATCAATAATAGAAATAATAGAAATAACACATTGTTTGGTAAAAGTCTAAAGGAGAAAAAAATAAAGCGAGAAAGTAACAGATTTATCAAACAGCCCTAAAGAAAAGAATCCTTTTTTTTTTGCCTTTTTTTTGGGGGGGGTCACACCCAGCGATGCTCAGGGGTTATTCCTGGCTTTGCACTCAGGAATTACTCCTGGAGGTGCTTGGGGGACCATATGGGATGCCGGGGATCGAACCCGGGTCAGCCGCGTGCAAGGCAAACGCCCTACCCGCTGTGCTATCGCTCCGGCCCCAAGAAAAGAATTCTTACAGCTAAACATTTTTATAAATTGAAAACCATATTATCTATGGTTCTTTAAAATTAATTACTATTATAGTAAACATAATGTGTAATCCCATCAACGGCCAACATCCAGAGAGAGACTTAAAAGCAAGCTCTCAGAAGAGAGGGATGCAGAGAGTCTCTTGCTTGCACGCCTGGCTGTCTTCCCCGGGGCCCCTCGGAGGGGATGGGCTCCAGCTTCCCTCCCCACCCCGAGCAGAGCTCCTGGCAGCTGAAGACCACCGGAACCTAGCTACAGCCATGCTCGAGGCCCCTCTCCACGTTTGGACAGGCCTCATGCATGAAGGTACCGGCAGAGGAACCCAGGTGTGTGTAATTCCATCAATGGCCAACATCCAGAGAGAGACTTAAAAGCAAGCTCTCAGAAGCGTGCGACCGCAATATCTTGTAGCCTACTTCTCCCTCTGGGAGAAACTGGCAATCTTCTGAGAGTGTCCTGCCCACATGGGACAGCCTTGCAAGCTTCCCATGGTGTATCCATATGCTAAATTCAGTAACAAGCTGGATCTCATTCCCCTGACCCTGAAAGAGCCCCCAGTGCGACATCGTTGGGAGGGCTGAGCTGAGATAGACTTCTAAGATCTCAGGGAAAGGACGAAATGAGAGGTTACTGAGCTCACCCGAGAAATCGGTGATTAACGGGATTTCGTGATCATGATCGTAACTATTATAGGAATTAAGATTTAAAAATTAGATTGACACACATTAAGATCTTAGTTCTTGGAAGTAGCCTTTATTTCTGCAACATGGGAAATGCTTTATTTTCCCCTTGCATTAGCTGTTATTTCTTGAGCTTTGTTTTGTAGTTGTTTTTATCTGATAAAAAAAAAAAAGATGAAGTAAACTGAATTAATTAGAAAGTTTGCAATTTAATGTTTTGAGATTATTACTGTTTAAAAAAACCCAAATCCCCCAAATATAAATAAACTAAGTGATTAAAATAATTTTACATTTATTATAACTTTTTGATATAACAATAAATATTCTTTTGGCAGGTAAGATCTTCGTTTTAATTTTTATGTTTTGTTTTGAGCCACACAAAACAGTAGTGTTCAGGGATTACTTTTGGCTTTGCATTCAAGGATCACTCCTGAGTGGGGCTCAGGAGACCATCTGGGGTGCTGGGATTGAGTTCAAGTCAGCTGCGATTAAGGCACATACTATGCCCATTGCACTATGGCTCCAGTCCAAGATATTATTTTTAAAATCTAGACATTAAAGCTATGCATAAAGAAAACCTAATTTCTTAAGTTTTAAAAATTAGGGGCTATTCATATTATGTTTGTGGGCCACCAGGGCCATACCCAGTGATGGCAAGGGGACAGGAGGTCCCAGGAACTGAAACCCAGGTGTGACAAGCACAAGGTGCTCTACCACTTGAACCATATTCCTGGCTCCAGTTTCTTAATTTTCTTTTGTTTGGAGGCAACACCCAGTCAGTCTAAGAGACAACTTCCAGTTCCTTGCTTGAGAGTGTCTTCTTACAGTATGTAGAGGGGATCATGTAGGGTTAGGGATTGAACCCAGACCTCCCACAGCAAAGCATACACCAACCCATTGAGCTATCTGTGCAAATTTCCTAGTTTTTTAAAATCACTTTTACAGCATTTAATTTATTTTTAATTTTTTGCTTCTTGGGTCACACCTGGCGATGCACAGGGTTTATTCTTGGCTTTGCATTCAAAAATTACCCCTGGCGGTGCTCAGGGGACCATATGGGATGCTGGAAATTGAACCCGGGTCGGCCGTGTGCAAGGCAAATGCCCTACCCACTGTGCTATTGCTCCAGCCCCTAAATACTTTGTTTTTGAGAACTACTTCTGCTCATATAAAACCTAAAAATTTAAGATATTTAGATTAAAAAAATTATTCTGCAAAATATATAATATTGAATTATTCACAGGTTCATACATGCTAAATTGTGTCTTAAAATAAATCATCTATATCTGAGATATATATATATATACACATAATATATGCTTAACTGAGGAACCAAATAACTTCCACAGTAGCTGTAGCATTGTCGTCCCGTTGTTCATCTATTTGCTCAAGCAGGCACCAGTAACATCTCTATTGTGAGACTTGTTACTGTTTTTGGTATATCAAATACGCCACAGGGAGCTTGCCAGGCTCCACAGTATTTTAGATTAATTGAAAGTCTGTTATTAATTTTTTTCACCAATAAAATGTATCTTTTCTCCTTATATGTCAGCATTTACAATTCAAATATTTGTGGGACATTTTGAAAATTTCAAAAGTGAAGACTGAAATGTAGTGTGGAGCTTACAAAGAGAATACAGAGGTTATGATGCACACCTTGCAACTGTTTGACCCTGGTTCAATCTCTGGCTCACATGGTCGTCCCCCCACTCCCACCAAGTGTGGCTGGGTGTGGCTCTGGAGGGCTTCACCATGCATTCCAAGAGTGACCTGGGTAATCTCCAGCACCAGATTCTTGGGTCCTTGCATTAAATCACTAGCCTGGTTGGCTAAGAATTGCTCTGAGGGGCTCCTGGGCCTCCTGAGCATTGCTTGGGTTGTCCCCTACCCCAATAATGAATTAAATATGGTGTGTCCTTTTTCACTACATCTGAAAACTACTTTAAAACTACTTAAAACATTTAAATATGGTGTGATGCCATCATGTTCCTTTATCAGATTTCCCTTAAAGAGACCACAATTTTTGGAGTATTTTTTTCCCTTTGACTTTTGACAGTGACTCTGGGGGTAACAATAGGGGGGTCACATAATGAACCTGGACCTCTGGCACACAAAGCCTGTGCTCAGCCCATTGAATTATCTCTCTGATTTGAAAATACCTTTAATTTCATTAGCATAGGAGATATCAATTTGATATTTTGTAGAAATCACTGAAAAGAATTTGTTATCAGGCTGGAGATATAGTGCAGGAATTAAGGCATTGCATGTGACAGAACCTGATTCAATCCTGGACACCACATGATGCTGGGTCCCAGTGAGAGTGACCCAACAAACACAGAGCAGGGAGTAGCCCTGAGATTTGGCTCAAAATTCTAACACTCCACACCCCTACTCCAATCCCTCAAAAAAAAGAATTGGGTTACTGTCAAAGAAGCTAATCTCTCTAAATTCCGTAATACAGTAAATGATGTCAGGGCTTGAGAGATGTCTTTACTAGGTAGATGTAGGAAACAGGAACCAGATGTCTTGCCTGGTGCCCCACCACTCTGCTGTCCTCCACCACATTAAACGAGTTTACTTATAGGTGGGGGAAATGACCAGAACAAAGACTAAAGAGTGTGTGGACAATGTGGCATTATAGAGCACTGACATAAGTTAGTTTTCATTTACGTTTTCCTCTGACGTTTCCCTCTATTCTGTGATGCATGTAGGTGGGTCCTTATCAATAAACTAAATGTTTGCACGAGCCAGTTTTTGGTAGTAGTTTCAGAAGGATGAAAAGAAGGGTTTAATTTAATCAGCAGAGCCCAGATGATACAGATACGTGATTCCTGCCAAGAACACCCCTAGTTTACTTTCTACACACACACACACACACACACTCTAGCAATGATGGGGGAGGAAGCAGAAGTTCCTAAAGTTGGTTGCTTCTATTCTTTATGTGACTTTAAGTACTGTAACCCACAGAAGAGAGTCACTGCTAAGTAATTCACTGAAAATCTAGTGACTTAAAGAACTTTAGAACATAGTAGGCCAGGGCCAGCACATACTTGCTGTGAAGGTGCCCTGTACACAGATTATAATGTGCAAGTGTACACTGGGGTCCAGTAGACACTCTATAAACATTTGTATCATTTTCATATGAAAAAAGGTTGTGTTGATTAATCTAAGAAAACAGGTTTGAAAGGAGTGTGAGGAGGGAGCAAAAAAGGGTGAAAGAAAATGAAAAGGATGACTTGTACAAACAACATTAAGTAATTCTCCCCCAGGTCTCTTCTGCCTTTACTAAGACAACATTTGGACTCATGGTAGATTTCAGAAACCACAACAAAACCCTGACCATTTCTAGCTCTATTGATACTATAATAACCAATAGGTTCCAATAATAATAAATAGGATCTATAATAATAAATAGGATCCAATGTTAAAAGAATATAATCTTATAATCAATGTTTTTAGCTGCTATTAACAGAAGAGAAAACTGTTTGTAAATATCCAAGTGCAATCATCAGAAACATTTTTTTTGAGATCTTCAATGAACTAGTTAAAATAACCAAAATATACCTTTCTTGAATTATATTTTGAATAAAATTTTGTTTATGAAAATAAGTGAACCATGAGATCCATGGATTTTTTAAAAAGTGTTACTATTTGGAGAGCTATATGTTTATATATACAGAAACTTAAATTTGTTTTTTTAATAAAGTTACCTTGAGGTTGTCTTACATAGATATTCCATTGGCTTTTTCTTTTTCTGCTTTACTTTCTCATTCTCACATCCAACCCCCTGAGAAAGGGGGAAACAGATGAGGCACAAGTTTGGGGAAAGAAGAGGAGGATAAGACCTGATGGGGGAAGAACCAGAGGGCAAGGAGAAGGGATAAGAGGAAGAGATTAGTAGAAAGGGGGAAACGTGAAATAAAAAAAGCCAAAAGCAGGAGAGAGAAAAGCACAGAAGGAAAACACTAAATTTGGGTCTTAAATTCATGTACAGGTTCTTCTATCCACCTCATTCCATCTCTCTGCTCTTTCCAGTAGAGCTCCTTGCTAAATTCCACAAACGGGTTTCCTGTTATGGCTTTCAGTCTCTCTCTTTCGCCCAAATTTCATAAGGAGAATGAACCAGGCTACTTAGGATTCCCAGGAATTTGATTTTCAATAGTTAAGAGGAAGGTGAAAAAGAAAGATGGGCGGTCCGGGGCCTCACACTGCCAGTGTGTTGTATTTTTTTTCCCTTTTCCTTTCTCGAATTTCCAGCTTTTGTTTCTTTTCTTTCTCCGTCTTGAAAAGAAATACCATAGGATAAATAAGCCTATTGTTTTGGCTCATAGTAAAGAATCAGTTAAGAGAATAAAAACCTAAAATGGTGAGTAATGGAGAGTCACGGAAGGAGAGAGGGCTTCATCCAGAGACAGGCTTCTGCTGGACCCTACCTACTAAACCTCTCATATAAACAATACATTTGGAAATATGTCTCTTTATCCAAAATTTTACTCAAAAAGTAAAAAAAGTAAAAGTTTTTCAAATTGCTGAGAGGTTTGAGAGATAAATGAGAGGGCAGGTATCCAGTGAACAGTGCCTAGGAGTTGGGTGAATGTGAATCTGACAAAGTTCAAAGTAACAGCAATTTATTCTTTTACTGTATGGATAAGTTATTTTATAGTTTTCACCCAGACTAGAAATCAGATTTACAGACTCATTTTAAATTTACATTTAATCAATAAGTCAAGGAATTAAAGATTCTACTAATCTTTGCTTTCCTTGGATTAAAAAAAATTAATGTAAGAAAGAGAGTATGAAATGGAGAAAAAAGTAGTTCAGAAGACTGTGAAAAGGGGGAGCGAAAGGCTAATCAGAGGGAAAATTGAAAAATTATACAAGTCTAAGTAAGGGAAAATGAGAAGATACAGGAGAGAAAGGTGGAAAGAATGAGAAAGTATGTGGGGGAAAAAAGACAGTGAAAATAGTTAATGCCTTGTGACATCAAATTTTTATATTGTTCTATCCTTTGTGCTTTTAGCTAGCTGAAAGTGGAATTAGCTCTTGATTTACTGTTGCTGTTTCAAGCTGCCTGCTAAATTTACATAGGGGCCAACCACCAACACAAACAATTCAGCGTTTAAAATAACAGCAGAAAGGGACTTGAAACAGCTCAACACAGGGGCTAGAGAAATAGTATTAAGGGCTAGGTGCTTGGTGGTTTACCTTGCGTGCTGCAAACCCAGTACTCCACATGGTCCCCAGACTACTGCTAGGATTAATCCCTGACTAAAGAGCCAGGAATAACCCCTGAGCACAGTTGGGTATAGCCCTCCTCTCGCCCCCAAAAAGCAGATCACAATAACCTCTTTACCTCCTTCACCCCCATATACACCCACATTTTATTGTTAGAAAAATGAAGATCCAGAGAGATTAAATGACACCTTCCTGAAGCAGAGGAAGTGCAATTAGAACTTAGATCTAGGGTTTTAAGAAAAAATTAAGCTCAATGTTTAATAGATGATTTATTCATCATTCCCTTTTAAATTTCCTTCACTTAATTTTTCTAGTGAGTTTTAGATACTGTCTACCTCTTAGACATATTATGCTGTTTCCCAGACTTTTCATCCTTAGTTTCTGTGGTTGTCACTTTGTCTTGTCTTAGGCAAATCCTGACTGTGTATTCAAGTCTTTTTTCCTTCTTTCTATTTGATGGCTAATTACCTAGTTCAAGACTTTGGTACCTTTCAGAGGACTATTATAATAACCTCCTACCTCTAGCCTCCTCCAACTTTTCTTAGAGATGGGGATTTGATCACAAAGATTAATTGTCCTAAAACATAATATGGATTGTAAAATTTTCAGCAGCAGGCGGCTCCTTCTTTCTACTAGAGCTGTTCACATTTCCTGGTGTCCACAATCTGACTCTTGCTGTCTCGCTCAGTGCTCCTAAACTGAACATGCTCAGCACTGTCCCATTTCTTTGATTTCACTCAGAGCATTTGCTCTTTGTATCCAGGATATTCTTGTTCCTCCTTTTCCTAACTCAAAGACTGCCTCTTTAGCATTCCACTCTGGAATTGTCCATATCTCAACTTATTGTGTGCAGTTCCTTTCTTTTACTTCATGAGTTTTACTACACACACACACACACACACACACACACACACACACACAATAGAGACTGCATTCATAGAATTTTTCATGATTGCTTTCCTTTATTTCAGCTAAAATAAAGTATTCTGATGTTCTCTTTAGAAGCTATAATATTTCAATTTAACTTATTTGTGCCCATGTCTCAGAGCTAGGTAATATGTTCTACTATTTATTTTTAATCTCTCCAAGAGCCTGCCATAGTGCCTCATATGTAACTGAAAGGCACTGAAAGCACGTACAACTAAGCACATTGAGTTTGTGGCAGAAGACAGTGAAGTAATCAGTCTTGCATGAGATAAAAATAAAGGTATCAATGTCTGACATTCATTTAAAAATTTCATGGTTTAAACTGGAGTCTATTTTGTTTTGTTTTGTTTTGGGATCACATGTGGTGGTGTTCAGGGGCTTACATGGAGTACTGATGACAGAACCACTGTGGTCCACATGCAAGGCAATATACCTGCTGTATATTGCTCCAGCCCCAATAACTGGAGTTTCTCAATCAAGAGGCTTCATGGCCCCGTTGGTTCCTAGGATATTCCGGGGGTCATGGATGAAAATCATGTAAATGTAAGGGAAAGAGGGGAGACCATAGCATGAGACTACGGGTCTAACTTGTAGAACAGGGGAGCATAGGAAGGAAACAGGTCAGAAGTAAACTAGATTCGATGAAGGTTGAGAAACACAGGCTTAAATAATAAGTGATTCAGAATACATGCAGAATGTACTAATTATATGCTTAGGTACTAATTATGTATTAAAGAGAAAGCTTCTGCTAGATTTATCCCTGCCTTTAGAAAATCAGAGGAAATGTTTTTCCGTAATAGTTATCTCTGGAATTTATATAAATTTGTTTTTATTTCATTTTGAAATAAAATTCTGGGTAGGAGCTGATGGTCAAAAATTCTACCCACTGCAGTTGAATTTCCTTATAAACCATAAGAGCAAATATAACGTTATCAATTTTGATACTCTAGATTGGGATATAGGCAAAACTACATTACTGTGAAGTTCATCTGATACTCTTAGACACTGAAGACTTGCGAAAGGCCAAAAGACAAATATCATTTGTAGAAACTCCTCCCCTATGATCATTTGCTTCTTTTTTAGGTTTCTGGCAAAGGTGACTAAGAATGCCTTGAAGTGTTCTTTGTTTCTTAAATAGAACCATTTTTCTCTCTCCATTTAAGTACAGTAGAATGTGCCTCTGTGTTCTTTCCTCATGTTCTTTTATGTGCATGACTGAAGTTGGACTATTCCATTCCCCAGGTTAGACAGTAACTTAGAAGTGGGTCAAGCAAGGGGAGAGATTTCCATTGGTGCTTATATGACAACAATCAGCTCAAAAACTTGGTACAAGTTAAAGATTTGGAGGAAAAGAATAGGTAAAGAAAAATTCTATTAGAAAATAAAGCAAAATCTTTTATTGGAATTACATGACAACAAAGCAGAGGCCAAAGATGTAATTAGGAAGTAAAAAGGGGCTATACGAGTATAGATGTATCAAGAAATTTAGTTATGGACCACTTCCTTTCCAAAAAGAGAGGCCCAAAATCTAGCCTGGGAGTGGAGCATATCAAGTGAGTTTGATTCAGGGAAGTAGGAAGCTGAATTCTACTAGCCTAGAAAAAGGTGAAATGATGCCTACCACTTGAAAGACAGTATGAAGAGAGACTTTGAGGAATAGTCTGCCCATTGCAGGACTCCCAGAATATAAAGGCAGGAAAGAAAATGCATCAAAACATCTAGCTAGATTCCTTTGCTATTAACTACTCTGTTCCAGAACCCACAATGACTATTGGGTACCAGGGATCACAATGAAACTTGGTGGAATTTGTTCCATACCTGAAGTGTCTGAATCAGTTCTCAAGCTCCTGTAAAAATAAACAGCACATTTCAAAATTTGCCAGTGTAACTTCAAACATTTCAAAGACTTGCCAGGTATGAGATAACTGGCCATTCTTTAAATGCTTTATGGGTAGAAGTGAAACACAGCAAGCCTAGGGCATTGTCAATCATAATATGTAAGAGTCAAATGACCGAAATTCTGTAACATTTCCTTCTAACCTATAAAAGCCTGGAGAGGAATGATATGTAGCACTATAGAACCTATCTTTAGTAGATCTACCACTTATCACGTCATGATGCTTTGAAGACCCCTTTGCCTTGGTCTTCCTGTACCTGAAAACTTTTGAAGTGATTGAGACTGAGAAAAACTGCTGCTACTCAGGAGTATATGTGCTTAACTCATTTCAGTCTTCACCAAATTTTTGTTTTTTGAACTTTTTTTGGTGTGGTGTCAGGGATTGAATCCAGGTCTCATGAATGCAAGGCATGCACTTTACAACTAAGCCACCTCCCTAAGCCCTCTTGATATTTGATATTTAAGAGCTCTCTTAAATATTTTTAAGATATTTAAATAACATGTGAAGCATTACTATTTCATATAAAAAGAAGCCTTCGGTAATAATAATTATCCTTAGATAATGTCTTCTGATATCAATGTACAAAAAATTTATGAATTTTTGTTTTGGTTTTGGGCCATATTTTGTGGTACCTGGAGGTCACTCCCAATTGTGCTTAGGGAATCACACTATGCCAAGAACTGAACCCACAGCCCCTGCATGCAAAGTGTGCACTCAGCCCACTCACTGAGCTATCTCCTGACCCTTTAAAAAATACTTATTAGTAATTAATTATTATTTGGGGAGGTTTGGGCCACACCTGATGATGCTTAGGGCTTACTCCTGGTGGTGCTCAAGGGGCCATTTGTGGTGCCAGCGATCAAACTTGGTTGGCCACGTGCAAGTAGTTGTTTTAGTCAGTGTACTATCTCTCTGGCTTTTTCCTTCGAATTTTATGATCTTTTTTGGTGTGTGGGGGGCATACCCTACAATGCGCAGTACTTACATCTGGCTCTGTGCTCAGGAATCACTCCTGGTGGGGTTTGAAGGACCCAAATGTGGTGCTGGGGATCAATCCTGCATTGGTCATGTACAAGGCCAGTGTCCTACCTGCTATCTTTTTTTTTTTTTTTTAATTGAATCACCATGAGGTACAGAGTTGCAAAGCTGATCATGGCCGGGTTTCAGTCATACAGTCTTCCAACACCCATCTCTCCACCAGTATACCTTTCCCCCTTTCCCAATATCTCCAATTTCCCTCCCCCTCCCCTCCCCTCAGTCTGTCTCTACAGCAGGCACTTTCCTTTTCTGTTTCTCCCCTCTTCCTCTCACTCTCTATCTCTCTCTCCCGTCTCTCTCTCTCTTTCTCTCTGTTTCTCTTGCTCTCTCACTCTCTCTTCCCTTAGGGCATTATGATTTGCTATTTTTCCCCCTTTTTTAATTAAATCACTGTGAGATAGTTACAGACTTATAAACTTTCATAATTACATTTCAGTCACACAATGATTGAGCACCCATCCCTCCACCAGTCCCCATTCTCCACCACCAGTGTTCCCAGGATCCCTCCTGCCACCTCCCCACCCTCTGTCTCTGTGGCAAGCACATTCCTTCTTACTCTCTCTCTCCTTTTGGGTGTTATGGTTTGCAATACAGGTACTAAGAGGCCATCCTGTTTGGTCCTTTATCTACTTTCAGCACATATCTTCCATCCTGAACGATCACTCCAACCATCATTTACTTAGTGGTCCCTTCTCTATCCCAGCTTCCTTTTCCCTCAGCATATGAGGCCAGCTTCCAAGCCATGGTGCTATCCTCCTGGCCCTTATCTCTACTGTCCTTAGGTGTTAGTCTCATCTTATGTCACTTTATATTCCATAAATGTGTGCAGTCATTATATGTCTGTCCCTCTCTTTTTGAGTAATTTCACTTAGCATGATACTCTCCATGTCCACCCACTTATTTACAAATTTTAGGATTTCATTTTTTCTAACAACTGCATAGTATTCAACAAGTGGTGCTGGGAAAACTGGACAACTACAAGCGAAAAAATGAACTCAGACCTCTAATGCCAAGCACAAAAGTCAGATCCAAATAGACTAAAGTCCTTAATATCAGACCTGAATCCATAAAGTACATGGAGGGAAATGTAGGCAGGACCCTCCATGATACTGAAGCTAAAATCATCTTCAAGGATGAAACACCACTGACCAAGCAAGTGGAAACAAATATAAACAAATGGAATTACATTAAACTAAGAAGCTTCTATACCTCAAAAGAAACTGTGACTAAAATACAGAAAGGGCCCATGGAATGGGAAAAATTATTTACCCAATATCCATCAGATAGGGGCTTAATATCCAGGATACACAAGACACTGGTAAAGCTTTACAAGAAAAAACCTCCAACCTTGCCAAAAAATGGGGAGAAGAAATGAACAGAAACTTTCTCAAAAAAGAAATTCAAATGGCCAAAAGGTACATGAAAAAAATGTTCTACATCATTAACCATCAGGGAAATGTAAAGCAAAACAACAGAGATGTCACTTTACATCACAGAAACTAGCACACATCAAAAAGTACAAGAACAACCAGTGCTGGAACGGATTCGGGAAGAAAGAGACTCATTCATTGTTGGTGGGAATGCAGACTGGTCCAGTCATTTTGGAAAACAATATGGATATTCCTCCAAAAACTAGAAATTGAGCTCCCATGTTGACCCATCAATACCACTGCTGGGAATATATCCCAGAGATGCAAAAAAAAAACCCAGTAGAAATAACCATCTGCACTTGTATGTTTATTGTAGCACTGTTTACAATAGTCAGAATCTGGGAAAAACCCGAGTACTGAGAACAGACAGGTTGAAGGAACTTTGGTACATCTACACAATGGTTTGCTATCTTTATGGCACCCTTTCTGATCCTTTTAAAGAGGTCTGGCAAATACATTGAGTTCAAGTTCTATAATGACTATTTAAAAAATAAAAAACTACTTTGCTAAGAAATTTTCAAAATACATCTGGTGATTTAAATTTAGTGCAGTTTATGGTTGCACTTAATGATAAAATTTTTCAAGAGACTGAGAAATGTGAAGTAAATATACTTAAAATAAAGGCTGCCATTTTCTTTAAAATAAAGGGAAGAGTCACAGTAGTAAGTAGTAAATCTTTGAAATGACATTTGAAATGACATCATAAAATTATCCATAATTTTTGAATCATCTAGATTTAATAGTTCAATTTACATGGAAAGACAAGTTAATGTGAGGGCAAAATATTAACCAAGATCATTACTTTTTTTTCTTCCAGTAACCTAGTGTTGGAAGAATCTCTTGCCCCCATGCCAGGCTGTCTTCACTGGGGCCCCCTCAGTGGGGGATGGGTTGTTTCCCTCCCCGCCCAAGCAGAGCCCCGGAAGCAGAAAAACTCCAGAACCCAGCCACAGCCATGCTCAAGGCCACTCTCCACATGCTTGGATGAGCCTCACCCATGAAGGAATTGACAGAGGAATCCAGGAATGTGAAACCCATGGCTGAGATCCCTCCAAGCCTGCTCAGATGGGGACTGCGCCTCCTCCACCCAGATCCCCAGTTTTCTAGTAGCTTGGCAGTCACACCCACAAACTGCCCCCGGCACCATGTAATCTCATCAATGGCCAAGATCCATAGACTATAAAACAAAGCTCCCAGAAGAGAGTGATGTGGAATCTGTCACAGCAGAACCTGGCAAGCTGCCGGTGGTGTATTCGATATGCTAAAAACAGTTACAATAATGAGCCTCATTCCCCTGACCCTGAACACGACAGGGTCGAATGGAGATGTTATTGGCTCCTGCTTGAGCAAACTGATGCGCAATGGGACGACAGTGATACAGTGATACAGTGAACCTAGTGTTATTTAAATCCTTTTTTCATGCAGAGATAGAAAAAATATGCAACTTTTTTCAGTCTCAGAATGATCCTGACTTAATCCTACAAATGTCCAAGGAATAAAGCATGAAGGAATGCCATTCCATTCTATTCTTAGACCTTACATCTTTCATTTATAATACTCTAAAGTTAGCTCTAGTTAGTAACTATGTCCTGGATGAAAACAGGCAATAAAAAAATCATCCATGCTTGATTAAACTGAGCTTAAGAGTAATTTTTGGAACCAAAGTTTATTTTTTGCTTCTTTATTTCTTCCCTCCTCTTTCCCGCCCTTTCTCTTTATTAATCTTTCCCTTTGCTATGTTAAGGATGGCTTTTGTGACGATACACACACTGGTGCTTGCATATTTGGTTGTGGTATTTGCGTTGGTACTACTGCAGCTACTCCTTCAGCTGTGGTTGCTTGTAGATGTGCTTATCAAGATCACGCGTATTTAGCTGTGATAAGCATCCTACTTGAAAGTACTTGCTGGGGATAATGTATTTTATTTATTTATTTTGCTTTTTGGGTCACACCTGGCATTGCACAGGGGTTACTCCTGGCTCTGCACTTAGGAATCATTCCTGGTGGTGCTCGGGGGACCATATGGGATGCTGGGAATCGAACTTGGGTCGGCCGTGTGCAAGGCAAATGTCCGACCCACTACCCACTGTGCTATTGCTCCGGCTTTGGGATTATGTATTTTAATTGTGATGCTGACACAATGTGCTCACATTGTGTCACGGTGTCTGCAGTTTTATTCCCATGTCTGCTGGGGGTCACACCTGTTCGTGCAGCGCTCACTCACATCTGACAGTGCTGCTGCTGGAAATTGCCTAGGGTGCCAGAAATCTCAGGTGTAACAGATGCACAAACAGCAGAGCTGTCAGGATTGCACCAGGTTTGTGGGGTGGCTCCAGTGTAACCTGGGGTCTCAAGCTGGAAGGCAGGGCACCTGAGTCACTGAAGTTCTCCCAGGCCCCCTCTCTTATTTTCTTTCTCCATGTAGAATTAGAAGATAAATGGCATAGGAAGTTGAGGGGATTATTGGGTCAGGTCTTGAAGAATTTGAGGTTTGCTAACATTTAAGCAACGTTTGCTAATATTAGGCTGGATCGATAGCACAGTGGGCAGAGCGTTTGCCTTGCACGCAGCTGACCTGGGTTTGATTCCTCCACCCCTCTCGGAGAGTATGGCAAGCTACTGACAGTATCTTACCCGTACGGCAGAACCTGGCAAGCTACCCGTGGTGTATTTTATATGCCAAAAAAACAGTAACAAGTCTCACAATGGAGACATTACTCTTGCCCACTTGAGCAAATCGATGAGCACTGAGATGACAGTGACATTGACAGTGAACATTTAAGATCCTTTTTTATCTTAGGATAGATACAGAATGATCTCTCTCTTTTGTGGGGTTGAAACAAACACAGCAAAGTAGCAACCAAGGGCCAAAAGCAACACTATAAGAGAATTGATCAACAGAACTGGGCTGGGGGGGTGGTGAAAGGGAAGGGTCTTGGGGTCGTTGTCAAAGGGAAGTGAGTACACTGATGATGGTTGTAATGTTGGAGTTATGTGCAAAGTAAGACATTATTAACACTACTGTAAATCAGAGAATCTCAATCAATAAAAATACAAACAAGAAGATCCTTTTCATCTTAAAAATTCTACAATGTTTGCAAATTATATAGTAAATTCATTTTTTAATTGTTTCAATAGTGATAATAGTCTAAAAACATTTTAATAGAAAAAGTTATTCTCATGCTAAAATTTTTTCAAGTTTACAATCTTTAAAAATTATAAAGGGCTGGGCTGGAGTGATAGCACAGTGGGTAGGGCGTTTGCCTTGCACGCGGCTGACCCGGGTTCGATTCCCAGCATCCCATATGGTCCCCTGAGTACCGCCCCAGGGTAATTCCTGAGTGCAGAGCCAGGAGTAACCCCTGAGCACCACCAGGTGTGACACCAGGTGTGACCCAAAAAGAAAAAAAATTATAAAGGGCTAATCTAATCCTTAGAGGACCTTTAGGGTATTGAGACAACTGTTTTGTAATGGTGCATACATATCAAAATGCATGTATCAAAGTTGATGCATAGTACAGCACAAAGAATAAACTTCAATCTAGGAGTGATAGTTAATAATGCGTTGATATCATGTAGCAACTGTAGCAAATGTACAATTAATTCAAAGTGTTATTAATAGGGGATATGCGCTAGGATGGGGAACTGTGGAGGTGGTAGCTTAGCATTTTCTAAATGCTCAAATATTCTGTTAATCTAAAATGCTACTTAAAAATAAAATCTAAAGGTTGAGAGATAGTACAGTGTGTAAGGAAGGCACTTGCCTTGCACATGGCAAACAATCCCTAGCACCACATATAGTCCCCCAAGTGCCACCAGGAGTGTTTCATAAACAGAGAACCAGGAATAAGCCCTGAGATTTTCTATAAAACAAAAAATAACTATTAACCTTAATTAGAATTTTTTTGTTGTTGTTGCCAGGGATTAAGGTAAGGGCCCTCACACATGAAAGGCAAGTGCTCTACTACTGAGCTATACTATAGCCTATTACTTGTTAATAGCTTGTTGAAAAGAAAAAGGTTATGTAATATATCAGGATATCCATTCTGCGCAAAAAGGCAAGTAAGAGAAGTTGAAATGACTTAAACGGTTAACACCTTGTGAGATGTTTAATTATGGAGTATTTTTTAAAGATATAGATAAGTAGAATAATGTTTCAAACATATGGATGTACTAAAGTAGAATAAGGCATCAAAGTGAATAGATTTGATCACCTTCGTTTTGGTACAAACTGTTAAACTGGATGGATTCGTTTTTCTGTCATACGTTTTTCATAAACCTATGCTTTTCTATACAAGACATAGTAAAAGTTAAGTCTTCAAGTGGCTCTTGCACCTATCATTTTGTCTTAAATCTCTTTGTCTTTCTATCACTATTTCTAACCGATAGTTCTTATATTTTTTAATATCCTTTCCTCATTTTGACTGTCTCCTAGTTTTCCCTCGTTTTTGTCTTTCTTTCTCCTCCAACATAGCAGATTTACCAGTAGTTCTCTTGGTATTTAGTCCCACTGAAAGAACTCAGTTGATACATAATGAAATAAATGATCAATGCTCTGGAAGAAGTTTCACTTCTTTTCTTTTTTTTGCTTTTTGGGTCACACCTGGTGATGCACAAGGGTTACTCCTGGCTCTGCACTCAAGAATCACTCCTGGCGATGCTCAGGGGACCATATGGGATGCTGGGAATCAAACCCGGGTCGGCCGCGTGCAAGGCAAATGCCCTACCCGCTGTGCTATTGCTCCAGCCCCTCACTTCTTTTCTATCTTCAAACTGAACCAGGAAAATTTCTTGAATATTAAACCAAGTCTTATAATTAAAAATGTTTGCATTAAGTCAGAATCCAAATTTCCCTGGTCATATATAGGAACTTTATTCAGACACCATTGAGTTTGAGTTTGGGTTCTTCTTGTGGCTATACAAGAACCTTATTTTGACTATAGTGAGTGCTGCAGAATTTCTTTCTTGTGGGGGAAAAAATTCTTGCTAGACCTTACTTTGTTTGTGATACTGGCTTCTGAGAAGGCAACTGTTCTCAAACATAACCATGCTTTAGAGCCTAGCTTCTTAATACTGTGGGTTGTGACCATAACAGAATGTGTGGGTTGCAAAATATTTGGCAACAGCAAAATGTTTCTGAATATGCAATGACCAAAAATTAATTCAAAAATCAACTTTGGAGTTAGCAGAGCTCACTCGAGATTTCCATCCCCCCCCAGGTGGTCAAGGGGTTTTGAGAGAAAAAAGTTTCAGAAGCTCTGTATTAGACTCATTTGGCATCTATTATAATACTAATCATCATCATCATCATCCTGTTGATCGTTGATTTTCTCAAGTCGATTTTCCTTGAGAAAATAACATCTCCATTCGTCCTAGCCCTGAGATTTTAGAAGCCTCTTTTTATTTGTCCTTCCCAACAATGCCTCATTGGAGGCTCTTTCAGGGTCAGGGGGAATGAGACCCATCATTGTTACTGGTTTTGGCATATGAATATGCCATGGGGAGCTTGCCAGGCTCTCCCATGCGGGCAGGAAACTCTCGGTAGCTTGCCAGGCTCTCCTAGAGGGAGAACTAGGCTATAAGATGGCCACTTTGTGGCCATGCGCTTCTGGGAGCTTGGTTTTATAGTCTCTGGATATTGGCCGTTGATGGGATTACATGGTGCCGGGGGCAGTTTCTGGGTATGACCGCCTAGCAACTGGAAAATGGGGTATCTGGGTGGAAGAGGCCCAGTTCTGTTCTGAGCAGGTTTGGAGATCTCAGCCCCGGATCCCACACACCTGGGTTCCTCTGCGGGTTCCTTCATGTGTGAGGCTCGTCCGAAAGTGTGGAGAGGGACCTTGAGCATGGCTTTGGCTGTAGTACCAGCCACAGCCATAATACCAACACTGAGCCTATTCCAAGTTTTTCAGTCAGAAGGATAGGGTTGCACCCAAGAATGTCCCATTCTAACAAGTTATCAGGTGCTGCTGCTCACTGTTCACACTGAGAATTACTGGCATATAATACTAGAAAGCAAGGGATGTTTTGCTTGAGAGCAAGCAACCAAAACAATTATAAATCTTAACTGAGACCTGCCAATACTTTGCCTTGGATGTAGAGGCTCTTGAATTATGAAAACTATGTAGTCCAAAAGCTAACATAACTCTGAGTTCAAGGTCTATCAATATCTTGAGCTTTTTTCATACTCTTTTATTTCCCTTATCAAGAGTTAGCTAAGAGACAAAGTGAAAGAGAAAGTCCATATAGAGTAGCTAATCCTTAGATCATTAAAATAGCTTTATATTTTAGTTTTGGGGCCATGCCTAGCGGTATTCAGAGCTTACTCCTGGATCTGTGCTCAGGGATTACTCTTGGTAATGTTCAGAGGTACTATATGCAGTGCAGGGGATTTAACTGGGATTAGCCTTACACATGCAACACAAGCACCTTATCCCTGTGATATTTTTCTGGCCACCCTTTAAGATAGCTTTGAGTATTTTTTTAACTCCAGACAAATTTCTTTTACTCACCCTCATACTTTTAATAATCTCTCTCCCTCTCTGGCTTGCTCTCTTTCTCTCTTAGAGAGAATATTCTCTCAGAGAGAATAGAAAGGAATACAGTAGAAGAATGGTCTTTAATAATTTCAATATATCAGTGAGGGCCATAAAACATTTAAATAAAGCAATATATGAAGATTCACCATTTCTATAAATATAATTTTTCGTATTCAAGTTGCAGTTTTTTTCCATTAACATTTTGTTGTTAATTTCCATTAACAACAAATAAAAAAACATTTTGTTGGCTTGGTTTGGTTTTGGGGCCACACTCAGCTGTTCTTGGGAGCTACTGCTGGCCCTGTGTTGTCACTCCTGGCGGTGTAGAGGAGACCGTGCAGTGCTGGAGACTGAACCTGGACATTTACATGCAAAGTATGAACCCCAGTGTGTTGAGCTCTCTCTGGCTCTTAGAAAAAGCTCTTTATCCCTCGGAAGGATAACTATTTTGTAAATATTTATCATAACAATGTCATGTCAACAAAATGTACCTCAAGTATTATGATTCTTCTGCTCTTCTATGCTTAATAATTGTTTTTTTTTTTTTGCTTTTTGGGTTACACCTGGCTATGCACAGGGGTTACTCCTGGCTCTGCACTCAGGAATTACTCCTGGCAGTGCTCAGGGGACCATATGGGATGCTGGGATTTGAACCCGGGTCGGCCGCGTGCAAGGCAAACGCCCTACCTGCTGTGCTATCGCTCCAGCCCCTATGCTTAATAATTCATATTGACAGTATATTTAGATTTTTATGGATATTTGTTTGGGCCACACCCAGCAATACTCAGGACTTACTCCTGGCTCTGCACTCAGGAATTACTTCTGGAGGACTCAGGGGACCACAAGGGATGCCAGTATTGAATCCTAGATGGCCATGGTGTAAGGCAAGTATCCTACTCACTATACCAGCCCCATAAAGTATCCTTAATTTTATATTATCCTTGTAATATTTTGCATCCATGTAGTCTACAAATTGTCCACTTACTGTTAAAAGTACTCATATTCTAGAATTTCCTTGTGGTTAGAAAAAAATTTTTTATTGAATCACTGTGAGATAGACCTTTACAAAGATATTCATGGTTGGATTTCAGTCACACAGTTTTCCAACACCCATCCCTCCACCAGTGTACATTTTCCCAGCAACAGTGTCCCCAGGTTCCCTTCCATCACCTACACCTCCCCATACCCCTCCTGCCTTTATGGCAGGTGGTTTTCTTCTCTTCCTGTATGTCTCTCTCTCCTTTTGGGCATTGTAGTTTGCAATATTGATGCTGAAAGGTTATCAAGAATATTCCTTTACTTACTTTTAACACTCAGATATTGTCCAGCGTGATCATTCCCAGCTATTACTGTTATACTGGTCTCTTCTCTATCTTACCTACCTTCTGCCCACACACACTTGTGGTTGATTCCAACCACTGACCAGTTCTCCTAGCCCCTGTTTTCCCTGACCATGGATATTAGTCTTCTACTATATATATTTTTATATACCACAAATGAATGCAGTCATTCTCTATCTGTACCTCTCCTTCAGATTTATTTAACTCAGCATGATACTCTCCATGTACATCCATTTATAGACAAATTTCATTTTTCCTAACAGCTGCATAGTATTCCATTGTGTAGATGTGCCATAGTTTCTTTGTCCATTCGTATGTTCTTGGGCACTCAGGTTGTTTACAGATCCTGGCTATTGTGAATAGTGCTGCAATGAACATAGGAGTGCAGATAATGTTTCTGCTGTGTGTTTTTGGGCCCCCAAGGTATATTCCCAGAAGTGGTATTGCTGGGTCAAATGGGAGTTCAATTTCTAGTTTTTCAAGGAATGTGATATTGCCTTGTGGGTTTTTTTAGGCTTTTACAATCAAGAGTTATTTGCTTCATAAAGTTAGGAAAGCAAAATTTAGCTTCTTTTTGTTTGTTTGTTTTTGTTTTTTTTCTTTTTGGGTCACACCTGGTGATGCACAGGGGTTACTCCTGGCTCTGCACTCAGGAACCACCCCTGGCCGTGCTCAGGGGACCATATGGGTTGCTGGGAATCGAACCCGGGTTGGCCGCGTGCAAGGCAAACACCCTACCCGCTGTGCTATTGCCCCAGCCCCCCAAAATTTAGCTTCTTTATATTTAAAAGAAATGATATGAAATAGAGGTAATTCTTCGAGTAACTGAAAAATGGATCAGTAAAAGTCACAACTCTGTTCTTTAATAACAGCTCTAGGATTTTTTTTGTGGGGGGTGGGGCAGTGTCTCAATTGCCAATCAGTCAGTGGTTAAATTCAGTGCTGCTCAGTACCTGTGATACTCAGTTCTGCACCCAGATCAGATTATGCTAGGCATGAGCCCTAATTGCTGTACTATATACTGGTTCTTCTTGTATAATTTTTCTGATGTTTTCTAGCTCTGATTGTACCAGTTTTCCACACACACACACACACACACACACACACACACGCACACACACGTTTCCCCTTCTTCTGTTTTGGTTTTTGGGCTACACCCTGTGGTGCTCAGGGTTTACTCCTGGCTCTATACTTAGGGATCATTCCTAGAAAGCTTGGGGGACCCTATGGGGTGCCAGGGATTGAACCTGGGTCAGCCGTGTGCAAGGCAAGCAGCCTACCTGCTGTACTGCTGTCCCTATTCTATTTTCTTTAGCACAAAACTGCTCCAGGAAGAGAGGCAAGGATGAGAACTGAATAGTGGGAGAAGTTGGCAAGAATATAAAAATCAGCTAAGATTGAACCAACTGATTAATTAAGAGTTAATTATATGTTCATTTAACTTCATTGTATTGGTGTCTGAGAATCTTCGGCAAAATCTGCTGCATATACTTATTTTCATTACTTCCCATCTTAGCTTCCCTCATATTTCCCTGTTTCACATACCTGGATATTTCATTATTTTTGGTCATGTGTTTAAGATAAGTTGTCTTTGTTTCAAGGCTTCCATCCACCTCACTGGATGAACACATCTCACTTTTGTCTGGATTCATGGTGGAGTAAATACATTTTTCACCTTCAAAAGTCAGTGTTAAGTTTGAGATGGTGACATGTTTTGAAGGTTCTTTGAATTCACTCTTATTTCTTGAGTCTCGTAGACATCCAGGCTTCAGAATGTTTTTTACTTCCTATAGATATAATAAGCAGTAACAAAGTAAATAACAGAAAAGTGTCAGATACAGAATATTCATGGACCTATGTCTCATACAGCCATCATATTCCATTTGTATTTACTGAATTCCCTCTGTGCACAAGTAATGAGGAGTAAAAGTGGGTAGAGTTGCCAGACCATTGAGGTGGGCCCCATTGTGGATACTGGGGCTGGCAACATGCAGATATAAAATAGCACATGCCAAATCTCATGTGTTCATGTATACATTCAAACAAGAATATCAGCATTTAATTATTATAGTACTTTCTTTTCCTGAATTGTCAGAATGTTTTGTACAACTGCCTTGCCAGCTACTTACTCATTAAACTGAGGTTGCTCTTGGTTTAAAAACCTCTAATAGGTAATAAGAGTTGGTGGTTCATACTAATAGTAAAGAATTTCTTTTTACTTTTTTTTCTTTTTGCTTTGGGGCTATACCAACTTCTTATGGGGTTACTACTGTCTCTGTACTCAGAAATTACTCCTGGTGGGGATCAGGGGACCATATGGGATCCCAGGAATTAAACCTGGGTTGGCTGCATGCAAGCCAAACACCCTACCTGCAGTTCCAACGCTTCGGCCCCAAGAATTTTTTCAACAGATGTAGAATCTATGTCTAAGGTTTAATACTCTAACATTGCTTTCATTTTCCTCATTTCCTGGATTGTGTTGATACCCCATGTCTCCCTGTCATTTTACCTTTTTAGAATGTCTCAGACCTAAACATTGTTTGTGAAAACCATCCATCCCTTTTCCCCATAATCTAGTTTATCACATCTATAAAATGCTTCTTTGGAGATAATACCATTATTTTCTTCCTTAAAAACACTTTATTTTTTTCTTGAAAATGAACATAATACACATTTTATAGAGAATGTTTAGAAAACATTACAAGACCTAAAATGAAAGGGAGTACATTATTGCTTGCTTCATGCCACAGACCAAAAACAATCATTTTTATGGTACATTTTCTGTTCTTTTCATCCATTTGTTGAGTTTGTTTGTGTTTGCTCTCTGATCATAGTGAAGTTCTTTACCCTACATTTTTTACTTAATGATTTTACTATAAACATTTTTTTCTGTTCTGGGGCCATACCCAGTAGTGTTCAGGACTTACTCCTGGCTCTGTGCTCAGGGATAACTCCCGGCTGTGCTTGGGGACTGTATGTGGTATCAGGGATTGAGGTGCAAGGCAAGCACCCTACCCATTGTACTATCTCTCTAGCCCTATAAATTTTATGTCATTAAAATTGTGTGAAACCTTTTTGTTTTCAAAATAAAATCATTTTTATGAAAGCTACATTTAGAAGTATAAAGAAAGTATAAATTGCCTATAATCCCACAATATAAAAATAAATTTAACAATATGACCTGCTCATTTCTTATTGTCTGCATATATACATGTAATTTTAGGTAAGAGGATCATAATATTCATCTCAGTATTTTATTATAAACATTTTTCTATGCATTATATAAAGCTCTACAATTTATAAAGCTCTACAATAGGTTTAGGCACATTCCTTGCATGCAGTCAACCACAGTTTGATCTCTGGCACCATATGGTCTCTGCCTTTACCTCCCTTCTTGAGAATTGCTAGGAGGGGCCTCTAGGCCTCCTGAGCACTGCCTGACAGGGCCTCCAACCCTATCAACCCAAGTATTTACAACTGTTTATACAGAATAGACATATATTTAACAGAAGTTAACTGAACACCTATAGTCTTGGCTGATACTCTTGAAGATCAATAGCTATTTGCCCTTCCTGGATTTATTAGATCCACTTAGCTATTTCCTATGTTTAGGTGACCTCATTTAATATTCACTAAATAAAAATAGAGAGACAGCTTCACATGTTGAACACATGCCTGGGTTCAATCCTGAGCAGTGCATATTACCCTGTGCACCTCTGAAAGGGACCCCAGAGCACAGAACTGGGAGTATCCCCAAGCACTGTTGAGTGTGGTGCAGAAAACAATAACAAAATATTTATGAAAGATTCCCATTATTTAATTTTTGTAAATATTTTCTATGATCATATCACCCTGACTGCACCCAATTTTGTCTAATTTTTATAAACATGGTATAGATGTGGTATGATTGATTTATTTTCCTTTTCTTTATTTTCCTTCCCAAATTGGTATCTTGGTAGGTAATACCTCATCTTATATTTCAGATGAATTACTTATAAAATACTCTTAGAATCTGAATCACTGAGTCAAAAGGACCTTGATTCTTAATGATTTTAGAAATATTTGCATCAATTCTCATCCCGATTACACATCTGTATAAATTTCAAATTGACTATACTTACACACATGTTCACTGTTGATAATATATTTTGTGGTTACTGTTGTTGAATTTTGGGGGGAACTAAACTCGCTATGATCAAGGATCACTATGGTAGTGCTTGAGTAATTTAATGCAGTGTTAGTAATTTAATTAGGGTCAGTAATGTGAACCCAAGGGCCTAAATCACTGTGTATTTTTAAATCTGGCCCTATTTATTCTCTTAATGGTTTCATAGGTGATATTGTTGTTAAGTTCTCAAGTCTTGATTATTAGTGAAGTTAAAACTTTCCCAATTATCAGCAGTTTTTTTTCTGTAAAATGTCTATTCTAGCCCTTTGTCATATTTTTGTTGTCACCCACTCTACCTTGGACATTTTTTTTGCAGCAATCTCCATACTTACCTATTTACCTACAACCTATCCTGCCATCATATTAAGACAGTTAAAAACACAGTTCAAATAAAATAAAGTTAAAAAAATGCAGAGTGAGGAGAAAAAAACAAGTTCTTTCATTCTCTTACATGGAGGCCTTTGGTGGCTAATATTTACCAATGGGTTAAGTCCATACTTATAAAATTTGTCATTCAAGATTTGCTAGCTATTTTCTAATCCTGTATTAAAAGTATGTGTGGTTGGTGGTTGCTTTTTAGCTTGTTTTGGGGTCCACTGGGGATATTCCAAGCTCAGGGGTTGCACTAAGTTCTTAGGGGATCACTCTGCATACAAAGTATTCACCCCTGCCCATTGGGTCATATCTCCATCCATTCTTATATTCTAATATTCTCTACTTCTCTCTCTACTTCTCTCTCACTTCTCTCAGTCTCATCGTCCAGTCAAACCGAACCATTCTCAGTTGTGACTCTTTATTTTTCCATTTTCTGGTCTTTCCTATTTTCACTATTACTTTAACCTGCTGAAATTTCACCAAATCCTTCAAGGTACTGAGTAATTTTATAATCACTTAAATCTTAAGTTAAACCATATGTGATATTAATATCCTCATCCTAGAAATGAGGAACCGAGGCTCATATAGGTTCAGTGAATCAACTAATATGTAGCAGGGTACATATTACATAGGGTACTTATTACTCAACTAATAAATAGACTGTCTAACCTAGGTCTTCTAATTCCAAAGTTCTTTCCTCCCCATCATAGTATTCTGATACCAGAATAAATCTGAAGGTGATGATAGTGACTTCCAATCTAATGAGATCATATATTACAACTCTTCACTAGATTTCACTAGATTTTAGAAATCTTTTCACTAGATTTCAGTGCCAAAAAATCTCTCTGTGGAAGTGATCAAATCTTCAGGCTGAGGAAATTAGTACAGGGGATAGGGTGCAAGTAGACCTGAATTCTATCATTGGTACCAGATGGCCTCCCAAGCACACCATGTGTGGCCTTGGAGGCCCCTGAACACCACTCAGGTGACCCTGGAGAAATCCAGCAATGCAGGACCCAAGTTACTGGCATATTCGGATCCTTGGCTGAGTATTACTAGGAGTGAGCCCTTGGTCCCCTGAGCGCCACTGGGTAGGGAAGCCCCCTGTCCCCAACAAAAACCAAAAAACAAAAACCAAAATATCGGATGTCAGTGTTACTTATTGTAAGTGCCACAGGATTTTGATATTCAATTTTAGGAAGCTAACTAAGAAGAGTAATGTTAACACTCTTGTTCTCAATTATCAGAAAATAGTCTTTCATGTCATGTACCTTTTCTTCCTTTGTGCACTCTTTTATGTCATCATTTTCAAATACTACTGTGACAGTTGAGGCAGCTTTGATCTCACAGGCATCTTGGACCTCTATGACTTCCGTGACAATATTTATATCTGGGACCTCTGTGACTTCATTTTCTGGAATATCTGTAACATCGGTGACATAAGTGTTCCTGGTGACATCGGAGAAGTCTACACTTTCAGCAGCATGTTCACATGCACTTGAGTGCCTGCATGGGGGCTGGTCTTCTGTGAACGCCACAAAATCCATGATATCTGTTGAACATGTATTGTCTGTGCTGTTTGTGATTTCTGAGAGGCTTGAGACTTCTGACATTTTGGAAGCTTTGGCTTTCTCCTGATTTAGAAAGGAGATGAGCTCTACCCATTGATAAAACAAAGTGTCCTGGATGCATGCAGGGGCGCAGAGCTGAAGGTAGTAGGCTTTTCGACTCACTAGCTTTATTTTCAGTCGCATTTTATCAAAATCATGCACACTAAGAGTAACAAACTGTAGAGGAAGAAACCTGCAATCAAAATGCAAATGTTATCCGGAGCTATGATTTGAAACCTATCAAAAGACCTTTCTATAAAATGATTTATTTTTATTGAATCACTGTGAGATACACAGTCAAGTTGCTCATGATTGGGTCTCAGTCATACAATATTTCAACACCTGTTCCTTCACTACTGTACATTTTCCAACACGAATATCCTCAGTCTCCCCCCAACCTTCTACCTCTATGGCAGAAACTTTTTCCTCACTGCCCCCCTCTCTCTCCTCAAAAGACCTTTTTGTTCATTCTTTTTCTTTTGGGTGGTACTGGGGATTGAATCTTACACACACAAAGCAAGGGTTCTACTGCTAAACCGTATTCCTAGCCTCTCTACTTCTGCTTTATAGCAGCTGAAGAGATTTAGTAAAATAGTTTGTCTCCCAGGCAGGCCTGGGTAGTGGCAGTCATGGAATGGGAAGTACTAACTCGTAGCCACAATGAACCCAGGTGTGGTGCTTAGCTTCTGCGGTTCAAATCTTTTTGTAGGAGGGTGGGACCAAGGTGATGAAAAAGAAAACAAAGTTTAAAATTCCCTGCATTTCCAACCCCCCCAAAAAAAAAGTATGGACATAAGTCATTACTAGGCCTCACCTTGAAAAACTAATCAGAGACCAGTGAGCAGCTACAGAGGTGTCTCTGCTAGAAAAACTACTGGAACAGAATTTGGAGGCATAGCTGAGTAGCTTCCCTCCTGCTCTAAGGGAGGGAGTGGTTGCCAGAAGAGACAGAGAACTGAGACCAGAATGTTCCCCAGGTCCAGGTGTCAGGCAGTGCCTATACATGGGGTCTCCCAGCAAGGGGTGGGGAACTCAGAGCCCAGAGGGAATGGGAGATCTCCACTGTGGGTGGTCACAAACCTTCCATGAGCACTCGAGGGCCCAAAGCAGAGGATCAATGGCTTTACAGCTTCAGAAGTCCCTCCCCTCCCAGTCCCCATTCTGAATACAGAGTCGTGAGGGCACATCTGACATTGTATAGAATATATGGTCTCTAGGGAAGAGCGGTTAACAGCATAGACCCTCAGGCTACCTTGAATGGAGCACTAAGCAGAAGTGCACTCCAGTGCAGGTGTTCTGTGCGAACAGATGGAATGCTGGTCAGAGGAAACTGAGAAACAGGCTGGGCTTTCTCCAATGCCAGTGTATGCCTGAATGCCTACTAGTGGTTCCCAGGTTGCCCTAAACAAAGAAAACAGGCAGGTACACACTTGAGTGCAGCTGCCCCCTGGTGAACAGATAGCTTATAGCTCCAAGTTCTAAGGAACAAGCTATTTGTGAACTATGGATAGTTCACAAGGTGACAGGAATTTAAAAGGGAACTGGGAGTTGAAGAGATAACAGCAGAGGTAAGATGCTTGCTTTTCATGCAGCATATGTCAGTTCAATTCCTGGCTCCATATATGGGTCCTATGCACAGAACTAGGAGTAAGCTGAGAATACTGTGGCATGTGGCCTAAACTCATTCGCAACAACAAAAAGAAAGAAAGAAATAGAAAGAGAAGGAAAGAAAGAAAAAGGAAAAAGAAAAGGGAACTGGAAACATGTTCAAGAGGGAATGCTCTGGATGAACAGATAACAGATAGAGCACAGCTGCCCGGAATTTCCCCTAAAAACAGGCACATGCATAGGAATACAACAATTGGCAAGACGATGAAGAGGCCCTAGCTGCCAATGAAGCCTTCTCAGCTGAATGACTCTGGCTGGGGCAGTATGAAGCCAAGTCCTCTCCTCCCTGCCCCCACCTCTCAAGGTGGAACAGACTTGGCTCATAGCTATCTGTGGTCATGTACAAGTCTGATTTCTCTTACCATAACCATCTGGGTATTTTGAAGCTGGTGAAAGAGCATCCATAGCTATCAGAAATCATTAGTGTCTGGGGATATGGTGCCACCAGCAGGTCAACCTGTACTGTGGGGTGAGTGCATCAGCAGCCTGATGGTGCTTTCAGACTTCCAGACACCCCAAAATTGCTGCTGTGCCTTTTGACCAGACCCCAACAACTTGGGGCCAAATTTACCAAGAAATTAAAAGGACAAAAGTCAGGTATGTGGGAGTCACCCACAAACCACCTCCGGCTCAGCTATATATGTGCATTTATTGGCCTTATTTTAGAGACCCATAAAACTCGAAAGAGACCAAAAGACACAGTTAGGGCCTATAGCGCAGAGGTAGGTGGGAACCTGTGACTGAGAGCCGCAGGCCCGCTTGGATTAGGATTGGGCCTCCTCCCCCCTGGCCCCCAGTTTTCTAGTATCTTGACAGTCACACCCACAAACTGCCCCCAGCGCCATGTAATCTCATGAATGACCAAAACCCAGGGACTATAAACTAAAACTCCTGAAAGAGAGCACCACAGAATGTCCTGATCCTGTACCAGGCTGACTTCACCAGGGCGCCCCAGAGGGGGGTGGGTGAAAAGCCCTCCCCACCCAAAGGCACCCAGCTCAGACAGCCAAAACACTCCAGAACCCAACTGCCACCATGCTCAAGGCCGCTCCCCACGTGCTCGGGCAAAGCCTCATGCATGAGTGAAGTCCTATGGAACCCAGGTAATGAGGAACTTTGTGACCTTCAACGGGACCAGGAGCGGAGACCCTCTGCCTGCTTTCCCCAGTCTCTGGCGACCCTGGGGTCATGCCCATAAGCCACCTCCTGCCGGCACCAGATCTCATCATCGGCCACGATCCAGATCACAACGGTTGCTTCTCTCAAAAGGGAGCATAACATGAGGCCACCCATAACCATGCCACCGGACTCCGCACCAGGCTGTTTCACACCGGGTGCCCCAGAGGGGGGTGGGTGAGAGCCTTCCCCACCCCAAGGGATCCAGCTCTGGCAGCCAAAAACCTCCACAACCCAACCGCCCAAGGCTTCTCCCCACGTGCTTGGGCCAAGTCTCATATATGAGTAAACATATTCCTGGACCATGTGGCTGCTTTTGTGGCTGTGCGACATCATAAAACACTCCCTACCCATTCTCTATAACTACCACACCACAATTGATGGGATTCAGATAGTAGGCAATAAACCATAGAGGGAAATATATATATGAATATATACATATTTTCAGATATATATATATATATATATATAGCAAAGCTCACATCACCCAAACTTTAACAACATGTTAGTGATATCCTATAGAATGTCTTAATGGCTCCTGCCAAAATGGAACAATCTTCACAGTTTCCTATATGAAAACTTTTATGTAAACATGTTCAGCAGTTCTTCATAACAGACAATACAAAATACATTATTTCGGTTGTGTTTTGAGACCAGGACTGAGGTTTGAGATGGAAACATCCTGAATTTGGTGGTGGGAAGGTGTAATGGTGGTGGGATTGGTGTTTGAATATTGAATGTAATCAAACATTGTGAACTAACTTATAAAATTAAAAAATGTTTAAAAATAAAAAAATAAATAATAATTAAAAAAGTAATGTGGAGTTCATGCCCAATTCAATCAACTTAATCAATGGCTAAATAAATGGCAGTGCTCCTACATTATATAGAAAAAGGAAATCATTAGTGTCACAGGTACTAGTCTATCTTGTGAATAGGAACATTGATTTTTCTGCTTGGAACAGTTTGGACCTTCATCTTTAGGTCCCATGCAGTACTGGTAATAATGTAAAAATGAAGAAATTCAGCCACAACAGATGATGACAAAAAAAGTCCAGGCAGAACTTTAATTATATCAGATCTTTCTAAATTGCCTGAAGAAGACTACAACAACAATCCTCACAAAGTTAAATGATCTGAAACAAAATCATCTGAACAGAGAATCAATAGCTTGAAGAGACTCTGATAGAAAAAAGAAAAAAAATGGAAAGAATGTATTTAAACAGTAATGAAGGATCTAAAGAATATATTAGTAAGTCTCAACAGCAGAATACAAAAGCTAAACATCAAATCAGTGACCTTATGACAGGTCACACACCATTTATGAAGAAGAGGTGACAGAAAAGACAGTAAGACCGAATGAAGAGGATTGAAGATATATATTTGATATTATCAGGAGGAACAACTTCAGACTCAAGTAATTCCAGAAGGAGGGGAGAGAGGGAAAGCAAAGAATGGCAGACTGAATAAATAATAGCTGAGATGTTCCCAATCTGAAGGAAACTGATGCATTGATCCAGAAAATCCAAAGAGCTTCCAAGAGTATCTCGCCCGCATGGCAGAGCCTGGCAAGCTACCCGTGGTGTATTCGCTATGCAAAAAACAGTAACAACAAGTCTCACAATGGAGACATTACTGGTGCCCGCTCAAGCAAATCTATGAGCAACGGGATGGCAGTGACAGTGACAGTGACCAATCAAAACAAGTCGAAGGGAGGCCAGAGATGCAGGAGTCCCTGGCTCAATCTTTGGAACCGCAAGATTCCCCAAGTGCTTGGGGAGCCCCAGAAGTGACTCATAAGAAAACAAAACAAAACAATATAAAGTCAAAAAGAACATCAAAGGACATCATAATAAAAATAGCAAGGCCCAAAGACAGAGATTTCTTAAAGCAGCAAGTGCAAAGCAAGGACTCATATATAAGGAAGCAACATAAAACTCACATCAGATTTCTCAAATAAAATTTACAAGCTAGAAAAGAATAGTACAATATATTCAAAGTACTAAATGAAAAGAACCTCCAAAAGAAAGCTATTTACTCTTCAAGGTAATCACTCATATTTGAAGGAGTGATGAAGTGAATTTTTTCACATCTAAATCAGCTCTGCAAGGATACTGAATGGCCTCATATAAAAAGGAAATATGAAATGGGAAAAACCCAAATCCTCTTTAAAAAATAGCATCAATGTGCCTTTTCCTACCAGCAGAGCTGTGGCTGCCACCTTTTCAGACCCTATTGGACAGCCAGATATGAGACTGCAGTGATGAGACTGAGACCTCATCGGATGGGGGGTGGAACCGGCCCCTCTCCCCCTCCCCCAGTGAGGCCCCAAATGGCCACCCATGAACGGCTCCTCTGGCTCTTGAACAGCCACGATCCCAGAGGCACACAGACCAATCTCAGAACCCAGCGGCTTTTGGCAGAAATGCATCTGGACTGAGCATTAAACTATGGCACCGTGCCACCCTGGGTGGTGAAAGGTGTTTGTCCCTTCCGCCTTTTCCCTCCGGCAATGTGGTGGCCACCACCTTTTCAGAGCCTACTGGACAGCCAGGTATGAGACTGCAGTGACGAGACTGGGGTCTTATGGGATGGGGGTGGAACTGGCCCCTCTCCCTGCCCCAACGAGGCCCCGAGTTGCTGCCCACAAACCGCTCCTCTGTCTCCTGAATGGCCATGATCCCAGAGGCACACAAACCAATCTCAGAACCTAGAGGCTTTTGGCAGAAATCCCTCCAGACTTATTACTAAAATATCAGAAATACAAAATCCCGTTTTGGATTGTGGCCATGCGACTATTGTATGTCTTCATAACCAGCAATAGAAAACAAATTATCTAATAATGCCTTTTTTGGCAGGTCTGATTGTTGGAGAAAATTCCAAATAATAATGGTGGGTCTTTTGTTGAAATATTGAATGTGATCAAAGTGGAGTAAAGTAGAAATCATCTGCCACACAGGCAGGGGGAGGGATGGGATGGAGGGCATACTGGGGTTCTTGGTGGTGGAAAATGTGCACTGGTGTTTGATCATTGTGTGACTGAGACTTAAACTGGAAAGCTCTGTAACTGTTCTCACAGAGATTCAATAAAAATAAATAAATAAATAAAATATCATCAATGGACTGGAATGATAGTATAGCAGGTAAAGTGCTTGCCTTGCATGCAGCCAACCTGAGTTCAATCTCTGGCACCCCACATGGTCCTCTGAGCACTGCCAGGAGTGATCCCTGAGCAGAGTCAGTAGTAAGTGCTAAGCACTGCCAGATATGGCACCCAAACAAACAAACAAACACAAACAAACAAAAAATGGCATCAAGATCCTTAATCTCAAAGGCCCATGTCCCACCACCACCACCATGACCATGTAAGCTCATATACCAGCTTTGTTCCAGGGACTTGTAAACAAATCTCAAAAGAGATCAACTAGCCACAAAAATTTCTCAGACACCCACTCCTGGCTGAGACCTCTGAGGCAATCTTGGATAGGGGCAGGCCAGGTCTCACCCTAACAAAGCCCTGACAGCTGCTCCCACACCCCAATGCCTCCAGCTGAACTGCCCAATTCTGAATTTCCTGGAGAGAACATTATCTCCAAACTCTACAATACTGTCATCCTAGTAGGGGCATACCAGATTGAATGGAATGCAACATAGAAGCCAACTAATCTCAAGTAATGAAAACATTAACACAGAAGGTTTGACTTGCAAGAGTAGTTTAGTAAACCCTCAGACAAAGACAATGTCCCCATGGTGAGATACAACAATTTTCACAAAATTTCTTCCATAAAATATTTTTTGATCAGCTAAATATTTTTACCTAGTGGTAACAAACAATATAAAATAAACTATTGTGGGTCTGCTAATGTGGCAGGTTTGAGGAGTGATTGGGAAAACGGAGATAATAATGGAGGGAAGGTGACTGTGGTGGTAGGATTGGGGTTGGAATATTGAACACCTAGAACAAATGATCATGTACAAACTTTGTAGACCATGGTGTTTAAAACAAAGTGGGAAAAAATCCTTCGTATCAAAAATGTATCTAAATGCCACGGACTAAACTATTTCATCAAAAGGTACAGAGTGGCTGAATGGATCAGGCAATAAAATGCAAGAAGATGGTCTCATATAAAAAAGAAATATTACGGCCTGAGCGACATCAGGGTGGGTGCTCGATTTGCACCCAACCAACCAAGATTTGATCCCCAGTATCCCACATGGTCCCCTGAGTACTGCCAGGAGTAATACCTGAATTTAGAATCAGGAGTGACTCATGAGCATTGCTGAATGTGACTCAAAAAGTAAAAAAAAAAGTTAAATGGAAAAAACAAAAATCTTCTTTAAAAAATGGCATCAATGGGCTGGAATGATAGTACAGCAGGTAAAGCGCTTGCCTTGTATGCAGCCAACCTGGGTTCAATCCCTGGTTGTAAGAAGCTTCAGCTTCTTACAAGAGACACACTTGAACTCTCACCACAACACAGATTCAGGTAAAAGACTGAAAGACAATCATAAAAGTTAATGGTATACTAAAATCAGGAGTGGCTATACTTACATCACACTAAATAGATTAAAGTTAAAAAGAGAGAGAGAGAGAAAGGGATAGAGACATTACATACTTGTTAAGGGATCAACAGATTAACCAAATAAAGTTATAGGAAATTTTATAAAGCAAGTTTATGATAGATTAATGGCAACACAATAGTAGTAGGAGATTTGAACTTCCTACTCATAATTGGGCAGATAAACCACACAAAATATCATTAAGGAAACAAGATCTGTATAAGATGACTAGTTAGAACTGGTATTAATAAACATGTACATGGATTAATAAATTCCACCACTATAAAACCCAATATATGGGCTGGAGGAATAGTACAAGAGTTAAAGTGCTTGTCTTGCATGCAGCTGACCTCATTTTTGATCCCTGGTATTCCAAATGGTCCCCTGAGCATTGTCAGAAGTCATTCTTGAGCAGAGAGCCAGGAATAATCTCTCGGCATCACCAGGTGTGGCCCCAACATCTCCCCCTTGGAAAACACTCAAAAAGTGTTTTTTATTGAATGTCAAGTACACTAGTGAGGATACAAAAGCAAACTAAGTGTTCAATGACAGATGAGTGAATTAAAAAAACTGTGGTATTGGGGCCAGAGCAACAGTACAGAGGGTAGGGCATTTGCCTTGCATGCAGGCAACCTGGGTTCAATCCCCTAAGCACCACTAGGAGTAAATCCTGAGTGCAGAGCCAGGAGTAACCCCTGAGCACTGTCTGGTGTGATCTAAAAAGAAAAAAAATAACAAACATTTATCAGGGGTTAGGGTGGGTAGAGGGTAGATGACATAGAGGAGGGTGCATTATGACAACATTAGTTGAAAATGATCACTATGGACAAGAACTGAGTGTTGAAAGTAGGTAAAGTAGGTAAAGGGATATACATGATAACCTTTTAGCATCTTTATTGCAAACCATAACGCCTAAAATGAGAGGAGAGAGAGAGAAAGAGAGAGAGAGAGGTGTCTTCTATAGAGGCTGGTGTGGGAGAGGTAGAGACTTGGTGCTGGGAAACTATGCTGGTTGAGGGATTGGTTTTGGAACATTGTATGACTGAAATCTAATCATGAACAGCTTTGTAATGGTCTATCTCATGGTCATTCAATATAATGAAAAATTAAATAAAAAACATGAACATTATCAAAATGTTAAAGAAGCCATTGCATATACACATAGTGAAATGTTATGCAACTATGAAAAAATATAAACTATTGCAGCTTGCAGAAACTTTGAAGGAACTGGAGGGTATTATATTGAGGAGTGAGATAAAAGGGAGAACAGTGATGAATGATTTCACTCATCTGTGGTTTTTGGAGAAACAGAACACGGGGACAGACAATACCAAATGATGACAAATGTTTGGTCTTTGTAGAACTGAGAGGTGTGGTGGTGGTGGTGAGAAGATGGACTAGTGGTGCCATAAAGATGGTAGTGGTGGGTCTTAAGCACTTTGGTGTTGGTGAGGGTATAAAGATAGAGTGAGAGAGCAAGTGAGAGAGAGAAAGAGAGAGAGAGATGAAAAGTACTTGCCATAGAGGCAGACTGGGGGTGGGGCTGGGGGATGATGGGAGGGAATCTGGGGACACTGGTGCTGGGAAACACTTGTGTACACTTGTGGAGGGATGAGTATTGGAACACTGTATGACTGAAACCTAATCATGAACAGCTTTGTAAGGGTCTATCTCACAGTGATTCAATAAAAGTTAAATAAATAAATAAAATAAAAAAGACTTTGTATATTAAAACCAAAAAAGTTAATGCTGTTGTATTCATATTACCTGAATTACAAGTTTAAAAAAATCTTTTAATATATGTCAGGCTCTGGAGGGCCATTTCATCCTAATTCTAATCCTAAAACTCTGATGCTCTAAAAGAGTAGCAATTATCTACTACCATGAGATGTCCCATTTAATTTTGCCAAGTTGAAATTTACAGAAGAGATTTACTCTTGCACATTCAGCTAGTTAATGACTTGAAACAATACTAGAGAGAATTCTGATAAGTTGGGATAGTGAAGGGAGAAAGGGCATACTGAGAGGAATTTTTATGAATCTTCAGTTCTTTTTAATTACTAAATAATAAAAAAATAGTTTCAATGCTCACATTTGAGAGGCACAAATACTACAACTGAATATGCTCTAGACTTTTCCCCTTTGTTATTGGGGTCACATTTGAAGGTGCTTAGGGACTCTTCCTGGTTCTGTGCTTGAAGGACCATACGATGCCAAGGATTGAAACTGGGGTTCGCTCATGCAAAGCATGTGCTCAGCCTGTTGAGCTCTCTCTGGCCAAACTACACTGAACTAAAATTGGAGTGATAGAGAATATTAGCCTGGATCAGCACAAGAATTACATAAAACTTCAAGAAACATTGCAATTAACTTTCTGCTTGATGGCCAGGTTGTCACATTGATCTTTGAGACTTAGAAACTTTCATTTGGCACAAGTGAGGTGCTCCCTTGAAGCATTTGTTGCTGTAGTTTCTATTTTCAACTCCTGAGGGAAGAACATACTTTCTGAGAGATCCTTAACCTCCAACCTTTATAGCTCACCTGGTGAGTACCAGTGTCTCTGGAGATGATGATGACGTCAGAAGACTTCTGAAAAGGGGATCTGTATCTCTATTGGCGGCAGATGTTAGATGGGCTAGCAGCATCACGTTGGGAATCTTGTTGGTGTGGCTGGTAGAGCAGATGCCGACAGTCACCCAGTTGGCTCTGTTATGAAGATAAATGGATTCACCTTTCCTGTTGACCTAAGGCAGAGAATAGGAAGAGAAGTTTCCTGATAACATGCATGGCCCCTACAAATCTTGCTTATCTGAGCAAAGGAGGAATGGAAGAGAAATGAGTCATGAGGTATTTGTTCATTCAGTTCTTGTAAATTCCTGGAGTCATTCCATTTTAATGAGCAGGCAGACCCAAGTCGCAGACCCTGAGAGTTTGTTAGGAAAGGAGAACTTGTGGAGTTCATGCCCAATTCAATCAACTTAATCAATGGCTGAACAAATAGCAGTATGCCTACATTATTAAAAATATAATAAAATAAAAAAAGAAAGGAGAACTTTATTTTTATTTATTTGTGAGGGGACACTCAACAGTGCTCAGTTATTCCTGGATCTGTACTAAGAAATGACTACTGGGGATGCTCAGGGGACAGTTTCATGCAAGGCAAGTGCCTTAACCCCCATGCTATCTCTCAGGCCCAGGGAAATGAACTTTAAACAGTATGCCATTATTATTCTAAGAGGTTTTACCAAGTGTAAGTGCTACGTTAAAATAGGAGGCTGAGAGTATAGTATAAGTAATGTCATGCTGATAAATACCAACTCTTTTTCTCTGCAATGTTGGGAATTGAACCCAGGTCTCATGTATGCGAGAAACACATCTTACCATTGAGCCATATTCCTAACAACTGTCTCTTGGAATACACATATTTATAATGAATTTTACTGCTATAAAATAAGAGTATAACACAAAGAAAAAAGAAAAAATGTGCAATATTCTATTTAAAATTTAACACAGTCAATGGATTTCCACAGATGTCTTCATTAATCTTTGACAAATTCCTGTGTCCACAACCTGAAGAATATGTAATAGTAAAATGGAGTAAAATAATAGAAATAATTACTTCTGAGTATTTGTTGCCCAGTTGTTGAATATAATTTAATTGTAAATTTACACAATTTAATTTTTAATAACGGCTGTTTAATGACTGACTAGCCAATGTCTTCCAGAGTTTTTAAATGGCTAACTCCAGGACATACCTTTGGCATCGGGCTACTAGGAAAGGGTTCTCTAAGGAAGAGCTTCTAGCCGAGACCTGGAAAATGTGGGAGATCAACTGGCTGGGTGAACAAAGATGAGAAGGAAGCCAGAAAGGGCCATCCATCACTTGGTTTCAATAACTGGTTCAACAAAAACAAAAAAGTAATGTAAAAACAAATGTACTCAGAAAGAGGTTGCAGGGATCAGAAAGATGGGTCAAAGACCTGAGCACATGCTTTGTACATAGAAGACCTGGGCTTGATCCCCAGCACCACATGGTTCCCTGATCACCACCAGAAGGACCAAGCCATAAGCAGCCCAAGAGTACTGCCAGATGTAGCCCCTCCATAAAACATGAGGTTTTAACTCCCAATAATTAATGCCCCATCTACATTCATGTCCTTCTTCTTCCTTATTAACATAATTCTGATATTTGTTCAGTACTCCCCTCTCAGGGCTGACAAGGGTGAAATCCTGATTAAGTTAAATTAGTGATTCTATCACTCCCACAAGACTGTGATTGCTTTCAGCAGACTCATGTGATTCATGCATGGCCAAAGAAGCATAAGTGGGGGCCTCTTGGTCTCTCTGGAAAAACTTTCTCAGCCCTCACAGAGTAGTAAGACATATATTTAATACAATATTATTGAAGCTAAAGAAACTAGAGAAATGAAAATAACTACATCTGAAAATTTAAAAACATTTATTAATAACATTGTTTTTATAAAAAGTGTTGTGAGGATGAGATGTCTCTCTGGTACTGCATTTGGGCAGTCTTCTGAACTAGAGAGAAATAGAACAAAACAGTAGACTTGTAACTTCATTTGACATTGTATACATGGGTAACCTGTGCATTGTGGCTTTTTCACTTTATTTAAAATTATTTTTCTTCATTGTGTTTTGGCTTATGTTGTAGGGGTCACACCTGGTAGTGCTGCAGGCTCCTGGTTATTTATATTTAAGGAATTATGTGATTCCGGGGAGCAAACCCAGGGCATTACACATGCAAGGCATGTTCTCTTCCACTTGAATCACATCCCTACTTCATGTTGTTGTTTCTGAGTTTAAATTTTCAGAGAGGTGCCTCTGGCAGGAAATAACTTGTCCACTTATGGTATGTAACTATGTTTGGTTTAATGAATGCTAATTACCTCCCCTAGCATTCATTAGATCACTTGGAAATACTTAGATTAGATTATTTGGAAAGGATGCAAGAAGCAATGCAAAAAAATTGAAAACATCGTTGATGGGAAAGAGACAAGTAGGAGGTCAAGTGCACCATCAAATCATGTGTGTTCTGAGATGTCACTCATTAATGTTCCCCTAGAGTGTTCTGTAGGCGAGGAAGTGGCTGCAACACCCAGGCATCAATGCGTGCATCAATGAAAACACGGGCATTGAAGATAGGGTGTTTCTGGAGTTTCCCTGTCCTCTGTAGATTTAAATTGAGGATCAGCTTGAGAGTGTGTTTCATGTTAGCCTTGACTGTAGCATTTCTGTAAAGTTTAGGGTTAGTCCTACACCACTGAACTTTTCCCTCTATTCCTCTGTTCGAAAATTTAAATTAGAAAGTTTAGAGAAAAATGAGAAATGCTCCTCAATGCAATGAAATGTCTAATTCATAATGTAGGCACTTTTTCATGAGAAGAAAATTTTTCTCCTTGACATAATTTAGCAATTACAATTTATCTTCAGAATTAACAAAGATTCATTCATTGTGATGTCTAGCTGTGCCACAGGTATTATTTTAAAAATTTTCTCCAAATCTTTTTGTTTTTGTTTTGGGACCACATCCAGAGCTATTCAAGGATTACTCTTGGCAGGTTGGGGGTCAATATGTGGGACAGGGGATCAAACCTGGGTTGACATTGTGCAAGGCAAATACCGAACCTCTCTGGCCATGATCTCTGGAGTCTAAGAAAGAAGTTATCTAAATACTTTCCTTTGATAGGATGTTCTAAATATCACCGTATTCCTATTTTTTTCTTTTGCTTTTTGGGTCACACTGTGCTATGCACAATGGTTATTTCTGGCTCATGCACTCAGGAATTACTCCTGGTGGTGCTCAGGGGGCCATATGGGATGCTGGGAATAGAATCCGGGTTGGCCTCGTGCAAGGCAAATGTCCTACCCGCTGTGCTATTGCTCCAGCCCTCACCATATTCTCTTAATGCAATTTTGGAAAGCTTAGAATATAATGGCAATTATGGTAGAATTAGTATAGAATTACTAAATGAGAATTTGCTGGGAAAATTGAAATGAACCTTCTTATTGATTATTGATTACAACAGTGTTGTCATGGTTTTGATATTCAAAGTTACTATACCTGACCACTCATAAATTTTCCTTTAACCTTATAAATTTAAGGGGTCTTAGGTTCTAAAACTGTTCTGCTTGTCTCACACATTCCCTTCTCAAAACAATTCTATCAACCTCTTCACTTGACTTTATGAAGTTTACTGGAGTCATTATATGGTAATTCAGGGTGCAAATATTTACCTGAATAAAATTGCTCTCTAACATGGGAGGAGATATAAAAGGGGCATATTCTCCATCATTCAACGTATCTTGAAGATTTGCTGAATCCTGGGAGGATGACATGTACATATCACTTTGTTTTTTCATCTTTGTGGTAGCCTTCTTATTGATCTTCTTCATTGTGCTTGCATACAAACATACAAACATATTAAATATAATTTAAAAAGGTATAAATTATACAAAATCATATTAAATGGAAAACTTGTTTTACTGACATGACGAAGGCTTACCTCTTGGTTGTGAAGTAGTGGGTATCTATCTAATCCATGAGAATTGCTCATCTACTTTTGGGTAGAATAGAAGATGAGCAACTGGATATCTCCTGGGAAATGAATTAAACAATTGGACTTCATCTTTCATTACTAGAAATGGCAGAATTTCAAGAATGGAACAAAGTTCCCCAGAATATAATTCTGTTTGTTTTCAAAATACCACTCGTCCCTTATCACAGACTTGATGTTAGTTAAAAGAAGGAAGCCCTGTAGATATTTCTACCCTAATGCTTCCAAGCAGAGTCTTGTCTTTCCTCTAACTCAAGCTAAATGATAAATAATGATTGTCTTGTTATCATATCATATCAGAGTATGGCACACAGATATCACAGCTGCATGATATCCCATGACTTTTGAGACTGCTCATGGGAGCTAGAGAAATTTCTTGACATTCTGCTAGTTGGAACTCAGTATCTCCTTTAGGACAGCTTACACACAAACAGGAAAAGTAAGAGTCAAGAATAGTAAGGGAGTTAAATAACCAGAAGAATTCAAAGTTTCAAAAGAATCAGACAAAAAGAAAGCATATATAAGGAAAAATAAGAAAACCATCATCTAGAAAAGGAGATAATGAGGAATTACAATCAATAAAATGTACTTAGATCTTGCTACATGGCAATCACCATAGGCTTTACATCTCATTTAGTTCTGGTAACACTATGAAGTAGCATTATTTTAATATTTCATGTAACTGATGCAAAAAGGGGAAGGATAACCTACCCAAGGTTCCACAGCTTTTAAGTCCAACATCAGTATGCAGACTACTGTAACTAGATGAACTACTATCCTCTAGTTACAAGGTTCAACTCTGCCTTGAGTAACTGAAAAGAAGAATGTGAGGACGGACAGGGTCAACAGGGTCCATGATGAATAGGAAAGGTGAAAGGGAGGAAGAACCAAAAACATAGAGTAGGTAACTTTCCTTGTCTTCTTCTTCCTATTTCCTTCTATTCCTTTTTTTTATTTTTGGCACTGAATTGTTTTTTAATTAAGTTATAAGTTCAAAAGTTGAGACAAAATAAAGGGAGTCTTTACTGGTGAGGCCAGTACTCAATAAGGCAAGAAGAAAGGGGCTTCAGACTAGTGTGAAAGGTTAAGGGGCAGAATAGTGCAAGGAGGGCCCTCTACGTGGGACAGGGGAAGGTGGAAGAGATGGGTAATCAGTTATAGGGAGATGATAAAATGAATTGGAAACCATGAAAATCCATACTGACATAAATGACATCGGAGTACAAGTCTAATGAGGAACAGAACATTTAAATAGCTCAGACTGAAGAAGGCTAAAGAGACAAGATAAGGAAATACAATTTGAAACTCTGAAATGAATCCTTCAGCTTTGCAGGTCATTATTGGGACAATTAGTAAAATCTGACAGATCTCAGAGTAATATTGTATAACATGTAATGTGTAGGAACTGATTTTTGTGTGTGTGAGTGAGAGAGAGAGAGAGAGAGAGAGAGAGAGAGAGAGAGAGAGAGAGAGAGAGAGAGAGAGAGAGGGAGAGAAAGAGAGAGAGAGAGAAACTCCTGGTTTTGATTTTGGTTTTGGAATCATTCCTGGCAGTGCTTAGGAGACCGTATGGGATGCCAGGAATTGAACCTAGGTTGGTCTCATGCAAGGCAAATACCCTACATGCTGTACTATTGCTCCAGCTCCAACATGAACTGATTGGAGGGCTTTATTTTGGTTGTGTTGGAGAATGTCCTTGATCATAGGATATACTTACAAAAGTACATGGGATTATAGGTTATCAAACTGTAAAATATTATCAAAAGATCCAGGGAAAAAGCTTTTTACTTTTCTTGTAATATTTGTGTTAAGTTTATGATTGCTTAAAAATTGAAGGAAATAATGCAAGAAATGAGGAAGTACAAGAAGGTAAGGAGGAGATAACTGGAGAGGGAAGACAGAGAAGTTTTGAGATCTAAATCAAGAGTACAAAAAGCTTTACTTAGCCATTTCAGGTTTCCAAAGAGAGCTTTGCAACAACAATGGAACAATTCTCACAGTGATAGAATGGTTAGGGGAAACAAGCACAGAAATGCTGTCATCTTTGTTTTCTCTTCTCCATTACTTATCCAGTGGAACAACTTTGCAGACTTACAGAATCAGAGGTCTCAGCAAGTGTTCATAATTGTATTTTAAAAATCTTATATAAGGCATCATTAAAAGAATCATTTAAAAAGTAAGGAAAAGGTATGCTGGATGAAGGAAAGCAAAAATCAGTGAATTTTTGGGTTAGAGTTACAAACTATATCTCAGCAACTGTTCACTCTTTCCAGAAGTCATGAGTTTTTACATTTTGTCTCTCAACCCATATACTCTTATCTCTGTGCACATCCTTTCTTGAGATCTACGAAGAACTTTTTGGAACACTGGGTTTTAAGAGGGGAAAAAGGAAAGAAGGAGGAAGCCAGGGAAAGTGAACTAAATAGAATAGGAAGGGACAGAGAAAGAATTAAAAAGGAAAGAGCAATGACTTTGTTCATATGGGGACATACATTAAGAAAATGTATCTTACCTCAACTCAGGACTAAGTCAGAATTGTCAGTTGGAAGCAAAGTTTTTAAACTTACTTCAGTTTGTGTTTCCTTTTCATGATGCAGTCTTTTGTAAAACAAACAAATAAACAAAATATAAGTGAAGAAAATCTCAATACTAATTCTCACTCTTACTTCAAACATGATATCTGTGTCTTCAAGCTCTCTAAACTAGGTTAGTAAGATGCCAGAACACTGCTATCCACTCTTGATGATGATCCTGGACATGTTCTTTCGGTGAACTGAAGTGGGGAATGCTAAGTCTGTTGTTTATAGTTGGCCTTACCTGACAAACAGGGAAATCCTGGGTTCCTCTAGCCAATGAAGATATGAAGATATCTGATAATGTGATGAAGTGAAAGACCCAAACAGCCTTTCAACAGAGGGCTTTTTTTTAAATTTTTATATAATTTATTTATTTTTAATTAGAGAATCACCATGAGGGTACAGTTACAGATTTATACACTTTTGTGCTTATACTTCCCTCATACAAAGTTCGGGAACCCATCCCTTCACCAGTGCCCATTCTCCACCACCCGTAGACCCAGCGTCCCTCCCACCCTCCCCAATCCCATCTCCCCCCCACCCCACCCTGCCACTGTGGCAGGGCATTCCCTTCTGTTCTCTCTAATTAGCTGTTGTGGTTTGCAATAAAGGTGTTGAGTGGCCTAACAGAGGGCTTTTTGGAGCCTGCTAATTTTTTTTTTTTCCTGTAAAAAGCTAGAATGACTATGCAATGCTCTAATGTCTTCTATCTTCCCATAACATATTTCCTTTCCTTAAGAGTTTTTACTTCAGGAAAGCCTGGACCAGGGAACTGCAGTTGTAATCACTATGAGAACTCAAGTGCTATAAGATCAGCATGAAAAGTGGTATGGTGGGAATACCATGGGTTTTGGAATTAGATAGATCCAGGTTCTGGATATTTAGACTCAGCCTGGTATTTCTCTCACCTTGAACTCATTACTTAACATCTTTGAGCTACAGAAAGAGGATAATATGACCCAACTAAATTCAGTGTTGGGATGGCTGAACACATAGGTGAAGAGAAAACACTAGGCACCATGTTTATCACGAAGTAAACACCAAAGTAATGTCTGTGTTGACCTACCACATATGACTTGTGTCTAAAAGTATAAATCTACTCAGCATTTGCTTGACCGAGTTCCTTTTTGTTCACTATTAGTTTCTTGACTCACAAAACCTCATACATTTTAAGAAACATTTATTGTTAACAACTCTGAGGTGGAATGTGCCTTCTGATTTATTTCTGCTAGTGTAGGAAGCGATCATATATAATGGTTGTCAGTTGGCTGCATAGGTAGGAACTTTGTCATAGTTGTTTCCACTCTATATATTGATTGTACTACATTTGTTGTATTTCATTGTCACTTGAAATGTGTTCCTGAAAATTGTTTTTGATAGCTTCTGATAATATTGTTAGTTCTAGGACAAAACTTGGGGAATGCATGTTAGACACTTGGAAGCCCTAAAGTCTACAGGAAATCCTTCAGCTTTAAGGAAGCTAAGGATGAAGACTGGGCCCCTGGCTCAGTGGTGGAGCACCTGTCTTGCATGAGGTACCTCACACTTGACAGGCACAATGCCCTCTCTCCCAGATTCATCCAATTATTCTGGTCAATTAGTTGAGACAACAAGACAACATTTTTTTCCCAGTCACACTTGGCAGTCCTCAGAGGCTATTCCTGGCTCTGACCTCAGGAGTGATTCCAAATGGTGCTCAAAAAAAGTGCTCAGGATTTGAAACAGGTTGCCATGTTCAAGGCAAGTACCCTACTTCTTGTACTGTCTCTCTGGCGCAAGACTGCATTATTCTTTTTTAAAAAAATTAATTTTAAAATTTATGTTTACTAAAACACAGTGATTTACAAAGTTACTCATAATCAATTGGATCAGGCATGCAATGTTCCAATATCAATCCCACCTCCAGTGTTACCTTCCTCCACCAATTTCCCCAGTTTCCCTCCCCCATCAGCAATCCCCCTTAGCAGGTACTAAACAAATTTATTTCATATTGCTTACTATAAGAAAACTTAGAAGAATGGCAAACGCAATTATCAGAAAATAAATCAATAAAAGTAAATTTGTGATAACTGATTGCTGTATGATTTTAACCTATGTAAATAAAATTAAAATAATGGATACTCTCATTTATATAGCAAAGCTTTCAACTCTTGTATCTAAAATATATTGCACTAACTTATTTTGTACTTGGGTCTCATTATGGTAATAATCCTGTTTTCCCTATCATTAAAAAACAATAAAAATGTTTTGGAGTTTACATGAAATAGGCAGAGCCTGCAACTGTAAAATTTAGTAATATAGAAAAAAATTAAGATAGAAAAAAAGCTTTCGATAGGCCTATGAAAGTACAAAGTATTTTATCCTAAGAAATGAAATATTGGAAAGACTAATAAGCCATAGAACATTCAATATAAATGAGACGTTAATACCTTCCTTTATATAGTAGAGGGCGATAAGCACCCTGATTGAATGCCATACGCAAAGCCATGTGCCTGAGAAGTTGATCCTCCTTTAAAGTTTAAGCTCCTTTAATGTTTCTTGAAAAACTGGTTTCAAGGCTATGAATTTCTTAAGCTGTTTCCTGTCCCTGAAGCTCTGTATTGTTCTTAAACACACACACACACATACACACACACACACATACACACCAAAAAACTGAATGACAAGCCAGAGCAATAGTAAAGTAGGTAGTAGGGTGCTTTACATTGCAATTCCCTGGCATCCCAGATGTCTACCAGCACTGTCAGGAGTAATTTTGACTGGAGATCTAGTAGTAATCTCTGAGTATCACTGAGTGTGCAGCTCCAAAACCAACAAGAACAAGAACAACAACAACCCAACCAAATAAAAAACCTGAATGATAATCTAATTGGATAGCGTATTCTTGGTGAGGTGTTCATTTCATTGGGTTTTTGTTCCATATTCTTCCATTCCCATATGGCTCATAGAGTCTCGTTTGATAGATCTGTGAATCTACCTTGTATGCATGTTTCTTTATTGATCTTGTTGCTTTCATTATTCTTTATCTTTGAGTTTTTAAATATGATGTGTCTTGGAATTTTCCTAGTTCCCCTGAACTGGGATCCTTCAGGGTCTCAGATTTTCATGCCTGTAATCCTGATTCTTGGAAATTCCTGATATTTCTTTAAAATTAAAAAAATATTACTTTTAATGTTTTTTTTCTATTTAATTTGCTTTTCTGTTCTTCAGGGACTCTGATGATTCTTTTATTATTCCCTCTTGAGCTTGTCTTGTATTTCTCTGGTATGCTGTTCATTTCTTCCATCATTTCTTTCACTATTTCCTACCTTCTGTTTTCTACTTCCTTCATACCATCCTGGACCAAGGATGAGGTCCTGGATGAAATGACCAAACTCAGCTGTTTTAATCTGCGGTTAAGAGCTTCTATTAAGCTTTGAATTTTTAAAATCACGACCATGATCTTCATTTATGCTCTTAAGTTTTCTCATTTCAGCATCATTCTTTCTTCTGCACTGTTGGGTTGCTGACTACCTGTGCTATTGTTTCTTTTGATCTCATTTAACATCCTCACAAAGTGTCGTGAAAGTCATTGAGGATTTTCTGAGCTGGTGCTACTTGAACTTTCCTTTTGTTTTCATTCATTGAGTTTGAGGTGCTCCGATTGTGCTGGGATAGTTTGGGGGAACACAGAGTTCAAGAACTGTGGAGCTGGGCAACTTCTTATAGTGATCAGACCTACTGGATGGAAGGGGAATCCACTTGACCCCTTTCCAGAAAGGCCAACGAGTTGGCCTTTGCCTGACCCATGATTCAGGCAATGGATCTATCTGGGATGGTGTGGTGGTGTGCAGAGTTCAGAAACTGTAGAGCTGGGCACCTTACTATGGCAGAACTCCACTGCAGTATTCTTAATACAAATGAGTTGGTTATGTGAAACCAATTCTTCACTTTCTCCACCATACATTTTGTCAACCATTAAAGAGCGGTATCAGCTGTTAAAATAACAATTTACTTGGTTTACTCTCAAAACCTGAAGATGGCATTAAAGTTTCAGCATATCTTCTCAGTTGTTTTATATACACCCCTTGCATATATAACACATATATAATATATCGTGTCGATTACATTTCCATAGAGTATATATCAGTATTTTTTTTTTTTGGCAGTGCTGGGGATCTAACTCAGGACATGGGTTAGATAATCTAACATGAAAGGCATGTGTTTTCTTGCTAAACTCCTGGCCCAACATTAAATATTTTTTGAAACAGAAATCACCAGTCTCTAAGAGTGATCTATTTGGGACATCACAATCTCTCAAAGTTTTCACTATGATACATTCCTTGTGCTCTGCTGTGCTCTCATGTTGGGGTATTGAAGAGCAGATTGAAAGTTTACAGCCCCCAGCCCTCTTTCCCAAAGTCCCTAAGGAGTAAACCTTAATGAGTGATTCAAATGAGCTAATTTGTGTAGGCTGGACTTACACAAATACTTCTGCTTTCCTACTATTTCTATCTATCAGTGAGTTTTTAGTATAGTTTTATTAGAAATAATTTACAAGGCTGGAGGGATAGTAAGGGGTTTAAACATTTTCGTTGCATGCAGCCAGCCCCAGTTTGATCCTTGGCACCATATACAGTGCCCCAAGCACTGTCAGGAATGAGCCCCCTGCCCCCTACACCAAAAGAAATAATTTACATAACCATTAATTTCACTCATTTAAGTAATATATTTTAATGAGTTTTGAGAGTTTTACAACCATTGTATAATAGACATAGAAGACTTTTGTTCATACATTGAGGATACGGACAGTGCATTTTGGTATCTTTTGCATCATTCCATGATCACTGAATGTCAGAAAATAATATGACTATAGCATTTGTGATGAGAAATCAGAGCAGAAAGGTAATGCAAATGAAATCTGCATAATTTCATTTAACTTAGTGATACAAATGTTGGTAAATTTTATATAAAGTATTTTTTAAAATAAGGCTTATTTAAGCAAACTCTTTACGAAAGTTCACACAATCATGTCTTAATAAAATTACATTTCAGTACAAGCCTATCTTTTAAAACTCAGAAAGTAGGGGCTGGAGTGATAGCACAGCGGGTAGGGCATTTGCCTTGCATGTGGTCGACCCGGGTTTGATTCCCAGCATCCCATATGGTCCCCTGAGCACTGCCAGGAGTAATTCCTGAATGCAGAGCCAGAAGTAACCCCTGAGCATCGCCAGCTGTGACCCAAAAAGCAAAAAAATAAATTAATTAATTTAAAAAAACCTCAGAAAGTAAATTATAGCATTAAAACAGATTAATCACATACAGGGCTATGAGTGTACATAATATAGAAATATAGTAAGTGCTGGATATCTGTGTGAATTAAAGCAAAGAAGGCAAGCAGGGATGCTATAGGTCATGTGGCAACACTGAACTGGCTTCATTTCACATAAAAACAAAATATTTTTTTCTTTTTCATTTTTATAGAAAAATTCTTTAATAAAAATAAGTTATCTTTTCTAATTGTTCTACTGGGATTTTGTACTTATTTTTACTATTATAGTTTATATTTTAGAATAGTTTATATTTCTCACTAGTCACTTAAGTGTCTTTACATTTTAGACATTATTAATATTGAAGATGAGTTTTAACTGACTTTTGAACAAGGAGAGCATAGTCTTTTTTTGAGTTTTGAGATTGACCCAATTAATTTCTCTTCAGATTCTTAACATTCTTTGCTATTTTTTTAAAATTAGTAATTTCTGTCTTCTTATTTTTCCTCTTTTCAGCTCTAATTACATGGAGATGAATTCAGCAGTTACATTAGTTTGCACTTTCCTGAAGAATTACAGTATATGTTTCTTTTGAAAAGCACTTGAATACTTGATTATCAACAGGGCCATACCTCATGGTGTTAGGGAGGAGGGTGTGGTTCAGGGATCACTTGGTCTGTTTGTTCTTAGGGACTGCCAGGGTTACACCTGATGGTGTTTCATGCTTGTGGTGAGGGCATGAAGTGCCAGAGATCAAACTTAGAATCTTCTAATTGCAAGGCATGTGTCTACTACTTTGAGTCATATCCTAATACCTTTTATTTGTAAATAAAAATAAAAGGCTAATTTTAATTGTTAAAAAAGACTAAGTTAAATTTATGTTAAAACTTAATTACAGAACGTTGATTGCAGGTACCTGCAGATTCACTGGTATTTCAACTTGAAATGTGTAATTCCTTTCTTTTACTTTATGGTGAATTCTCCATCATGGGAATTGCTCATATTGAAACTTGAGATCTGTACTCCTAGTTCTCTCCCCTCTGAGGAAGCCCAAGTTCTCTTTTGAACTTCTATCTCTCCCTTTTCTCTCTCTCTCTTTATCTCTCTCAGTCTCAGTCTCTGTCTTTCTCTCCATACCTCAGATTTCTAAATAAAACTTTAGCTAAAAAATAAGCCTGATTGCAAAAACAAAAACAAAAACCAAAACCTGATTGCAGACCAGAAACAAATGCTAGTGGATTAAAGGAGAAATATAGCACAAAGAAGCAATGGTGCTTACATTTTAGGGTTAAAAATATTTCAGCTTTGGGGCTGGAGTGATAGCACAGCGGGTAGGACGTTTGCCTTGCACGCAGCCGACCCGGGTTCGAATTCCAGCATCCCATATGTTCCCTTGAGAACCGCCAGGGGTAGTTCCTGAGTGCACAGCCAGGAGTAGTCCCTGTGCATGGCTGGGTGTGACCCAAAAAGCAAAAAAAAAAAAAAAAAATCAGCTTTGATCTAGCTGTTCTGCCAAGATACCTGCACTATTCCATTTGGGTAATATTGTTCAAGAATGACTAAGTCCCCATTTAGGTTAAGAACAGTGTGGATTTATTTGTGGGATATAAAAATCACAGTATGAGACTATTACCCAAAGACAGTAGAAATGAGGGCCAGGACTACTGGCCCATGGTTAGAATCTTACCACAAGTATGGGGTGGGGGACATGGAGAAGGCAGTTAGGATAGAGAAGGGACCACTATGACAATGATAGTTGAAAATGATCACTCTGGACAAGAACTGAGTGCTGAAAGTAGGTAATCTTACATGATAACCTTCAGTACCTGTACTGCAACTATAATGCCCAAAAGGAGAGAGAGAGAAAGAGAGTGAGTGAGAGAACAAGAGAGAGAGAGAAAGAGAGATAGAGATAGATAGACAGATAGAGAGAGAGAGAGAGAGAGAGAGAGAGAGAGCGCCTGCCATAGAGGCAGGAAGGGATGGGGGAGGGGGAGGAGGGAAACTGGGGGTGGAAAATGTACACAGGTGAAGGAATGTGTGTAGGAAGACTGACTGAAACCCAATGATGAACAACTTTGTAACTCTGTATCTTAGGTAATTTAATGAAAAAATATTTAATTAAAAAAGAATAAACCAAAGAATGCAAAAAAATTTTAGATGTAAGATTCTGTAAGACATGCAGTAATATTTTGAATACTAAAAAAAAATCCTGTGTAAATGAGGTATATTTGCCCTATATTGGTGGTGAGATGCCCATTTCCCAGCAATATAGTTACTAGGAATTTTTGCAGGTGGCAACTGGAGTTTGAAAGGAAACTGAGAAGGGGAGGGACTGGGAATCCAGGAGTCCTGGAGTTTCTGACCTTGAAATTCAGATAACCTATAAATGCCCCTAAACTGTCCTTTGTTTGCTACTTGCTAGTCCCATATGGTAATTTTTTATGATACTTGATCATAAGAATTTTCAGACCTAGTACAAAGCTAAAATAACCTGATAGATAACATCTCTATACCAATTCTCTTGTGTGTTTCTTTTATGGCTGTCTGTAATAACACAAAATCTCTTAATGACAGAGTTTACTTGCCACTTGTTAAAGATGTTTTCTGTAATCTTGATGTTTTGACATTAGTTCTTTGTAACATTTTGAAGCATAGCATTTACTTAGCTGATTTTTTTCTAAGGTTCTTAAACATACTAATAGACATATTTTAGAATTGGTTCATTATAATTTTAAATTGCAATTCTGTATGCACCTTTAGGAGGTCAAACTGTGTAATCCTCCTCCATCTGGGTCAAACTTCCCCAAACAACCTTTCAGCTTTGAACAGAAAAGTGCTGGGTGCTGGGTTTTCTCTCTCATTTGATTAACGTCCAATACCTGTCCACAAATTTATTCAATTCTATTACTGAGAATTTGGCTAACCGTTTAAAAATAAAAAATTTAAAATAATATGAAAATGGTCTTAATTTAAAATTTAAAACTCAATGAAATTATTTTAAGAAAAAGAAATTTTGTAAATAGGAGTTAAGCATCTGATTAATCTTTTGTGTTTTGGTGTGGTACAGAAATGAAAGAGGAAGATGAAAAAAAAAAGACTTGTTTTCCATTTCTTAGAATTCAGTGAACTATTCATTTCCTTCTCCTTCAGGTTTATATCAAAATTGCAAAACCAGTTACTTACATAGAGATGAGGCCGAAATAGGTCTTTGGAAATCTCTTGGATGTCTATTTGGAGAATAGTCTCCAAAAAACACGTTTCCACTCTTTTCACATTTCTTTAGCAGAAAGTGTTAATGTCTACTAGGGAGGCAACCAACCACTTCATCTAAAGAAGTTCTAGGCATTGTTCTATGGCTCCTGCATCATAATGCGCTGACACAGTCTCTGAAGTAAGAGAACTGGGAAAGAGAAGCCCTGAAGGTCAGTCTGTGAGATAAAAGAGTTTCCAGTGTTCCTCACATGCCCATTCATTTCCAGTATGGTGTGAGGTGTTCAGGGTTTTCTTGGAGAGAAAAGTCAATTTAATAGTGTTGTATTAAAGATATCCTACCAAGGAAGTTGAGAACTCTTTATGTGATTTACCATTCTCTCTCCTGTATCCCAGTTTTCAGAGACAAATCTAATTCACTTTGAACTTCTGTAAGGAAAAACTTTGAGTGTCATAGTCTTAGATGGCAGAGGCCTCTGTTGTCTTGTAGTATCTAGTATATTTGGGATGTTAGCATAGGCTTCTTGGAGGAATGGATATACACAAATTGATGATTCAAAAGTTATCCTTTCAGGGATATGTGATTAGGCTGTATTTGTTGATGAATACTATTGACTAGATGTCTACTCATTCATTTCTTCATTCACCTTTTAAAATCTTGTCCTGTTCTTCCTGCTTCAGGATCAGAAATATTTTTGTTTTTGTTGTTTTTTTGGGGTCACAGTTGGTGGTGTTGAGGGCTTACTACTGGCTCTGAGATCAGGGACCATATGTGGTGCTGGAGATCAAACCTAGGTTGATGGCATGCAAAGGAAGCACCCTAGCCTCTCTATCTCTATACTACCTCTCCAGCCCCCATTGAAAAACATTTCTGTATAAATATAATCTTATTTCCTCCATATTGATATTACTAATTTAATTTTGATATAATGAGGAAATTCTTTCACATTATCTTACTTCCACTCTTTTTGAGCTTGCTGGTATATATTAAACAGTTAAAAAAAAAAGACCAAAAAGCTACAGTAATTTTAAACATTTACTTCATTTACTTTTGGAATATTAATACCTTTAAACATGAAGAAAATGTAAAATGATGCATAACTTCATTGTAAAAGATTCTACAAGACAATATTTGAGGTGAAGTTTATGATTAGGAGGCCTCTGTTCTTATTTGTGAGATGTGCATGTTTGCTACTATCTGCAAGGGGGCCTGTCTGCTGAATATTTGAAGATTAGGTTATGTTTTCTTGCTAGTTCTGTCTCTGACTTCCTGGTGAGAGTTATAGAAGGTCAGTTCTGTTGGTCAGTTTGTAATGACAGTGTGCTACACTATAAAGGTGAACAGTCTTTTTTTTTTTGTAAATTTTATTGAATCACTGTGAGATAGTGAACAGTCTTTCAAGGAATCCTCAGGTGGAGAGGTAGTAGATGATTCTTGTAAGAGGTAATAGTAAGTAGGACACAAATGAGGGAGCATTTAGTTAATTTGGGGAACTATAGAAGGACTCCTGGAAGTTGACGCCCATATTAAATCTGGAAAGCCTGAGCAAAGACAATGCATAAAACTGACATGATTTGAAAGTGTTAACTGTAAATGGTTCGTGTTACATAAAAAATCGGTGGGTGCAAGTAAAGGATGTTGGGAGGACCCATTTGAGCTGAAAGATGCGTGCTAAAAGTAGACCATAGACCAAAGATGATGGCCGCTCAATACTTCTACTGCAAACCACAACACCCAAAAGGAGAGAGGGAGCAAAAGGGAATGCACCGCCAGAGGCAGGGCAGGATGGTGGGGATGGGGTGGGGATGGTGGAAGGGATGCTGGGACCATTGGTGGTGGAAAATGGGCACTGGTTGAGGGATGGGTACTCGATCATTGTATAACTGAAACACAAGCACAAAAGTTTGTAAGCCTGTAACTGTACCTCATGGTGATTCACTAATAAAAAAATGGGAGGTGGGGGTCGGGGAATGAAGATGGAAGGGAAGAACTAGATTGTAGAGGGTTTCAAATGCCTTAACTGGGGTCCTGGATCTAATTTGCTGTAGTTCCTTCATTTGTTTATTCATTCCTTCCTTCTTGCCACAACTGGAAGTGCTCATAGATCACTCTTGGCATAGCTCAGGGGATGATATGTGGTCCTGGGAACAGAACACAGGCTGGTCACATGCGAGGTAAGCAACTTACTTGCTGTACTATCTCTCTAGGCCCTCCCTCCCTCCCTCCCTCCCTCCCTCCCTCCCTCCCTCCTTCCTTCCTTCCTTCCTTCCTTCTTTCTTTCCTTCCTTCCTTCCTTCCCAAAATACCTTTCCTTTCTGGTCTTTATTTTTGGACCTACTAAGCAGTGGGCAGGAAGCCTGGGGTTCTCTCCTGATGATTCTTGGCCAACTGACGATGATAGGAACTCAGAAAGTTGTGCTGCTTGAGGTCTGTAGTGCTGAGGACCAGAAGGGTAACGTTGTTACTCTGCCAGAACAGCACCTGGTGATGCTCAGGATGCCACATGGGTACCAGGGACCAAACCCAGGTGGGTTGCATAAAAGGCATTTATTTTAACCCCCTTGCATGTGCCCTATAGTAGTTTTCCAATGAAGAGTTAAATGGAGAGATCTGTGTTCTGAATTGGTCACTCTGATAGGCAGAATTTGTCAAGGGAAATTCTGGAGATAAGAGAGACATCAGTGTGGTAGCAGTGGCAACAAAAAAGAGAGTTTGGGGCTGGAGAGAAGCTCAAAACACTGAGTATGTGCTTTAGATGTGGGAGGCCCAGGTCTGATCCGCACTGTATCATCCCCCTGAACACCATCAAGAATGCTATCCCCACTCTCAATATAGAGCTTGGAGTAATTTTGTGTGGCCCCCCAAATGAAAACACAAACAACAAACAAACAATGCTCTCCCCCCCCCCCCGCCCAACTAAAAAAAAAAAGGAGGTTAATTTTAAGACCTACAGTAGAGTTGACAGAGTTTTGTGGCTAACAGAGTGTAGGAAGTGTGAAGGAAGAGACTTTTCTGGTTTGGGAAACTGGATACATGGTGATCCATTAACCAAGAAACAAAATAACGGCAGAAATGGAGGCAGAGAGTATCATTCTTTTTTGCAGAAGCCCTTGTCTAGCATGATAACTTACATTCAGTATGTTCATAGTAATTATTTTTTACTTAAACCTTCAGTGGTTTTACTTGTAAAGTAAAAATACTTTACTTATTTTTTTCTTCGAGTACTTGACATATATCACAGTATGTTATGTTGTGTATAAGTGTATGAGTTTCACACTACACCCAAGAATGTATACATTTGTAAGTACCCTCATCCTGGCTGGCTTCAGCTCTCTCCAAATACATCTGAGAATCTCTTTCCTTTCCATACTTTGTCTTCTTACTGATGTCATTTTTGTTAATATTCTTTCTCTGAAATATCTGCTCTCGGTTCAATTTTATTGTTTGCTTGTTTTGGGGATACATTCAGTGGTGATAAGGAACCACACCTGATTCTGTGCTCAGAGGTTGCTCCTGGTGATGTTATGGGGACCATGCAGTGGCAGGAATTAAACCTGAGCCTTCTGCATGTGATGCTTGTGTTCCAGCCCATTGAGCTATCTCTCCGGCACTCATTACTCAATGTGTGCGTGTGTGCATGTATGTGTGTGTGTGTGAGTGGTGAGAGGGGGGGACAGACACAGTTGGAAGTGTTCAGGGAAAACTCCAAGGCATGTGCACTATCTGTTTTACTAGCTTTCTGGCCCATCATCTCTAAATTCTTAACACATGGGGGTTATTTTCATTCTTCAGACTGAAGTTCAAATGTCACCACTTAACACATGACTATATCTCAGTTATAAATCCACTACTGCAATCTGTATTGTGGTGCTGGAGCTTAAACTGTGAAAACTACATTTCGTTTCCAGCTGGCTTCATATTCTACAGTTGGTTGCACTGGGACTTGGAAAGCAAAGGGAGGGGAGAAGGGACTGGTGTTGATTACTGTTTGATTCTTGTTTCTGTAACTGTCACCGTGGCAACAGTAATTGGCTTTAGTTTCTGTTATTTTTTTGATACTCTTAGAATCTGTAGTTGGGTCCTGGTCTTTCCTTTAGAGGACTGAGTCTTAGATTCTGATTACTCTAACCTTTCCTTCCTACCTTCCCAGCTCTAGTTGTGGTTATTGCTTCTTGCAGTTTATTGGCTCTGTGGTATCTCAATATTTCCTTTATGCTTTTCCAGGCTTCTAACACCCATTAAACTTATTCTTACCTAAAAATCTCTTTGGATTATTTCTGCTTTTAAAAACTGCTGGACCCTGACACAAGCTAATATGATGATTTAGGCCATCTAGCCAGTTTCTCTCTACTATACTGGATCTCCATAGACTGTACTCTTCTTTTAAAATTTTCAATTTCTCAGTTATTTTCTACACCAGGGTATTAGAATCTTTGTTCCTTTATCACTCTATCCTTAGTGTCTAGCATGGTGCCTGACATACTGTAGAGATAGAAAATTTTAACTTATTTAAGTATAATGAAAAACAGTAATTGAATGCACAAAATTGCCAGAATTGAGCAATTCTTCAAACTTGTTGGTTCCAGGACAAGTTATTACTGAGCTCTAATAGCATAACTATTAAAGGGAATCAAGCTTAGCTTCTTCCTTTAAGCAGCTGAATGAAATGCATTTTCAAACCATTTTCAAACCTAGTTTCAGCATCATCGAATAATAAGATACATAGCTTATTTGCTGCGAATTCTGCAGTTGCATAACTCCACACTTTCCATAATTGTGGATGAAAATGACTTACCTTTTAGGGTTTCATGACGACTGAGAATTGGTTACAGGTTAGATTCTTAGTTGTCTTGGTTAGTAAGTAATAATAATAAAAAAGAAAGTTATACAAAAAAAGAAAAAACCATTTGTAACTTGTGACATCACTTAAAAGCACTTATTGGTAAGTACAAGTTTCTCTTAATTTTGTGATATAGTTCAAAAAAACAAAACATGTAGGGCCGGGGAGACAGTACAGCAGATAAGGTGCTTGCCTTGCATGTGATCAACAAAGATTTAATCCCAAGCACCTTATATAGTACCCCTGATCCCTGAGCACTGAATCGGAGTCTGTGTGTGACTCAGAAAACATAACAAAACAAAAAACAAAAACCAAACAAACAACAACCAAAAATAAATCAACCAACCCTACACTGAATAAATCAAAGAAACTAAACAACAGGTGAAAGGACCAGTTTAAATTTCACATGTAAGAACTTCATGGGGCTGGAGAGGTAATATAGCAGTAGGGTGCTTGCCTTGCATGTAGTCAACCTGGGTTTAATCCCTGAACCCCCAGACAGCCTCTTGAGTAACTCGAGGAGTGATCTCTGAGCGCAGAGCCAGGAGTACAGACCCTGAGCCCCACTGGTTGTGCCTCCCATTCCTCCCCCAAAGAAACAACAATAACAAAAAGAATTTCATTAGAATCTGAAAATATCTTAGTCTTTTACTTAAATATGAGATAAAGAATTCTTTTACCGACTCTCTAATCTCTCTCTGATGTGTATCATACATCTTAATATGTTACATATGCATGATACTATAATAATTTTTGTTATATGAAGACGAATAGATTAGAAGACATTCATTTCTATGGTGGAAAGCAGAACTATTAACTTTAAAAGGAGATTTCCATTGCACTAATTACAAATGTGTTAGTACTTCTTTCCTTTTCTCTTGGAAGAAAAAATATTCCTTTTATTCTTCAGGTTAATTATGTCACCAGGATCCTACAATTCAGCCTTTGTTTTTCTTCTTTATCCATATTGAACCTTTTTTAAAAAAATATATCCACTACAATTGCTTCTCTTTTAAAACTCAACAGAATCTATCTGTATATCTGCTCAAGCTATCATCTTGTTTTTCTCATGAACAAATTACCAAGAACTCATGGTTTTAATTCTTCTTTATCAGTACTTTTTGCCTTAACGTTGACATTTCTTTAGGACACTAGATTGTGATTCCTTCTGGAAATTCTTTCTTTGATTTTTTTTGGACAGTGAACACTGTTTTTTCTTTTCTATAAACCTCTATTTTCTTTCATTTCATTCATGATCTCTTCTTCCAACCTCCAAAACAAAGTTCTCCCTAAGGCCATGGCCTCTTTTCTTAGAAAACCTTTTCTTAATAAGTGTTCCTAATCACCTTACATTTCCTGAAGTTCTAACCTGTATTTTCAAATGCTAGTAGGTCATGTCTAACCTTAGATTACATCTGGTATCTGAAACACAACCTGTCCAAACTCACCACTCCCTTTGCAAAAGATATTTCTGGGAAATTTTTTTAAGTGTTGAAACATTTTCTCTTATTTCTTTAACTTCCTTTTCAAGATTTTAAATCAATCACCAAAACCTTTTCATTCATTGAGTTTGCAGTCACATTGATTTCTTGTGACCTTCCCTTCCCATCCCATTGCCATTTGCTCCACTACTATGGTTAAAGCTATAATCATTCTTCTCCTATGATACCACAATTAACTCATTTATTTATTTATTTTTGGGTCACATCTGATAGAAGTTAGGTGTGTGTGGGGGGGACATGTTGGGGGAGAAGGGGAAGGCAATTTATTATGTGCTCCAGCCACTGGATCTCTATAGCTTACAACCATACTCTTCAGCTCTTATCAGTGTAGTTTCTTCCTAAAATTGATGCTACTTGACTCTCTTTGAGCATTTTACCTAAAATTATGCTAATAGTTGCATAATCAAGAATTTCTATTAGCTTGTCTCTGATACAAATTGAAAATCCTAATAGTTAGAGCCTTAAACATGTTTGTTTCCATCCCCCTCTTCTGTATTACATGTATTACAAACGTCTATTATTTTATTACATGTATTACAATTTATTACAATGTATTACAAACACTCATCGCATTTCTATAGCTTAGTATTTAAGAGTATGGTCTGAAATGCCAGACTTTTAAATTTGAATCTCAGCTTTTCCTATTACTGTTTGACATGGACAAATTTCTTAAACTTTCTGTGCCTCAGTGTACTCATTTGTAATATGGCAATAATAACCTTTATAGGGTTATAAAAATTATATTAAAGTACTTAGAAAAGTGTCTGGCATTATAGTAAACTCTAGATATTGTATTTCATTGAACAAATACTTTCTGATACTTAAGTATACATACACATGCTAAACACTCTTCAAAGTACTTGGGGAAAATATTAGAGGACAAGAAAAATAAAAAAATCCTTACCCTTGTGAATTTCACCTTCTATAATAAAAATAATAAATGTTAAGGATTCATGATCCTGTTACTGGAATACCCTTTTCCTGTATCATTTAAAAATTCCCAACCTTTCTTTAAGATACACTGCAATGGTATCTTTTTTTTTTTTTTTTTTACTTTTTTTGTGGGTGTCACACCTGGCAATGCACAGGGGTTACTCCTGGCTCATGCACTCAGAAATTAACTCCTGGCGGTGCTCAGAGGACCATATGGGATGCTGGGAATCGAACCTGGGTCGGTTTCCCTACCTGCTGTGCTATCGCTCCAGCCCCTGCAATGGTATCTTATTTCTTGAAATCTTACCTTAGAGAAGGTTCTCATACAATTCTCTAAATCTGAATTATAGCACTTATTACATATATGTACTCTATCATTTATTTTAATAACAAACAAAGTAAAATATTATGGTTACTTGCTCATGTTTTTGTAATCTCCCTTGATGGAGTATTTCGTCTGGTACTGTTCCTACTCATCTTTGCAAAAAGTAGCACGATGTACCTGTATCCAAGCACACAGTAAATAATTAATAAATATGTCTTGTATGCATTTAGGTAAAGAATTCTTTGTATAATCTCTAATTTACCTTAGTTAACTAAATTCATCGTCTTTAATTGCAAATATAACAAATTTAAAATATAGAACATCTTATTTTTAACTTGATATATCAAATACCAATTAAATATTTATTGTTTTCTACTTAGCTTTATTTTTATTTTTATTTTTTTTTTTTGCTTTTTGGGTCACACCCAGCGATGCTCAGGGGTTACTCCTGGCTTTGCACTCAGGAACTACTCCTGGCGGTGCTTGGGGGACCATATGGGATGCCGGGGATCGAACCCGGGTCGGCCGCGTGCAAGGCAAACGCCCTACCCGCTGTGCTATCGCTCCGGCCCCTGTTTTCTACTTAGCTTTATTCATCACCATTATTTAGCACCATATTTACTCGGTTAATTTTTGTTTTCTGTTTTACTATGAATAGTTCTCTATATACTTAATGTTCTCTGTTGCCACAACTTTTTAAAAGAGCCCCTAAATTTTTACTGAAGGAACCACTGTGGATGAAGTATTTGTTATATTTCTATGGTCAGTACACTTAAAAAAATCTTTCTTTTGTGTATGATAAAAGAAAACCCAGATACTCACCTGCAATTTACTGGTTCATTACTTATCTACTCTTCCACTCTAAGTAATCATAATTGCTTGAATTTTTATGGTATCTAAAATAAGAATTTAGTTCTTCCACTACCATTATCAAGCATCTTTCCTCTAAATTTGTGATTCTCTAGCTATAAGTACAAACAACAGAATAACAGCAGATTCCCTTTAATTTTCTAAGCTCTATTTTTACAATGCTACAGTATAACGTATTAAACCACATTTAAAATCTTCCTTATACTACTTACCCTTGTGAGTAAACTATTCTTTTATCTAAGTATGCCTCATTAGAATGACAATCTTTTTCTTTTAAAATAACAAGTCCAACACAATGGTTTTTAAATAATGATCAAGGATTTTTTTTTATTCATTAAGTTTTAGTATCATTACAGAAAATGTTATGGTACAGAGTTGTTTAACATTATTTTTTCTTTGCTTTTGAATTCCACATGAATGCTGGTAACACTAATATCTGTACAAGATCAGTCTTTGATTTTATTTTTTTTTTCTGTACAATTTTAAATGTATTGGTTAAAAAGGCTGTCAGCACTTAAGGAAGCATTTCCCCCTCCCCAGTTTGTTTGAATAAAAGGTATCCAGTTACTGCCCAGGAGTTCTGTGCCATTAGGCTTCTGGGTGAGAAACCTCCCTGGACACTCTGCAGGGGTGGTTCTCCTGGAGGTAGGGTAGAGTCTCCACCCAGTCACTCTTCTTTTGGCACTGTGCACATAAACACGAGATACATGATAAAGAACAAGCAAAAGCTCTCTGTAAAGCGGTTATGAAGCATACTAAGAAGGGAAATCCAAGTGTTGCCTACACTAGTATAAATAAGCAGACAGCCTTGATTTAAGAGCATAAGTAGTCGCGTATTTTAAAGATGAGAAAAACACAAGTTCTGCAGGCACCTACTGCTGTCTACTAAAAGCTATCGCTATCAGACCTAGCATTGAACACACAAAGCAATTTGCGAGAAAGGAAAAATTTGCTTTGATATAATCAGAATAGAGTTGTCTGTTAAATTTATTTTTAGGTGTTTTCTTTTATTTAAAAGGTATTTAAATTCTTTTGAAATATAGTTCAAGATGTTGACTATACAGATCAACTTTTATCCAAATCAGAAAAACTAGCTGTGCCGTTGCATATTACAGGATACAGTCAATGATATGTGGACATGCATCAAAGCTTTCTCCCACTGTAACCATCATAGCCGGCCAATGACCATGACGTCCACCACCTCGCCTTTGTGAAGCTCCACATACTGTTCTGTCTTTGGAGGTAGCATCAATAATCCGTTGGCGCTGCGCATGCTCATCAGACGGCTGCTCATCTGATTGCCTAGGAAAGAATACTCTCATTACAGCACCAGAACAGGTATACTATGTACTTGGAATCCTTGTAGTTCTTCAAAAAGAGAAGTGATCAAATTTCCTACTACCTTTTATAGCAGCCACACCACTGTATCCTACTACCTTCTCAGTAAACTTTAAAAAGAGACATTATAAATTGCACTTCAAATAACAAAATCAGACATTTTTAGCATTATTCAAAGTGCCACAGAATTTCTCAATTTTTAATGAAATGTTTTATGAAATGTTATATGTATCTGAAACGTATGGCTTTTAAAATGATGAAATAATTACTTATACATAGCAATAGCAATACTTTCTTTAGTATTTACTAAATATATCAGACATAAAAAAGCGGTAGGCACCTCTTTAAACTCCTCTGAGAATTGTTTAATTCTCAGAGGAGTTTAAAGAGGTTTGGTTAACTTCCCCAGGGTCCTAGTTGGTGGTTAATCTGAGTTCTAATCTCAGATGGTAAAGCTCATGTACTCAGTCATGGTGTAGGTGACATTTTCATTTGGTAAGACCTTTGTTTAGAGGGTTACATGATTTTTCTGGAGTCTTATCAAAAGTTAGGCATAACATAACTGTGGAAGTTGGGAATAAAAGTTTAATGTTTAGTTGCCAGAGCAATAGTATAGTGGGTTGGGCCGACCGACCTGACCTAGGTTTGACCCTGGCATCCCATATAAACTACATGGTGCCCTGAGCCCTGTCAGAAATGGTTTCTGAGTGCAGAGCTAGGAGTAACTCCTGAGCATCACCAGGTGTAGTCCAAACACTGCCCCCCACAAAAAAAAAGAAGAGAGAGGAAAAAAAGTTCAATGTTTAAAATTTAAGGTTTAACAAAGGCTACTGAGAATCAGTCTATAATTGGGCTTTCATTTCACACTCAGGGTGGCATAAGCCATGTGCTCTCATTACTGCAAGATAAAGTTTCTGTCCAGAATTTATAAGTTGAATACACCAATAAAAGTCTTCTGTCTTGGGGCTAGGGATGTGGTTCAATGACAGTGCATGCTTTGCATGCTGCGGTCCTGAGCTCCACACTTAGCACCACACCAAAAACAAGAAACAAACAAACAAAAATCTGTCATTCTAGATTTGTGTTTCAAATGTTCGTCTAGAAAACAGATCTGCATGGAAAAATTAAACTTTACATCTTTATTTTCATTTTTTAGGCAGTTTGTCCATACTTAGAGTAATATGCTTGGATTTGTGGTCAGGAGTGACTACTGGTGGTGCCCAGGGAACCACATGTAAGTGTTGAGAATCAAATTGGGATCACCTGCATGTAAGGCAAAACACTTTATCCCCTTTACTATCTCTCTGGTCCCTCTTAATTTTTAAATTCTTGTTATGTTTTATGCTGTACTATTTAACAATAATATAACTCATTAAATCTTTCAAATTGGAAAATTACAGAATTACTAAAAGGAAGATCTATATGTATGTGTGTATGTTTTTGGATGCATTACAATACCTGCAGGAGTGAATGACTAACCTGTACTTTGTGCCCAAGGTAGTGGTTCTTGGTGATGCCAAGTCAATATACACCGATGGTATTCTGGACGAGGATCCAGTTTTACATCACATGATAACTACAGGGGTAAAAAAAGAAAGAAAAACAAACTCAATTACCTAAACACTTCTTGAAATTAGAATAGGGAGGTTGTGCAAAGAATATAATGAACATACAAAAGATCTTAGCATTCTGCTGTTTTTACTGTTATGATAGAAAGTTAGTGGTTGTATTGCTCTGATGAAAAAAAGGCAACTATGGGGCTGGAGCGATAGCACAGCGGGTAGGGCGTTTGCCTTGCACGCGGCCGAACCGGGTTCGAATCCCAGCATCCCATATGGTCCCCTGAGCACCGCCAGGGGTGATTCCTGAGTGCATGAGCCAGGAGTGACCCCTGTGCATCGCCGGGTGTGACCCAAAAAGAAAAAAAAAGGCAACTAATTAGTTGGCACTCATAGTAGGGAAGGGATAGAAGGGAAGTTTAAAAATATAAGTTTTCTATGAAGTGGAGCAAGGAAAGTCTTTTCAACAACTGTTGGTGAGAAAACCGGTAAGTTACATGTAAAAAATAAATAAATGAACTCTCCATGACATTGATGCTAAAGGCATCTTCAAGGATGAAACATCACTGAGCAAGCAGGTGGAAGCAAAAATAAACAAATGGGACATAAACTAAGAAGCTCTGTACCTCAAAGGAAATGACAACCAGGATACAAAGACAGCCCATGGAATGGGAAAAATTATTTACTCAACACTCATCTGATATATATCTAAGAAATACAAGGCACTGGTAGAACTTTACCAAACAAACAAACAAAAAACCAAAAAACACCCCCCAAAACCCACATCTAACCCCATCAAAAAATGGGGAGAAGAGATGAACAGAAATTTCCTCAAAGAAGAAATACAACTGGTCAAAAAGCACATAAAAAAATGTTCTACGTGAATGTCCTATCATCAGGAAGATGCAAATCAAAACAGTGAGATATCATCTCACACCTCATAAACAGCAAACATCAAAAAAGTATCAGTACTGGTATAGATATGGGGAGAATGGGACTCTCATTCACTTCTGGTGGAAATGCTGACTAGGTCCAGTCTTTTTGGAAAACAACATGGACATTCCTGAAAAAACTAGAAACTGAAATTTCATATGACCCAGTAATACCACTCTTCGGAAAATATCCTAGGAGCTCTAAACACAATGCAGAAAAGTTATCTGTCTGCATTTCTATGTTTGTTTCAGCTCTATTCACAATTTCTAGATCTAGAAATAATCCAAGTACCGGAAAACAGATTAGTGGATAAAGAAACTATGGTACTAAACAATAGAATACTGCATAGCCATTACAAAAAAATAAAATCATGAAATTTGCTTATACATGGATGGACAAGGAGATGATCATGCTGAGTGAAATGAATCGAGGGAGGACAGACAGAATAACTGCACTCATTTGTGGAATATGAAAAAAACAATATGAGACTATTACACAAAGACAATAAAAATGAGGACCAGGAGGACTGGTCTATGGAAAGAAGCTTGCCACAGAGGGAACTGGGTATTGAAAGGATATGTAAGATACCCTTTCAGTAACAGTTCTGAAAGCCTAAGTGCATAAATGGAGAAAAGGAAAAAAAAGGAGAGGGAGGGAAGGAAAAAGAGAGGGAGAGATGGAGGGAGGGAGGGAGAGAGAGAGTGTCTGTCATAGAAGCATGTTGGGGGTGGGGGGCAGGAGGGCAACTGGAGACGTTGGTGGTGGGAAAAATGTACACTGGTGAAGGGATGGGTGTTAGATCATTGTAAGACTGAAACTCAATCATGAACAACTTTGTAACTGCGTAGCTCATGGTGATCCATTACAAAAAGACACAAATTTTACTCTTCAAGTCTAATTTTATGAGTTTTGAGAATGAATAGATGCCTCTGGTCTAGGAATTGAGAAATCAAAATAAATTTTTATCATTAAACAAAAAAGCAGACCTAAACAAATAACCTCAATACTCATTCTTCTGAGTATTCATCAATCTATCCCTCTGTCCCCACTTTTATTCCTCCAGAAAATATTTACTGAGGCACTATTTAGCCACTGTTAAAAATATAGCTTAAATAAAAAATGTATAGAGGGGCTGGAGTGATAGCACAGCGGGTAGGGCGTTTGCCTTGCACGCGGCCGACCCGGGTTCGATTCCCAGCATCCCATATGGTCCCCTGAGCACCGCCAGGGGTAATTCCTGAGTGCAGAGCCAGGAGTGACCCTTGTACATCGCCAGGTGTGACCCAAAAAAAAGCAAAAAAAAAAAAAAAAATGTATAGAGACTTTTTGTTTCTTTTCTGAATATTCCCCTAGTGTTGCAATATGTTACAGTGAAGAAAAATAGGCTGTTTGGAAAATTAAACCATTTTGGTCTAGTCTATCACTGGTATTAAATGAATTCCTTTCAATTAGTCTTTGCTACAGAATGGCATCTTCTACATCTTTCTAACAAAGATAAGATCTTTTATAACTAGCAACTTGAATTTATAAACATAATACAGGCTGATCAATCAATCAACCTGGAGCTATTTTTAAAAATCTGTCTCATTAAATTCATGCTGAAATCTGGTAAGTCAAAGTGGTAATGTTTTGGTAGAAGAGGCCAAAGAGGTATTCCTTGAACATATAATTCAGACTATAGCCCACCAAAGTAGTTCAATATATCTGGAAATAAGACATTCCAGTGGCTAAGGAGCATTCCAGTGGACCTTTGTATTAAGTCACTTGGTAAGTACTATAGATGTTTGAGGTACTTATTGATTGATGTACTAGTGATCCTAATTTTCCTAAAATTTACCGTGTAAACTTATTTTGATTTTTGGGCTATACCTGTCAGTACTCAAGGATTACTCCAGTCTCTGTGCTCAGAGATCACTCTTAACAGTGAATGAGAGATCAAATGGGATCTCTGGAATCAGACGGACTAAACTTGGATTTGATTTGTGTAAGGTAATTAATTTCCTTAGCTATTATACTATCACTCTGATTTCTGATAAGTTTACAATATAATTTTAAATGTACCCCATAAATTTTAACATGTACTGTATATACTTGTATGGATTGGTTTCAAATTCATTTTTCAAAGTTCCTATAATCCTATTTTATATTTCACTTCTTGATGTTATTATGATTTAAGTTTCTTATGACAAACAGTTCTATGATTTAAATCTATTGTTAACAAATCATAAGTCTTATATAAAGAAATAGTCTTTTGGTGATCAAGGATAGATACTACCACAGTAAACAATTCTCTTTGTAGTTGTAAACATCTTAACAGTTTTCAAATATAACTATTTTGTTGAATTCCTTTCATTATACTGTTCATGGCATCAGCCAGAAAAAATCCATCAAGTTCCTACAGAATGCAGGACAGCAAGGCCCAAGAGAGGATTGAAGGTGGACAAATTATAATAGCTTAGTAATGTCTCAAAGCTCTCTCTCCTAGGACAAGTTGACCTTAATTCATGGAAGAAGAAGGCAATTCCCTTCTCTGAATCACTGCTTGAAATGAGCTGATTCTTACAGGAGTTATCTCAGGTAGGGTTCTACAAAAAAACAGTGCTGCTTTATACAGCTGTGCCAAGAATAGTGCTGTTTAAGGTGCTTACAAAAAATATTGAGATGTAAGATAGGATAACATTTTATGGAAAAATTACATCAGTTCTTCAATTTCATGAATTGCAAAAATTGTACTTCTCATTATGTACTAAAGATCAGTATTTTTGTTTTGTTGTTTGGTTTTTGGTCCATACATGGATATGCTCAGAGATTACTCCTGGCTCTGTGTTCAGGGATCATTTCTGGCTGGGTTTGGAGACCATATGAAGTTCTAGGGATAATGACCTTGTGAGGCATATGCCTCACCTGCTGTCTCTTCAGCTCCTGAAGATCAGTTTTTCCAACTTCAATCATAAAAGAACAAAGCACAAAGCAAAGTGTTTATTTTTAATTGATACTCTTCAGAATAGTTGGCATCAAAGGATGATTCTTTTGGTACTAACTTTTCAAATTCATGTGACATTAGCTAGATAGTGTACTAGTGAGAGTCTAACAGTGTGAGTTACTAACACCAGGATTTAACACTCTATGTCATTTCCCCAGATTGGTAAGCATATTGTCAATTCATTCAGATGGTTCTAGTGATAGTTTAGGAGAAAGGAGTGCTACATATTCTTACACCAATGCTCAAACCTGTGAGTTGATGGGAGTGAGAAATGTACTATGATTCAATTTCAGAGCACTACCTCACTACTGTTGTCAGCCCACTGTTCTTTTTAGAGATGGAAGATGTTAAAACTGAAATAAGAATCATTAGAGCATCTAAAAGTTAAAGAGAAATCTTCTTTTTTCTCTTTTAACTGTGAATTTTTCTTATTCCCTAACTTTGAGAATGAGCAAATTTAGTATTATTGGTTTATATGTCTAAATTTGTGACTGATCCCACTTGACCAGTATGCTTTTTTCTGGTGATTCTCTTCATTTTTTCATTTAATTTAAGGTAAGACCACCACTGTCATTATTGAGAAACTCCCATAAAATTTTGTTTACAGAAATATTTAAACTTTTACTAAAATTTAATAAAAATTTAGTAAAATTTAATAAAAAACTATTTTTTATATACTGGTCTACAACTATCTCAATATTTAAGTCAATGTTAAAAATATTTGATACCTAGGGGCTGGAGCAATAGCACAGTGGGTAGGGCATTTGTCTTGCACATGGCCAACCCAGGTTCTATTCCCAGCATCCCATATGGTCCCCTGAGTACCGCCAGGAGTAATTCATGAGTGCAAAGCCAGGAGTAACCCCTGTGCATTGCCGGGTGTGACCCAAAAAGCAAAAAAAAAAAAAAAAAATTTGACACCTATATTTTTCATGAAAATTTTATTCTATATATCATCAGAATAATATTTATATTTCTTTCTTCTCTTCTATGTTTTATGTTCTTTCTTTGACTGATTATAACTAGTTGTAGCTAATATTTTAATTTATTTCAGAGCTCTTGAAAAGTGTGGATTTGCATTTAGGGGAAACATGCTAAATACAAGCAAAAGAATAAAACTGAATGCCTACATTACATTATATATAGAAAACCAAATAAAATTTAATTAAAGACTTAAATGTAAAACCTGAAACTCTAAACTCATAGAATAAAGCATAAAGAAAAAGGTTCTTGACATTGGCAATGCTTTCTTACATCAAAAGCACAGGTAACATAATAAAAAAAATAAAAGTAAGAATATATCATACTTCTAAAAGTATTACTGCAAAGCAACAAAACAATCAGCAGAGTCAAAAGGCAACCTATGGACTGGAAGAAAATATTTTCAATCTTCCTCATAACAGTTTAAAATCCAAAAGATAGGACTTCATATCTCATAATTCACTTGAACTCATAAATCAAAAGGCTCTCACAAGTAAATAGTGAAAAACAAATAGTGAAAAACAAATTTTCTGAAAAGTAAGCAAATGGCCTAAACATTTCTCCAAATAAGACATGGTCACCAGCTATCAGGAAAATTCAGATCAAAACCACAATGAACATCACCGCATACATGTTAGCTATTATGTAAAAAATACAAAATAAGAAATACTGGTAAGGTTGTAGAGAAACTGGAACTTGTTTACACTATTGGTGGAACTGCAGACTGATAGAGACATTATGGAAGCTCCTCAAATTAAAATAAGACCATCATAATTCAGTAATCCTCCTTTGGACATATGTCTGTTCTTTTAGCATGTCTATTATTATTCTTTTAATAATCAGGAGAGAATTTTTTTTTTTTGTGGTGTGCTGAGGATTGAATCCAGGGCATTGAACAGGCAAGGCAAATGCTCTACTACTGAGACACATCCCCCAACAAAGATATCTCTAAGGGCTGGAACATGTACTGCATGTGGGAAGTCCGGCTTTGATCCCCAGCACTGCATGGTCTTCCCATGGAAATAACCCAGATGTCCATTAAAAGATAAATGGATAAGGAAAATGTGGAATATACATATACTGAAATATTATTCAGCTTAAAAAGAAATTTAATTAAAAATTTACATTGTGACAACTTGAATAAAGCCAGAGTACATTGTTAAGTGATCTATCTAGCCTCAGAAGGACAAATAACTGTCCTTATGTCAAGTACATAAAACAGTTAAACTTACAACAGCAGAGAACAAAATGGTGACTGTTAGGGACAGAGGGGAAGAGGAAGAGAGGAACTCTCAGATAGATATCAAATTTCTGTTATGCCTAATCAGTCAATTCTGGAGTCACTTGAAAACATAGTACCTATAGTTAACTTTTTCTATGATATAGAAAACATGTGAGAAGACAGCCTTCATACCATGAAACAAATAATATCACATAAAGTTACCTGTTTCTGATCCACTGAGTCTTTGTCTTATTCTTAACACTTTTGGCAAGGGGAAGATTGGGCCAAACACAGATACGCTCAGGGTTTACTCCTGGTTCTGTGCTCAGGGATCACTGATCACTTCTAGAGTGGCTTGGGAGACCACATGTTGTGCTAGAATGTAACCAGGGCCAGCTGTGTGCAAGGCAAACATTTTTTTTTTCTTTTTGGGTCACAGCTGGGGATGCTCAAGGATTACTCCTGGCTCTGTACTCAGGAATTACTCCTGGTGGTGCTCAGGGGACCATATGGGATGCTGGGAATCAAACTCAGGTTGGCTGTGTGCAAGGCAAATGCCCTACCAGCTGTGCTACTGCTCCAGCCCCAAGGCAAACATCTTAAACCCTGCACCTGCACTCTCTTTGGCTCCTTGCCTTTTTCTGAACTTTCAAAAATTATGAGTGAGGTCACCTAGAAAGTGAATAGATAAACTTTTGCTGCCCTCTGGGAGTCTACATAGGGGAAAGGAATTCTTGTCCTCCCACCCACAGAGCAGGTATAGTGGCAATCAATGTTCAGGTGGCACCACTTATAATCTACTGACCATCTGTCATTACATATGCATGCCCCTATGGATTTTCAGCTGGAAAAAAGCTGGAAAAAAATTAGTTACTTTGAAAATCACAGAGAAAATGAAGAAAGTAAAGGGCCCCCTTTTCCTCCACTGGAAGTAAATATAATTGCTCTTCCCTCAAAATTAATGTATAACATTCTAGAAGTTGTTTGGGACCATTAGGAAATAACATCCATTCACAATTTTGGCTTTAGCTTTGGTTGCTGAACACTGGAAAACATTACCCTGGCTTTGATGATGGTTGGCCGAGGATCCAAGATGCCCTGCATCTTTCTCAGTGCAGGCACAACAAAGAGATTGCAGGTGACCACAGCTGATACAGGATTCCCTGAAAGTCAACCAACAGAAATTTATAGCACATACACAAAAATTTTTCAAAATCCTTATGTCTGTCTATATTTTCAGGTATCACAGAGACAGGAATGACTAATAACTAGTTTTCCTCTTTTGAATCACCGTGAACACCAAAGGTTGCACAAATTAAGTACAGTCATTCAAATGTCACACTGTGTAAATATTTAGGTCTACCCGTGAAACATAGGAACTTCTGCTGCCTGTTTAATTCCACTTACTTCTACTTTTTAGAGGACCATGCTTAAACAGTTACTAATAATCTTGGTTAGTATTAAAGCAGTTACCACATGTTGTTTTTTTCCCCCCAAGCAATACAAAATGACTACAAAAATTGGATAATAAAATAAGCAAAATAAATTCACTCATCATGCCCCCTACCCATATATTTATTTAAATTAGAAGGACTTAAAGATCAATGTAAAGATCAATGTCCTCTCAGTTTTGGTATTGCAACCATAATATGACAGAGAGAGAGAGAGAGAGAGAGAGAGAGAGAGAGAGAGAAAGAGAGGTGGGGAGAGGGGGAGAGAGGGGGGAGAGGAGGAGAGAGGGGGAGAGAGGGGGAGAGAGGGGGAGAGAGGGAGAGAGAGAGAGAGAGAGAGAGAGAGAGAGAGAGAGAGAGAGAGAGAGAGAGAGAGAGAGAGAGAGAAGAAAAGTGCCAGTCATAGAGGCAGGGGCTTGGAGGGGGATGGGTGGCAGGAACAATAAGGAGACTTAAGGAGGATACTGGTGATGGGAAATGTACACTGGTGGATGGATGGATACTGGAATTTTGTATGACTGAAACCCGATCACGAAAGCTTTGTAACTGTATCTCACAGAGATTCAATTAAAAAAATGATTAATAATATTATGAACCAAATGTGTCCCTTCACATTTCTATGTTGAATATTTACCCCCTCCCAATGAGCCTGTAATTGAAAATAGGGTCTTTAGGAAGTAATTAAGGTTATATGAGTTAACTGGAGTGACAGCATGGCGGGTAGGGCGTTTGCTATCCCGGTTCGATTTTTCCAACCCTCTCTGAGATCCTGGCAAGCTACCAAGCATATCCCGCCCGCACGGCAGAGCCTTGCAAGCTACCCGTGGCTTATTCGATATGCCAAAAACAGTAACAACAAGTAACACAATGGAGGCATTACTGGTGCCCGCTCGAGCAAATCGATGAACAAAGGGACGACAGTGTGACAGTGCTAATGAGTTAATAACAGTGACATTCTAATCAAACAGAAATGGTATCCTTCAAAAAAGAACAAATATTGGGAGTTTATAAACACAGAAAAAAGACCTTACCAAGACCACAGTGAGAAGCTGGCCACTTATCTACAAGCCAGGAAGAACTCAAAAGAAACCAGTTTGGCTGTGTCTTTGTTTTATATTTTTGGACTATGCTCAGGGATTATTTCTGGTTAGTGCTCAGAGAACACTCCTGGGATCAAATTGAGGTAGGTTCTGTGCAAGGCAAGAGCCTTACCTGTTATACTATCCCTCTGGCACAGGCTAGCATCTTGATCTTATATTTCCAACCCCTAGGACTGTGAGAAAATTAACTTTTTGATGTTATGAACTAGTCATATAGTCAGTGACATTTTGTTATGGTAGCTTATAAAAAATACCAAGTTTTTTTTTAAAGATATAAGAAAAAAATTGGAAATTAGTTACATTTCTCCAAGATGAAATCTGAATGTGTTATACACTTTATGAAAAAAACCACTGGGCAAAGAATGACAGATTTAATTTCTTTTTTTTTTTGCTTTTTGGGTCACACCCGGCGATGCACAGGGGTTACTCCTGGCTCTGCACTCAGAAATTACTCCTGGCGTTGCTCAGGGGACCATATGGGATGCTGGGATTTGAACCTGGGTAGGCTGCGTGCAAGGCAAACACCCTACCTGCTGTGCTATTGCTCCAGCCCAGATTTAATTTCTTGTGTGGGCCTGCTAAATAAGCAAGCTTGTGAACCTGGTGAGTTCTAAACCTTTACTCACCTACAAAATTAAACATTTGAACTAAATAATTTTTAATACCCAGTTTCACTTTATTAATACTTTTTATAGTTGTATGTGAATATATGCACCTATAAACTTGGAGCAGGGATGGGCTATTTCTGGTTGCCTTGGTCTCACTCTGTGTTGCTAATTGTAGCAGATAAAAGTAAAAGACAATGATATGTTTAGCCAAAACTGTACCTTTAATTTTCTTCTACAGACAAAAGTAGTGAAGAACATATTTTTTAATTATAAAAATGATACTATTATTTCAATTAAAAAATGACTTTCCAACAGAATATTAGATTATTAATGGGAATCAACTGCTTTTCCCTTGCTACTGTTCAAAAATAATTGCAGAGCTCCTGTAACTACTCCTTCATAAAATTAATCTACAAAAAATTATGTGCTCTAAGAAAAAAGGATCAGAGAAGTACAAGTTGGCAACGATGCAACTTCTGGCAGATATCTCTCTGGACTTAGTTACTAAAATACTAAATTACAGAAACCCAAAACTGAGAGGCCGCTAAGTGTGGTCACTCGACCTCATACTTCTTCATCCTCAGCAATGGAAAACAAATTATCTAATGCTTCCTTTTCAGCAGGTCTGACTTTAGGGGAGAGACTCTCCAAACAATAATAGTGAGTTTTGTTGAAATATTGTATGCAATCAAAGTGAAAGTAAAGTGAAATTTATTAGTTACACAGGCGGGGGGGGGCTTAGGGTGGGGGGGCTAGGGGCGTGGGGGGGCTTGGGGTGTGAGGGGGCGGGGTGGAGCTATACTGGGATTCTTGGTGGTGGAATATGAGCACTGGTGAAGGGATGGGTATTCGAGCATTGTATAACTGAGATTTAAACCTGAAAACTTTGTAACTTTGTAACTTTCCACAATAAAAAATTAAAAAAAAAAAAAAGAAAAAAGGATCAGAAAACCATTACCAAAAAAAGAGATCACTGATACCATTTCTTAATGTTCATGTGTCTTTTCCAGTGTGTTACAATTAATATTCAAGTTTAAAAAAGAGTAAGTAAATACCCATAACTTTTGTTTTGTTACTTGTCTTGTTTTTTCTTGCCTATACCTGATAGTGTTCAGGTCTACTTCCAGTGATGATGTTGCTTGGGGGAACATACTATACTGCTCAGGGAATAGAATGCAGGACTCCTGAAGCATGTTGCTGGCCCTGGCATCATAACTTTGAAACCGATTTAAAACTCAGTAAGGTTAGAAGTGGCTTTAAATGCATGGCCCTCGGGAAAGCAGAAAAAAAGCTGACCCTTAAAATTCTTATAAAAGGGGCTGAGTTCTTCAATTTGAACATGTGTTGCTGCTGCCCTCTTTTGGTTCTCTCAGGTTGAGCACAGAAAACTTCAAATAATAGTACCAATTTGAAAACCGGTTAATTGTCACTTCCTTGGTATATCAACTTCCTTAGCAATTGTGAAAGAGATTCCCACTATAAAATTCTTTGTTATACTAAAAATAATTTGTGTATTTTAAGTAAACTTCATTATATATATTTTTATACCACTGATGGGCTCTAGTTCAAGTATACCTTGCAGAGAAAATTAACAATCTCTTCTAGGTAAAATGAAGCTAGGAAGAGAATCACAAGTCTTTACGAAATGGTCTTCTGAGAGGTCCAAGAGGTTCCATACTGTAATTACATTGTGAAGACTACTCACTTCTCTCAAAATTTTCTAGATATAGACATCTTATCTCTTCTATAGTTATACAAAGGAGTTTTAAAATGTTATAAAAATTTCTGTCTTCTTACATTCTTACTATTTATTTTTAAATATTTATTGGTACCAAGAGTAGAGAACTATATTAGGAACCCATAGAAAAGGAATAAGTCAGTTATTTTCTGAAGGAATCTGTGTCAAAGATGAGAGAATAAGACTCTGATACATATTGGAAGATAACTTTAAAAATGGAAAATTTAAATTAGATCTGCAAAAATTCTAAATTACTATACAATGAAAAGTAGTAATAGTTTTAAAAGCAGCGACAAAAAAATCAATAAAAAATGGAATTGAACAAATATTTGTAAATGGAACCATTTTTCTTTTTTGACAATATGAACCCATGGAAATAAGGGTGGGGTCAGTGACAAACTTGGTTGAGAAGCAACAGTACTAGCATTACTGCCTTGTATATTAATCCTTCTTTATCCCCTTCCCCGCCCCGAGTAGAACCCCGGCAGCTGAAGAGCTCCGAAACCCAGCCATAGCCATGCTCAAGACCCCTCTCCATATGGTTGGACAAGCCTCACACATGAAGGAACCAGCAGAGGAATCCTGGTGTGCGGGACCAGGGACTGAGATGTCCAAGCCTGCTTGAATCAGGACTGGGCCTCTTCCACCCAGATCCCCTGTTTTCCAGTAGCTAGGAAGTCACACCCAGAAACTGTACTCAGCCCGTGTAATCCCAGATTACAGAATCTCAATGGTCAACATCCAGAGACTATAAAACCAAGCTCCCAGAAGCGTGCAGTCGCATTTGCAGCCATGCAACATCTTATAGCTTAGTTCTCCCTCTCTGAGAACCTGGCAAGCTACCGAGAGTCTCCTGCCTGCACCGGAGAGCCTGGCAAGCTCCCTGTGGCGTATTCATATGCCAAAAACAGTAACAACGATGGGTCTCCTTCCCCTGACCCTGAAGAGCCTCTAATGCGGCACCTTTGGGAAGGACAAGTAAAGAGAGACTGCTAAAATCTCAGGGCTGGGACAAATGGAGACATTACTGGGCCCGCTTGAGCAGATAGATGATCAACAGGATGATAGTGATACAGTGATACAGTGATTCCCTTCCCAGTTCAAATCTAGCAAAGACCAAATGTAGCTTTGTATTTTTTTGTTCAAGACTTGCATGGGTAATGTAAGGTCATTAGTCCCTTCATTATATTATTTATAGCTGTGGGAATTAATTAGATTGCTAATTTTCACCAAATTTCCTGCAAGGAGGTTTCCTAGAAAATCTAAGGTTAGGTAACAGCTAACACTTGATTATCATCCTATGGTTTAGACTGTTTTATTTTTTTATTTTTTATTTTATTATTATTATTTTTTTTGCTTTTTGGTCACACCCGGTGATGCACAGGGGTTGCTCCTGGCTCTGCACTCAGGAATTACCCCTGGCGGTGCTCAGGGGACCATATGGGATGCTGGGAATCGAACCCGGGGGGTCGGCCGCGTGCAAGACAAACGCCCTACCCGCTGTGCTATTGCTCCAGCCCCAGTTTAGACTGTTTTAAAAAGAAACTTTTCTTAACTTGCACAACAACCCATTAAGTAGATATTAGCCCCAGTTTATACATGAAGAAACAATATCAGAGTGTTTAAGTGATTTGTTCAAGGTCAAAATCAGGTATTTGGACAGGGGAATTACCACTGAGGATAAAAAGAAAAAAAAAGAATTGAATAATTTTACCAGAGAAATTAAAAAGAAAAAGTGATCTGAATTATTCTTACCTGGTAGCGCAAAGATTATTTTTCTTACACCATCAATATCCAAAGTTGCAAATGTTGTTGGCAGGCTAAAGAGAACAAAAAGTTGTTTCATTACATGCTACTAAGTAGAATGATGAGTAAATTAATTATCCCAGTTTTGTTATACAGCACTCAATTTAGATCATTTATTAAATAAAAAGATTTCCTGTCAATTCTTAAGCCAATCTTAATATTTAAATCAATCTTAAGATCTTTATACCTGCAATTATCTTTAAATTCTTCTTTCTTTAAACAAGTGCAAAATTCTTGCCAATTAAGGGAAGCTCATATAAATTTCCAAAACCACTTTAATAAAGCAAAATAACACACAAAAAGAGACTATACAACAATTATATTCCACCGCATTTAAGGCCAATTTAAATGATCTTTTGCATCTTGCAGTCTGATAATATGATTTTTCTAAAGGTATCCATTTAAAAAGATTCTTGAAGGGGATTGGTAAAGCTAAACCGAAAGTATAAAATAATTATTTCAATACTGCAAACTACCTCAGTAAATTAAGGAAAAAGGTTTTACAATAAAAATGTTTTTAAATCATGCATTGGTATCCTGGCTGTCCTATTGTTAGATTGTGAAGTTTTTGTTGTTAGCTCAATCAATAGCTCAATACCTATTCCAATTCTCTTGAAACAGAATGTAACAGCATTTATACAGTGAAGTCACAGAATATTATTACTTTAGTAGAAGAAAAACTATTAGAAACTGATGAACTAAAGTTGAAGTAAGTTATAAATAGTAGACTGAAAATTTAAAAAGTATCAAAATTAAGTATAAGTAATGGGACTAATTTAAATAATAGGTTCTTACACAATTCATATTTGAGGGTAAGTAATATCAGCACATTTCTTTTTTTTTTTTTTTTAATTTATTTATTTTTAATTAGAGAATCACCGTGAGGGTACAGTTACAGATTTATACACTTTTGTGCTAATACTTCCCTCATACAAAGTTTGGGAACCCATCCCTTCACCAGTGCCCATTCTCCACCACCCGTAAACCCAGTGTCCCTCCCACCCTCCCCAATCCCATCTCCCCCCCACCCCACCCTGCCACTGTGGCAAGGCATTCCCTTCTGTTTTCTCTCTCTAATTAGCTGTTGTGGTTTGCAATAAAGGTGTTGAGTGGCCGCTGTGCTCAGTCTCTAGCCCTCATTCAGCCCGCAACTCCCTTCCCCCACATGGTCTTCGACTACAATGTAGTTGGTGATCGCTTCTCTGAGTTGACCTTTCCCCGGAACGTGAGGCCAGCCTCGAAGCCATGGAGTCAACCTCCTGATACTTATTTCTACAGTTCTTGGGTGTTAGTCTCCCACTCTGTTATTCTATATACCATAGATGAGTGCAATCTTTCTATGTCTGTCTCTCTCTTTCTGACTCATTTCACTCAGCATGAAACTTTTCATGCCCATCCACTTGACTACAAAATTCTTGACCTCCTTTTTTCTAACAGCTGCATAGTATTCCATTGTATAGATGTACCAAAGTTTCCTCAACCAGTCATCCGTTCTGGGGCATTCGGGTTTTTTCCAGATTCTGGCTATTGTAAACAGTGCTGCGATGAACATACATGTGCAGATGTTGTTTCGATTGTACTTTTTTGCCTCTCTGGGATATATTCCCAGCAGTGGTATTGCTGGGTCAAATGCGAATTCAATATCTAATTTTTTGAGAGTCGTCCAAATTGTTTTCCAGAAGGGCTGAACCAGTCGGCATTCCCACCAGCAGTGAAGAAGGGTCCCTTTCTCCCCACATCCTCTCCAACAGCGGTTGCTTTTGTTCTTTTGGATGTGTGCTAGTCTCTGTGGTGTGAGGTGGTATCTCAAAGTTGTTTTGATCTGCATCTCTCTGATGATTAGTGATGCAGAGCACTTTTTCATGTGCCTTTTGGCCATTCGTATTTCTTCCTTGGTAAAATTTCTGTTCATTTCTTCGCCCCATTTTTTGATGGGGTTGGATGTTTTCTTCTTGTAGAGTTCAACCAGTGCTTTATATACCATTGATATCAACCTCTTATCTGATGGGTATTGTATCAGCACATTTCTTAATATAAAAAGATTAGTCTTTTTAATTTTCAGACTGGAGAAAAGCACATTGACATTATTTGGGGATATTCTCTATTATTTAATTTAAATTTCATTAACTTTTTTTGAAGTGGGGTTAGACCATACCTGGAGATGCTCAGGATTTATTCCTGGGTCTATTCTCAGAATCATTCCTGGTGGTGATTTGGGGACAACAGGCAGTACTGGGCACTGAACTAGGGTTGCAATGTGCAAGACAAGAGGCTTTACCCTCGTACTAACTCTTCAGCTCCTATTCTCTATATTTTAATAAGATTTTAATTGTCCAGGGATCAGGGTGATAGTATAATGGATAGGGGGTTTGCCTTGCACTCAGCCGACCCAAGTTCAATCCCTGGCATTCCACATGGTCCCCCAAGCACCACCAGTAGTAATTCTTGAGTGCAGAAAGAGGAGTAACCCCTGAGCTTCGCTGGTTGTGACCCAAAAAGCAAAAAAATAAAATTATAATCCAGAGAAATAGAAAAAAGAAAATCCGTGCATTTATAGCATAACATATGCTTAAAAAAATCTCCCTCCCACAAAAGGGTTGGTGGTTTAGGCCTCACTAAGAGGTGCTCAGGGCTATTCCTAGTTCAGAAGTGACCCCTGGTGACTCACATATGTGGTCCTAGTATTTAAACCTGGGTCAACTGCATGCAAGACAAATACCTTAACCCGTGTGCTAGCTCAACATCCTGCAAATGAAATATTCTTAAGAAGTTGAGAATTATCCCAACCCAACAGTTTCAATAATAAATTGAGAAAAAGAAATATGGCCCTGTTACCTGCAACCATAATAATATAAAAAAAAGCCAGAAATTCTAAATTTTATTAAATCGTGGAAAATGTTTTAGAGATACTTAATTTTATTGTGAAATGGCAAAATCAAGGAAGCAAAGTTTGATCTGGAACTGACAAGTGGAACCCATTACATCTGAAAAATTGGGAAGGCTAATTTGGCTTGGCACTCAAAAGGCTTCTTGAATTTGTAGACAACTCCCATAGCTACTTTTTTTGGGGAGTGGGGTGGGATTTGGACCACATCCCTCGGTATTCCAGGTTCACTCCTGGTTCTATGCAAAAGGATGACATCTAGCCAGTGTTCAGGGGACAATATGTGGTGCAGGGATTGAACCTGGGTTGACTGAGTGCAAGGACTGCCCTTTAACCTCTGTACTATTTCTATAGCCCCACAGGTTACTCTTTAACAACTGGGAAGTCTCTACTCTCTTTTAAGGCTCATAAGGACATCCATTAGAATAGAATTCTCTCCTTTTTTATGTATATGTGGTTTGGGGAATTAAACCCAGTGGCTCACACAGAGTCATATCCTAGAACCTGAGAATGTAATTCTGAACTAAAGCATAGAAAGAGAGAGGAACAAATTAAGGAAGCAGTTAGCCAATCCTGTGTCTTGGGAAGGTGATTTAGTTTATTCAATAAGTTAAGTTCATGAAAAAAATGGCCGGGTGGGGGAAGTATGTGTTTTTGTTTTAATCAAATACAATAAGAAAGAACCTGACCTGAATTCTTATAAAACAATTAAAGGGAAATATTCTTTTTCTTGATATTTGGAAGAGTTTTAAATATTTTCACAGCATTAGATGAATGAAAGTATTTGTTTTCTTAGGCAAGAGAATAAGATTATACAAGAGAACATTGCTGCTATGATTTAAGTTGTAAACCAAAATGACAAAATATCTATAGAGACTGATTTTAATAAATTCCATCCCCTATTCCCATAAAAGATGAGAAGGGGATTTATAAAACAATTATGAAAATTATTGATAGTTACTGAAGCTGGGTGATGGATACATAGAAGATTCATTGTTCTCTCCAATTTTGCATGTAGAGAATTTTCATAGAAAAATTGCTTATTAAATAAAGAGAAGTAGTATGAGGAGACAGAAAAAGAAAAAGGAATAAAATTATGGGATCAAAGGGGAAAAAGGTTGTGAGAGTTATTCTGCTTCAATTATACCATGATAAGATGAATCCAAATTTCAACTAAAAGCCAAACTTTGTGCAAAGATTTAAAAAATATTATAATATTTTTTGTTTGAATAATTCACAAAGAAAATGCAAACTTTGATTATCAACCGAGCCAAACCAACTCCATTTGTAAGATAAAAAGATTATTTTCATACCCTGGTTTCATAAAAACCCTGCCAAAATGGATTTGAGCATGAAGATCAATGTCCAGCACCTGCTTGAGATAGTCCTGCAAATAAGAAAAATAATCATTTTACTCCAAACGGACAAACATTCTAATACCAGACTTTCAAAACATTTAAAATGAATGAAATGAAATAAATTTCTAAGACTGAAAGGTGAAGTGAAATTGATTGCTTAAGACATATATTCCTATATAACTTAATTCCATAGTCATCAATTCATGAAATAAATAGTTATTGAACACCTGATATATGCTGATTACTAAGTTAGGCGTAGGGAGATAAAACTATGAATAAAAGAAATAATGTCTCCAAAAGAGACAACAGAAAGTACATCCCTGTCCCCAAAAGTGAAAAACCACATTAATTTATAATATCATTATGTAATTACTGCTGTTCTTTTAAGACAAACTTAAAAAAAAAAATCTTGTGCTACACCCGGAGGTTTGCAGAGCTTATTCTAGTCTCTGGGCTTAGGGATCACTCCTGGTGGGGCTGAATCACCATATGGGCTCCCAGAATTGAATATGGGTTGGTTGCATGCAAGGTAAGCACCTTGCCTGCTGCTGTACTATCTCTCCAGCCTCCAGACAAAGTTTTTAGAAAATAGGGGCATCTCCAGCAATGCTTGGGGTCTGGAAGCCTCTTTCAGAGCAGTGTGGACCTGGTGATTTGGTGTTTGGGTCAGTAATATGGTAATGCTCGATCTAGTGGCTCTGGCTGCCACCAGGGCCACCCTGTTAGTCCTGGAAATAAAACATAGGATCTTTGGAAAAGAACCCTTTGGAACTATCTTTCTGGCTTCAACCATGTTTTAAACTTTTATTTCATTTATATATTTTTTGGGGGGGGTTCCTAAATGGTATTCAGGATGCCCGGGGTTCTTTCTAGTGGTTCTTGGGTGGGATGGAGGTTCTATGAAAGTGCTTGTGGATAGTGCTGTCTGGGCCTTGTGGTGCAGAGTTAATTACCTGGACCATCTGGTGGTGCTCAGGGACCTCAATAGCTGCACCCTGTGATGCTTGGGGACCATGAAGTACCAGGGATGGGATCAGGTTGGTAACATGCAAGGTATGTGCTTTAATTTCTGAACTACCTTTCTGGCCCCTCAAGACAGTTTTAATGTCAGAGAAATAATGTTAAATATAGCCTAGGACTTGGCAAGAAAGACATGTATATATGTTTTATACTATTTGCTTTAGACTTAATATAACATAATGTATATTCCTGAAGGAAAACTGGACATTTATCCACTAGATTACCAAATATAAGTCAACTAAAATGAAAAATAGGTAGAAAGCTCTAAACTGGGAAATACTAGGAAGTTTAGCTCTTTAGCTTTATATTCTACCCTAAACAACCTAAGTGGTCTAACAAAATTTGATCTTTGGAAATAAAATGCAACAGTGCCTGAAGTTGCTTTTATGGACACAAAGAAAATTTTTGCCTAAAAAATTTCTTTATGGGGATTAAACTCTGAACTTAGGCTTGTCCTGGGTGCTTTCTATATAACTGAGTCATCTTGTAGGCTATTTTATTTCTGGGTCTCTCACTAATAGTGGGACTGTCTTAATAACCTCCGTGCATGTCGTGATATGCAGATTTGAATTTACAATATCGTGTTTACCAAGCAAGAGCCTTAAATCTCTGAGCTACCTTCTGGGCTAACAATAAATAATCTTAAATAATAATAATTTAAGATCGTAGTTTCTAAAGTTGTTCATGATGGAACGTTGGTTCAAACAAATTATTTCATTACAGCAGAAATAGAATTCTCCAGATTTTTCTAATAGATGTGCTTTTATGACATTGTATTCTTCTGATATCTTACATTGCAAATGCCTAAACACTGATACATCATCTTTACTGTAATATGAAGTTTGTGAGAATAGAAACCTTCTCTCTGGTTCTCTCTCTTAAACACACACACACACACACAGAAACACACACACTGAAACCTTACTAAACAGCATATGTCTTCATTTACTTGCTTGTTCAACAAATAGTTTAGATTGTCTAGTCTTTATATCTTATAGCCTACTTCTCCCTTTGGGAGAATCTGGCAAACTACTGGGAGTTTCCTGCCCACAGGGGAGAGCTTGGCAAGGTCCCCATGGTGTAGTAATATGCCAAAACCAGTAACAAGCTGGGTCTCATTCCTCTGACCCTGAAAGAGCCTCCACTATGGCATCATTGGAAGGATGAGTAGAGAGAGGCTTCTAAAATCTCAGGGCTTGGACGAATGGAGATATTACTGAGACTGCTCGAGAAATTCAACGATCAATGGGATGATGAGTCTTTATTGGGAATTCTCTACGTACTAAAGAATTAATGAGGATGGGCATGGTCCTTGATACGGAGAATGTATTGGAGGGGGAGTTTAAAATAAGCCAAAAAAAAAAAAAAAGGTTACTACTGAGTGATACTTACTACAGAAGGAAGTGCTGAGCTAGAGAATAATGGAGTGAAGTAGAAAATAAAAAAAGGCCATTCTGAAAGAGTTAGTAAAAATAAGGATTCAGTCATACAAAATGTGGTGGAATGAGAATTCTGGGTAAAGGGAAATACATACCAATACTTTCAAGCAGCAAGGAAGTAATCAATGAGTAAGAAAGAGGCATAAGATGAGGCTGGAGAGATGTGCAGAGGTCATACCTGCAGAGCCTTAAAGCAAATGTGCTCATTTTTGCAAAATGGATAAAAATGTTTAGTTTTACTTTAAAAATTTTTGCCTGTTAAAAATCTCACTTTTTTGACTCATTAAAAAAATTTGATGGAATATTCCATGTTTCCTATGACAGAAAAATCTTGTGTCAGACATAATAATAAAGGTTAAAAACCTATCTAGAGTCATACAGAGAGAAGAAAAATGAGTAGATAGAGTAGTAGGTCTTTTCTTCAACTCAGATAAGCACAAATAATGTTAGAAAAATTGTGAAAGATTTTAAAGTGGAGAAATAAAAGATTATTGTTCCGTGTAGCTCAATTTTTGGGCGGTTATTGTGCTTTTCATTTTTTAAAAACTATTTTATAAAATTTAAGGAATAGAAAACTGATGGTGAACATGATTATTATTCAAAGAAATGCAAGTTAATTTTACCCCTGGAGATCTACTTCACTACTTGTTTGAGGGTTTAAAATAATAGTTTTGCATCTGTTAGCAAATTTATTTTAGTATTCCTGATTTTTATCTATTTGTGTGTTCTTTCAATTCTCTTTTTATTATGCTGTAATATCCATCAGTTTCCTTATTAAGTAACAAGTTCAGGCTGGAGAAATAGCTCATGCTTTGCACACTGGAGGCTTGGGTCTCCCCAACACTGAATGGTCCCCTGAGCACTGCCAGGAGTGACTCCAAAGCAGCTCTGGGGGCAGCCTTTGAGTACAGAACTAGGTATGGTCTCCCAGCCCCTTCACCAAAATAAATAATGTATTAAATAAAATCAGAGGTGTTCATTTAATATATTTGACTTCACACTCATCTTTAAATATTATACTTTAATAACTGGAGGCTCCACTGAGATGCTCCATTAATTTTTCTGACAGAAAGAGGTAACTTTCATTATACAGAAGAGGCATTTTACAGGTGATTTAAACATAGGTGCAGTTTTCCTTAGTTCCTGGAGTGAATACTGAGCAGCAATAAAATATGAACTCAGTTATCTTTCAGTTCCTCTATTTTGTTTTTTCTGGGAGCGGGCCACACCCACTTGTCCTCAGGGCTTACTCCTGGCTCTGTGCTCAGGGATGACTTCCTTGAGGGATCACCCTCAAGGAAGGCCCATTTTGTCTTGTAGTTCTCATGGCATATATTCTGTTTCCAGAAAGAGAAAATAAAATGAAACACTAAAACAACTTTAATTTCTGGATCTAAAGATACTAGGTTGCAACTTAGGAGTAGGAAAGTACTTATGTAATGGAATATTCTTAAATTTCTCAGAAATTAATGAAACTTAATAACTTAAAAATTGATTTTTTTTGGGGGGTGAGAGAGTGGTTTGGGTCACACCTGGCAGTGTGAGAAGTGGAGTTGGCTTCATACAAGGAAAAGTGCCTTAACTCCTGTACTACTTTTCCAAACCAAGTTAGCAAATTTTTTTTCAGTTTTAATGTTTAAAAAATTTTTTTTTTAACTGAATCATCATGAAATATACAGTTACAAAGCTGATCATGGTCAGGTTTCAGTCATACAGTGTTCCAACACCCATCCCTCCACCAGTGCACATTTCCTACCACCGATGTCTCTAGTTTCCCTCTTGTCACCCTTCCCTAGCTTGTCTCCATGCCAGGCACCTTCTCTCTCTGTCTCTGTCTCTCCTCTTTGGGGCATTCTGGTTAGTTTAGCAATTTTTTAAAGTTGTGTTTTTCTATACCTAGTGCTGCTTCATCCTGACTAGTACTCAGAGATCACTCCTAGAGGTGGAGGGGCTCAGGGGATCACATGGGGTGCTGAAATCAAGCCTCAGTCATCCTCATGTAAGGCAAGTGCCCTACTCGCTGTATTATCTCTCTGATTCTGAATCTAACAAATTTTGAATGTGCTATGCACAAAATATTTTCATAATAATTAAAAAAAATTAGTTTATGTTGTATTAAGAAAAATACTTAGGAATTGATAGTAGAACAATTATTTCGTTTTTAAAGAAAATGTAGTCATATACTTAATCATTTATTAATGCTATAAGTTAATAGACAAATACATTTTACTTCATTTGGGTTTGTTTTTCTTACATTTATGTAATAAAATTAGCAAATAGTATTCCTACAAGATATTTAAGTCTGTAAAACTGGGTTCAATTTAAACTAAATTTTTCTATAAACTTTTAAGTAGAATCATGTTTAGAATGTTAGTTTGAAAATCGCTTTTAAGACCTTTAACTTAAAACTTTGAGTTGATGGTAAATATTATCACATTAGGTGAATTCTAAGTAATAGAATACAGAATACTGAATATCAGATTACTAAGCATGATTTTAAGTTGATTTAGACCAGCATGTCTAAATTCATTATTTCACATCTTATTTTTATACATCCTAGAAATATATGTCTGTGTATGGTAATGAATATATTCATATTTGCAGTATTATTAAGAGGATACAAAAGGGATATACACAGTTACAAAAAATTGTGTTCTGTGTGTTTAAGACTTGTGCTAGTCTGAGAAAATATTTACAAATAATTTAGCAATTATCTATGCCTCTTTGTATTCCCTGTAAAACAGATTTTTTTTTTGTTTGTTTTTTGGGCCACACCCAGGGCTGCTCAAGTCTTACTCCTGGCTCTGCACTCAAGGTGGGGCATGGGAGACTATATGGAATGACAGGATGAAACCTGGGTTGGCATATGCAAGATAAGCACTCAGCCCACTGGTCTATCTGTACATCCCAGAGATTATTTTCTGAAATATTACTAATGAGCCTAGGTGGCTGTACCGATATACTAGGAAAAATAATAACAGGGCAACAAAACTATGCATACTCTATTCTTTTGCATACATATCAATACCCATATCTATGAATATATTGATATTTACCTATAATAATTTTATTATTTCTAAGTTTTGTTCTATGTTTATATTTTAAAATTTGAGATTTAACATTTAGCCTTATTAATGTTAGAAAATTGTATAGCCACCAGAAAAAGAAATTATGTATTCACAAGTAAAAGTGTCAGATAAAATCTTAGTTTCATTATAAACATAATTTCAGGTCACTCTTGACTGTACTGGGGGTACAGAGGTGATTAAGGGCCACAATGGTTAAGCTTGGTGTTACTTAGAGGGCCATGCTTTGCCAACAAAAAATCTAGGGCTTTAACACATGGGAGGCACGTGCTGCACTCCGTGAGCACATGCTCAGTCCTGTAAAAATAATGTTGACATTGTAGATCCACCTAAAAGGTCTCAGGAACCATTATGCGCCTGGGAGCAACTCTGTTCTAAAATAAAATGTGTTCCAAAAATATGGGAAGAGTATAATGAGGATCAAAAATTTGAAAGTGACTTATTTGCTATGGTTTATAATATTTCCGTTTAAGATGCAGCTAAGACATATATCAAACTTTTACTATGATTTGATAAGGTTATTTCTTTGTCTTACTGATTAATACCTTCCCTATAATATAAAAGATTATGATTTTTGTGTAATTTTCTGTCTACACTTTATATTTATTTAATTTTTCATTTGGCTATTTAAGGAAATAAAAGAGAACAAGGGCTTCTCTGTGTGAATGAACTAAAAAAGTTTATAATCATGTCACAGTCTATCTATGCTATTTTTTGAATACTTTGTTGTTTTGAAAATTAGGTAAATGAGAACTATTTCTCAGGTTTCCACAATCCCACTTTTATCAAGTCCCAAATTCTTTTCTGATAATTCTTTTGATTTTGCTTTCTAGTGATCATATCTAAATTTATTTATTTATTCATTCATTTATTTATTGCTTCTTTGGTCACACTCAGTGATGCTCAGGGGTTACTCCTGGCTCTGCACTCAGGAATTACTCCTGGTGGTGCTTGGGGTCCATATGGGATGCCAGGGATCAAACCCAGATTGGTTGTATGCAAGGTAAATGCCCTACTTGCTTACTATCTCTCTGGCCTGATCATATCTAAATTTAGAAAAAATAAAATAACTTCAGAGTATCTTTGATACCTACGACTATCTTTTAAGTTTCATGGAGAGTTCTGAGTAAATCTGAACAATTTGTCCTCTTATCTTATAAAAAGTGAAGTTAGAAATAATTAGATTTGATATGTAGCCATTATAAGAGATTCATGGTAAAGGAAAATCTGTCATTTCCAGGAAAACATGCTCAATATGTCTTAGGTTAAGACTTAAGTACAGAAAATGATGTAACAGAAACATGTCAGAAATTATATGGTTTATGGGAAGTAACTGGGGCTATGACAGTATGGCAGTCCATAATGTTTTCAACCTCATGGAAAACACAGAAAAAGACTTTTATGAAATAGTTGAATACTGTATGAAAAACTTTTATGAAATAGTTGAAATACTGAAAATGCTGTATTTAACTATTTCAGTATTTAAACTAGTCAACTATTTATATATTCAGATAAGTAATAAAAATTTTACTTATTGACTGTTATTAATGATTACAGCAATAAATTAAGTACAGTTATTAAGTACTATCACTTATAATTTGTTTTATTCTGATGCTTGACCACTCTAAGTTAAATTAGTTAACGTATGCAACAAAGATTCAGATTAGTAGAAAAAATGACCTTCATAGGTCCTTTTTAAACTATTGATACTTTGGGTTGGGGAAATAATATAGGGGATAAGGTACTTGCCTTGCATGCAGCCAACTTCAGTTAGATCCTTGGCACCACATAAGCACATATATCCCTTAAGCACCACCAAGAGTGACCCCTGAGCCAAAGTCATGAATAAATGCTGAGCAAAGCTGTACGTGGCCCCCAAACAGATATATATCTATATGTAGCTGTACGTAGCCCCCAAACAGATATATATCTACATATATCTATACAGGTATAGATATATGTATGTATGTATACACATACGCACATACACTTTGGGTTAAAGAGATAATACAGTTGCTTGTATGACATTCATATTACCACGGGCACTGATGATAAAGAAAACAGACATGATGTAAATAATTTATGATAGCTCTACTATAATCCAGAGCTCATTGGTCTGGGCTTTGTGATCTTAGGAGTGGGCAGTAGCAATTTGCTCCACCAGGGATAAAGACTTCTACAAGACTTTGAGGAAAGCAGTCTACTATAAGGAGAACTCATACCTTAACTTCTGAATGTAATTCAGTCTTGAATTCAAATATTCTTTTTACTCAAATATGTTATTGGCAGCCAAATCACTTTAGTTTGGGAGTGAAAGGCTGGCATTCTCTATTCAGTCTACTGGATTCTGACATTTGCTCTCAGAGCCAAGAGAATTCATTTATTAAAGAGTCAGATCATAAATTTAGGCAATTTTATACCTAATTAGGGAAAGCTCAAGAATAATTATAAACATGAGACCTAGCTTAAAATAAATCATGCCCTTAAAAATGTGAATTTTTAATAAAAACTGATATTATTATCCTATTTTTACTTTTATGCCATACTGTTGATGCTTTTGTACTACTGCCAGTGGTGCTTGGGAGACCAAGATGTGGGTTCCATCTGCAAACCCATATAACAATATTCTTGTGAAATTTTAGTTCTGTCATTAAACTTAGACAAGATCTATATGGAAAGGATTATAGGCTGGCAATATATTTTGTGATCTTAAATATTTTACATTCAAATATCAGTCTAGTTATTCTTGTAAAAATACTGTTTTGTAGGGGCTGGAGAGATAGCACAGCGGGTAGGGCGTTTGCCTTGCACGCGGCTGACCCGGGATCAAATCCCAGCATCCCATATGGTCCCTTGAGCACCGCCAGGGGTAATTCCTGAGTGCAGAGCCAGGAGTAACCCCTGTGCATCACCAGGTGTGACCCAAAAAGCAAAAAAAAAAATACTGTTTTGTAATATTCAAAGGGGATCCAATATCATGAATTGAAAACTTCACTGAGATAAAATTAGTAATACTGAGATACTCAAATTATAACCATAGTCTATATTTATATCTTATGTGAATATACTTAGTCATAAAATCCTACATTTTTTTTGTTTATATGATTATTATGATTATTGACCTTATCCTCAATAATAATTGAGTTATCTTTCTCAATAAAAAAGCATAAAGGGATGCATCTCTTCTTTTCTTTTTTTTTTCTTCTTGGGTCACACCGGGCGATGCACAGGGGTTACTCCTGGCTCTGGGGAATTACTAGCACTGGGGAATTACTACTTGTTGTGCTCAGGGGACCATATATAATGCTGGGAATTGAACCCGGTTTGGCTGCGTGCAAGGCAAACGCCCTACCCATTGTGCTATTGCTCCAGCCCAGGATGCCTCTCTTCTTTTTCTTACCTGGGTGGAACTGAGGGTTTTATTTTCCCCCAGTTTGTAATATATGGCATCTTTAAATTAAGTAGAATGAAAAATTACAGAGCTTTATTTTGGGGGTAAATATTACCTATAAAGGAAGTTCTAATGTAAAGCTGAGTTAGCTTCATTCAGCTTTACAGAAACCTCGAGAGGGACAACAAAACCAGTCTGCTGAATGTTCTCCATGGTGTTGCTGAGGTAAGTTCTCTGACCAGAATGCCAACACATTTCATATGCCCCATGTCAAAGGTCATTATGAATACCTGCTATCTACCAAACCACAATTATCAGATGTGTTCAAGGACATTACATAGATAAAATTTCATGAGTCCCACATTTTTCATACCTTTTCCCCCATGGACACACCCCCTGACGTGATGATGACGTCAGCACGACTGATACCCTCATTCAAGGCATTGAGTAAGTCATCTGGGCTAGAAAAAAATAAAGACAAATATATTAACATAAAAGAAAAAGGTTTTCTGATATAATACCAATCAAATATGAAACCACCTTCCTCAATGAATAGGTTTAATATGAGTACTATATGAAGTCCTGTTTCAACTGGGAATCAAAAGAACTCTGTATGAAACTACTTGAGGACAGCCTTATGAATACTGAAATAGTGTCCATTGGTACTTTCACAGGGATATTTGCTCAGATAATATAAGAGTGACCCACTTTTTGTACCCAAAATTAAATGTACTAGAAAATCCTAGACAAACTGGGATTTAAAAAGTTGGTCACTCTAGATGTTTCCCAAAGTGAGTGAAACAGTCTATGGAGGTGGTGATGGTGGAAAAATCTCATCAAATCAAGAGAATTTACACTAGCATATGCTTGTGAATGATGAATGATGAAGACTGCAATGTTCCTAGATTAATGTGGAAAATGGCCTAGAGTGAAGGAAGGAAAAACTGGATAGATATGGTAGAACATGATTTTGGGAGGTTCTTATGCTCAAGAATTTGTTCTTCATCTACTAGGAAAAGTAGGAGGGTATCTTAGAATCTGAAATTAGTCAGGTTTATTATAGTCAACAGGAAAGAACAGTGAACCAGTACTTCTGACTGAATAGTTCTAAAAGCTGGAAAGGATAAATGGGAAAAAATCAAATGTCTTATCCTTCAGATTTGAGAGTGGCTGTAAAGATCTGCTAAGCATGAATAAATGAGAATTTCTACCGCCCTCAATTCTGGGCAGCAGGGCTTATGGAAGCAGGAGAGCAAGGAATAGCTGAAAGAGACTATTGAACAATGCGCTCGCACTTCCCTTCAAATGAAGAGGGCAGATCAAGGTAACAATTCAAGACTATTTTTTTCAGCCTACATGATTATTTTCTAAAAACTTCTTATCCTGTGAGGTAGCTGGTTGCTTTATTTTTCCCCTTTAGATATCCAACATGGATACAAAAGAAAGGGTGAAATCCTAAATTCTAATTTTCTAGTTTCTGCTTTTAGTTCTTATTGAGGTCTAGATTTGCTCTTAGGATCCAGAAGATAACCCTTATGGGATTATCTACATATTCCCATAAATTCTTCCTTTAGTTGGATTCAGCAAGCTTCTGTCAACTTGAAGGCACATTATATTTCAATGTTAAAGAATATTTTCTCCCTAACTTCCTGTAGTTGTGAAGTTTGTTTATGACCATTTTACCTTAATGTAACAGTGAGAAGAAGAGGAGGAAGAAAGATAAGGAGGAAATGGAAGGAAAAGAAAAAAAGATGGACACTGATGGAATATTTATCTTCCATCCAAATACTAATCAGATCCAGCCCTGCTAGCTTCTGAGATCAGGCAAGATCAGGTGTGTTCAAGGTGGTATGGCTGTAGATGCGGATGGCATAATTTGTGACTACGTTATAAAATCTCCTTTTCCCCTTTTTTTCCTCCCTTCTCATTCCTTCCTTCTTCCTTTAAATTATTATTATTATTTTATTGGATATGAACTCAAAACTCATACATACAATAACTGTACCCTACAACTGAGTGCAGATCTTGCTTGAGTTTTTTTTTTTTTGGTGGGGGAGAGGAGCTACTCAGTGCTGTTCAGGCACTTCGGCTCTTGGCTCTGTGTCTATTTTTTTTTTCTCTTTTTGGGTCATACCCAGCAATGCACAGGGGTTACTCCTGGCTCATGCACTCAGGAATTACTCCTAGCAGTGCTAGGGGGACCATATGGGATGCTGGGAATTGAACCCAGGTCGAACGTATGCAAGGCAAACACCCTACCTGCTATGCTATCATTCCAGCCCCCAGGAGTCATTTTTGGTAGTGGTTGGGGAACCATATGTGGCACTGGGGATATGAAACAGGGTTGGCTGTGTGTTCAAGGAATATGACTTAACACCTGTACTATCTATCTGGGGTTTTCTGACTTAGCGTGGAGTGTAACTTTGGTGGTGTTTCATTGTGCTTCTGAGTTGGCCTTGACTAAAAACCTGAAAGACGGAGCTAGGACTCTGAACCTGTCACTTGTGGCACCATTGTTGTAATCTTTGTTCTATGAAGCCAAGACTGTGACCTTGTTGGGAAATATCTTGGGAATGACTTGCTTCTAGTTGGTGCCAGGTGTGGGTCATGACTTTTGTTGAGTTCAAGAAATCCCAAGACTCTTACGTCTCCTGAGTACAGGAGACTTAAGTACAAAATGGAATTCTGTGACAGCCTAAATGCTCAGCACTTCAAAGAAAATCTGTTGGATAGAAAGGGGCTGTGTCAACTCAGGTGGTGATTCTGTCAAGTAAATACAGAATGTTAGTAGACATGTTTTGCCACGAGAATAGCTGCACAGGAGGATTGGCAGTCCACCATTTAGACTTGATATCTGTTTTTGATTTAGTGTCTTAGTGAAATGATGTTCTTTAACTCCTTTATGTTCGGCTCCCTCCTGCCCTACCTCAGTGTTTTCTGAACTGGCTTGCTGGACTTGCCAGTCCCTTTACATTTTCCATCTCTGCTTCTGCCATCAACCCAACCTGAGGAAGTCCTCCTTAGTTGGGTCTCCTTGAGGTGAATGCTGTTTCTCTGGTGAATTTTTTCAGTGAGACTCCTTGTAGGGAATCATGTTCTCTGTTCATTTTTTAAAAAATGTGTTCTTTGTGTGATAACACAGGAGTTTTTGTAGAACTGCCTTTTTATTTTTTCTAGTTCCCCCTCTCTCTTTTTTTCTTTTATTTTTTAATTGAATCAGTGAGATACACAGTTGCCAAGTTGTTCATGATTGGGTTTCAGTCATACAATGTTCCAACATCTCTCCCTTCACCACTGTACATTTCCCACCAATGTCCCCAGTTTCCCTCCTTTGCCTCTCCTCCCATCCTTCCCCTGCCCTCCTCTTGGGCATTATGGTTTGCAATGAAGTAACTGAAAGGTTATCAGGTAGACCTGCTTCTTTTTCTGCCATCTGGGCCTTCCCTCCCTCTCTCTTCCCCACACTGGCTCCATACTTTGAGGTTCAGTTGCTCTGTCTGGTGCTTGAAGAACTTTGCTGTACCAAATCAAACCTGGGCCCCCTTCATGAATATGTACTCCAACACTGTGGGCTATCTCTTAGGGCTGGCTCACACTTTGCTTTACAAGTTTGTATCTACCTTAAGTTACTATAATTCTGATTCTTGCATTCATTTTTTTTTGTTGTTGCTGCACCATGAAATCTACTCTGAAATTCAAAACCAAGATAGAGCCTTTATCCAAGTTTAGATATTATAGATTTTAGAGTAGTCAGAATGCAATCTCAGTTTTATTTTAAAATATTTAATATAAACACACAGATGGACAACAGCTGCTAATTAGTTTCCTGTTTCATCTGCTATACCAACTGTGAGCTGTATCATTTTAAGATGAGTGACGATGACAGTGGGAGAGTGAGAAAAATTCCTATATTTTGGAGGTTAAAATATATACCAGTTTATCTTACCATGATAAGAAAATAATTCAGGTACTCCACTACTAATTTCTTCAGAGGTCAACATATTCTTCAATTACTGATACTCTTTTGTGTGTCTATCTTATGTATGGAATCAATCTACTTACAACTTATAGACATTAATCCTACTTCAGTCCCACTGGGTCTCTGAGCTCAAAGGAATCATATAAAGAAGAAAGCATAGTCCATGACTTTAAATTTATAAGTTACTACAGGAAATGTGAACAAAATTTAGGAAAATCAGTGAAAGAATCAACAAAATTAATAATGACATATGTTCCCCAAGCACCAGTAGGAGTGATACCTGAGCACACAGCCAGAAGAGATTCTTGAACACTGCTGGCTATAACCCAAAAACAAACCTCAAACCCAAAAAAGCAAGCAAATAAAAAACCCCCACAAAATGAAAATATATAAATAGTATATAAATGGTAACTAAAACAGAATAATCAAAATTGGCTTAGGATAATTAGGAAAAGCTTTTTGGGAATCTGGCAAGAAATTTATCTTTTACTTATTTCTGAGTCACTCCCAGTGGTATTAGGGGGCTACTCCTGGCTCTGTGCTCGAGGGTTGCTCCTGGGGTGTTTGTGGGACTAGATGGTGCTGGAGACTGAATCCAGATTTCCCCAGTGTAAAACATATGCTCAGCCCTTTGAAAATTATTATTTTTTAAGTATAGTAATACCTAAAGGTTTAGAACAACTGCAATAGCTACTTATTAGAATTAAGAAAGTAAACATGATAGCCATTAAGAAAAAGTCTGTTATGGAGTGTGAGAAAATCCCTTCCTCCTGCCATCCCTCCCTCCCTTTTTTCCTTCCTCTTTTTTTTTTCTCTTGGTGGGGCTACACCTGGCTTGTGCACATGTCTTACTCTTGGCTGTGTGCTCAGGAATTACTCATGGCAGGGCTTGGGGACCATATGTGGTGCAGAGATCAGACCCGGGTAAGCAGTCTGCAAGACAAGCACCCTACCTGCTATACAACTGGTCTTGCCTCGAATTTCTTTTTTTTTTCTTTTCTTTTTTGGTCACACCGGTGATGCACAGGAGTTACTCCTGGCTCATGCACTCAGGAATTACTCCTGGTGGTGCTCGGGGACCATATGGGATACTGGGAATCAAACCTGGATTGGCTACGTGCAAGGCAAACGCCCTATCCTCTCTGTACTATCACTCCAGCCGCCCCACATTTCTTTAATAAAACAAAGTTGTGAAAATGAAAATAATTTTATAGTTAAGCAACAGAAGAAAATAAGAGAACTCTGCTGATAAATCATCAAAAAATAAACTGTAACTCAAAAATCAAAACTGCATGTAGCTACATGCAAAAAAATGAGCTCAGACCTCTACTCAACACCATGCACAAAAGTAAGATCAAGATGGATTAAAGACCTCAACATTAGACCAGAATCCATCAGGTACATTTAAGACAAAGTCGGTAAAACCCTCCACAACACTGAAGCTAAAGGTATCTTTAAAAGTGACATACCATTGGCCAAGCAAGTGGAAACAAAGATAAACAGATGGGACTACCTTAAACTGAGAAGCTTCTGCACCTCAAAAGATACAGTGACCCAGAATACAGGCACAGTCTACAGAATGGGAAAGAATATTCACCCAATACCCATCTGATAAGGGGTTAATATCAAGGATTTATAAGGCATTGGTTGACTCCACAAGAAGAAAACATCCAACCCCATCAGAAAATGGGGGGATGAGATGAACAGAAACATTCTCAAAGAAGATATCTGAATGATCAAAAGACACATGAAAAAATGATCTTCATGAGTAGCCATCAGGGAGATGCAGATAAAACAATGAGATACCATCTCACACCACAGAGACTGGCCCACATCCAAAAGAACAAAAGCAACCGGTGTTGGTGCGGATGGGGGGAGAAAGTGACTCTCCTTCACTGCTGGTGGGAATGCCGACTGGTTCGGCTCTTTTGGAAAACAGTATGGATGCTTCTCAAAAAATTAGAAATTGAACTCCCATTTGACCCAGCAATACCACTTCTGGGAATATATCCCAGAGATGCAAAAAAAAAAATACAGTAGAAAAGACATCTGTACTTGTATGCTGCACTTCATTGTAGCACTGTTTATAATAGCCAGAATCTGGAAAAAACCCCAGTGCCCAAGAATAGATGACTGGTTAAAGAAACTTTGGTATATCTACACAATGGAATACTATGCAGCTGCTAGAAAAGATGAAGTCATGAAATTTGCATATAGGTGTATCAACATGGAACATATCATGTTAAGTGAAATGAGTCAGAAAAAGAAGGAAGAGACACAGAAAGATTGCACTCATCTGTGGAATATAAAATAACAGAATGGGAGACTAACACCCAAGAATAGTAGAGATAAGGACCAGGAGGATTACTCCACAATTTAGAAGCTAGTCTCGCATGCTGGGGGAAAAGGCAGCTCAGATAGAGAAGGGACCACCAAGTAAAGTGTGCTAGGAGGGCCCACTTGGGATGGGAGATGCAGGCTGAAAGTAGACTATAGACCGAACATGACGGCCATTCAATACCTCTATTGAAAACCACAACACCCCAAAGGAGAGAGAGAGCAAAAAGGAATGCCCTGCCACAGAGGCGGGGGTGGGATGGGGGTGGTGGGAGGGATGCTGGGACGATTGGTGGTGGAAAAGGGGCACTGGTGGAGGGATGGGTACTCCGATCATTGTATGACTGAAATGCAAGCACAAAAGTTTGTAAGTCTGTAACTCTACCTCACGGTGATTCACTAATAAAATATATAAAAAAAATCAAAACTGCATTGAACAGAAAAGGTTTTTTATTCTATATAGTGAAGCAGCAAGTTTATAAATACCACCACCAATGAAATTCAGATCTAATTTTCCTGCAGAATTTAGAAAATTAGAAATTCTTACTTCAAGAACATAAAGAAAACACTAGGAAGTAAGTGTATGTTTGCTTTACAAATTGGAACATGTAAGGTACTGGGTTTTGTCCAAATAATCACTGTACTGTTAAGTCTATCTTGACAATTCTTGCTAAATATGCCAGTTTTATAAGAATCCAATTTGGTATCTCAGTATTTATTCCCCTTCTGGTTCATGCTTTTAAAATGAAGAGGCAGCTTCACAAATCGGCAGTAGCAGGAGCAGAAAATTCAAATCCAAAATACCAATGTATGACAGAGCCAAAGCAGGCCTAGCCTGATGAATGGGGGAGGCATCTGTGATGGTAATTTTCTAGAAGGCAGAACCCATTTCTTAGTTGTGGGAATTGCCTCCCGTCAGCCCTTGAAAGGCTGGAAGGTCCAAGTCATCAGTTTGGAAGTTAGATTACCAAGCTGTTTGAAAGCTGATGTAGAAATAGAAACAGTTCAATACGGAATAACATAGATTTAACTGCTGCTGATCTTTATTTAAAAGAACTATTCCTCTGCAAGGCCCTTGTCAGGTAAGAGACATAGTACAGGGGTTATTGAGCATTCCTTGTATGTGGCTGACCCCATTCCATTTCCAGCATCATATGGTTTCCCTGAGAATTGCTAGTTGCAGATTAGGAGACTCCTGAGAAATACTGAGCATGGCTCTGGAGACTCCCCAAGTGGCTGGGGTGTCCTAGGTATCCCCAGCACCACAGGACCTGAGTAGCCCTACATCCTTGGGTTGATGTATTGATGTCATTTTGGTTGGCTAAGAATCACAGGGAGAAACCTCTTGAGCACAGGGTGGCATGTCCAAAAAAAAAAAAAACCCCAAAAAACCAAAAACAACAAAAACAACAAAACCCAAATAAACCTAAAACCTATTCCCAAGTGAGTGGATTTTCTATGCATCTGGGTTTTATTTCTTCATTGTGCTAGGGAGCCGAGGGCCACTTCTGGTTATATTCTCCCACTGATTGGATGCTCAGACTGGAGAGGTTTAGGGTTATCAGGGCCATACCTGGTAGTACTCAGGGGTCCATGTGGAAATGGGAATCCAAATCAGGGCCTTTTTTATGTAAGGCATACTGATTCACAAGATTTAAGATATTTTCTCTGCCTAATACTATGTATTTGGGCTGGAGCGATAGCACAGCAGGTAGAGCATTTGCCTTGCACGTGCTACTGAGAGTATCCCGCCCGCACAGCAGAGCCTCGAAAGCTACCTGTGGCGTATTCAATATGCCAAAAACAGAACAACAAGTCTCACAATGAAGACATTACTGGTGCCTGCTTGAGCAAATCGATGAACAACAGGATGACAGTGTTATAATACTATGTATTTGGATCGTAATTACTGTTTGTTATATTCAAGAAGTAAATATGTAAGACAGTCTAAGCATGAGGGAGCAGTTTCCCTAATTTTGAAATGATTCCTAAATCCATTTGAAATTAATTTTCTCTACCCCCTGATCTTTTCTGTTAGAAATATAAAATGACTCACTTCAGCTGCAAAGCTTTACATGTGGATGTCCATACTGATGGAATTCTATTGTTAGTGCCATTACTTGGTGGTCTACTCCTATGACTAAAGTTTTATATTTGCTTCAAAGACTGCTGATTAAAACCCACTGGACAGCTGAATTTTCTCAGTGCCATGGTGAGGGAGGGAGCGTTTATTAAAATATGAAGGGACTGTTGAGTGTAGGAGATGTACTCATTCCAAATGCTGTGGACACAGAGTTACCAAGACACAACTTGTCCGAGTTAGTAGCCTTGTATTCACAGCACTGAGAATGAGTAGGTATCCTACATATATTTTTTACCACAGGGGTTTGGTCACACCCAGCAGTGCGCAATGGCCATTCCTGGTTCTGTGCTCAGATGTGACTCCCAGAAATGCTCCGAGGAACAGAGGCAATGCCAGGGTTCAAACCATGGTTGTCAGAATGCAAGGCAAATACCCTTAAGCCCTATACTATCTTCACCACCCCACTTTAGTCCTAGTGTTAAGTTTTTTAAAAACCGAATCACTGTGAATTACAAAATTATAGAGTTAAACATGATTGACTTTCAGGCTTACAATGTTCCAACACCAATACACCCAAGAATAGTAGAGATAACCAGTGTCCACTTCCCTCCACCAATGTCCCCAGTTTTCCTCCATGGCAGGCACTTTTTTCTTTTCCCCTTTTAGGCACTGCGGTTTATAATACTGTACTGAGATAGGATATCATGCATATTACTTTACCTCTTTACAGCACCCAATCTTCTATTACCATCATAGTTGTCCGTCCCTTCCATCTTTGCCCACCTCCCACCCTACTGCCACCACCCACAGAGGCAAGTTTTCTACTAAGGACCAGTTCTCCTACTCTTTGTATCTAGTCCCTTTGGGCATTAGTTATCCGCATATGAGTGAGATCACTCTGTGTCTGTCCCTCTCCCTCTAACTCATTTCACTCAGCTCTTACTCTCCAGATTCATCTATATATCAACAAATAGCAGGACTTCATCTTTTCCTATGGCCGAGTAATAATCCATTGCATATATGTACTATATTTTCTTTACGTAGTCATCTGTTCTTGGCATTTGGGTTATTTCTAGATTTTGGCTACTGTGACTAGAGCTGCAATGAACACAGGAGTGCATGTTTTCTAAGTATTTAAAAAATGTAGCTACCAAATTCATTTAAAAGGATATATTCCTACCTATGTTCCCTGGGGTGCTTCAGTATAACAGCAAGGAGATGGAAACAACCCAAATGTGAAACAACAGATGATTGGATACAGCTATAGGAAAGAGGAGGGGGAAGAGCTCACTAAAGAATGGTGGGGATCTTGAAACACTGGTGGAGATATTGGTATAGTAGCTCTGTCACTGTGAAACAACCCTAGTAGTTATGTACACTATGATACCTCAATAAAAAATAAAAAATTAAGAAAAATTAATACAGACTAATAAGAAGTTGTGGTATATATGCACAGGAATATTACCATGCAACTGTAAGAAAAATGAAAACATGCAGTTCACTGTAGTGTGGATGGAGCTGGAGGGTATCTGTTAAGTGAAATAAATCAGAGGGAGAAGGACAAATACAAATGAGTCCACTCATCTGTAAAACATAGAGAGACAAATGAGGAAATAAACAGTATTGAACAATGACAAACTCCTGTACTTATATTATAGAACCTATTCACAAATACGGGGGACTGGTTAGGAGAGAATGAAGATCAGACTCTAGGTGATATAGGAACAATGGTTGAGGGTCTTGAACACTTTGGTGATGGTGGGATGCAGTAACTGTACTTCAATATCATAAACTTCAACACTATTATAAACATCTTACCTAAACTATAATTAAAAAGTATATGTATATATGTACATACATACACAGACACATGTAAAGTATAATATAAACAGAGAGGGAGCAAACCAAAAGATAATAGAACTCTGAAGTACCCCTCCTATAATCTTACTGTGTCAACTTTTTAAATAAAGACAAAATTCAGTCCACTTCAATCCAAATAAGTTGCAAAATCTTATTCCTCTACTTTAATGTTGATTGTTGGTATTACTAAGAGCCGAGGAGCTGGGTAGCACATTGGTTAAGGCATCTGCCTTGTATGCAGCCAACTCTGGTTCCATCCTCAGTATTCTGGCACTATATGGTTCCCCAAGCATTTCTGGCAGTAGCCCCTGAAAAGAGAGCCAAAAATGGCCCCCAAGTACTGTCAGCGAAAGGTCAGGATGGTATTAGGTACACTGCAATGACTTCATAAGCATGGGTTTGAAGTTGGCTGGTTACTTAACAATACACACGTTTATAATTATTTAGGAAAATAGAAATGGAGAAGATTTTAAAAGAAATATGTTTGAAAGTAAGTTTAATAAACTCTATTCCAATGTCCTCAGAAAAAGAAAATATCTGGATGAAAGAACTTAAGTTAAAAAATTGAAATGATAGGCCACAGACATAGCTCGGAGGACTTAATGCATGTTTTGTGGGAGACCTGGGTTTGAGCCCTGGCACTACACACAGCCCCAGGCACTGAGCTTGGATAAGCCCTTGAGCACAGCTGGTATTGCTCAATTCCCTCCCTCCAAAAAGGGGAGATGACAAAGAAGATGCAACCGTGCAGGTTACTGGCAAGATGCTTTGTCTAAGGTTTTGGATTGTGTTATGTCTAGTTGAAGCCTAAACTGGGATTCATTATGTATCAGAGCATATAGTGAAATGGTAGGATATTTGAGTACTAGGAGAGCACTCAACTGAAATCAAACAGGATTCAGATGTAATGGGTTTTACTTAGTAACAAGGTGGTACTGAAAGAAAGTGGTAATTATGGGCAACAGATACATTCTTGTACGCATCACTCAAAAAATTTTTTTTAATCTATGTTTATAATAAGCTGATCTCTCAGGTACTATGAAAAGCAGGCACACTCCCTGAGAACTGGAAATGCAGCCTGGGAAAAGATAGTTAAGTAGAAGTATGGATTGACAGTGGGATGATCAGAGAGAGCACACTTGCTTTTGATTACATGTCAGACAGAGTTGGAGATTTAAAAACATAGGCGCTGAATTAATTTATTAAATGGGATAATATGCTCTTAGAGAAGGGAATTTATAGCCAACCCACCTACCTTCCTTTGTAATATTTACAAGTGGAAAATATTTGCTAAATATTTTGGAAAAATTTGTTATTTAAGGGTGTAATATCAATATGAAAGTCCTAAAAATAATTGCACTTAAATATATGAATCAGTTAGTAGTAATTTTGATATTCTATTATTCTTTCCTCCATATTTTCCCTGTCTTTCTTGAAAGTGTGAATAAAATAACACATTCACCATTAGCTTTATTTAGATAAAGCCAACATTATTATTATTTTTTTTTTTTGCTTTTTGGGTCACACCTGGCGATGCACAGGGGTTACTCCTGGCTCTGCACTCAGGAATTACCCCTGGCGGTGCTCAGGGGACCATATGGGATGCTGGGATTTGAACCTGGGTTGGCCGCGTGCAAGGCAAACGCCCTACCCGCTGTGCTATCACTCCAGCCCCTAAAGCCAACATTATTAAATAGATTCCTATAACTTTAACATATCTATATGAGAGCAACAATATTTCTCTTGTCATGATAGGCATTCCAGCCTATCCCTAAAGTACTTAGACACCTGCATAATTATTTGGCATCTAAATAATGATATAAGTGAAAATTATGGGATTAGACTTCTCTTTGGTGAAAATCATACCCAGCTTATAGAATTCACATTTATACAATAATAGCTTTCAAATAAAATTCAATACTTACTTGTCTCCCACAATTCCCAAGTTGATTGTAGGGTATCCATGTTCCTGAATTGTTGCTAACAGGGTTGAACGATTGCTGTCTCGAATCTTTCCTGGTAAGAGGTCATCTTCAGGATTTAGAAGCTATAAAGCCAAAACAAAACAATAAACCAAATCCATAAATTATTCTCTTAGAATAATGATTTCGATTGTTAATGAAACCAGAACACAGTATATCAAGTTCATTAATAGTACATGGCAAGGAGAAGACAGATGCTTATAGGGTCTTTGAATAAATACTGAAAACCTAGGAAGATGAGACAAACATTATTCTATAATTTTAAAAAACTGTAGAAATTTAAATGGTGACTAAATATCAGGCTGAATACACACAAAGTTTTGGCTATAATTTTACAACAACGCTCTGGGATTCCTGCCCTTCCCAGAAGTTGCTTACTGGGGCAAAATAAAGATCTGAGGAGAATGATAATTTATATTTTATTTTAAGCTTTTTGATCTCATTCAGAGAGATACCTTTTAAACTAACAAATTTAAACAAATAATATTTAATTATATACATTACAATTCCATTACTCTGAACTGAATCACTCTTTGGAGATTTGACATTTATTATTATATGTCTAGACAAGAAACTATTCTATTCTCCAGTGAGACAAGTCTTACTTGGAATTCAGACCACATTGAAATTTAAGTTACCCAAACACACTATTCTTTAATTTTATCATCAATAATATATAGCAGTAATACCTTGAAAGGTAGCTGTTAGGATCTGGATAATCAGCAGTTAATATAGATGAATCTACAATAAAGTGATTATTATCATCAAGATATATTATAATCTATTTTTCTCTAATTTCTCTTACAATGTTACTCCTACATGTTAACATAGATGGAATTAAACTCATCATGTGCATGCAGATTTAGATTTATTAGAGTAATAGAAGGGGGTCCTTAATGCACAGACACATAAAACAGTTTTAATTTACTCAATTTTAAGATGTAATTTTGAAAATATTATAAAAAGGAAAAAGCTTATCTGAAGTAATAAAATATGGTATATTATTTTAAGAGTTAAAAGGCAAGCCTGAACATTTAGGATGTATGGGTAGCTAAGATGGCCAATACTCAGAACTTCATATCTCAGTTTTTCTAATTGAGAATCTCTAGTTCCTCAGTTTTCCTTGTGATTGTTTAGTAATAGGTTGTGCCCAAATCTTCTCTTTTGCTTTATTTTAGAAATGTAGTACCTTTACAAACAATTGTCTATGCCCAATACGCTGGAGAAAAACTTAGTACCTGGGAATATTTCCTTCGAATACTGCACTATTAGCTACCATGTATCACCACAATCCATTTTTATCCTTTGTCACTGGCAGAGTTTGGAAAATTGTTATTATATAATGTACTAATAAGACTCGATTTATGATTTTAATAACAAAACTATTACAATTATTATAATTGTATAAAGGTCAATGTTTATAGTTCCTCAAATCCATTTACCAGATAAACTGCTTCAGAAAGAAAACAATTTCATATACAATTTTTTTCCACAGAAGAGAGTTGACAGCAATTAAGATCCCCTCATTACTGGGGCACTTTCTTTGCCATTCATAGTCCTCTCTGATATTTTGCTTATAATGTTCCCAAAATAACAACTATGAAATACTAGGTAACCAGTTATTTGTATAATGAAATAACAGCTAGTTATTTGACTTACAGAGTGGAAATTAAAGAGCATTTTCAGTATTTTTTCAAGGAAAAGATAGAGACTTAAATGGAAAATTGGGAGGCTGAATAAACTAGACTTAACTTACAAAATTTCCACTAAAACAGAGTTCTGTTTTCTGTTACATTATACTCTCAGTAGGCTCTGAAAAGATCTCTCAAATTTATTACAGTAAAAGAAAAAAGAAAAAAGTGCAAAGTAAAACACACCTTTTCTGTTCAGTGTTACTTTCCTATCTGCAACACATTAAATTTTAATTTTGTTTGTTATTGTCAACGATGCCATTATCTTTTCAGCTTTCAACCCGTTATTCTTACAATATTCCCCTCCCCTGTTGTCTATTATGTTTCCAAAGGTCTTAATCATTAAGAACTTTTAAATCCATCTCTCTTTTAGCTCTATATTTTCACCCAATCTTTTACTAAGCTTTCCTGTATCCTCTTATAATTTTTGCCACTGATCATGTCTTAATTTCTGGAATAGTCTTACAGTTACCTATACTGCCCATAAATTCTTTCCTTCTGAGAAATAAAACAGATCTAGCAACTTGCAAAACTGCGTCATTACTAGAATAACATAAATTTTTCCAAACCATGACATATAGGGTTTCAATGCAAGTTTGATTAGACCTATATATTCCAAAAAATAACACAATAAAAAAACTGAACCCATGGTAATGGAAAGAGCACAGAGAAATTAAGAATTCAATATTATAAACCATTATAAACCCAAAACTTGTCTGGGAAATTTTAGAAGAAAATATGAAGACTGTCCCCCTTATCTTGTCCTAAGGCAAAAAAGAGCAGAAATCTTTACTTGCAGATACTAAAAAACTATGCATCCAGAAAACACCACAGAAAGGAATTTATTGATCTCTCTGGTACCCACCAGTGTGCACCTCACCCTTTTTTAAAATGTCTTTCATAGTTTCTGTTCTCTTATCCTATAAAAAGAATTTCTTGTGACTGTTCAGGCAATATGTTTACTTTCAGAATATGAGTTAACAATCTTCCAATCTGTTGATAAAAAAGCTTTGTCTACCAGTTCCCTTGTTTCTTCATTGATTGATTGGCCCTCAAATGGCAGTTAAATCAATTTTCACCATCTTACAGAAGCGCCACATGAACTGATGTCCCAAAAAGAAGACTTTCATCCACTAATCTATTTTACAAAATCTGAGCAGTATGTCTACATATTACTAATTTTAACCTTAAACTCACCCTAGCCACCCTATTACGAAAGCCAGTACTCTAAATCCTCTAAGTAAACCTGTCTTCTTTTTGTTCAAGTGATTTCCCCCCCACACTCTCTCTGCTCCCCTGCTCAGAAACTTTAATAGATCTGGCTTTGTGTGATAACTAAAGTTTTCCTAGTAGTCTTTATATTAGGACTTTGGTATTTATGGAGGTTTCACAAAGACTTGGATGTGATCCCTTGCCACCAAGGTTCTCAAAGTGGTTATTGCACACTTCAGAGAAGTTCTTTGGCCTCTTTCTTTGTTCAGGGACTTTGTCTTTGAATACAAATGAAGCATTTATGTTAAAGTCTGATCCTCTTGGTTTGTTGAGCTCCCAAAGTTAGCTAGTATTTACTTTACTATAAAATTAGTGTTCCCAGGATTTTTTGGTTTATTTGATTAGATTTATATTAACTGCTGTTTTTCCCCGTCTTTCAGCCTGAGGCAACTATTACTGATCTTTCTTTCTATAGATTTGCCTAATCACAGTATTCTTAATTTAATGAAATTTAGTAGTGTGTGATCTTTCATGGGCTGGAGCAATAGCACAGTTTGCCTTGCACGCGGCTGAGCTGGGTTTGATTCCTCCGTCCCTCTCGGAGAGCCTGGCAAGCTACCGAGAGTATCCTGCCCGCACGGCAGAGCCTGGCAAGCTCCCCGTGGCGTATTCGATATGCCAAAAATAGTAACAACAAGGCTCATAATGGAGACGTTACTGGTGCCTGCTTGAGCAAATCGATGAACAACGGGATGACAGTGCTACAGTGCTATAGTGCTTCCTTGATGAAAATGTATTGAAGCACTGATTTAATACTAACCATCCATTTTTTTTGGGGGGAGGGGGATTTCCCAAGGTGTATTCAGAAGGCCCAGGGGTCCCTCCTGCGGATTTAATATAAGGGCTTGAGGATGTGGCGCTGCTTGGGCCCTATGATGCTGTGGATCACCCCCAAATAGGGGGACCATGTAGTTCTAGGGCTCTTTTTTTTTTTTTTGGTTTTTGGGTCACACCCGGTGATGCACAGGGGTTACTCCTGGCTCTGCACTCAGGAATTACCCCTGGCGGTGCTCAGGGGACCATGTGGGATGCTGGGATTAGAACCTGGGTCGGCCGCTTGCAAGGCAAATGCCCTACCCTCTGTGCTATCGCTCCAGCCCCAGTTCTAGGGCCCTTAAGTGGGATTAGGTGCATGCAAGGCATGCACCTTTACCCCTATATTATCTCTTTTTTTCTAATACTAACTATATTCTTTGCCAACTGGCCTACTCTATTTGTATATTTATAAGAACTTTTCGTGTTTATATATGAGGAATAATTTTTTTTTTTGAGGGGAAAAGATATAGTTTCTACACCCATACAGGTGAGATGTCAGAAGCCATTAAGGATGTTTAATAAGTTTCTTTTGGCCATTAGCTAAAAAAAAAAAAATCAATGGATTCATCTACTAATAAGCATGTGCTATCTCTTGGCATAAGTTTGGTTTCTGCTTTTTCTAAAATGCAAAATTTCATTATAGGGACTAAATTAAAGTGGCCATTTTGGTGTATTTTTGACATGCTACATTTTTTTACTGAAAGCACTTTAACAAGAAGAAATTCTGAATATTCAAGGATTAGCAATTTATTGTTATGCAAAACTTCAGCATGAAATTTAAGTAATTTACATGCGGGGTGGGGGGCTGGGGAAGTGGGGGGAAGGGGGGAGGTATACCGTGATTCTTGGTGGTGGAATATGTGCACTGGTGAAGGGATGGGTGTTTGAGCATTGTATAACTGAGACTTAAACTTGAAAGCTTTGTAACTTTCCACATGGTGATTCAATAAAAGAATAAAATAAAAAAAATAAATTTAAGTAATTTAGTTCTAGAGTTCTTTGTTAAGTTCTCTGAGATAATCTTCTTTGTATAAAATTATTTTACTGTAAGAGATAATCTTAGTTTCTCTTCTTCAGAAAATTTAATTGTATTGTCTTGATGTCCTCCCAGTGGTGTATTCAATATGCCAAAAACAGTAACAACAAGTCCAATAATGGAGACGTTACCGGTGCCCGCTCGAGCAAATCAATGAACAACAGGATGACAGTGACAGTGACAGTGGTCTTGATGGAATTGTAATGGCTCAAGCCTGGGTGTGGTAACTCAGTTTTTATTTTAAACTTTTTTTCGTTTGTTTTTTTGCCCTACAATTGTGCTAAGGGCTTTCTTCAGGCTCTGTGCTTAGGGGTTTGGTGGACCATACTGGTGTGCTGGAGATCAAACCTGGGTCAGCTGCATATAAGGCAAGTGCTTATCTACTGTACTATCTCTTCAGTTCACTTATCATTTTTTTATGCATTGAAATAAGTTTCTAAGACTTTCTCTTTGCAAAAAGGTGATTAGGCATTTGTAGTGGTCTATAACTTTCCATTTTACTGTAATATTTCCTTTATACATTTTAAATTTTCTTTTAACCTATTCTTTAAAATGTAGTTATGTTGACTAAGTTAAAATATGTATTGTAGCACTGTAGCACTGTCATTCAGTTGTTCATTGATTTGCTGGAGCGGGCGCCGGTAACGTCTCCATTGTGAGACTTCTTGTTACTGTTTTTGGCACATCGAATACGCTACTGGGAGCTTGTCAGGCTCTCGGTAGCTTGCCAGGCTCTCCGAGAGGGATGGAGGAATCGAACCTGGGTTGGCCATGTGCAAGGCAAACACACTACCCGCTGTACTATCGCTCCAGTTTTTCTTTCCCGTTGTTACAGAAAAATATATATTACATATAAAAAATGAAAAAAATATGGTTTATTGATAATCTGGTGAAAAATGTTTTAATTTAGAATTAAGGTACTTGACTTGGTAATTAGATTATATGGTAAGAAGGAAAATAGAACATTGGAGGTTAGTTAACATATTTAAGGAGTTATAAACAAAAAATTTATATATTTTCCTTATATGTGCTGTTCTATATTATTTATTTCTCTATGACTTCCTACTATTCATTAAGCCTAATATAAAAATGCTCAGGTTCCATTCATGTAGTAGAAATTAGATGATTTCATCTTTTCTCACAACTATATAGCATTCCATTGTGCATAAATACCAGTATCTTTATTCACTAATCTACTTTCTTGGTAATTGACTTGTTTCCAAATCTTGGCTACTGTGAAATCATGTGATTTACAACAATGTGATTGGAGCTAGGAAGTATCATGTGAGTGAAGTTGGTCAGAAGAAAAGGGGAAAAATATGGAATTATCTCTTTGCTATGTAGAATATAAGGAAACACAACAAGTGATTAACAGATGGCCACTGGCAACAGATCCTGACAGTAGGCCTATATACTGAATTTACCAAGAGGGTGGGATGGTGGGGAACTTGATACATTAGTGGAGGGATGCTGATACTCTTGTAAAAGTGTGTGGTGTTGGAATTTTATATCCTGAAATTTTGCGATTTACTGTATTATAAATAATATTGCCTAAATTAAATAAAAAAATTGATACCTCCTCTTACTACAAATTTAATACCTACTATTACAAAACATGCTTCTCTAGTGGTTTTTCTGTGTGTGTGTGTGTGTGTGTGTGTGTGTTTGCAATGATGTTGACATTTATGGCCTTGGTGTACCTTATCACCATCACAGTGGATTTTTGACATTTCTGAAGCTCAGTAACATACATCTATTGAAATTACAGTTTTAAAATAGCAATTTCATAACTTTTTCCTCTTCACCTTTACTCAGCACCATTACCCTGTCTAGCCATTAGGCACTTTTTACATGGTTTAAATACTATAGCAGAAGCTTACTCACCTCATTTAAGAAAACTACTCTTAAAAATTATAAGCATTCAGCCATATTCTTCCAGAACTTACATACATCTAAAGCTAATAAACAGAAGCTTCTTTCAAATTTTATATATGTAGTTTTTAAATATCTTTTTTCACAAATAGTTGTATATTCATAAGAAGTTGTAAAATACTATTTTATATTCCACAAATGAGTGCAGTCTTTCTATGTCTGTCCCTCTTTCAGTATCTGTATTGCAAACCATTATGTCCAAAGTAGAGAGAGAGTAAAAAGGAAAATGCCTGCCATAAAGGCAGGGGGTGGGGTGGGGTGGTGGTGGTGGGAGGGACATTAGGGATATTGGTGGTGGAAAATGTACACTGGTGGAGGGAAGGGTGTTTGCTTACTGTATGACTGAAACTCAATCATTAAAGCTGTAACTGTATCTCATGGTGATTCAATAATAAAAAAAGGAAGTTGTAAAATGCTACAGAGGACCTTGTGCTCCGCACCCATTTTTCCTCATTGATAAAATTTTATATAAATATAGCATAATATCAAAATTAAAAAATTTACATATACATACATGTAATTTTTTTCCCATTTGCCACATGTGTAGATCTTTTGTTTGTTTTTGGGCCATACATTCTATACTCAAGCATTACTCCTACCTGTGCATGGTAGGGGGTCACATGGGATGCTGCAGATTGAACTAGGGTTGACTGTATGCAAAGCAAGTGCCTTAACTGCTGTACTATCTGGGTGCTGTATGCAGACATCTGTAACTGGGACATTAATCAATATATAAAACAATTCCATTTTCACAAAGATGTCTCTGGTGTCTGGGAAAAGTTCAATGATAGAGTACATGCCCTGGGATTTATTGATTCTCTGGCACTATACTGAAGACTGTTATATAAATTATACATAACCTTTTCACACAGCATGATACCACTGCTATCCAACCATGTTTTTGCATAAAGCAATAGCTCATACTTTTTAAATGGTGTTTCCACTTTTGGTCTATAACAAGTAAAGCAGACCATTATAGTTAATGTAGTTATTGATACTTTAGGGCTAACATGCTATTTTCTTTTTTATTTTGTTTTCTCCCTCTTTTTTTTCCTTTTGCCATTTTGTAACATTAAAAAAATTCCAGTTTGATTCATCTATAGTGTTATTGAATGTATCTCTTAAGTTTATAGATTTTTTTTTAAGGTAACAGAGATACAACCACAGGACTCACATATATTCTACCGCTGAGCTCTACACCCTGCCTTATAGACTTAATATCAATGCTTCCCAAACTGGGTGTTTTGGAGCCCTGGAGGGAGCTCCAAATCACAATTGTAGGATAACACTGGTTTGTTCTTTCCGCCTTGCCACAGGGAGCTTAGGTTTATTGGGTTGCTCCCATTACAGTGCCCCTATTCCTCTGTGTTTATTTGTAGCTTTCTTTGTACTCTGTTGACTTGTAAATATTGTTTTTCTCTTCTCCTTAAGTCCTTTGTATTGTTAATTCAGAGCAATGTAATTTTTGTATGGACACAAGAAGATAGTTAAAACCATGCTTTTTGTAACTTGGGAGTTAATTGACTCTGAATGATATTTACCTCCTGGACATCTGTTCTCTCAACTTAAGCCTCAGTTGCCCTTAGTTCCTAGCACCCTAAAAGCAGGGTCTTGATGAGGGATGGATGAACCCAGGGCAAGCTGTGAGCTATATACTACCCTGGTATCAAAATGGGCCTGGCCAAAGTGCCATAATACTAAACTATAAGTTAAGAGCATGGTCATGGACAAATGCTGTCATGGTCCAAAAAGCAATAACTAGATTCGGACCCTGCTAGGGTTAGGAATGATTATTCTGGCCTGAGCGCTGTAGTCTGAGTCTGTGGTGAGATGTTCCCAGAAGAGCCACGCTACAAGCTCAATGTATTTCTTACTGCATTCATACAAAATAACTAATATTAAGAAGTAGAATTAAGATGTTAATTAAGTTATTGGACTAAAGAGAAGAGGAACAGCCCTAGGTGGTGTTTCCTCCCCCTACTTCGGCCTAATGGGCAGTCAGGAAGGGCTTTCTTATGTTGATTCTGCTATAGGACTGGGTGTAGCTTCTACCCCCAGTGCTGGGCAGTTGGAGAGAAATGAGAGAGTAGGAGAGAGAGGAGAGAGAGAGCAGGGCAGCAAGATGGACTGTGGAGAGACTAGCAAGGGGGACAGAGGAAGAAGAATGTAGAAGAATACAGGTGCAGGCAACTGGAGAGAGAGACAGAGCCCAGGCTGCAAGATGGAGAGCAAAGAGATGAGTGGGAGAGCCAGGAGGAGACAAGAATAAGGGGCAGTGTGAGACTAGAATGGGGAGCTCAGAGAGACTAGAACAGGTGCATGGAGAGAATGGAATAAACGGCAACTGATCAATCAACTGGCTTGGCCCTTGTTTCCTCCTCCGTCCCCCCATGGCATGGGCCTCCCTGGCTGGGGGAGTGGCCCGACCCCCCTCCCCCAACACGGGATGCAAGAGGGAGAGCCGTTGGGGCTATCCCTAGCCATCTGGAGATTATACACACAATAATCAAATTTTTCCTGAAAAGGAGGAGGTAAGTTATTAAGTTTGGGAACCTCTATTGTAGACATATTATCTATTTAGGCTTCTCTAGTATACTTTCTCTATCATTTAAATTTCCTTTATTACCAGTGCTATTCAGTGACAGGTAGTATATAAATGTATACCAAAAATTTAGCTAAGGGTTCAGTTTCTAGGCTTAAAAAAAAGAGAGAATCTCTTCTCAATTGAATCTAATGAAAAATACTAGGGAACAGATGAGGGCTTCTAAAAGACTTGGTTTCTGCTCATATCTAGCGACGACACCTTGTCATATCATATTATCTTGATTACAAATAAACTTGGGTCTGCGTACCTAGTAATCAGCACACATTTGCTTCAAATTAGTATAGCATATAATATTTATCACTGTTAACTGGTATAATACTTGAGCAAGTAATCAGACAACACATAATATAAAAACATTGTAAAGGGGGCCAAGAGATAGTATAGCTGGTTGGGCACAGTACAGTGGATAGGGAACTCCAGATTTAATCCCTCGCATTCTATATGGTCCCCGGAGTCTGCCAGGACTGATTCCCGAATGCAGAGCTAGGAGTGACCCCTGAGCAGTGCTTGGGTGGCCCCTAATCGAAACAATATAAAAAACTAAAAACCAAACCAAAACCAAAAGCATTGTAAAATGTTACAGTACAATATACAACAAAATAGTACAGTAGCTTAAGGAGGTATCTTTGGCCTACCTATCCTACTTTTATGAGTTTAAGAAGATAGTCTAAATGTACAGATAAATTTGAATGTTCATCAGCATTATTTATTTTAATGATGGAAATGTTATTTTTAATTTTTTAAATTATTTTTTATTAATGAATCACCGTGAGGGTACAGATACAAATTTACATATTTTCGTGCTTGTGTTTCAGTCATACACTGCTTGAGTACCCATCCCTCCACCAGTGCCTCTTCTCCTCCACTGATGACCCCAGCATCTATCCCACCCCCCAGCCCATCTTCCCACCCCAACCCGCCTTTGTGGCAGGGCATTCCCTTTTGTTCTCTCTCTCCTTCTGGGTGTTGTGGTTTGCAATGGAGGTATTGGGTGGCCATCCTGTTCAATCTATAGTCTGCTTTCAGCACTCCTCTCCCATCCTGAGCAGATCCTCCCACCACATGTTACTTGGTGTTCTCTTCTCTATCTGAACTGCCTTTCCCCCCAGCATGGGAGGCCGGCTTTCAAGCCATAGAGCAAACCTGGTACTCATTTCTACTATTCTTGGGTGTTAGTCTCCCATTCTGTTGTTTTACATTCCACAGATGAGTGCAATTCTTCTATGTCTCTCTCTCTCTTTCTGACTCATTTCACTTAGCATGATACTTTCCATGTTGATCCACTTATATGCAAAGTTCATGACTTCAATGATGGAAATGTTAATAAAGTTCTAACTATAGGGGCTAAAGAGGCAAATCTTGTAGTAAGGTACATAGCCAGCATATATGAGGTCCTGAGTTCCAATACAAGCAACATGTGGCTGCTGAATACTACTGAATATGGTCCAGGTGGCCTTTCAGCACCATTAGACTTGAGCATTGCATCTCTAGGTGTGAGCAATGATCCATCAGATGGATACCTTTTGGTAAGCACTGTTTGAACTTTTTTGTTTTTGTTTTAGAGTCACTCATGTAAATGCTCAGGGATTCCTCCTGGTTTTGCACTCAGGAATTATTCCTGATGGTACTCTGGGGACCATATGGGATGCCAGAGATCAAACCTGGGTTGGCCGCATGCAAGGCAAATGTCATGCCCTCTGTCCTATTGCTTTGACCCTCTGCATGTGTTTCATATACATGGAAAAAGTCCAGTGTTGAATTTAGAGAGAGAAAGACACAGTAGAGAACCAAGCTTTGGGAGAATACACCATATAGAAGACAGATAAGGAATAAAAGGAAAAAATTAGAGTATCTGGGCATCAAGAGAACAGTTATAGAATACAAAGAAAGAGTTTAAAAGTTACGTGAGCGAGGTGTGTAATTAATGTCAAATGATATAGACAGGAATGAATATCAGAGCGGGATGTGAAGACATAGGAGGTTATTAGTATAATAAGGAAAGCAGTTCCTGCATTAATAGGGCATTAATCAGGTTTGGGTAGGTACTGAGAGGAAAAGCAGTGGCTGCAGACCTGTTTTTCAACAAATCTAAGAGTAAATAGTACAGTAGCCTAAGGAGGCATCATATTGTTTAAGTACAATGTGAGTGTTAATCTTTTAAATTTTGATGTAATCTTTTATGTTTTGATGTAGGAAGAAGTAGCATAGGAAGATTTAATCAGAAAATACTCAGAGGACATAAGTTAGAAATCAAAGATTAAAAAAAGGGTTGAAATGTAGAAGAAGATGAATTACTATTAGAAAAAATATGCACCTTTTCCTTTTAGATGGAAGAAAGAAATATAGCTAAAGAAAAATGAGATTTTTTTTTTGTCTTTTTGGGTTACACCCGGTGATGCACAGGGGTTACTCCTGGCTCATGCACTCAGGAATTACTCCTGGTGGTGCTGAGGAGACCATATGGGATGCTGGGAATCGAACCCGGACTGGCTGCGTGCAAGGCGAACGCCCTGCCCGCTATGCTATTGCTCCAGCCCCAGTGCTCATTTTTAACTCATGTATCCAGCCATTTCACTAGATATACTGGGTTATTGAGCAACAGACTGACATTAAATGGCAGACAATGGAGTGGGTCGATCACAGTTCTGCAGTTTTCCTCAGAAATAGTTTTTTGCCTAGAAGTGGAAGTGGAGAAATTAGAGGATGGAACATTTTAATTCAGGTTTAGCATACTAGGCAAAAGAAAATATTAAAGAAATGAAGGCATCTGAAAATGAAGGGCAATTTTAAAAGGTTAGTCATAGTCTTATCTGTACATGAATTAGAGAGCTGGAGAACATAATGTGATAGGTTTTAGAAACTGCTACTGACAAGTTGAAGAAATAAAATTTAAGGAAGCATAGTGGCATAGCTGAAAAAAAGTCATTTTAATTTAAAACAGATATAAAACAAAATTCTATGACTTATACAAAGAACATGATGCTGGGAAAGTTGTTCTTTGTGTTTCAATTTTTCTCGTACATAAAATGAAAAATAAATATATTAATCTCATAGCATTGCTTTAATAATAAAGAATAAGAATTTGAATGCCTACTCTGTCCACATTTATTGGACAGAGTAGGCATTCAAATTCTTATTCTTTCTCTTGTGGGGGTCAATGATTTTAAAGATTCTAATTATGTAACAGAAGCTACTTTGTAGAATCCTCTGTTATTGATACTGGCCAAGAAAATTATAAGAGATGAAATAAAATAAATGAAGGTAGTGTGTGCATATAAAAGAGAAAATAATGATTAAATAAATATGATGAAGGACAATGACTAATGGTAATAATACTTTCAAAACTAGCCAAGAGTCAGCATCTATTATTTAAATAAATATTGAGAGTACTTTGGGTAGCACTATAGCACTGTTGTCTGTTCATCGATTTGCTCAAGCGGCACCAGTAACGTTTCCACTGTGAGACTTGTTACTGTTTTTGGCATATCGAATACACCATGGGTTGTTTGTCAGATTCTGCCATGTGGGTGGGATACTCTTGGTAGCTTGCTGGGCTCTCTGAGAGGGACAGTGGAATCGAACCCTGGTTGGTTGCATGCAAGGCAAACGACCTACCCGCTGTAACAAGCATATAAACTTGACTTTCTGAAAATAATGGGAGTTGCTTGACTGATGTCCAGTCCAAAGACATATAGATCACCTAAAGTTTCAAGTGGATTAGAATGTATTACATAATTTAAGAAATGATGTCATCAATATTCAGATTAGAAAATAAAACTTGGGTTGGAGAGATAGTACAGTGTGTAGGGCATTTGCCTTACTTACAGCCTATCTGGGTTCCATGCCTGACATTCCATATGGTCCCCTGAGCCCCCCAAGAGTAATCCCTGAGCACAGAGCTAGGAGTATTCCCTGAGCACTGCTGGGTCTAGCTTAAAAACAAACAAAAAAATCTTGGAAAAATCAAGGTTGGGCAAAGAGGAGAAAGATACCACTGCCTCCTAAGCATAACATTTGTACCTTCATAGGGGGAGGGGAGATAGTACAGTTGGTAAGGTGCTTGCCTTACATGTGGCTGACAGGTTGGCTACCTGGAACCACTGATGACTCTCTAAACATGACTGGGAGTGATACCTAAGCAGAGAGCCAGGAGTAAGCCCTGAGCACTAAAGAGTGTAGCCTCGAAACAAAAACCAGAAACTTCTTTCTTCTGTTTAAATTCATATCCTAAATAATTTTATCTTGACTTACACAGTATTTATTTATTTATGGGTTTTAGGCCTACCCTGCAGCATGTAGGAACTGTTTATGGATTTGTGCTCAGAGTGACCTCTGGCAGTGATTAGGGTACCAAATGCAGTGTCAGGGATTCAAACTGTGGTTGGCAGCATGCAAGAAAACCTTAAGTCCTATACAATGACTATGTCTCTGGCCTCTCACATAGCTTTTTATTTTATTTTTGGCCACATTATTTATTTATTTATTTTTTGGCCACATTCAAAGGTGCTCAGGGGCTATTTCTGGCTCAGGAGTAGGTTTTGGTGGAGCTCAGGAGATGACATATGATGCTGAAGATAGAATCGGGGTCCACCACATACAAGGCAAGTGCCCAGTTTTTAAGTACTATGTGGATAGGCTGATAATTTCCAATTGTCTTTTCTTTAGCCCTACTCTTCCTATAAGCTCCAGATTAAAATATCCAACTGCATACTCAGTATTTCTTAAGGTTTCTAGTAAGTATCTCAAACTTAACATGTCCAAAATAGAATTTTAGACATGATTCTTACTGCTTAACCTTTCTTACCTAGGTAAATAAAAACTATTCATAGACTTTCTCAGGGCCAAATCTTGGTATTCATCTTGATTTCTCACTTTCTCTACAACTCTATTTTGAATTTACTAGTGAAATTCTGTTAGATATACCTTCAAAGTACATCTTAGCTCTGATTAGTTGTCACCATCCCCACTGCAAATAATCCAATCCAAATTTCTTGAGGGGGTATATAGTGTATGCTTTTTAAAAGTCTCTTTGTTCTCCCTTATTCCCTTCCATATGCCATGCTAGAGTAGAAGGCACAGTAACATTCAATAATTTAAGGTATTATGATTCTGTTTCAAAACTATTTAAAATGATCTTGCTTCTGTTAATGCTCCAATTTTCTCCATTTACTTTGCTCCTTTTCCTCTATCAGCCATATTGATCTCCTTGCTGTTCCTCAAACATGACAAGCATGCACCCTACCTCAGGGCTTTTCTGTTTGTTGTTCCCTCTGTTTGGAACACAATTCCTCTCACATGGCATACACCCTCAATTCCTTCAGATTTCCACTCTAATTTCACCGCATCAGTGAGGCCTGATTGCCCTATATAAAATAGAAGACTATAAGTCAGGTCTGGACAGGAAAACAAAATTCCTTTAGGTATTTCAAATGGAGGGGAATGAGAGACGGGAAAACTTATACAGGGAATTAATTACAAATATATTGGGAGATTCAGAGAAACAAAAGAAAGTATATTACCAAAAGTTATTAACAATAGAAGGTCACCATCATGCTCAGAGTTGTTGGGGAAAGTGATGTTCCTGACACTTAAAGAGCATATGCTTTTGATACTTTCATCTTCTAATATATTAGCACATAATAGTACTTATCCTAAAGAGAACACATAACCAGGCTACAATTGGAAAGAGAATCTGGAAAATTGAAATTTTGTGCTTCTATCCTTATTATGCAGGAGAGAATATAAAATGGCTGATGTGGGATGCAGGCTTTTAACTTCTTCTTTTGATAAAATAAAAAGTAATTTATTAATCTGTCTATCTCCTATACACACTGGAGTAACCTGGTAAAGCTGAGCAACTCCAGCAGTGTTTCAGGAGATAATATTTGACATAAATCTCTTCCACTGCCACTATTGCTTTATCCTTCTGTATCTTTACACCATTAACCAACATCTAAAAAAATTAAGTATTCTTCTCAATTAGAATATAAATTCTGTAAGAGCCATCAATTTTTCTATCTTGTTTTCTTCTGTTTCCTCAGTAGTAAGAATAGTACCTGGCATCAGTGGCATGCTGAGGGAGGACGAGGAGTGGCCTGTTTAAGGGGAGAGGAGAATCACTGACACTGCTCAGTAGTGGCCAGTGTATAGTGATGCTAAAAAGCAGAATGATTTATATGCAGTGTCATTATTATTTTCTAATTTTCTATAGAAAATGCACCTTCTTGGGTGAGGGTAAAGATGAACAAAACCCCTTTTCCATCTCTTAGGAGAAATTTGACTTTAGGTTTATTTCTAGCTCTGTTCTGCAGAAATCTGTTCATGATGAAATGTCATTTTTTTTCTTATGAAAAATATGACCTGATTGGCAAATGGTTGAAAGCAATAATAAATACTTAGTGGGTAGTCATAGCTTTGGGCTTCTACTAACATGATATGTGGAAGTGGGTATTTCTCTACGGGAACCTGGAAGCTATATAACACTGATATAAGAGATCTTGACTTTTGAGGACTGGAGAGATATTATAGCAGGCTGAGCATCTGCTGTGCACTGGCTGAGCTGGGGTTAATCCTCAGAAATAATATGGTCCCCTGAGTCTCGCTAGGAGTGATCCCTGAGCACAGAGCCAGGAGTTAGCACTGAGCACCATTAGATGTGGCCCCCTACTCTCCCCAAAGAAAGAAACCTTTCAAATAAAACAGGCATCCCAATTCCTGTGTGATACAGGGGTTTCCAAATTGGTAGTTTCCATATTCTCCTAGCATGATTCTTATTCCCTTGCACCAGAACTATTAAAGGAAAAAGAATAATGCATTGACAGTTATGTGGACTGCCAAAAGAAGACTAGTACCACTCAAGAAGAAACTGATGCTGCTTCCTTTTCAACAACTTTTAAGTAAACTGGTTCAAGGTATGGTGTAATCATACAAGTTTAACATTTAGTATAGACAATTCCTGATTGGTATAACAGAATGTGATGGATGCTTAGTAAATATTTATTGAATATATATATGAAGTTTGAAATATATGTCCACAATCATGTAATTTGGATGGTATTACTTAAATTTCAACATGTATAGTCTGTTGAAATCAACAAACACATAAATTGGCCTATCTGTTTGGGTGGTGCTCCGGGGATATGCTGTGGCAGGGATTATACTCAGGATTTCATACAAGCTAAGCATGTATGCTATACTTGGAGCTATTTTCTTGGCTCTCACTGAACAATTTTTATAGAATGTAAAGAGATTTGAAAAAATTGTAAACATGTTCACTTCTAATGTTTCTAGAAGTTAAAAATGATTTATTTTTAGAACAAAATTAGGGATTGAAAGAGAAAAAATTCTGTTAATCTTTTTCTTTTAAACAGTAAATTTAAAGGAGTTAATATTTTCTGATTCTGTTCTTAGGTGCTGAATTTCTGGCAGATTCACTTTTCAATATTATAGTTTGACCTTAGAGTCATCAATTGAGATTTTGCATAATCTAAGCAAAACAAGGACAAGGAAAATTTTGAGTCCTCAGAAAAAAAAGACTATCAAATTCACCTTCCCATATCAGGGTTGAAATGACATTTTTGACATATTCTGAATTAAAAGCCATAAAAAATACTATGTTTTAGAGGTAAAAAGGATTACTAAACACTTTTTTGGTGACTTCATGGAACTCTGAGGAAGCAGAAAGTCTAGATGTAATGTCCCAATTCACTGAAATACTTGATACTCAGAAGTGGTTCATCATCTCAGGAGCACAGTAGCAAAATTCACTGTCCTAAGAGACTGAGTATATATGATCAAATTTCTATGGGTGGCAGTACAAAGATTCTTTGCACTGAGGGGGTGGAAAGGGCACTGGTTATGTTTTATTCTAATAAGTGGAGAGCATTTCTTAATATGTAATTTTCAATAGTTCCTTCTTACTTTTTGTAATTATACTTCCTGAGGTCAACTTATTATTTCCCTATTACAGGGATGTGGTAAGATGAATAATATACATGCTCTATTGATAACACAGAATAAATGTTTTAAATACTTTTATCTGAAAGTCCCACTCCCCAACCACCATTTTTTTTTCTTTTCTTTGTTTCTTTTTTTTTTTTTTTTACCTCATTCCCTGTTGACATTACTGCAACCACTGGAAACTTATTAACTTCAACTTCTGTGACACCTACAGTTGCTAGAAGACCAATCTCAGAGGGGCCCATGTGGGTTCCTTTGGCCAAAACGCATTCTCCTCTTTTAATATCATGGCCAATCGGTCTGAAAGTCAGAGAAGAACCATAAGCAATATGACAAAAAATAATACTTGCTCAACCAAAGGGAAAATTAGTGCCAGAGTAGGACACTAAAGGGGAGAAAGACATCAAGAGATGAAGCAAGAGCAGAATAATAAATGAGGATATTCTAAAAAATCATGTTTTTTAAATGAAAAAATTAAATTACACACAGAAGAAAAAATATTGAATCTACTACTGCAAAACAGAATACATTGCTATATATTTGAAAATTATTTATAAATTGCTTTATAGCATGTTACTGTCAAAGCATAAACTTCAAACTTCCTTAACATAAAGTCTGTTATTATTATGAAAATATCTAGTGGCATTAATTTAGCTTGCTAGCTTTGTGGTATGGAGAATAATGCTATGGAGATAATTTCCAATTGTGCCACTTAGGTTGGTCCAATCCTATGGCTGCAGAGGTCTATTTATCTTGGTCTGCTGTCAAAGAAATGGGAATGTAGCTTTGTTACCAGGAGGTGTTGAACAAAATTGCATTAATGGAATTAGGGAAATATATTTTATTTAAAGAAAAAAATTAAAATATATCATGGTTTATGAAGTTGTCTTATTTTTGTATAAAAAACAGCAAATTAATCTGTGAGTATTGGTAGTAAGTAGTAAAGGAGGGGTAATAAGCTAATTGTATAAATAATCTGGGATTTATCTGGAAGACTGATAGTTTATGGATTACTTAGGGGATGATTTGGATAATTTTGAATTATCTAGGAGTAGGATTGCTATCAGTTAAAAAGGTGTAAAAATTTACCTCCTTATAGTTTTTAAAATTTTATTTGTGATTACCATCTTTGTGAAAAAAAAAAAAGGCAGTATAGTCAAGGATGCAGAATTCAGAAAATTTAGTTTCTGTTAAAAATCCGAAAAGATAATGTTAACTTGACTGATTTGTGGATTTATAATAACCACATTCTTATTAGTTTGTGATCATGTAGAAATAAAAGTGGCTATGTATTCTACAACTTAAGAACTTACCTTATATCTTGGCCAGGCCGAGCTTGCACCAGAATTCGTACTTCAAGTTCCTCAGTACCCTAAAACAAGAACAAGTCATATGATTTCAAACAGAATAATCTAAAAGGATTTTTTTTCTTTTTTTTTGCTTTTTGGGTCACACCCAGCAATGCACAGGGGTTACTCCTCGCTTTGCACTCAGGAATTACTCCTGGCGGTGCTCGGGGGAACATATGGGATGCTGGGAATTGAACCCAGGTTGGCCACATGCAAGGCAAATGCCCTACCCGCTGTGCTATCGCTCCAGCCCCTGGTTCAAAATCTTGACACTGTAATATTAAAAAAGACTTGTTCAATTGTTTGCTATTGAATTATTTTTTAAATTCTTCTTCCCACTTTATTAGAAGCTAGTCTGAATGAAAAATTTCACTGTAAGGAGGTATGTGAGCAGTTAACATTTCTCCTAGCTCTGAGGTAGTTTTTTTACTTACTTGTACATAGAATTTTGTGGATCTATTGTACTCAAATTCTGCTATACTCTAATGATAACAAAAATTCTGTAATAAACTATTTTTAGGCTAAGACAATCACTCTTAGTTGGAAACATAAACACTACGATGTAAGATCTAGTATAATTATAAAATAGGATTACTTTCATAAACAATGAAGAAAATAGACATGATTTCTAATACTGCTGCAGGCAAGGGAAGACATGGTGGTGACTTACATCATCAGATTCCCTGATAAGTTCAGTATCTTCCACTTGTACTACAGCATCAGCACCGCAGGGGATTGGAGCACCTGTTGTAACCCGCATGACTTGTCCTGGCATTACTGTCTGAGTTGGCTGAAAATACAAAGATACAAGAAAGTTGATTTTGCGGGACTTATGACTGAAAAGTGCAGGCTCAATGGAACTGGGATGGGTGACCTGTCCCCATTTCCCCCTTTTCCAGGAGTTTGGCAGTTGCTCCCACAAGCCGCCTCAGTTGCCATATAATCTCATTTATCCAGAGACTCAACAATAAATCTCTCTAAAGAGAGCAATGAATGATATGCCATAGACATTCCTCCAGACCCAGTGCCAGGCAACCTAGAGGGAAGCAGGTGAATTTTCCTCCCTGTCTCAACAGAATCGAAAGTACAGGAGGGGAGGTGGGGAAGAGGTCTTATAATTCTGAGTTTTGGAGGGTGCTCTCAGATTGGGCTGGAGCCATAGCACAGTGGTAGGGCTTTCGCCTTTCACAAGGCTGACCCGTGTTCGATTCCTCCGCCCCTCTTGGAGAGTCCGGCAAGCCCGAGAGTATCGAGCCCGAGTGGCTGAGCCTGGCAAGCTATCCATGGCATATTGGATATGCCAAAAACAGTAACAATAAGTCTCACAATGAGTGACGTTACTGGTGTCCACTCGAACAAATTGATGAGCAACGGGTTGACAGTGACAGTGACAGTCTCAACAGAATCAGCCTCAGCAGCCGAAAACCTCCAGAACTCATCCACCGCCAGGCTCACAGACACTCTCCACATGCTTGGACAAGCCTCACCCATGAGTAAGTTTATTCCTGAACTGTAGGACATCTCATACTTTCATCTCTAATATACCAAGAGTATCACGCCATATTTGATGGGGTTTAAAGTAGAAGGCAACCAATCTCAGGGGGAATTACCTTTGTACTTACACATATTTATGTATACATACATATATACATACATACACATACATACATATATACATACATATATATATATATATATGCACACAAGGTTCAACCTTTAACAACATGTTACTAATCTCATAGAGGGCTGAAATGGCTCCTGGGTGAAGTACAACAATTTTTACACATTTTCCTCTAAGAAACTTTTTTGGATAATTTTTAGTGGATCATTCATAACAAGCAATATCATCATCATCATCATCATCCCGTTGATCATCAAATTTCTTGAGCGGTCTCAGTAATGTCTCCATTCATGGTAACCCAGAGATTTTAGAAGCCTCTCTTTACTCCTTCTTTCCATGGTGCCGCATTGGAGGCTCTTACAGGCTCGGGGGAATGAGACCCATCACTGTTACTGGTTTTGGTATATGAATACGCCATGGGGAGTTTGCGAGGCTCTCCCATGTGGGCAGGAAACTCTAGGTAGCTTGCCAGATTCTCCTAGAGGGAGAATATTCAAGTAATATAAAATAAATTATTTTGGTTCTGCTTTGGGGGCAGGGTTTGGGGTTTAGGATGGAAACATCCAAAATATGGTGGTGGGAAAGTGGGATTGGTGTTCGAATATTAAATGTAATCAAATATTATGAAGAACATTGTCACTGTTACTGTCATCCCACTGCTCATTGATTTGCTCGAGCGGGCACCAGTAACGTCTCCGTTGTTAGACTTGTTGTTACTGTTTTTGGCATATCGGATACGCCACAGGTAGCTTGTCAAGCTTGTCAGGCTCTGCCGTGTGATACTCTCGGTAGTATGTGGGGCTCTCCGAGAGGGACAGAAGAATCGAACCCGGGTCAGCCTCGTGCAAGGTGAACGCCCTACCTGCTGCGCTATTGCTCCAGCCCATGAACATTACAAAAATAATTTTTTTAAAAGATCCAAAAAAAAAGGAAAAAGAAAGATGATTTACTTTGCTGCTGCAAATGAAAAGCATGAAGATGTGACATTTAAAAATAGAAACCATAAAGGAGAAGCTTATAGTTTTACTCATTTTGAAGAGATGTAGTAAAAATCTACCCACAAACAGGTCCATTTACATTAAAGTTTATTTCCTTCCTCCTTTCCTCCTTTCCTCCCTCCCTCCCTCCCACCCTCTCTGCCTGCCTTCCTTTCTTTCTTTCTTTCTTTCTTTCTTTCTTTCTTTCTTTCTTTCTTTCTTTCTTTCTTTCTTTCTTTCTTTCTTTCTTTCTTTCTTTCTTTCTTTCTTTCTTTCTTTCTTTCTTTCCTCCTTTTTTTTTTACCACCAATGATCCCAGTATCCTTCCCAGCACCTCCACTCCCTCACCCCCACCCCACCCCGCCTCTGTGGCAGGGCATTCCCTTTTGTTCTCTCTTTCCTTTTGGGTGTGGTAGTTTGCACTAGAGGCACTGAGTGGCCATTGTGTTCAATCTATAGTCTACTTTCAGCCCGTATCTCCGATCCCAAGTGGGCTCTCCTAGCACCCTTTACTTGGTGGTCCCTTCTCTATCTGAGCTGCCTTTCCCCCCCAGCATTTGAGGCCTGTTTCCAAGCCAAGGAGTAAATCTCCTGGTCCTTACTCTACTATTCTTGGGTGTTAGTCTCCTATTCTGTTAGTTTATATTCCACAGATGAGCGCAATCCTTCTGTCTCTCCCTCTCTTTTTGACTCATTTCACTTAACATGATACTTTCCATGTTGATCCATTTATATGCAAATTTCATGACTTCATCTTTTCTAACAGCTGCATAGTATTCCATTGTGTAGATGTACCAAAGTTTCTTTAACTAGTCATCTGTTCTTGGGCACTCAGATTTTTTCCAGATTTTGGCTATTGTAAACAGTGCAGCAATGAACATACAAGTGCAGATGTCATTTTTACTATACTCTTTTGCCTCTCCAGGATACCTTTCCAAAAAGTGGTATAGCTGGATCAAATGGGAGCTCAATTTCTAATTTTTTGAGAATCGTCCATACTGTTTTCCAAAAGGGCTGAACCAGTCGGCATTCCCACCAGCAGTGAAGGAGAGTCCCTTTCTCCCCACATCCTCGCCAAGATTGGTTGCTTTTGTTCTTTTGGTTGTGGGCCAGTCTCTGTGTTGTGAGATGATATCTCATTGTTGTTTTGATCTGCATCTCCCTGATAATTAGTGATGAAGACCATTTTTTCATGTGCCTTTTGGCCATTCGTATTTTTTCTTTGACAATGTTTCTGTTCATTTCATCGCTCCATTTTCTGATGGTGTTGGAAGTCTTCTTTTTGTAGAGTTCAACTAGTGCCTTGTATATCCTTGATATCAACCCCTTATTCGATGTGTATTGGGTAAATATCCTTTCCCATTCTGTTAACTGTCTTTGTATTATGGCTAAAGTTCATTTTCTTAAAGAATTGCCACTTGTATTTATTACTATAAACTCTTACATAAAGTGATCTGAAAACCTAAAAAACCCGCCATGCAATGTAATTTTATGAATCACAGTTAATAGGAAACCAAGATTTGCTCATATACTAAAGTTCTAGTATTTGAGAGATCTGATACCTTATTATCTAAATTTTTGGTTAAATCAAGGCAAGTTAAATAATTTTAATTATTATTCTTGAAAACTTTCTAAAATATATAGGCTTACTTTTCAATTAATAAAAATTTAGTAACTATAATTATTTAAAATTATTCTAATGATCTGAGTTAAACATTGTGTTCAAAATTTTTATTGTCTGCGTTTTTATAATACTGACAAAGAGACTAAAAACACAACATACCCTGTATACTTCTCCCAGCACAGAAAAAAGGTATATTTCTGTCCTTGTACTGAGTTAGGGTAGAGGTTACTGTGGAGGACTGAAAGCTTTAAGTTTCCTCCAAAAGAAAATTTTGATAAAAATATATTTCTAAAGATACATACATCATAAAAATTTAAAATAATAGAATACAACAATATGAATATACTTAATGCTATCAAGTTTTTCCTCTTATAAATAGTTAAGATGGTACATTTGTGTTATGTATTTTGTAGCACTGTAGCACTGTCACTGTTCCCCGTTCATCAATTTGCTTGAGCGGGCACCAGTAACGTCTCCATTGTTAGACTTGTTGTTACTGTTTTTGGCATATCAAATATGCCACGGGGAGCTTGCCAGGCTCTGCCGTGTGGGCGGGATACTCTTGGTAGATTGCCAGGCTCTCCAAGAGGGACGGAGGAATCAAACCCAGGTTGGCCGCGTGCAAGGCAAATGCCCTACCTGCTGTGCTATCTCTCTAGCCCATATATTTTGTATTATATAAAAATTTAAGGAAATACTTAAGAAAACAACAACCTTAAACTGGATGTACAAAGTAAAACTATATTAAAAATACTTGTAAATACATTTTCATAATATTGTTGCTTTAAACTATGCCACCAACAGCTAATATTTTGAACTCTCAATTTATATTAGGCGCAGTGCTAAGTGTACTTATTGTATTATAAATATTATTCCTAGACACACAAAAGAATCTCAGAACTGAGCAGCTCACTGCAGAGATGCCTGTGGACTTTGCACCAGGCCGATTTCACCAGGCTACTCCAGACAGGAGCAGGTGCTTTCCCTTTGCCTGCCTCCTAGGAATCCTGGCAGCTGCCATCTTCCAGAACCCAATGAGAAGCCCAGGTACGTGGGAGCAGTAACGGCAAACGCCAGGCCTCACAGGACAGGGGATGGGCCGGTCCTTCTCATCCCTCTGCCCTGATGGGACCCTGAGATGATGCCCACGGACTGCCTCTGGCTACTATATAAGCTCCTTAAATAGCCATGATCCAGAGACAAAAGAATCTTGGAATTGAGCAGCTCACGGCACAGATCTCTCCAGACTCTAATTATCTAAAATTTCAGAATTCCAGGAGTGCGCAGCCACTCTCGCGGCCACACAACATCATATGCTATTCATAACAAGCAATACAAAATTAATTGTCTAGCAGTGCCTTTTCAACAGGTTTCAGTGGTGGGAAAATTCCAAATAATAATGGTGGGACCGGTGTCGAAATACTGAATGTAATCAAAGTAGAGGGCTGGAGCGATAGCACAGCGGGTAGGGTGTTTGCCTTGCATGAGGCCAACCCGGGTTTGATTCCTCCGTCCCTCTCAGAGAGCCTGGCAAGCTACCAAGAGTATCCCTCCCACACGGCAGAGCCTGATCAGCTACCTGTGGCATATTCGATATGCCAAAACAGTAACAAGAAGTCTCACAATGAAGACGTTACTGGTTCCTGCTCGAGCAAATCAATGAACAATGGGACGACAGTGCTATAATGCTTAAAATCAAAGTAGAGAGAGTATTGTGGAAATTGTCTGCCACACAGGCAAGGGTTGGGATGTGGAAGATGCTGGGGATTTTGGTGGTGGAAAATGTGCACTGGTGAAGGGGTGGCTGTTTGATCACTATATTCCTGAAACTCAAACATGAAAGCTTTGTAACAATCTTGTGGTGATTCAATTTAAAAAAAAAAAAGAGTCCTACAAAGACAAAAACTTATCTTATTTTCTCTTTGCCTTCCCACACGACACCATTTGCTATTCTATAATTTACATGGCCCAGAATGTTGAGTTCTAAGGACTATTTAATAGTTTGGGACCTCTCAAGCTATGTTCAGGGGGGCCAGGGATACTCTGCCAACTGGGCAGGGTAATTCAATGTTTGGCCCAATGATGTGGTTCTGCTTGGACTGGCAGTGCAGGAGGCCATCAAGGCTATACCCATGGTACTCAGAAGGTCTTGTGGTACAAGGGTTCTCTATGTCCCTAGCCCCTCCATTGACTATTTCTGCCAGGATACCATCATTCTACTTTTAGTAAGGTTTAGTCAATGGGAAAAAACACTAGAAGATTAAAAGGTACAAGAGAGAGAAAACAATAATTTATACCTCTTTCTCTTTTCCTCTAGGCTACATTTTGGTGATGGTTAAGCCATGACTACGGAGGCCTACAGCTCCAGTTAAGTGATATCTTTCAGAGCTATGAATCTCCTCTGGTCCTGATACCACTCTCTTCTTTTGCTCCTTCACACTGAGAGTTGGTAACTGTTACCATCACCTAAAGTTTTCACATTACTCTCTGAGCTTCCCTTAAGCCTGCAAATAGCTTGGCTATTGTCCCTGAATTAATCTTTTTTTGTTTTTTTTTTTAATGTGGACACATTGATTGTTCTATGTCAGAGCCTAGAAAGTGCCTGGCAAAAAATTGATGACCAATAAAAAGAACAATCTCATTATCAAAACAGCTATAACTACAGGAATTATGCAACCTTTCTTGATATAATTCCAGTGTTCTATTTTTCTACTTTAGTCACTGTAGATTCTTGGGATCAGGTGTCTATCTTATATTACTTTATTCTTTCCCTTGAATTAAACACTCCAGGCTTATTTGGAATTCCCATGGCATATTAGATATGCCAAATACAGTAACAATAACAGGTCTCATTCTCCTGATTCTGAAAAGAGCCTCCAATTGTTGGGAAAAACGAGTAAGGAGAGGCTGCTAAAATCTCAGGGCTGGGAATGAATGGAGACGTTACTGGTGCCTGCTCGAATAAATCGACAAATAATGGGATGACAATAATACAGTGAATATAATACTCTGCCACGGTAACACATAAGATATAAAATCTGGAGAGATGGGCTGGAGAGATGGTACAGGAATTGAGGTCATGCCTTGCAAATGGTCTAACTTGGTTCAATTCCTGGTGCCACATAGTTCCTTGAGCATTACTGGATGCAGCCCTAGAGGTCAACAAACACTTCAGGGGTTGCCTGGTAGTCCCTGGAATGGAAGGGCCTGAGCAACATCACATTCTAGGGCTTTCACATTGAGTCACAGACCCAGTTGACTGAGAGTCACTCAGAGGGGCCCCCATACCTCCTGAGCAACACCTGAGTTTAGGTACATTAATTAAAATAATTCAATCTTAAACACTTTTATTTTTTTTTTGGGGGGGGCAATGGTTTATCAAGCTGTGCTTAGGGTATATTCCTGGATCTGTACTCAAGGATTAATTTTTGGGTTCAGGGAACCATACGGGTTGCCAGAGACCAAACCCAGGTCAACTGTAAGCACCTTACCCGTTGTACTATCTCTTCAGCTCAAATCTGGACATCTTTTAATTAGGATGTCTCTTAACCCACCATGATTATGATGTTTTAACTAGGATGTCTCTTAATGACCATTTCAGTGATGATTTTTAAAAATGAAACCATGTTTTTTTTTTTTATACCATGTGTACTTTAGAGTGGAGTTATGAGAGCCAAGTTGGTCTTCTGTACAAGTGAAACAACAGTATATATCATTATTATTTTTGGGAGAATTCCCAAGTGACACCCAGAAGGCCTGGGAGTTACACTGATAATTCTAAGTCAGCCAGGCCAGTAGTTCAATCCAAGAGCCCAAGGATGCAATGCCACGATGCTGCAGAGATTCTGAGGAGCTGGGCTTTACCTGGGTCACCCTGACAGTACTGGGGTTCTCCAGAGCTTTGCCCAGTAATGCTCAGAGGACCAGGTGGTGCCAAGAATCAAACCCTAATTGCTTTACTATCTCCTGACCCCTATCATTTTTATTATTTTGGATTCTGACCACACTCAGCAGTGCTCAGACCACACTCTGTGCTGGGGGATTACTCCTGGTGGTGCTTAAGGTATTGTGTGGTTATGGTGATGGAACCTGGGCCTCTTGTATGCAAAGTATCTACTCAATCCATTGAGCTATTCCTCTGGTCCTATTTTTTAACATGCTTTTGGATTGTGGGCTATGCTGGCAATACTTAGGGACTACTTCTGGCTCAGTCTCAGGATTACTCCCAGCAGTGTTCAAAGCTGGGTATCACACCAAGGACTTCTACATGAAAAGCATGCATTCCAGTACACTGAGCTATCTTTCCAGCCTGAACAAATATATTTAATAGAGGCATGAATCGTTTTGCAAACAGTATTTTACTGGTTAAGGCAGTAAGTGAGTACTAAAGATACTCACTTTAGGGCATTTCCTTCTTGAACTTAAATGTATTAGCCTCTGGGCCTACTCAGTTTGTTTCAAGGGTACGATATTCTATAAATTCAGCCTAAGTGATACCTCTGCGTGTGTGTGTGTGTGTGTGTGTGTGTGTGTGTGTGTAGGTGGGCAGGGGTGTGTGGGGGAGAGTAGGAACTGGAATGATCCTGGAGTCATTAGTAGTCCCAAGTGCAATTGGTGGGGAACATTTTCTCTTTATTCCTTAGAGAAGGTAGATTTCCAAGGAGGAGGAGGAGGAGGAGGTGGTGAGTACCAGGGAAGTAACTTAATCTCTGTACCATCACTCTGGCCCTTCCATTAAATTTTAATAAGTGCTTTTGTGTGGTTCTTAAAATAAAAAAATTGGGTGCTTTCCAAAATTAGTAATTCTAACTGGTAAAGGATTCTTACCAGTTTACAAAAATTAGATCCAACATAAAAAGATATTACTCAACATATAAAGAAATTTTCATATCTAATTAAGAGTAGAGTACACATATAACCAATAGTTGAACAGAAAATATTGCAGTATGGAATTTTACTTCTTTTTGCCACACCCAGCAGTGGCAGACCTTACTCCTGGCTGTGATCAGGGATCACTCCTGGAGGAGCTCTGTGGACCATCACTACAACACCAGGGATTGAACCTGTGTTGCCTGCATGTGAGGCAACCACCCTGCCCAGTATTTTAAAAAATATTTTTTTATTTTAATGAATCACCATGAGATACAGTTACAAACTTACAAATTTTTGTGATTACGTTTCAATCAAATAATGTTCGAGTATCCATCCTTCCACTAGTGCCCATTCTACACCACCAATGTTCCCAGTGTTCCTCCCGCCACCCGCACTCCTTCCCACCCCCTGCCTCTGTGGCAGACATATTCCCTCTTACTCTCTGTGTCTCCTTTTGGGTGTTATGGTTTGCAATATAGGCACTAAGAAGCTATCATGTTTGGTCTATAGTCTACTTTCAGCACGCATCTACCATACTGAACCATCCCTCCAACCATCATTTACTTAGTGGTCTCTTCTGCATCCCACCTGCCTTTTTCCCCAGCATATGAGATCAGCTTTCAAGTCATGGGGCGATCCTCCTGGCTCTTATCTCTACTATCCTTAGGTGTTATTCTCCTGTTATGTTACTTTATGTTCCACAAATCACCCTGCCCATTGTATCATTGCTCTGGTCCAAAATTTGCAATATTTGAGGTACTTCCTTTAGATTAAGATTAAAAACTAGATCTTATCAATTATGGTGACATTTCTTATATGTAGAGGATGAGCCCACCACCCGCCCAGAGCCCTGGCAGATGAAAACTTCCACACTTCAATCATCGTTGTGCTCACAGCTGGACTTCATATGCTTGGGATGAGCCTTACCCAGGAATAAATCTGTTGAAAAACTAAGGTATCTGGGTTTTGTGACCAAAATCTCCAGGCTCGCAGGACTACCTCTCCTCATTGCCCTGTTCTTCCGGGAGCCTGGATATCACGCCCATGAACTGCTTCTGGCGCCACATAAGCTCATTAACCTTAACCTGCCATGATCCAGAGACTCCATAAATAAATCTCGAAAGACATCAATAAGCTGAAGAGATGCTTCTGGACCCCAAAGTCACCAATCAATTAAAAATTCAATTCCTGGTACATCAGCCCAGTCACATTTTTAGAATTCCTGGAGCATCTCAAGCTCTACACCACTGAAATATTAGGAGTAGTTGGGATGGGATATAAAGTAGAAGGCAACCAAATTCGATTAAGAAAATATTAACGCACAGGATTAACCTGTAACAACATGTTGGTTATCTCTTTTACAAGGGCTAAATATAATAGCTTAATAGCTCCAGGGTGAGATACAAGAATCTTTATACACTTTCTTCTAAGGAAATCTATTTTGATAATTTTTAGTGAATTATTCATAACAAGCAATATAAAATAAATTATCTAGGGCCTGCTATTGGGGCAAGCTTGGGTAGTGGCTGGGAAAATTGTAAATAATGGTGGTGGAAAGATGTGATAGTGGTGGGATTGGTGTTGGAATATTGAATATAATAAATCACTGTGAACAACTTTATACAAATAAAATATATTAAAAAATTACTTGACCATAGATCTGAAGATTATTGTTTGGATACCTGACTCTAAACCATCTGTCAGAGTCCATCCTTATTTCAGTACTATGCTATTTTTATCACTATGCTTTATAGTACTGTTTTAATTAGGTAATGGAGTATTTCCTAATTTCTTATTCTTCAGTATGACTCTGGTTATTCTGGGTCGCTTCTTTTGTTTTTTTGGGGGGCATACCCAGCTGTGCTTAGGAAACATTCCTGGAAGTGCTCAGGGGACCACATGGTGTTGGGGATCAAACCCAGGTTGGCCATATGCAAGGCAAGTGCCCTCCCTGCTATTTTATCTCTATGATTCTTATGTCTGATTCTGTTTCATAATTCCATATAAACTTAATTATTGGCTGTTCTAAGTCTTTGAAGAATATCATCAGAATTTGGAATGGCAGTGCTCTGAACCTATATAATAAATTAGGTAGGATGTTTATTTTGACAATATTCTTTCAGTCTATGAAAATGGATTATTTTTTAATTTCCTAAGGTGTTTCTTTCTTAACTGATTTATAATTTTCATGGTATAGCTCTACTACATCTTAGTTGATTCCTAGGTACCTAATGTCTTCAGATACTATTTTGAATAGATTATACTCTGAACAATTTCTCTTTTAGTTTGTTACTTGCATATAGGAATGCAACTGATTTTGTGTGCTACTTTGTAGCTGGCTATTTTGCTATATCGGTTTATTGTTTTTATGAGCTTCTCACTTGACTCTTGAGGGTCTTCTACATATACCATGTCATGTGCAAATAGTGATAATTTAACTTCTCAATTTAGATCTTTCTTTTTCTTGTTTGATTGCTGTTTCTAGGACTTCTAATACTATATCGAATAATAGCAAAGACAGTGGACATCCTTCCCTTGTGCCTAAATCTCAGAGAGAATGTTTTCTGTTTTTCACCAGTGAGAATAATACCAGCTGTGTGTGGTGGATTTGTCTGATGGTGACAGCTGAGTGTTGAAATCTCCCACTATTTTTTTGTTTCTGTCTATATTTCTTTAGGTATATGAGCAGAATCAACTCTATTATATATATTTATAAGATATACTGTTCCATATATTGTTCTTGATCTATTGTTCTCATAACCAATAAGTAGTGTCTGTTCCAAGCTGTTTCTTTCAATTTATTTCTATTTGCTCTGAAATATGTACAGCCATCAACTTTGTTTTGCTTTTGTTGTACCATTGGCTTATATGATTGTTTTCTATCCTTTTACTTTGAACCTTTAATTATCCTGTGAATTTGGGTGTGTTTCTTATATAAGCAGCAGATAGATTTTGTTTCTTGATCCAATAAGCCACTCTGTGGTTTAATGGGAGAATTTAGTCCATTTCCATGAAGACACAGCAGTCCGAAGTGATACCTGACGCCCTCCAACATAGGAATGGCCCAGTTTCACACCTAAACTTCATCAAACTGTCAAGCCACCAAACTGTTCCAGATCTATAGATCCTTGATTGCATGGCCCTGACACCACAAAATTTCATAGTACTGTCAGCAAATCTGATTGGAAAGTTGTATAGAAGACCACAAAACTCAATAAGCCTAAACAATAGCACAGAAGGTTCAACTATCACTAACACAGTAGATACTCAGACAATGACTTTGGTAACATCATTGTGAGATACAACAATTATCACAAATTGAATCTTAGTTAAAATCTTAGTTTTGGGCCACACTCAGCAATGCTCAGGGGTTACTATTGGCTCTACACTCCGGAATTACTCTTAGAGGTGCTCGAGGGGGCCATATGTAGTGCTGGGGATTGAATCTGGGTTGGCCACACATACAAGGCAAACATCCTACTGCTTTGGCCCCCAAATAAACTCTTATATGACCTTTCAGTACTTCTTGCAGGGTTGTCTTAGTTTTTAAATTTTTTTTTTTTTAGTCTTTGGGTCACACCCAGCAACGTTCAGGGGTTTTTCCTGGCTCTGCTCTCAGGAATCACTTCTGGTGGTCCTTAAGGGACCATATAGTATGCCGGGAATTGAACCAGGGTCAGTTGTGTGCAAGGTAAGCACCTTAACTGCTGTATGATCTCTCTGGCCCCAGAATTTGACTTAGTTACAGCAAAAATCACCAGCTCATGTTTGTCTGAGAATGTTTTTATGCCTCCCTCATATCTAAATGACAGCTTTACAGGGGATTGGACTCTAAATTGAAAGTGTTTTTTTGTTTGTTTTGTTTTGTAGGTTTTTCTTCTCTCGTTACTTTAAGTAGTCTGTCTCTATCTTTGATTCCAGTGTATTTATACTATTGGTCTCTTTGAGTTTATTTTTGTTTTGTACACTTTGAACCTTTTGAATCTGTGCAGAAGCCTTTCTTCAGAGACTGTTGTGGATTTTGAGTTGTTATTTATTTATTTATTCTTTATTGGCAATCTTTTATCCCCCTCACATGATTTTATTTTGTGAAAGCACCATAATTTACACAGTTATTCACAGTTCGGTTTTAGACATATAATGTTCCATTACTGATCCCACTTCATCTTCCTTCCACTAGTGTTCCCAGGTTCCCTCTGCCACCCCCACCACTAATTCCTGTCTGCAATCTTTATAGGCACTTCTTAAAAGTTTGTTGAAGTTTTGGTCTCATGCTTTCAGTATTGTTGACTCTATGATCTGGAATTTAGCTCTATCATTCCTTAATACCACAGATGTACACCGCCCCTTGTTCCCTGTTATTTCTCATCTGTTTTCTTCTTCCCTCACCCTCCATATAAAAAATAACAGGAACAATTTGTTTTGGTGGGGATATGGTAAAAAAGAAACCCTCATCCACTGCTGGTGGGAATGTTGTCTGGTTCAATTCCTATGGAAAACAGTAGGGAGGGTTCTCAGTAAACTTAAAATTGAGCTGCTATAGGACCCAGAAATCTCATTTTGGGCTTTTAACCCCAGGACAGAAAAACAATCATTCAAAAATATGAACAAGTTGTTATTTTTTACAGAGTAGTTCTTTCCTCCCCTCCCCCCCCAGTATTTCTATAACTCAGAGATTATACCTCTTGTTGTTATTCATTAAATATCTGACATTCTCTTCCATTCTCTCGCTCTTTCTTTTTTCTGATGCTGGCTTGTAGTGTCTACAGATATGCTGATAGGGATCTCTGCATTCAGAATTCTATTGCTGCAGCTTGTTACTGTGTTCTTTTGCTCCTTCAATTCTATTTGTATGGATTTTTTTTCACATTTTGAATCACTTCTTTGAGTTGACTGAATTTCTCTTGCAGCAATAGCTTAATTTCTATTGCCATTGCATATAGCTTTGATTTGAGATCCTCCTCATCCAGACTTGAGAGTTTTGAGACACTCAAGGACTTTTCTGGACATCAGTTCTGGTTCCTATCTACCGAAAGTAGTTGAATTCTTGTTTTCCTATTGTTCTTAGAGCTTTGTAGGTACTGACAATGGAGTTTTAGTTTTCTGACTGAGTACTGACCTGATTCATTATTTTACTCTAACAGGCAACTTTTTATGCCTCTATTATTCTGATTTTTCCATTACTATGTTTCAATGGGATAAGCAGATGTAAGTGTAGCTCCTTTATATTTGTTGAGGATTTTATGGAAATACTCTGGCACTGAGTTAAGAGTCTGTAGTTTTCCATATGTTCTTAGAGTATGTGAAGTGGGTGGAGTACAGAAATTGCAGTGCTTGGTGTCCACATGGTCCCTGTGGGCTAAGACTGTGTTTTTCCTGATTGCACAGGGTTGAAGGGGAAGTTACTGGTCCATTAAGTGTATCTGGATTGGTGGAATTTAGATTGGAAGTGGCCGGAGTAAGACCTAATAACTGTGTATCAGGCAGACACTGGTGTAAGCAGGCTCTCAGGGATTCACGTGGTTCCTGCAGGCTGAGACTGTGTTCTCCCCAGTACAGGGCAGAAGGGTTCTGTCAGTGCACTAGCTTCCTGGTGGGTTAGGGTTCCAAAACTCATCAGCTCATGGCTCAACTGGGCCATAGGACAAGGTAAAAGATGTTTTATGTTACACAGAAGTACGAGCTAGATTTGATACTTTATACACAGTTGTGTACCAAAAATCAGAAACTTTCATTGTCTCAAATTATACTCCATAAAGAGAAAGACATATTTGGGGCCAGAATGATAGTACACCAGTTGGTACTTGCTTACAAGGTGACCAACTTGGATTCTATCCCTGGCATCCAATATAGTCCTCTGAGCCTCTCCAGGAGCAATCCCTGAGAGCAGAGGCAGGAGTAAGTCCTGAGCACCTCCGGGTGTGGCCCCAAAATGAAAACCAAAAAATGAAAAAGACTTTCTGAGACAAAAGAATATTGTTAGATAGGTAGGGCATGTGGTTTAGTGCCTGACTTCATAAAATAGACCTGTGTTTAACTCCCAACATAAACACACACACACACACACACACACACACACACACACACACATTTCTGAGCTTTGTTTACTGGTAGCACTTAACAAGTACATAGTAATTACTTCGAAACTGTCCTCTGCTGTTAAGCAATAATTCTTTTGTTGTCTTATGAACTACACTTGAATTCATCATCAATAACTGAACCTATCTCTAAAATAATCATTACTGTTCAGAATTAGACTTCCAAAGTCCACAAAACCAAAATTTTTAGAGCTCTCAGGCCATTAACCTCACCTGTTCACCAGCTTGGGATTCCCCAATGATGAAACGATCTCCTGGTCCATCAGCAGCTGTGAAATGAACAGAACAAAGGACAAAGAACAGGATGGAGTTTAGCAAGAAATAAGAACCTAGTGTTCAATTTTACTAAAATTGTCAGGAAAGTGAAACACTTTCATCTAATCTCTTGGACTAGACAATGGTTTTGTAACTAGTGTTTTGATCTTTGGTATCCACAATTCACTAGTACCAGAGAAGTGGTCCTTATCACGACCTTTCTGGTTATTGGAGTTGGTCTTGCTGTACCATAATTTCCACATTTATACCTTTTATATAGGAAATACTCTTAGCCTACTCTCCTTATCCAGAAAATGTAAATCATGAATACATATTCATAATAAAATATGTCAGTATTTTAAATTTTCTGTAAAATTTAACTTTCTAGTATTATTTTCTTATCACTTAGTCTGATATTTATAATAAATTAGTGAAGTAGAAAGAACATTTATTTTTGTCTTCATCTGACATTTGAAGGAAGAGCTATAGAACAAAGGAAATCAAGTAGAAAAGGTTAAGCACTGTGAACAAGTTAGGGGTAGAGCTAGGACTAAAATTCAGTCCATTAATTTCCCAGTATCTTATCTTTTAGAGGACTAAAATGCTATTTCTGAACTAGAAAAATTCACATTTTTTAAAAATAAATGTGGTGTTACACTAAATTTTCCATGGATTAGTTTAAAATGGGAAGAAGCACTTAGAATAGAGGTGAAAAATTTTCTACACTCAATACAATAATGGCTAGATAAAAAATATTCCAAATGAGAAAATGTTTTTAAAGGGACTTTGTCATACTGGTAAGACATCTATCTAATTAAGTTTTCTGATCATGACTTATACTTCCATGTCATATTGCTTTTATGTTTAGGAGGGCTCCTAAGCAATACACAGGGGGTCTGAGGATGTTTCCAGCAAAACTTGGTAAACTGAGCTGGACAGTTCAATGCTTGGACTTAGTGGTACAATGTTATTTAAGACAAACAGGGTTTGGGGTCACTAGGGCATACTCAGCAATGTCTGGGGGCCATGTGGTGCCAAGGGATTAAACTCAGGGCTCTGAGCAGGCATGGTATGTGTTGCAGTTTTTGAGATATCTCCATGGTCCATGGGTTCTTTTACTTTCAAACTTTTTTTCCCTCTCTTCTTTTGGGCTGCTTCAGTGTTGCTACTTTATATGTATAATGTATACACATATTTGCATATATAATTGGTGATTTGTATGTATTTAATGTATGTTTACATGGGTGTAGTTTAAATAAAACTTAACCATGGAGGAGATATTAAATTATGTTAATACAAACTGAGAAATGAAAGCATAAAATTAAAATACCTGAACTAGAGGGTCTGGGAAAGGCACTCTAAAAGATTTCTGCTTTGGATTATAAGGATGAAATGACCTAAGTAGGAAAAAGATGAGAAGAGATATGTAATGTGTATGAGAGAGAGAAAGAGAGAAAAAGAAAGAGAGACAGAGATAGAGACAGAGACACAGAGACAGAGAGAGATAGAGAAACAGACAGACAGACAGACAAAGTGGAAGTATTTTAGTTACAGCTTCATCTACAGAGAACAATATTTGCAAAGGCTCTAGTTTGTACCCTCTTTATGTCTTATATATTAGGTCTTCTAGGGTCCCCCAAATGCTGAAATGACTAATTTCAGGTCCATAATACTTGCTAGCTCCATTGCTTGATGTTTCCTTTCCTTATCACTGCTTCCTGATTAGAGACTTCTTAGTCTTTATGACTCAGCTCAAGTGCTATCATCTGTATGAAAACATATTTGATATTCCTTTGCTTGAGTCACTTACTTCCTCTTTTGTCTCCTCAATGAATAACTGAAATAACTCTAATAATGGTTTCCTAATATATTTGCAATTAGTTATTTGTCTCTAGGGCATCTCTAGCATTTGCTTAAGTAAGAACTCAGTGAATGTTTCACATGTAATATATGCAGTTGTTAAGGGAACAAAGCAGTATGGTACCTAAAAATCTTTTTAGAAGGATGCATGGTAAATGACCAAATAAGTATTTCTCAACAAAAAATGTTTTATTTTGAATGCCATATATTTCCTGTTGATATGTCATGGATGTATGAGCATACATACTATATATATGTTATATATTTCAAATTGTGAGCCAGTATTCATTATCCTTATATTAGAAAAACTGTACTGATAAATTTTATATAGCTTATGTTGTTATTCTTCTTGGCACAGTGCCTAGCTTATCAATGATGCTCATTACATATTAATAGAAAAAAATAATGAATTTGATTTTTCCATAATAGATAGGAATTTGCAAACTGACTTGTATGTATAAGTATTGTGCTTTGCACATATGTATCAGTATTTTGCTTTGCAAATTATCTTAATTTTCATAAATATGTGTTTTATGTGAATCAACTAGATAATGGGTTTAGAGGTAGGGAACACTTTTAAAAATTTGTTTTGATATTATTTGTCTTGAAACCACTATCTCCTTGCACATGTAAATGCAAATACATTCAAAATGCTTCTATCAAGGTCCTGCCCATATGCTCCAAATAAATGTCACAAAACAATGAGTGGCTGGATGTAACAAATATCTGAAAAAAAATTTAAATAATTATCATCATCTAGATTTTTCATTAACATGGAAATTCAAACCAATTGTAGAGACCAGGGGCTTTCAAGTTTCACACCTTCCCTTGAAACTTTTCAACTGCAAACCATCCCTCTGTATAGTTTGCTAAGGACGTCTCATTTAACCAGTACTATAGAAGGTTCTTGGTAACACAGGAGTGATACCTTATAACAGTGCTTCTTAATATTTAATATAAATTATCTTGAGATCAAGTTAAAATATAGATTCTTATGTATTAGATTTGAAACAGGGTCTGAAGTTCTACATTTCTAATAGGCTGATGGCTAACAGTGCTGACTTAAGGACTACCACTTTTGTGCAGCAGAGTACTCTAATTATTGATATATTTGATTTGTTGATATTTATTTCAGAGTTACTATTAAAGAGACAGGTGGATGAGAAGATGTCATTTTCCTTTTCCTTTTTTCTTTTTTTTTTTTCCTGCCACACCCAGCAGTGATCAGGGCTTACTCTGGGCTATACACTCAGGATAACTCCTAGAAGGCTCAGTAGTAAGGTGCTAGGGACTGAACCTGGGTTTGGCATGTGTAAAGCAAGAACTCTACCTGCTCCTCTATTGCTCTGGCACCCAACGTTTCATTTTATTTATTTATTTTTTAATTTTTTTGCTTTTTGGGTCACACCCGGCAATGCACAGGGGTCATTCCTGGCTCATGCACTCAGGAATTACCCCTGGCGGTGCTCAGGGACCATATGGGATGCTGGGATTCGAACCCAGGTCGGCCGCGTGCAAGGCAAACGCCCTGCCCGCTGTGCTATCACTCCAGCCCCCAACGTTTCATTTTAAAAGACAAAATCTACAGGACTTGGAGGGGGACAAAATGTTGATACATGAACCTCAAACTTGGAAATAAAGAATCTAAGCCAGAGTATACTACTGGAAAATGAACAGATTCTATGTATTTCTGTAAAGGCTTATACTTCTACACCCCACTCAGAATTCTGATGTTTCTGTCAATATATTTTTTCCTTTTCGGCCTTAATACTATGGAATTTAATTGGAAGAAAAGGACAAAAGTAATATAAACCAAATCCTACAGGAAGGGCATTATTCTATAATGTTTGTCACTGAAACTGCTTCCACTTCCACTTTTTTAGTGATCAGAAAAAACTGTTTTGTTAATCTATTTGAAGATTTCTAATAATGTCCTTGGTATAAATTGATATCATTAACTATTCACATTACTATGTATAGAAAATGATCTTCCTTCAGCTATCTGTAAGAGAACTATCCCCGTTTTCAATTTCTAGGAACATGTGATATCTCTTTAGATCCCAAATGACCATATAGCTCTTAATTCATTTTCAATAGTAAAGAGTCTCATCACTTTCACATTAGGACACGTAAACTACTAAATAAACTGAGGTTATAGGGACAGAATAACATTTGGTAAAGGTGCATAAACACCTTCATCTAAAGAATAAGGCATAAGAGAATAAAGTACATATTGATAGCACAGCAGTTGGGCTTTCGCCTTTCACGAGGCCGACCCGAATTCGATTCCTCCGCCCCTCTTGGAGAGCCCGGCAAGCTACCGAGAATTATCAAGCCCGCGCGGCAGAGCCTGGCAAGCTACCCGTGCGTATTGGATATGCCAAAAACAGTAACAATAAGTCTCTCAATGAGAGATGTTACTGGTGCCCGCTTGAACAAATCGATGAGCAACGGGATGACAGTGACAGTGACAGATTTTGTTTATGGAACTAAGTTGTCTATAGCTAGATGACAGGGATAGGGTAATAGTATTTATGTATATAGTAAGGTTAATATTATGGAAGAGTTGGGGTGTGAGTTTGGGAAGATAACAGGATTAGCATAAAAGGGTTAATATTTATTGAAATTATAATGAGGGATTAAATCAAGTGAGTTGTTTGTAGTTTTAAATCTGCTGCTTGTTCTTATAAAAGCCAGGGAGTTGGGAGTAAGAGATGAATAAGGTGGCATTTTCTATTCTTTAACATCAGTCTCCAGGAGAAAATGCCCATTTATAATTAGTAATGGGAAAATACATACTGTTTACATAGATATAGTATTTTAAACTTTTTAACTATCCAAAATTAATTGTTCCAAATTATCTCTTTGCCCAAGAGACAATAGACTAAAGTGAATCATAGACTTTATTTTTTTTTGAGTCAAGCAATATGATTTATTGATCTGTTAAATTATTTTTGGCATCACACAACATACAATTGAGATGTAAAGAGAGATTCAAGAATGGTACATTGATAAAGTAACCAGAGGGTAGTGAATAATTGTTTTCTTTTGTGGTACGCTGGGAAGAAGAAGAAACACTGTCATTTATGATTCAATGCAATGGAACAAACTTCCATTGAACATGTCTTGTTTTCTTCAACCTGTGTTCATCACTAGTGTTGATGTTTAAGTCAAATAACTTATGACTGAACTTTTAGTTTCAAGCAAATTGATTTTCTTTTTTAACAAATTTGTATTAATGTAGAAAAAACCTACAGCTGTTGACAAAAAATCTAGAATTAAAATTGATTATAAAACAGCTGCAATATTAAAATCAATAGGTATAGAATATCCATTTATATAAAAACTTTTATATGTGATTGCAGTGCTGTTAAGCCCTTGTCTAAGAATTTATTAAGCTGTTGTTTTAGGAGTTGTTGTGCAGCCTGTATGTGCAGAGACTTCAGGATCTATGGTCTGGGCCAGGAAGTCAACAGTATCACAGACTTTAACTGTGCCCAAAGAAGACATAAATGGATAAAATAAAAAATAACTGGAACCTGTACTTCATGGAAGAATTAGAACTATATTTAAATTAAAAATGTTACATGGAATTTTAGCATGCACTTTATAATCTATTTGAAGGAAGTACAAGAAATACTAATGGTGGACCGCCGAGATGTGATCCCGGGGGTCGCACGCATGTGCGGCCTCTCCGCAGCTGTACAAGCGTGAATCCAGACCCAGCAAAACCTCTTTCGGTGTGAGCAACTCCTCCCAGAATGTCTCCAGCCTGAGAACTAAGCCTCGGCCCCGTGCCCGCCCGGGAGGGGAAAGGTATTTCTCTCTCTCGCCTCTTTCTCTCCGGGGATGAAGGGCGCGGTGGCCGCCATATTAAGATGACCACAGATGGGATTTACGACAAAAACTGCAGCAAAAGGACACGAGGGTGCTCTTGGGAAGGTGGGAGGCACCGGCCCCTCCCACCGCCGAGATGTGATCCCGGGGGTCGCACGAATGTGCGGCCTCTCCGCAGCTGTACAAGCGTGAATCCAGACCCAGCAAAACCTCTTTCGGTGTGAGCAACTCCTCCCAGAATGTCTCTAGCCTGAGAACTAAGCCTCGGCCCCGTGTCCGCCCGGGAGGGGAAAGGTATTTCTCTCTCTTGCCTCTTTCTCTCCGGGGATGAAGGGCGCGGTGGCCGCCATATTAAGACCACCACAGATTGGGTTTTCAAGCCTGCAATTATCTAATATCTGGAAGAAATCTCCCTGGACTTCTTGTTAAAGTACAGAAATTCAAAACCTTGTTTGTCTTCACAGTAGGTCTGAATCTAGTGGGGTACTCCTAACAACAATAGTGAGGTTTGTGTTGAAATATTGAATGTAACCAAAGTAAACAGAATGTAAAATGAAACTTATCAGTTACAAGGTAGGGGGTGGGGGGGCGGGATGGGAGGTGTTGTGTGGGGTTTTTTTTTTTTTTTTTGGTGGTGGTATATGGGCACTGGTGAAGGGATGGTTGTTTCAGCATTGTATAACTGAGACCTAAGCCCGAAAGCATTGTAATCTTCCACATGATGATTTAATAAAATAAAATTAAATTAAAAAAAAAAAAGAAATACTAATGGTGGACTAAGAAGTATGATAATGGCCAGTTTTAAAATGAACATTTTGGTTTTTGGTATCTTCTATAAGCATGTCTTTAAATTTGAAAGTAAAAAACCAAAAAAAAATCTAATGATTTTAACTTAAAGGACAGGATTTCTTTAAATATGTCCCTTCAAAATTATTTGTTACACGTGGTTCTCAAAATAATTGCTAGCTTCTTCATAAAATCTCCCTCCATTTTATTTTTGTTATGATTTTTCGGCTACACATGGTATTGTTTAGAGGTTTTGTGTGCAGCTATTGCTTCTCATGTTCCATGAAGTGCTCGTGACAGAACCTGGGCCTCCTGGTATGCAAAGCATTAACTATCTCATTAAATATCTCAATTTTTTCTTTTCTAAGTGGTCCTGAAACAAGTTCTGAAGAAAGATGACTTTCAAAGGGAATATTTTTAAGAAGCTGAACTTGAAATTCTAAGATATTTTTACATTTACTAAGATCTTAAAAGGTGAGAGAAGAAATAACCACATCTCTGAAGGATGGTGTCAATCAAGAACATGATTCATATAATTAGCGAGGAAGAAATAAAAAATAAAAATAATAATATTTTATTGTAATAATGGACTGGAGCGATAGCACAGCGGATAGGGAGTCTGCCTTGAACGCGGCCGACCCAGGTTCGATTCCTCTGTCCCTCTCAGAGAGCCTGGCAAGCTACCGAGAGTATCACACAGCAGAGCCTGACAAGCTACCCGTGGCGTATTCGATATGCCAAAAACAGTAACAACTAGTCTAACAACGGTGACGTTACTGGTGCCCGCTCAAGCAAATTGATGAACAACGGGACAGTGCTATTGTAATAATGCTTCAATTTCTATTGTCCTGCCTTTATTTTTCAAATTCACTCCCTATTAAATGGATAGTTATCCTAAGCTTTTAGGATAACTAGGCTACAGGTCTTCCTATTATTAATATCAACACTTGAGTCATGCCTTCTAGTCTATTAATTTTTTTTGTCTTTATTTAAAAAAACTAGAACTATTTCTTATTTCCTTAAGTCCTTTTTTTTTTAACTGTTGTTTTTTTTTTTCAACCCACATACCTTAAAGCAAGTGATCCTCCAACTGGTTTGGAGTTTTATCCCACATGTTTCTGAAGGATATTGGCTAATGCTTAGTGATCCATATCAAGTTAGCAACCTCTTTACACCTGGAGGATTAGCAATGCTCACAGGTGCCACTGGGTATTACTGGAAGGCCTAAGGCAAAGGCAGAGGAGAAGAAAAAAAGGGAGAATAAAGGGAATGGGGGAAAAAGGAAAGGGAGTAAAGGAAGACAGGGGTGGAGAGAAGAAGGTTCACGAAGTAGAGTGGTAGAGAGCCACAATAATAGCCTCAAGGATATTCTTCGCTGGGGGGGTGATCTTAGGTCATATATTAGAAAAATCTAAGATTATGCTCTTTTGTTTCCTGATGAGTTTTTCTGCCTTAGTATGATGATATATAATACATTGATACACCAGCCATATCCACTATGAGATTTAATCACAACCATATGGTTATCTGTTATTTTTGTTATATATTACACTAGGAACTAGCAACACTTCACAGTAAATAATGTAAATATGTGCAATAAGGTATATAATCTGTTGAACTTTTTTTTAAACTGTAACAGATCATTATATATGTGTGTATGTGTACATATACATATATATAAAAGATATGAAATAACTAAAAACACCATCATTCAAAAATAAATTAGAATAAGATAGTGAATTATATTAACAAAAAATTTATTTCTTAGACTCAAGTAGCAGATAGGTTCTTTTATGACTAGCTGCTCTTTTTTGGCAACTAGAAGATCTAAGTAAAATGGTTTATTTTTACTGAACTACTACTATTTTATACAAAATCACATAATACTATGTTTGAGAAAAATTGTCTCAAATTATTTTGTTCACTTTCTCCTGATTTCTATTACTAATATTGTAAAAAAAATGAAAAAGAACATTCTTGATCCTTTGGTATTCACTTTATATAGTTGTTTTTTTTCTACTCTGAAAGTAAGAACTTTTTGATATCATAGTAAAACTATATGGCTATCAGTGATAAGATCAAAACAGAATTTACATTTTAGATAGGGAATATGAAAAATGAAAAGTCAGTGAGGTTATATCAGAAGACTCAAATTTCTTTCTGGATAATAATTCATTATAATAAAAACTGCATAAGAAATACATTTGAAAGAAAGAAACTCAAGAGAGTTTGAATATTTGTTATTTGCTTTCTGAACTATACAAATTTTTTAGACTAAGCTGAATGAGGTACCACCAAGAGAGTGTTCCTGAGAAAGAATACATTAACAGCAATTAATCCCCCCACCATTTTTAAGAGAATATGATCATAATATTTCAGATAAGTGTCTTCCCTTTTTTTATTTAACATAGGAAGTGTTTTATTATTATGATTTATACACAAGAAAGATTAGTAAATAGAAAAATTCAGCAAATGAAAATGATCTATATATATCATCATTTTTTTCCAGAGAAGGTCTAAGTAAATGTTGCTATAATGATAGTGACAAAAGATAATTGACATTTAATAAAAAATAATTGAGTGTTTTTTACTGTGAGCATCTAAGATACTTAATCTTTATACAACCTATTGGGTGGGTACTTTTTTGTTATTAATTATGATTTTACAAAGAGAAAAATGAGGTTAAAAAGTTGAAGCGATTTGCTTGAAGTTACACAGATGAAATTGGTACCAGAATCCAGATCAATCTTTGATCAAAGCCTGTTCTAAAAAGATACTGGGAGATGGTGATGAAGCATGGATATTATTCAATTACCAAAAGACAGGCAATTACTTAAATGACTAGGTACAAAATTAGAAAGCCACCAAATGAAAACCAGTAAGCTCCGTAAATGATAACTAAAGAAAACTGGTTTTCTTTTTTTTTCTTTTTGGGTCACACCCGGCAATGCACAGGGGCTACTCCTGGCTCTGCACTCAGGAATTACTCCTGGTAGTGCTCAGGGACCTTATGGGATGCTGAGACTCGAACCTGGGCTGGACGCATGCAAGGCAAACGTCCTACCTGCTGTGCTATTGCTCCAGCCTGAACTGGCTTTCTTAATGTGCTGATAAATATTTCTTCAGTGATACTGGCATTCAGTTAATAACCAACAATAATTTTTAAGTAATTTAGTCGCATTTCACTTTTTGGAAATACTGGATTTTCAGTTGCAAATATAATTTGTATTTGTTTATAAGCTACATACAAACTTAGGGAAATCTGAAGGCATGAGCTGTTGGCTCCATCTGAGACTTTGGAGTTTCAAAATACAGCACTTAGGAATTTCAGGGAATTAGTGATTTTCCTCATTCTTTCTTTTCATGAATTTCTTTACTGATTTCTGAATTTAGAGGAGGTAAAAAGACAAACCCATCTTATCTCTGAGTTTGGAATCTGCTTTTATCTCTTAGACTATTTAGACGTCTTCAATTAGAAAATAGTGGGAAAACTTCCAGACCAAGAATGATTATTATCGGGGCTGGAGAGATAGCACAGCGGGTAGGGCGTTTGCCTTGCACGCGGCCGACCCGGGTTCAAATCCCAGCATCCCATATGGTCCCTTGAGCACAGGCCAGGGGTAATTCCTGAGTGCAGAGCCAGGAGTAACCCCTGTGCATCACCAGGTGTGACCCAAAAAGCCAAAAAAAAAAAAAAAGAATGATTATTATCTACTATGCATAGAACCAAAAGAAAAATTATGGTATTGTGTTTATTTCCTGCCAATTCTATATACTCCCTTTTTTTTGGTTTGTTTGTTTTGGGGCCAAACCTAGCAGTGCTCAGGGCTTACTCCTGCCTCTGCTATCAGGGATCACTCCCAGTGGTGCTCAAGGGACCATAAGGGTACTGGGTATAGAACCTAGATCAGCTGTGTGCAAGGCAAGCTCCTTATCTTCTATACTGTCTCTCCAGCTCCTTATCTTCTATACTGTCTACTTTTTTCCTGGGTCACACCCAGCGCTGCTCAGGGGTTACTCCCGGCTCTGTACTCAGGAATTACTCCATCAAACCTGGGTGGGCTGCATGCAAGGCAAATGCCCTACCCGCTGTACTATTGCTCTGGCCCCCCAATAAGAATTTTTAAGCAACTACATACTGAACTCACAGTAAGTTTTAAGCAAGATTGTGCATGAAATTTAATAGATGTATATTAACAATATTATCTATACAAAAAATTATATTTATACCTAAGAGAGAAACACATGTAATAGTTATTAGGTGCCTAGACTGAAAAAATGTACAAGTATAATTATACGCAAGAAAACAAAAATACTCACCTCGAACAGCATAGCCATCTTTTACTGATGCTGGGAAGGGGGGTAGGTTATCTTTTGCATATACATCTTGAGCAAGGACTCGTCCCATTCCATCTAAGAAAAAAAGAGTAAAAAATATGGATACTGAGAACATTGGATAAATAGGTAGTCATTAATAAGGATAGTCTGACAAAACTTATATATGGGCTCAGTCAGGCCTCCTGATTTATATCCCAAGGAAGAGAAGACAATGAAGAGATGCATCAGTTGTCTGAAATAAAATGTAAGGTTCAGTCAATAGTAATTAATAGTAATACAGAAATTATTTGTTTGTAAGTAGCTATTCAGTCAAAGATATGTTTATAGATATAATATTAATCCTTTAAATACCCAAAGACTATTTCACTTAAAAGGAAATCTAAGTTGAGGCCAGGAAGATGGCTCAAATGGCTGGAATATATACTTTGCGTTCAAAAGCCCTGGATTTGATCCTTGGCATGGCATGGCCCCCTGAGTATTATTCGGAGTGACCCTAGATCACCACACCAGGAGCAGCCCATGAACACTGCTGGTTATGGCCCAATGATAAAAACAAACAACACTAATAAAAAAAAAAAAAGGAAAGCCAATTAGTTTTTTTCTCAAATAAAATTTTCTACAGAACTGAGGACAAGGAAGGAAAGAGAATTAGGGGAGGAAGTAGTAAGAAAAGGATAGGTGCTAACTGGGATAAGGGCAGGGGCCTCACACACATTGGTGGTATACAGGTGTGATATATTTATATGAATAATCCACAGAATCAACAAAACTTAAATAATGAGATCTAGACTACTAGAACCAAATTTAAAAATGTGCCTTTCAAGAAGGCAGGCTGGGGTGTGGGAGTAAAACTGGGACACTTGGTGGAAGGAAGTTGACAGTGGTGATAGGCCCAGTGTTGTAAAATTATAAGCCTGAAATGTAATTATGAATAACTTCAAATCAAAGTGCCTCAATAAAAATATTAAAAGCAATTTTTGTGCTTTACCACTAACTTACATGCAATACTATATAATTTTGGGAGTAGAGCTTCACACCCTGATATATATACTTCACTTACTATTGTACTAGTGCCATCACACTATCAAAATTATCCCCTAACAATCTTCTCCTTTAATAGGGGAAATAACAGCATTTTAAGCAAATGGCGAATAATTTTTCAACAAATAGAGCTGAGAAATTGGAAAATGACAAAAAAATATAGCTGGGCCTTTATGTTACCCCATAAACAAAAATTTTAAATGAATTAAAATCCTGAATATAAAACTATATAACTCTTAAGAACAATAGGGAAGTTTTATGACTTTAGAATTATTTCTGGAATTACTGGAATTATTTCTCAAATATGACATCAGAAGTGTAGGCAACTATACTAAAATCAGACAAATGGGATTATATAAAAATATTTTGTACCCAAAGCATATTTAATAAAGCTAAAAATGATAAAAAATTATGAAATAGGAGAAAATAGTCTGAGGTCAATGTCACGAATGTATAAAAGAGCTCCTACAATTCAACAGCAATAAAAAACAAACTCAATAATCAAATAAAACAATAAAATATTCTTTCTAGAGAAAGTCATCCTTCAAATTTGAGTGAAATCTAGGCAACAGTAACTTCTCAATTTTAATATATAACATTTCAATTTTAAGGCTAAAAAATGATTTTAAAAAATCTCAATTTTAAAGTATAGCATTTCACAGAGAAAGTGAGCAGTTGAGGCTGTGGAACTGAAAGTTTTACTGAAAGATGTAATATCAAGAAAACATACCTTTCTTAGAAGTATTTTGGTAATGGGAGTCTTCAGTCTGCAGTGAACATTTTAGTTGTAGAAAGTTAGGGTGTGTGCGAGCGATCTACAACCAACTTTCTACAACTAAGTGGAAGCTATATCCTGCTTTCAGTCTGAGAAGATAATACCCATTCTGTTTGACTTCCCCTATACAGCATTATGCCTTAGGTTATGAATAATAATTCCTAAACTTGAAGATGAAACAAAAAATTCTAATTCTAGAGCAGTCAGAAGAATTATGTATCACTGAGAAATCTGTGAGTCATATATACAGTTAAGTCTTCTTCAAAGGTTGGCAAAGGAGAGTTGCAAAGACTGGTTAATGAATGACACTTTTTGTGTTTGCAAGAAGACAGTGATAGAATGTTTGGTCAAAAGGTAGCTACTTTTTAATGTTGCCAGCAGGATACTTGAATGTAAGATTTAGCTTCCTCTTCCTCATAACAAGTCATTAAAGAATTCCCTCCTCTCTGAACTGCTAGCATTTTATACTGGGATGATTGGCCTACCTATATTTACTGAAGGAGTTTATGATTCAAAGAATTAGCAATGAGTATACATGCAAGAAAAATTAAGAAAGAGATCTACTTATAAAGTTGTGTATGAATTTGAGTGTTAAATCCAAACGTATTCACTAAGTAGTAAAAGTCAAACACCCAACTGATTTGGTTGTACATTTAATTTGGTTCTGATAATATTCTCTTCTTGCTGTCTAAATTAAGATAGTAGAAGAACCAAATGGCATTTGGATTTAAGAGAGAAAAGCAGCTTAAGTTTATCAAAACTACTTATTACAATGATTGTATGACTGTAAACGTTTATGTATTGCTTATTCTTAGAAGGATCTTAAGGCAGTCAAAAGAAAATTCTGAATTCAGTGGACCAGGAAATTAATAATGTCTTTACTTTGACTCACTAAGATTTATATTAATTACATATATGAATCAGGGAAGCAGGAAATGTGTGGTAGATAAAACAAGGTGGAAGAAATGTTTTTTAAGATTTTTTTTAACATATTACATAGTCATGTTAGTTTTCTATTGAAAACTTACTTTAGTTCATTATGACAGCATTGATATTTCAACATTTTTTAAAAAAAGCAAATCCATTTTATGTGAGTGACGACTGAAAGATCTAAAAAGGTGTGGTGTTTGGCCCACACCTTCAGTTTTCAGGGGCTGTTCCCAGTATGTCGCATGGGAGCTGCCCCACAGAGATTGAACCTGAGCTTCTAGCCAACAAATCATACATCCAAAGTTTTGAATTACTCCCAAATGAAATATCATTTTGATCTAACAATTAAGCGTTGTTACCAAAGTAGTTAAAAAAGAAGTCTTGATACATATGCTTACTCTGGACCAATGACCATTAGTTGAAACAATATTAGTTAAGGCCCAGAATTAAGAGGGCTACCATAAAGGTGAAGAATGTACAGATTTGGATCATTACTTTATTCAAAAAACTTTTAAATTAAGTATGATATATAGAAAGCTTCATGACTACTTAATAGACATTATACATTAACATGGTGGGTGCTTCAAACCTATCCAATAAATGTGTTCTTCCCCCAAGAAGGCATTATAAATTTCAAAGACTAGATAAAATCTTGATAATTATAGATCTCAGTTAATATGAGTTTTCACATATGTTTAAAGTGAGAAAGACTGAATAATTTAAGAATGAATATCTCTTTAGTGAAAATAAGCACAATAATGTCTGGTCACTCCAGAAGTCGTATTATTAAACAGTATGACAAAATCTCTATGCCTTTATTAATATAAAACTATTTAACATCATATTGTATTGTGCATTTTTTTGTATTTCTCTAAAAATATCCATAGTTTTCCAATGTGATGAATTAGGAAAGCAATATAGTTCTTTATCCATATAATAAGCTGTGTGCAACTGTATAGAACTTGGAATACAAATGGCACAATTAATTCATAATTTTATTAATAAAATATGGAATCAATTTGGTGATGAATTAGTTCTTAGGTGGTGGTTTCATGATGCTTGTATTTTATTATTGAGGGTAATCACTTACTAACTTAACTTAATACTAAGTCTGTATTCACTTATATGTTTGAAAGATTAAGTCTTAAAGATAACTGTGTAACTATAAAAATATTTAGCTTAAAGTGAAAGGTGTATATTTTAAGAGAAATATAGGTTTTAAAAATATGTTAAATTATTCTTGAGGTCCACAGAAAATGTTTTGATTAAGAGAAAGTGCTAACTCATTTCAATACTTCTGATGGAAACCAAAAGGGTTATCACTGATAAATGGATTGCATTTAGGTCCTATGGGTAAATTTGTTGATCAGAATTTGGTATCCCAAACAAATAAACAAAATGTACTTTGGTTTGAACAATTTAAACTCTCTCTTCTGATAATTTCTCAGCTGCTGCCCAATAAACTGAACCTGAGTCAGCCAAGTGCAAGGCAAGTTCCTTACCTACTGAACTATCTTGGGTCCAATGCTTAATATATATTTTTTTCTTTTTGGGTCACACCTGGCGGTGCACAGGGGTTACTCCTGGCTCTGCACTCAGGAATCACTCCTGGCGGTGCTCAGGGGACCATATGGGATGCTGGGAATCGAACCCGGGTCGACCGCGTGCAAGGCAAATGCCCTACCCGCTGTGCTATTGCTCCAGCCCCACAATGCTTAATATTTTTTATACACATTAACTAGGGTAGGGCGTTTGCCTTGCATGCAGCCGACCCGGGTTCGAGTCCTCTGTCCCTCTTGGAGAGCCCGGCAAGCTACCGAGAATATCCCGCCCGCATGGCAGAGCCTGGCAGGCTACCCATGGCGTATTCAGTATGCCAAAAACAGTAACAAGTCTCACAATGGAGATGCTACTGGTGCCCGCTTGAGCAAACTGATGAACAACGGGATGACAGTGCTATAGTGCTAACCAGGACATTGGAATTCTACAGAAAATATATTATTTATATTACTTGCATCTTTGAAAAACAGATAAAGTTTTAAAAATTATCAAAAATCTATTCTATTCTTAGATATACTCAGATACATTATAAAGCTAAGTTACTATTGATTGTAGTAAGAATTTTGTTTTCTGTTTTTTGGGCCACACCCAGTGATGCTCAGGGGTTACTCCTGGCCCTGCACGAAGGAATTGTTCCTGGTGGTGCTTGGGGGATGATATTGGGTGCTGGGGATTGAAGCCGAGTCAGCTGCGTGCAAGGCAAGTATCCTCCCGCTATACTATCACCCCACCCTGTAATAAAGAGTTCTTTATCTCATTTTTTTCACTGTGTTCTTATCTCAATTAAATGAGAGGATAATTTGGATCTCTGGCATAGGTTCATGCTACTTGGGTAAGTAAACAGCCTGCCAGGAATTGCAAAGTATTTACTTGGAAAAAAATAGTTAATGAGGTTACTACTGTATCACTGGATGTTGTAGTGAAAAAGCTCATCAATTTAAATCACTGTCACTGTCATCCCCTTGCTCAATCGATTTGCTCGAGCGGGCACCAGTAGTGTTTCCATTGTGAAACTTGTTGTTACTGTTTTTGGCATATCGAATACTGCCATGGGTAGCTTGTCAGGCTCTGCCATGAGGGCGGGATACTCTCGGTAGCTTGCCGGGCTCTCCGAGAGAAATGGAGGAATCGAACCCGGGTCTGCCGCGTGCAAGGCAAATGCCCTACCGCTGTGCTATCGCTCCAGCCCATTAATTTAAATTAAAAAATTAAATTGAAAAATAAAAATAATTAACCCCCCTGATAATTAAAAGATTCTATAATCAAGTTTCACTATGTAATTCATATAGTAAAAGTTTAACTAGCATTTGTTTGTCTCTTTTCATTTGCACTAATATTCTTTTCTATAGTTTGGAAAATTTTATATGTTTACATTCATTTTTATTTTAACAGTATATTATATCAAGAAAGCACTGAAATGAATTCTGGAATTTCTAAAATTCCAAGATACTTCTTAGAAATTTTGATCAGGGCAGAAATGAAGTGTTTTTTACAAGTAAACCTTCAGACAATGACTTTAATGACCCAATTGTAGGATATAACAATTTTTGCAAATTTTCTTTTACTGAAGGTTTTTTCCCAGTAATTTCATTAGCCATTTGTTGTAACAAGCATTATAAAATAAATTATTTTGTGCTTATTAAAGGGCAGGCTTGGGAGTGGGTGGAAAATTGGAGGCAATGGTGGAGGGAAGGTCACACTGGTGGTGGGACTGGTGTTAACACTGAATGTCCAAAACTGTATTATGAACTATTTTGTAAATGGTGCTTAAATAAAGTAAAAAAAAGTATTTTTTGGCCGTGCAATATCTTATAGCTTACTTCTCCCTCTGGGAGAACCTGGCAAACTACTGGGAGTTTCCTGCCCACATGGGAGAGCCTGGCAAGGTCCCCATGGTGTATTAATATGCCAAAACCAGTAACAAGCTGGGTCTCATTCCCCTGACCCTGTAAAAGTCTCCAGTATGGCATTGTTGGAAGGATGAGTAGAGAGAGGCTTCTAAAATCTCAGGGCTTGGACGAATGGAGACGTTACTGAGACCACTTGAGAAATTCAACGATCAACGGGTTGATGATGATGATGATGATGACGACGATAATGATGATTCTATTTAACTAAATATTTTATCTATTTTTTACTATTTTGAATCCTACTTAATAGCATTAATACAGACTATGAAACTTAACATTCTAAATAAAAAGATTACTAAATGAACTATGCCAAATAGATATATATTTAAAATGTGAAAAGGAATAGAAAACTAAAAATAATATTTAGAAGTTATTATTTTATTTTTATTTATTTTTTATTTATTTTATTTTTTTCTCTTTCCTTTTTTAAAAAATTTTATTCTTTTATTGAATCACCATGTGGAAAGTTACAAAGCTTTCAGGTTTAAGTCTCAGTTATACAATGCTCAAAAACCCATCCTTTCACCAGTGCACATATTCCACCACTAAGAATCACGGTATACCTCCCCCCTTCCCCCCACCTCCCCAGCCCCCTACCTCGCATGTGTAACTGGTAAATTTCACTTTACTTTCAATAGAAGTCATTATTTTAATATCAGATATTTATATATATCCTGCAAAAGCTTTCCCCCCCATAAGACCCAAACTTTAATAACCAAACATAAAGGATGACTGTCAAGATAACAGGCTGGGGCTGTGGTGGGTGTGAGTGGGAGACGGAACCTGAGGGTATTCTGCAAAACCTTTATAAAGTGAGTAAAAAAAAAATTGAGGGCCAGGGATTTGGTTCAGCTACAGAGCACCTGTTTTGCATGTAGGAGGCCCTGGGTTCAATTGTTGAAATTGTAAAAAAAAAAAAAAAAACTCTCAAAATTAATTACCTCACTAGATGAATTTTAGATTATAAATTGTTTTCTATCAAAATTTCTTAAAATGAGATATATTTAAAGTAAGCTTTATTTAAGAAAGATAATACATATGTGGAAATAGAAAATAGTATGGATAGAAAGTACAGTATAGAAGGATTAGTTTACATGGTTGTAACATGGAGATAATTAAGCTAATGTAATAGGTTTGACCTTAACTTCTACTCAGAGAATTGCCTATATTTAGGTAGTTATCTAAGTATTAGTCAGTGTGAGGGAGTAGTTTCTCAGCTATAGTCTGTATTCTAAAAGGGCTAATGCATTGCTTCAAACTGAGCAAAGCTTAAAAGTTCCTTGATTAGAATGGCTTAAATTTTTTGTAGAAAAACAAAGAAACCCCAAACTGAAGTCTTTGGTCATGCATTCTTAAAAAGTTGGGGGCTTGCAAATGCTCCAAAGAAAGCAGGATTCCTTCTGATGAAATCTCAGAGTTCTTTCATTTTTAACTAAAATAGATTGAGAATTACAGAAATGGTGTCAAGATATTTTAATTGACTTTTATATTCACTAACACCATACCAAACATGAAATTATAATTTATTCTGTCATGCATTTTACAAGCAAAAAAAGATTAATCATAAATGGTAATCTTACAAATATTGTCATCCACTGTTATGCCAGGTATGCCTCTCCCAAGAAACCAAAGGAAGGTATTTATAATCAGTGGAGCACTTGCTCCTTAAAGGCCTTGCTTGCAGACAGGAGCTGAAAATAGCAGATATGCCAAAGGACAGACCAGAGACAATAAAAAAGTTCATCTGTAGCCAAAACAGGTTAAAACAAACAAAAAGCCAAACAATAACTTTATGAATGCATGCACATCTAGGTACTTGATTCAGAAGATACTTTTCATACTAACTTGAGATGCAGTATGCTATTGTGGGTCAACTAGAGGTGAAGAATCTCAGGTTCCTAGTCATATTTTTTTAAACTTAAAGAACATTGGTACACTGCTTGTTTCTAAGTAACTCCATTTTTAAAGAGAGGGTATTGATCCCCAACTAACTTAACTTCTTTCCATAATATTCTCTGTATGTGTGTGTGTGTGTGTGTGTGTGTGTGTGTGTGTGTGTGTGTGTATTTAAAATTTTGTGAGATTTTGAAAGTAGGGACTTCCAAGCAGTTCCCAGAGTGACTGGAGGCCACTATGGCAACATTCAGTCAGCATAACTGTACAGTTTAACACTGGGCCACTGATATCATGCCTAGAAGTGCTTGGGAGCCATCAGGGGTAGACCTACAATGCTTGGGAGATTATGCAGTTCAGGGATTTGGTTTGGATTCTGGTACAGGCAAGTTACATGACCATGACCCTGACCATGACCAAATAATCTCCTGGTTCTATATTTAAAAATTCTTTCATAGAACTACCTAATGTCTCTGACCTTGATGGAAAGCAATCCAGCACTTTTGCATGATTTATCCTTAGTTTTCTGGGATCATTGTCGAATATTCTCTGAGGCATAAAAATAATTTAATAGATGTTACAGTATCAAATTATAGATTTTAAAATAATTCTTGACTTCTCAGGAAACACGGACATTTCTCTACCAACTTCTGTAACTGTAGGTGTCAGAATACTTTCAGATTCAAAGTATTTGGGACTTGACAGAACTGTGAAGATGTTTATTTCCCCTAACCACATAATTTTCTTACTCAGTGACTGATGGATAAGATTTAATATTAAAGGCACATATTGCTGAAAACACAATGAATTTTTTATAGGTTTGTTTTATTACAAAGCAGAAATCTTTCGTAAAGAGAACACTTAAAGTGATGTAAGTGAATTCTAATTTTTTTTTTCTGGGGCAAAATATCTTAGCTTCAGTAAGAAAATTACAGACCATATGCACTTGACTCATACAGCTGAATTTATAGTGATTTTTAGTTAGAGCACTTTATATCCATTTTTGATGCTATGTCAAAAATGTCTTAATAAGCACTAACAAACATCGTAATACTTATTAGGATATTTATGACAGAGACTGATCAAATTTGCCAGTTGAATTGTGCCATAAAATACATGAGTGAAGTGCTTTGAGAACATGGGGAAAGGGTTCTTAACCCAGCAATAGCAAAAGGAAAGTGGACATCAGGATAATTTTCATGGAGATGTAGCTTTTTCACCTTAATCTTAAAGAACACCTAGTAGAGGAAGCCAAAGATGCTGGTGAAATGGTACAAACTTTAACTTATAAATGAATAGAATCAGGCTCAGGGTTAAGTTGCATGCTTTGCATGCACTGGATCTTGGTTTGATCCCCAGCACCAGCATCGGCAGGTACAGACTTAGAGGTCCCTGAGCACTGCTCAGGTGGCCCCAGGGATCCCTGGGAATGCAGGGTATTCATAATACCACATCCTGCAATAAGACATCTGGCCCAGTTGTCCAATAAGCACCAGAATGGACCCAACTGCTTCCCAGCACTTCTTGGGAGAAACTTCCCAAAAAAGACTATAAAGGAATGGATTATGGAAATCAAATGTATTGAATGGTGGTTATTGTTTTTAAATGCTCTATTGTTTGCTAAGAAAACTGCTGAGTAATGATTTTTCTGGGGGCAGGGGGGACCTCTCAAGTGGTGCTCAGGGAACCCCAAGGCAAAACTAGGACAACTGGGCTGGTATTTCACTGATAGACCTGAGGATCAGTACTACTTGAGTGCCCAGAGTGTTGGGGAACACCAGGATCCAGTACTCAGAAAACTCCAGTGTCACACCTGGTAATGCTTGGGGGTCTCCAGGGCTGTACCCAGAGATGACCTTGAGGTCATGTGGTACTGGGATTGAACCTGGGTTGGGAGCATTCTAGGCATACACCCTAACTGCTGAACTATTTCCTAGCATAAAGGCAGTGAATCTTATGTATTCTCACCACCCTGCTCTCCACTGCCCTCCTTTCCACCACCCTATACTCAAAAATGCAAAAGAATCTTTCTTTAAATGATTCTTCTTTAAAGAATCATATGTAGGAAATGCTAATAAAAAATTTGCCACTCGAACACATTAATTTGTCATCATAATGGAGAACCAACTGGGAGGATGCTCATTGAGAGAGGGAACTGCTTTAACAATCCAGGAGTTAATTACAAAGGCTTACACTAAAAATGATATCAGTGAGGACATAGAACTAGGGATGGATTCAAGAGGACATAGAAGAAACAAGTATAGTGGAGATAAGAAAAGCAAGTTCAGTATTTGTCATGTTAAATTTACTAATAGTAGGTATACATTTGGTTAATGATTTTGAGCACAGGTAAGGTCTAAACAGTAGTACAGATTTAGAAATCATTTAATGGTGATATTTGAGACCGTTGGGCTGTATGAGGTTATTTGAGATGGAAGTAAATCAATGAAAAGGAGCAAAGATGAAAACACTAAAGAGAGTTTATGTTTAAAAGATTTACAAAGGAAAACAAGTTTTTGAAAAAATTAATAAAGGAGAACAACCTATTGCTTACCTTTGTGACCTACACTACATTGTGAGATCTATGGGGCAGGAGTTTTATTCTATTCATCTTGTAATAATATTCATCTTAACCCAGGCCTTAAGTAGCACCTGACATTTAGTTGGTATCTAACAAATACTTGAACAAATGGATTTATGTTTCTATATATAGAATCATTTTCTAAATAATTTTCTAACTAAAATGCTGAGGTATTTATAATGTTCTTTTGCATAAATAACTGGGGTTGCTACAACTCAAAGATTGAATACAAATCTCACTTTTTAAAAAAAAATCATAATGAGTACAAACATTAACAAAGAAGTTAACAATTTATGGGCATTAAAGTAGAGAGAGAGTATGGGGAATATTGTCTGCCATGGAGGCAGGGGGAGGATGGGAAAGGAGGGTATATGGGGGATTTTGGTGGTGGGGAATGTGCACTTGTGGAGGGATGGGTGTTTGATCATTGTGTGATTGTAACCCAAACATGAAAGCTTGTAACTATCTCACGGTGATTCAATAAAATTTTAAAAACAAACAAACCAACCAATTTATGGGCATTTTTTTCCTCTGGAGAAGCCCACATTCTCTCTTGAAACCGTATTTCTCTTTCTCCTCATCTCCTCACATCTCTCACAATTTCTTTTTTTTAAAAAAGAAACTATTTTAACTTATTAATAAAGCTATCCATCATAAAGACTTTGCTCTTGAATAACAATTGATTTGAGGAACAAATGAGGGGAAATAAGCACATACAGGGAAAAGAGAATTCACTTGATAGATGTTCTTTAAAACATGTTTTTTTTGTGTGTGTACAAAAATAAAAACACCCATTTCCAATTCTGTTATTTCCTTAAATGGACTGTATAAATGTAACTTGGCTCTAACTGGAGAAAGAGACAAACTAACATTCATGCCTTGCCTACTCAGATTTTATCCATGTTACTGCAGGGTCCCTCAAGCACTGATGGCACCACTGGGGTGGGGTGGGTAATTCCTGCCACCACAGGGTCTGAGAAGCACCAAATCCTCAGGTTTTTGCACTGAATCACGAGCCTGATTGACTGAGAATAGCTGGCAGGGTCCCCTGGGTCTCTCAAGCACTGTTTGGGAGGCCCAGGAGAAAATACTCCTGAAATTTTAAGAGATCAGAATGGTTAATTTAGCTTTATAATAGCTGACATATTATTTATTTTCAGTTGTTTGCATTAATTTTTTAAAGAAATGTTGATCAACACAAAGAATATGACAGAAAGAATTATTCATAAAATTTGATTTCTGAAATCACATACTTTCTAATTTTCTACTCTCACCAGTTTCTTAATCTTTATTACCTTTATGTGGAATAACATAAACAAAAGCCTATGATAGACATAATAAGATAATGTAAGCAGAGATGTAGGAGAGCTATGAACTATGTGAAGATAGTTCTTTTTGTCTAAATAAGATGAGAGACCAAGAGTTAAAGTACCATGTGTTGGTACTTACCTTTCATTTAATTTTTAACTAATGTTATATTTTAACTTAAACCTTATTAGTTGTTGTCTACCATTGATTTTTTAAATGTAAAATATTAGGAGAAACCTGTCATGTATAGGCACAGGAAGAAAAGAAAATATGCTTTTTAAAAATTTTAACATTTTCATTTTAATGACTTGCTGTGAGATAGTTACAGATTTACAAACTTGCATGATTAAGAGAACACATGTTTTGATACTCAAATTTAATTTCTTTCTGCTGAGTCTGAGTTACTCAGACTCAGAAAAATACAGTTGCAGAAAAATCTGTTTGTACAGATACTCTATATATTTCTTGCCATAGAATAGTTTATGATGTAGCAATTATTTATAAACCAAAAATTTTATATTTTTATCCAAATAATAAAAGCAATTAAGAAACTAGATTTTATTACACTAAATATAACTTTTATGTTGAATTTCTGGGATGAGAAGAGACTGATTAAAAATCAAATACAATAGGGAACACTATCTTTCCACAAGTTAGTCTTAATGTGTTATTAAACTAAAAGCAAGAGATGAGAAGACAGATGAAGTAGAACACAGATCAGACTGGTAGCTCTGTGACCTGTGGATAAATTAATGAAGTTTTCACATATCATATTAAAAAGCATGTTTTCCACAAAAGCAAATATGATTAGATGATACATTAGTTATTTTCCATTTCATTCAAAAGAACATCAGGTAGACTCAGACTGAACTATTGTCCTCATTCAGTGCTTGTATCCTCAACTGTTAAGAGTACTGTATTTTTTTGTTTCCGTTTGTTTGTTTTGTTTTGGGTGACACCCAGCAGTGTTCAAGGCCTACTCCTGGCTCTGTACTCAAGAATCACTCCTGGTGGGCTTGGGAGATTGAATGGGATGCCAGGGGTAGAATCTGTATTAGCCGTGTGTGAGGCTAACACTCTACCCATTGTATTATCTCTTTAGCCTTAGAGTACAATATTTTGATGGGTGGGTAATACTATTATTTCCCCCCACATTCTTTATGCCAAGGAAGCTTTAAGATCATTTTACTTTGTGTATCATAAAAACTGATCTTGGGGCTGGAGCAATAGCACAGCGGGTAGGGTGCTTGCCTTGCACACGGCCGACCCAGGCTGACCCAGGTTCGAATCCCAGCATCTCATATGGTCCCCTGAGCACCGCCAGGGGTAATTTCTGAGTGCAGAGCCAGGAGTAACCCCTGTGCATCGCTGGGTGTGACCCAAAAAGCAAACAACAACAACAACAACAACAACAACAACAACAAAAAACTGATCTTAAAGTTGGGGACAAATTAGAAGTAAAATGGATGATGATAATAATCTCTTTCAGAAAAACTATGTGTTAACATTATAAATGTGTGAATCTTATTTGGGGAAAAATAGAAAGAAAAGGCAATGGCTAAATATAATAGTACCACTGGTGGAGGGAAGTAGGCACTGGTGAAAGGACTGGTGTTGAAACACTGTATGGCTGAAACTCCATCATGAATAACTTTGTAATTCATTAGAATTCAATAAAATAATTAAAAAATTAAATATAATAGTACCTCGATAGTTGATGATTTCTGTTCCAAGCACCGGAGTCATCTCCAGGACTGTGATGAAGGCTTTGTCCATAGATGTTAGAGGAAAAGGAGACATGCGGTGTCTTCTAGCCACCTTGGTGATATCAACAGCACTGTGACCTAAAGCAGGAAGACAATTAACTTGGATTATGATGCTGAAACACAGATTAAAAAGGAGAAATGACTTATAAATATCAATAATCCTAATTTCATATGTCCCCAGTGAAAATTACAAGGTGAGAAATTTTTACTGCTTTCAAAATACAACTGTAAGTGTAACTTTAAGGAAATAAAGATAGCAATGTTACCCTTTCTGTCAAAACTTAGTGAAAATTAGTGGTACTGTCTAATCTTTCTTTGAGTGCTTAATATATGTTCTAGCAGCAGGCTTTTTTATGGTTTTGGGGTGACACCTGTAGATGCTCAGGGGTTACTTCTGGCTCTGCACTCAGGAATTACTCCTGGTGGTGCCTGGGGAACCATTTGGGATGCTGAGGATGGAACTGGCTGCATGAAAGTCATTACCTTATCCCTTGGACTATCTCTCCAGCCACTGTTCTAGTAATATTTTAACAAATTAATCTTCACAATGATGTTATGAGGAGGTATCATAATCATGCTTCTTTACACATATGGACTAAGGAGTTTATAGATATTGCATATTTAGGTGGAAATCACAGAGTGAATAAAAGAGAGACAGAATTCAAACTTAAGTTTGGCTTCAAAGTTTGTATCTTTAACCACTAAATCAAACATTGAAAACTTAATGAACTGGTTAGTAAAATGAAATACCCCAATGAAATTTATTTAATTAGGATTTCAAATTTTTCTTTCCTCTGAAAAAAGTCATAGGAAAACAAAACTATTAATTTGCCACTTACTACTCTTTTACTTGGTCCCATGGCATTATTACCACTCATACACTAAATTCTTCATTTTGTATCTCACTGATCCTAAACTCTACCCTCAGCTCTAGATTAATAAGCCATTTAGACAGCTGACATATAAGAATAGAACTGGTGAGTTCTATCAAATGTTCAAAGAGGACTTAGTGCTTATAGTTCTCAAGCACTTTCAAAATACTGAAGAAACAGGAATTTTCCCTAATATTTTCCTTCATAATTTTCTATTAAGCCAATACTACTCTAATAACAAAAGCAGATACTTCTAAAATATGAAATTATAGATCAATGTTTGTGATGAACATTGATGCAAATATCCTAGCAAAATCCTAGCAAATTGAATCCAGCAGCTTGTCAGAGGATTATACACCATAATTAAGTGGGTTACATCCCAGGGATGCAAGAATAGTTCAAAACATGCAAATTAGTTAATGTAATACACCATACCCAGAAAAGAAAGGATAGTGATCATAAAATTAAACCAATTGATGAAGAGAAGGCTTTTGAAAAGATTCAGAATAAAAATTTATTCATTCATGATAAAAATCCCCAGAAAAATAGGGATATTAGAAACACACCTCAAGAGAGTACTAGTCACCTACAATAAATCCACAGCCAATATCCTACTCAGTGAAAACTTGAAAGCCTTTCCCCTGAGATCAGGAATAGACCAGAATGTCCATTGTCACCACTCTAATTCAACAAGTACCTGACACATTAGACAAAAAATATATCAAAGGGATACAAATTGTACAAGATGTCAAACTATCACTATTTGTAGATAGAATAATAATATACACAGAGAACCCTAAAGACTCCACCAAAAAACCCTCCTAGAAACAATAAACCCATACAAGAAGGTAACAGGCTACAAAATTAACAAACAAAAAATACGTGGCATTTCAGTACACAAATAATTACAAGAAAAAAATGAAAAAACAACTCATTCAAAATAGTATCCAAAAAACATCATATACTTAGGAACCAGTTTAACAAAGGAGATGAAAGACTTGTACAGTGAAAACGATAAGCCACTGTTGAAAGAAAAAGACTACTGGAAACGAAAAAATACTTCTGAGGTAGTAGAGGGTAAGGTGCTTGCCTTGCACGTGGCTGGCCTGGGCTGGATCTCGGGCACCTCCTATGGTGGTACGCTGAGCACGCCAAGGAATGATTCCTGAGTACAGAGCCAGGAGTAAGTTCTGGGCACTGCAGAGTGTAGCCCCCCTCTCTCCCAAAACTTCCTGTTCATGGATTGGATGAATCAATGTCAAAATGACCTTCCAACCAAAAGCATTTATAGAGACTCAATGTAATCTCCATTAAAATTCCAGTGACATTCTTCAAGGACTTGGAACAAACACTAATACAATTTGTATGGAACTATACAACTTTCTGAATAGCAAAAGCATTTCTAAGGGAAAAAAAGATCATGACCTACAGGAGCAGGAGAGATAGTACAGGAGGTAAGGTGCATGCCTTGCACGTAGCTGAGCCAGGTTTGATTCCCAGTATCCCATATGATCCTCTAAGCACCAGCAGGAGATTATGAGCACAGAGCCCAAATTAATCCCTGAGCATCGCTGTGTGTATCCTCCAGAGCCCCCTTTCGTCCCCCCTCCTCCATAATGTACTACAAAGCTATGATTGCATGGTACTAGAATAAAGATTGACTCACAGACCACTGGAACAGAATGAAGTGTCCTGAGATAAACTCTCTGATTTATGGATAGTTAATCTGTGGCAAAGCAGCTATGTTCAAGAAGTAAAGAAAGGAAAATCTCTTTAACGAATGGTGCTGGGAAAACTGGATAGCCACATTTTATAAAATGAAACTGGAATCATATTTCACTTAATTCTAAGGACATTAAGGATCTCGAGATTAGAGCATAACTTGTAAAATACAATGAAGAAAGGACCTCAGAGGTATTTTCAATGAGCCAACTACAGAAGCAAACATCAAAAACAAAACACTAGAACAAAACCAAAAATAAACAGGGACTATAAGAAATTAACAGTTAAATTAACAGGCAGAAGAAATGCAAGCTAAAATAGATATTGTATTGAGTTTGAGACAATATTCACACACGTTAATCAGATAAATAGAAAATGTAATGTACTCACAAAAACCAACAACAAAAATTTCAATAATACCATCCAAAAGAGGGAAGAGATGTAAAGATACTTCCCAAAGAAGACATACAGATGGTTAGTAAGCATATGAAAAAGTTTTCATGGTCACTTACTGAGAAAATCAAATCAGAAAACAACGATAACTCACATCAGCAACAAACAAATAAACAAACAAACATATATCAAAAGGTTCGGATATAACCAAAGGAACTCTCATTCACTGTTGGTGGGAATGTCACCTGGTTCAATCTTTGTGGAAAGCAATATGGAGATTTACTGAAAAAGAAAGGAAAGAACTTCCACATAATCCAGCTATACCATTTTTTGGTATTACCACACCCCCCAACATAAAAACATTATTATATGCACATTTGTGTTCATTGAAACATTTAGTACAATAGCCAAGATATTGATACAACATAAATGTCATAACTCTGATGAATGGATCAAGAAGTTGTGGTATATACACACAAGATAATACTATGTAGCTACAAGAAAGGATGAAATTTTGCAGCTTGCAGATGTGTGAATTAAACTAGAGGATATCATCCTGAGTGAAGTCAGAAGAAAAATGCCAGGTAAAAAATGACCTCATATGTGGAATAAAATACATAGATATAGAGTTAACAAATGTCAAAGGCAAACATACTGAAGCACTGGTTCACAAAATTGAGTTTATGCAGAGAGGAGGAATAGGTATGGATGGCAGGATCCTTTGGGACATTGGTGGAGGAAAGCGGGCATTCTAGATAGGAGAGGTGTTGGAATAATGCATGCATGAAAATATCTTTTACAGTATTATAAACCACAGTACCTCAATAAAGATGGGGGAAAAGAATATTTTCTGCTAAAATTTAAATCATCTAACATCACATGGGTATATAACAGGCAACTTTAATGTAAAATGTCCAAAGTAAATCTTAAAGTACTAACAACCCTCCACCACATTCCTCGCTCCTTTTCATTCTCATCATTCTGGTAATCTGGGTCTCTGGTCTGAGTCCATAATTTTTTTTCAGATGTTTTGTCTATTCCTGTGCTTTCATCTCTACACCTCATCTATGAGTCAAATGAGAAAATAGTTTTCTTTTTTTTTTAATTGAATCACCGTGAGCTACACTTACAAAACTTTCAGGTTTGAGTTTCAGTCATACAATGATTGAACACTCATCCCTCCACCAGTGCACATTTTCCACCACCAATGTCCCCAGTATCCCTTCCCCCCTCCCACCCCTACCTTTGCCTCTATGGCAGTTTCCCTCTTTCTCTCTACTTATGGGAATTATGCTTTGCAATAAAGATAATGAGAGGCCATCATGTTTGGTCCTTTATCTACTTTCAGCACACATCTCCCATTCCGAGAGATCCCTTCAAGCATCATTGACTTAGTGATCCTTTCTCTATTCCAGCTACCTTCTCCCCCAGCTCATAAGGCAGGCTTCCAACCGTGGAGCAATCTTCTTGGACGTGTCTCTACTGTCCTTGGGTATTAGTCTCATATTATGATATTTTATATTCCACAAGTGAGTGCAGCCATTCCATGTCTGTCCCTCTCTTTCTGACTCATTTCACTTAGCATGATACTCTCCATGACCATCTACTTATAAGCAAATTTCATGACTTCATCTTTCCTAACAGCTGCATAATATTCCACTGTGTAGATGTACCAAAGTTTCTTTAACCAGTTGTCTGTTCTCAGGTATGCTGTTGTTTCCAGATTCTATTATGAACAGTGCTCCAAAGAATATACAGATGCAGATGTCATTTCTACTGCCAATTTTTTGCACCCTCGGGATACATTCCTTGAAGTGGTATTGCTGGGTCATATGGAAGCTCAATTTCTATTCTTTCAAGTAATGCCCATATTGTTTTCCAAAAAGGCTGGACCAGTTGGCATTCCCCCAACAATGAAAGAGAGTCCCTCTTTTCCCACATCCACACCAGCACTGGTTATTCTTGTCCTTCTTCTTCTTCTTCTTTTTTTCTTTTTTGGGTCATATTGGTGGTGCTCAAAGGTTACTCCTGGCTCTGCACTCAGAAATTACTCCTGGTGGTGCTTGAGGGACCATATGGGATGCTGGGGATCAAACCCAGGTTGGCCATGTGCAAGACAAACACCCTACATGCTGTGCTATCGGTCCAGCCCATTATTCTTGTTCTTCTTGATGTGTGCAAGTCTCTGTGGTGTGCGATGCTATCTCATTGTTGTTTTGATTTGCATCTCCCTCATGATTAGTGATGTAGAGCATTTTTTCATGTGCCTCTTGAGCATTTGTATGAGAAAATATTTTTCTTTTGGCTTATTTCACTTAACATGGCTCATGCATGTTGCAAAAGGTAAGATTTTATTTTTTTTCTTGTGGCTAAGTAGTATTCCATTGTGTATATAGACCACATTATCTTTATGAATTCATTTGTTGTTGGGCCCTTGAATTGTTTCAAGATCTTGGCTAAAGCAAATAGCACTGCAATGACTAGGGGTGCTTATCTTTTTGAATTAATGTTCTTGAGTTCTTTGGATTGATTTTTAGGAGTGGAATTGCTGTATCATATAGTAGGTCCACTTACAATTATTTTGGGGTCTCCTCTTCTTACTGCTTTTCACAGAGACTTAACCAACAGTATAAGGACTTCTATTTCTCCAAAATTCTGTGAACACTTGTTGCTCATAAATGTTTTTCTTTTTTCTTTTTTTGGGGGCCGACATACCCTACAGTGTGTAGGGGACCATACGGAGTGCCAGGGATTGAATCCAGGCCTAGATTGGCTGTGTGCAAGTCAAGCACTTAACCTACCTATGGGAGCCTGCTAATGACCTTTATAATGGATGTTATTCTCAAAGATATGAGGTGATACTTCGTCATTTTGATTTTCCTAAAAAGTGATAATGAGCTTTTCATGTTCTGTAAAGAATCTGCATGTCTTCATTGGTGAAGTGTCAGTTCACTCTTATCTTCATTGATTTTTTTTCTTGTTGGGAGTTTTGAGTTTCTTATATATTTTGTTATTATCTCTTTGTCATACATAATATGTGAACATTTTCTCCAATTAAGTCATGTAAGTAGTGTCTTTTTTGAGTTTCTTTAGCAGTACAGAAACTTTTAAATTTAATATTATCACATACATACATATACAAATGTCAATACTTATATCTATATATAAAATTTGCAAGAACAGTAAATATTTTTCTTTTTTGGGTTCACTATATTATCAGTAAACCCACATACCAAATAATAAAATAAACATTTACTGAATATTTACTGAATTAATAATTTTAGTAAAAAGTAACTTTTAGGATATTATATCCTCAGGCACTAAAAAACTTGGCTATTTTTTTGAAAACTAAAGGTACATAGGTCAAAGGGTAAACAGAAAAGGAGTAATTGAAAGCATTGTTACTTAGTTGTCATGACTGCTATCCACAAATCCTCTCTACCCTATCCACTTGTAACTAAGGGTGGTCATAGTTCTAACTAGTGAGATATAGGCTGAGGATACCTAGCATTTAAAATTTTATAGGTCTAGTTTAGTCTGGACATGAGGAAAAAATTCACTGTTGGTGGGAATGTCAACTGGTTCAATCTCTTTGGAAAATAATATAAACATTTCTCGAAACAACCCCTAAGAATTAAGCCTCCATGCAAAACAACAATTCCATTTTTGGAGATCTACTCCAAGGACTCCAAACTCTGTTCCAAAAAGACATCTGCACTCCTATGTTTACTGCATCTCTATTCACAATAGTCAAAATCTTGGAACACCCCAAGAACAAATCATTGTGTATATATACATATAAAGAAACTATGGTATATATACACAGTAAAATATTACTCAGGTGTAAGAAAGGATGAAATCATGAAATTTATTGCTACATGGACAGATCTGGAGGGTATCATTATGAATAAAGTTAGAGGATGGGGAAAGGGAGAGAATGATCTCTCTTATATGTGGACTATAAAGAAGCACAGTAAGGCAATAACAAATGGTCAAAAGCAAACAGAAATTAGAAACTGGATAAAGAATTGATCTTAAAGTGGCTGAGGGAGAGGTGGAGGAAACAGATAACGGAAGAAAGCAAAACATCTGGTAGACAATACAGTTGGAACACTGTATGCATGAAACCCTTTTAACAGTGTTCCATATCACAGTACCTCAAATAATATTTAAAATTGTTTTTAAAAAAAGGACCTCTGCTTGTTGCTGTGCCATCCTATGTTAGATCTACCTCTGACTGACCTCCGTGGGCTATTCTAGAATGGGAGGCAGAGTCTCTCTCTAGTGGGTCCTACTAGCCGCCACACTTGACCTACACCATATTAAGAGCCCACAGCACAGATCTACTCAACAAATTACATGATGCTCACAGTTATGTTTCCTATTATTTTGTAAGCATGAGTAAAGAAGAAAGAGACTAAGCCCTAGCATTTTCCAGTGGAGAATAACCACAAAGACTTGTAGGGCATCAAAAACACCACAAAACCAACGAAGACAACATAGAAGCCCACCAAGCTCAAGAAGTGAACGATAATATCATCAGACATAACACCAAATAGCTCAGTTAACTCTGATGAGGATGACCAATGAGCTCAAAGAAATGATAAAAGAGACAGTCAGCAAAGTACAAGAAAGCATGAGTCAGAATGAAAAAAAAACCTACTATATTAGAATTGACAAAAATAAAGAGCATGGTAGGTGATAAGAAAACTCTATAGCAACTCTGAATATCAAAATAACAGCAGCTGAACACATGACCAGGGATTTTTAAAATGAAGAAGAAATATCTAATAAATAGAAGAAGGTATCAAATAGTCTCAAAAGAAATGAAAACCAATTTTGGCATCCAGCGGCTTCTTATAGAAATGCATCTGACTGTGAACTGAGCTACAACCCCATGCCGCCCCAGGAGGGGAAAGGTTTTTGTCTTTCAACCCCTTCTTGCTATGGGGGAGGCGGCAGCAGCACCCACATGGCGACTGCCATCTTCTAGATCTCACTATTCAGAGGTATGAGTTTGCAGTGACATGGTGCGCAGGAGATCATGGGATGGGGGTATTACTGGCATGCTCTCCACCCAGATGAGACCTGGAGCAGCCGCACACAAAACGGCTCCTCTGCTCCTTAAAGACTATGATCTTGGAGGTCTACTAACCAATTTTGGCACCTAGCAGCTTCTTATAGAAATGCATCGAGACTGCGAAATGAGCTAAAATATCAGAAATCCAAAACTGCGTGGCCACGTGAGCTCATATATTCTTCATTCTCAGCAATGGAAAACAAATTATCAAATGATGCCTTTTCAGCAGGTTTGATTGTTGGGGGAAAATTCCGAATAATAATAGTGAGTTTTCTGTTGAAATATTGAATGTATTCAAAGTATAGAGAGAATAAAGTGAACATCGTTAGCCACACAGGTGGAGTGGGGGTGGGATGGGGGTATACTGGGGTTCTTGGTGGTGGAACATGTATACTGGTAAGGGATGGGGGTCTGATCATTGAGTGATTGAGAATTGAACCTGAAAGCTTTGTAACTTTTTCCATGGTGATTCAATTAAAAAAAAACACATAACTAAATAAATAATAAAAAAAAGAAATGAAAAGAATACCAGGGAACTATGGGATGAATTTGGAAACAATATAAGAATTATTGAAGTTCAAGAAGAACAGGAAGGCAAATTTGATGAAGAAACAATAGCTAAAGAAACCATCGATAAGAACTTCTCAGAGTTTAAGAACACAGATACTGAGAACCAAGAAGACTTGCTTGAAGGGTCCCAATTAAAATACACACAACCAGAAAAACTCTAAGACATGTTATACTCAAAATAACAAAACATAAAGAGACAGAATATTGAATGCAGCAAGATAAAAAGAAAAACTTACAAAGGAAAGCTCATAAAATGTATAGAAGGTGTATCAAATGAGACTCTATGAGTCAGAAAAGTAACAAACTCAATGAAATGAACACTTCACCAAGAATGCTCTATCTAGCTATGTTATCATTCAGACTTAAAGGTTGATACAGAACTTCACAGACAGGCAGCAGCTTGGGAATTCATAGCCTTGAAACCAGTTCTGCAAGAAGTTTAAAAGAGTTCCTTTAAAGGATAGGAGAAACATTTCAGTTTGATGTAGTCCCATTTGTTTAGTTTCGATTCTGTAGCCTTTGCCAATGGTTATCATGTCACTGAAGACTCCTTTGAGGTCTAGGTCTGGAGCATTCTACCTATATTTTTCCTCAATGTACTTTATAGATTCATATCTGATCTCAAGGTCTTTGACTCACTTTAGTTGGCTTTTATGTAAGGTATGAGACTAAAATTTTTTGTTTGCCAAAAGAAACACTGGCAGTTAATAGACAGGGAGAAAATATGAATTAAAGGCAGTTAACAGACAGGGAGAAAATATCTGTACTTAACGCATCAGATAAAAGGTTGATATTCAGAACACCTTTAAGTACTCACAAAGGTTAGAAACAACAAAAATCTAAAACCTCATCAAACATGAGGGAATAAAATGAACAAATAAAATGAACAAATACTTTCCTGAGGAAGACCAATGGATTGTCAACAGACACATGAGAAAATGCTCATCATAACTTGTAGCACTGTAGCTCTGTCCTCCCGTTGTTCATTGATTTGCTTGAGTGGGCACCAGTGACATCTCCATTGTGAGACTGTTATTACTGTTTCTGGCGTATCAAATACGCCAGGCTCTGCCACGCAGGCAAGTAACTCTCGGTAGCTTGCTGGGTTCTCCAAGAGGGACGGAGGAATCGAACCCGGGGACATTGGTGGAGGGACTAGTGTTTTAACACTGTATGCCTGAAACAACTCTATTATGAACAACTTTGTAAATTACAGTCTCTTAATAAAAAGATTTAAAAAATGTACACAGGCTTCCCAAGGACTGGTATGGTGGTACTCCCACTTTAAAAAGTTTGCATTTCCAAGTAGATTTATAAAGTAAATAGTTAAGGTATTTCTGAGGATCGAGCCCAGGAAGTAACACATGCAATACAAGTGTTCCACAAGAGATATGCCCTTAGCTCAAATTTAATTGTGTTTTCTTTTTGTTTGTTTGTTTGATTTTGGGGCTGCACCAGTGGTGTTCAGGGGCTACTCCTCACTGGGGTCTCATGTGACCATCCTGGTGGTAATTGGGACTATACAATGCCAGGGGGCTTGAATTATATGGAAATCATGTGTTTTAGCCATTTGGGTTATCTCTCCTGTCCTTAGTCTGTTTCCATTTTAAAAATAAACACACAAAGACTATACTTTCAGGGATCATTTCTATAGTTCTCAGGGATCAGTTCTATAGCTCAGTACTAGAGAAGTTTTTCTGATCATGTAAAGCACCTGAAACCACGAGGAGCCAGAGTATCCTCTCCTAAATGTGGATCTGGTTCTAGGTGTTTTTGCAACTGCTTTTCACCATTGATGATCATTCTCTTCTTTTGCAGGAGTGAAAGGGAGAGGATGCAGTCTGAGTGTTTCTGGTGTGTGTGTGTGTGTATGTGTGTGTGTGTGTGTGAGAGAGAGAGAGAGAGAGAGGGAGAGAGAGAGAGAAAGAGAGAGAGAGAGTATGTGTGTGTGTGTGTGTGTATGCGCGCGCAGGCTGGAGGAGGGAGAAGAAACACACAACTAAAACTTTTTTTTTGGTATTGATATACTAGTGACTTAAAAGTAGTATAAAAATGAAAGATTCAGAAAATTAAAAAAGTTATCTCTGACTTAATGCATTCTTATTACCTTGGACTATTAAATAACTCAATTAGGGCAGAAAAAGGATCTAGCTATCTTTTGCCCCATACTACAACTCTCTTTCTGATGCTGAGATCCACAGAAAAACCTTAGAGAAGATTAAAACATTTTTGCGAAAATGAAAGACATTTTATTGATAGCAAGATGGGTATAATCAAGTAGTTTTCATTGATTGAAACTGTCAATTTTTTTTTTTTACAAAATACTTCAGATGTTTATTGTTGTGTTTCCTGCAGCTTAAACGGTACTATGGCATGTAACAGATGTGAAGTATGTGCCTCCTGAGTGTATGAAGAGAATTAACAGAGGTTCTTAATGTAACAGATCTTGAATGTTCAGTATTAGTAGGGAGAACTTAACTCCAGCATTCTAAGGCAAGTGAAGAACTCTCCTTGAAGAGGGGCAGACCCTGCCAGATGGGAATGATGGGGGTTATATTTCCAGCAGTTCAGTAAATGTGTTCCTTTTCTATGAGAAAAGTCATGCTCCCTCAAGAGCCAGTAGACATTTGCTGAGTAGCTAGATAAACAGGATGTTGGTTTCTTATCTTCTGTTATAGACTAGAGAAGGAGGTGTGATTATTACTTCAATTTATGAACCAGACACTTTCACATCCCAAACTGCCCAGAGTTCCACCAACCTGGAAATAATATTTATTATAATCTAATTGTAACAGTAGTTGTGCTAAAGCTGAGTTGATCTAATGATTCCGATCACGAGAAAGAATCTTGAATAGGAGTAAAGACTGGTGGCTAAAGCCCTTCACCAGAATGTCCAGCTGGGCAGCCCCACTCTTATCAAGTGGGCTCATGTTCTGACTGCCCAGTGAGCAAAAGCTATGACATAAATCTAAGATTTCATTCAGACAGTGAAACACAGGTTTCAACAAGATGAAGGACTGAGCCAATAAATTGCTCAGGAAGCGGTCATGAGCCAACTGAATGCTTTCAAATCTTGGGGGGAACTGATTTAATGAAGCAGCTGTGAGAACTGAGACTCTAGCACATCCACCTGAAAATATTACTGAAGATTTTCCAACATGAATTCCATGTAATTTCACAGGTACCACTTGACCTTGTCAGTCTGGCTGGACTTGAGATGCTTGCACTGCATCTGTTGTGTACTTTTGTTGGACACTAGTGGACTTTGGTCGTGGTGACGTGTGGTAACTATGTACGTATAAAGAAACATTATTCCTGGACACAAATATCTTCTCACAGCTACCTTACACATGATTCCCAATAGTTAGAAAGGGAGTCAATGAGGACATTAGCTCCATTCAATTCACATATAATGTAGAGCAAAACTAAAAGGTGAAAACATGTATACTATTGTAATTATAGTGGTTTAGGGAATATGTAATTTACAATAATGAAATTAGTTGGTAATGTGTGAACTGTTACTAACAATTTGTTGGAAGTTATTTTCACAACAAATAATTACAATGTGCTTTATAATATTGCTATCTTTAAAGGGGAGTGATGGGGAAAAGAAGTCTAGACATTTTCCAAATGATAGCTGAGTAAACTTAACAAAAAATTATTTTTTATATAAATATATATAAATATAAATTAAAATAATCTATATTTTAATTAAAATATAAATTAACAATTCTTTTGTGATAAATTAAATTTTCTATAGTATATACAGAATCAAACCAATTCTAAATTATCTGCAAAATTATAAAGAGATTTCTTAGGTTTTTATCAGTAATGCTGCAGGCAGGTAAATAGGAGGGCCCTTAAACTGGAACGAGTCTGAAGACAAGGAAATCTTTGACATAAAAGACCCATTTCAAGAGACAGGAAAGCCATTGAGAAGTAGAATTTCAGGCCAAATTCAAGAAGGATTCCCGAGAGGAGAGGTGGCTGGATCTCCTGGAAGTAGAGGCTCTATCCCTGTAGCAAGGCCAAGCAAAGAATATCAAAAGATCATCAACTGCCACCCCCTGCCCCCGGCAACCATCCTAGCATCAGACTTGGGATGAGAGGCAGTTTGAAAAAGTGTATATAAATGAACTGGGACAGAGGAACTGTGCTTATGTATTGCTCATGCATGTCTTGCCAGTGCCCATGCTGCCTGCACCAAGTTGAACGAGTTTCTAAATGCTTAATTTTGGTCAGTCTGAAAAATAGACAAAAATTATGGCCTGTACACAAAAATAGTACATATTAATGCAAACATTATTTTGGTCAATAATCTTAATGTTCTTTTAATGAGAACTGTCCATTTAAAAAATAACTGTAAACATTTATTAAAATTAGGTTCTTTTTCTTCATCTTTCTGTTAAAAATTATGAGTCAAATGTATTAGGGAAAAAAGGAGTAAGCCTGATGATTTGGTTTAGCTAAGATCAAGTAATGGAAAAAGGGGAGAATGAGATTTGTGCAATATATAGTATGTACTACCTATGTAGTCATGCTCAAGGCCACTCTCCACACGTTCGGATGAGCCTCACACATGAAGGGACCAGCAGAGGAACCCAGGTGTGCGGAACCTGGGGCTGAGATCTCCAAGACTGCTCGAATTGGGACTGAGCATTCTCCATCCAGAACCCCCATTTTCCTGTAGCTTGGCAGCCACTCTCACAAACTGTCCCTAGAGCCGTGTAATCCCACCAATGGCCAACATCCAGAGACTATAAAACCAAGCTTGCGGCCTCTCAACATCTAATAGCCTTGTTCTCCTTCTTGGAGAACCTGACAAGCTACCAAGAGTCTATTGCCCACAGGGGTGAGCCTTACAAGCTCCCCATGGCATATTCATATCCCAAATACAGTAAAAGATACATGCATATCCCTCGGAGAGCCCCGGCAAGCTACCGAGAGTATCCCTCCCGCATGGCAGAACCTGGCAAGCTACCGTGGCGTATTCAATATGCCAAAAACAGTAACGATAGGTCTCATTGCCTTAACCCTGAAAGAGCCTCCAATTGTTGGGAAAGACGAGTAAGGAGAGGCTGCTAAAATCTCAGGGCTGAGGGTAATAGAGACGTTACTGGTTCCTGCTCGAGTAAATCGACGAACGGGATGACAGTGACTACCCACTTTAATGATGAAAAGAAATTAATGTAGCAAATATTTACAGACACTTATTTACTAATATTTATCAGGAGGTTATAAAGAAATTGGAAGACCCAAATGAGGAAAAGTAATTCATTTCCTATGGTCAGAAGTGAACTGACTTTATAACTGTCTTTCTACAACTTTTATTATCAAAGGGTAGAGACCTTGTCTGAAACTATAATAGCTGAGTTACCCTAATCTGGGAAAATAAACATTCAAATAAAAGGGATTTAAAAAATCTGAAACAAAGTAAGCCGAAAGAGGCATACTGATAAAGTATTAAAAACTAAACATAGGGTGGTTGGGAAAATTGGAAATAATGGTGGTGGGCAGTTGCAATGGTGGTGGGATTGGTGTTGGAATACTGAATGTAATAAATAATGAACAACTTTATAAAAATAAATTAAAAACATTAAAAAATTAAAAAATAACAGATTACCATAAGAATCTGGGAAAAACATTACATATAAGGGAACTGGTATAAGATCATCCATGGACTTTTCTATAGAAAGTATATAAGACATAAGAGAATGTCACAAAGCTCAACAAAAAAACTATTAACTCCATGAAAAAAAATGAAAGAGAAGATAGACACTTCCACAAAGGGAACATATGGACGGCCAACAAGTATTGAAACAAGGGTTCACCCTTACTTTGCAAAAATGCAAATTAAAATCACATTCTCAAGACAGTGAGGATGGCATATATCAAAAAATCTATAATCAGTGTTGGTGAGGATGTGGTAAAAAAGGAAACTCCCAAGCAGTTTTGGTGGAAATATCTGGTTCAGCTTTCATGGAAAAGAGTAGAGATTTCTCAAACGTAAAAGTAGAGCTTCATATGACCTAGCAACTCCACTTTTTGGTATCTACACCCCAAATAAAAGAAACAATTTGATAAGATATATGCACACTTATACTTATTTTCAGTGTTCAATACAAAAGTATTTTGCTCAGTAATCCAATTGTTCACTAACAGTTTGTATAAAGAAGTTGTGGTATACACACATGGGATACTATGCAGCCATAAGAAAAGGTGAAATCATGCAGTTACCTGCGACTTGGATAGAACTTGAGTGCATCATACTAAGTGCAGTAAGTCAAAGAGAAAAAGACAACAAACAGATAAACTCATTCATCTCTGGTATACTGAGAAATAAGAAATGGGAATGAAAGGCATCTGAAGATGAAACATAAGATACATTGGATTTAATGTAAGAACAACGGTGGAGGGTTCTGAGCATTTTTGTGGGGGGTGAGATAATGTGACTATGTACATCAAAATAATAAGCATTAACATTGTTATAAACATGTGGTTCACAGTATAATAAATTAAATAATTAAAGGGAAAAAAAGAGTCTATCAAAGGCAGAGGGTGGGAGGCACCTTGAGGCACTGGTGGAGGAAAGCTGACACTTGTGGTGAGTGTGAAGTTGGAACAATGGATGCCTGACACTGGTTTTAACAGTATGGTAAATCAATGTACTTAAATAAAAGCTGGGAAAATTAACTAATACAATTTGTTACAAAATAAGTATGTTAAAATATAGAGTGCAATCTCCGGTGACCCAGGGATCACACCCATAAGACCCACCCTGCCTGAGCCAGATAAAATTCCTCATCGGCCAACCTCCACTACCCAACTGCCACCACGCTCCAGGCCGCTTTCCAGACGCTCAGACTGAGCCTCACGCATGAGTGAAGTCCAACAGAACCAGGTAATATGGAACTTTGTGACCTTGAACTCTGGGCTCAACGGGACCCAGAAACAGAGATTCTCTGCCTGCTTCCACCAATCTCTGGTGACCCAGGGATCACACCCGTAAGACCCATCCTGCTGGCGCCAGATATTTTCTTCATCGGCCACCCTCCACTATTCAACTGCTGCCAAGCTGCAGGCTGCTTTCCTGACCGCGCAGATGCTTTGCGTCCATGCGACACATCATAAACTCTTCTTACCCATTTTCCATCAAATTTGATGGGCTTCAAATATGGTGTGAACCATCGGAGCACCTATAATGGCAATTGGAGGCCATCCTAAAAGCCTCCATCCCTCTCGGAGAGCCCGGCAAGCTACCAAGACTATCCTGCCCAAATGGCTGAGCCTGATAAGCTACCCGTGGTGTATTCGATATGAAAAAAACAGTAACAACAATGGGCTTCGTTCCCCTGACCTGGGAAGAGCCTCTAATATGGCAGTGTTAAGAAGGACGAACAAGGAGAGGCTGATAAAATCTCAGGGTCGCTGCCAAAATGAAGAAGGGCTAAAATGACTGTTTGCACTTTTAACGCACGTAAACTGGCATCGGAAGCATCCATTGAGGACCTGATCGTGCAAGTGCAGAAGATCAAGTACTACGTCATTGATTAACCGAAATGAGAAGGCATCGAACACATCACACAGTTGCAGTTTTCGACACTGGAGAAGAACTGTTTCTCGAAACATGCAACAGTAGAGGTGTCGGTGGTGTCGGTGTCCTTGTCAACAAGAACTTGGCAATGAGCATTGATTTGTTCAAATGCCTAACAACCTGAATCGGATGCTTAGTTTGACTAGATGTGCTCATTGCAGGGAGTTTCTATCTTCGTCATCTACACACCAACATCCAACTACGACGAAGAAGAAATTGAAAGTTCTACATGGAGCTGGAGAAGTTCTATAAGGAAGACCACACCTTCTACAAGGTCAGTGTCAGTGATTTTCACACTAAGATAGGACCTAGAAGATCAGCTGAAAGACTCCACATCGGGACCCAAGGCCTAGAATAGAATGAACAGGGTGAGAGACTGTCTAAGTTCATCATGTTGACCAAAACCATCCATGGTAACTCGCAGTCCCAGAAGGTCGAATCTAAATGTTGGACCTGGGAGTCTCCCTATGGAGAGTTCCACAACAAAATTGACCACATCATATTCAATCAACAGGTTTGCCTGACCCATGTCGCTGTTGTTACAAAATTCCAAATGGGATCAGACCACCATCTCTTTCATGTGATTCTACTTCACAGAGCGGGGAGAAAGGGCTGCAAAGTTTAAGAAGAGAATCCCCAGAATGACCACCAATTGGGAGCTCTTTGACACTACTGCAGCAATATGGGAAGATGCCATCGTTGACAACATCAATGAGGAATACGATCGACTGCTTCAGCACCTCCATGATTGTGCGAGGAATGCGGAGAAAGAAAGCCACAAAAAGTCTCCTGTCTTCAGAAACTCTCAAGCTCATTCGCCAACATAATCTAGTGTAAACCTCAGGGAATCATAAGCTAATGTCCGAGCTCACAAAGCTGTGCAGAGAAGCAATAAAGGAAGACCTCAAAGAGGGAAGAGCAGCAGAGTTGGCCGATGCAGCAGACGCTGGGAAAAGTATTCACAACACCCATCTGTCCTTTGCCAACTATAAGACCAAGATGACTGCCCTCCTATGTCCTGATGGATCTATCATATCTTCCAGAGGGCAATAGAGAAAGTTATCCACGACTTCTACTCGGATCTCTTTGATAGCCATGTCCACCTACCCACATACCAAATTCAGCAGGATGGATATGTCATTCCCAGCGTTCTCTCTTCCGAAATACGACATGACATTTCATTGGTAAAGATGCATACAGCACCCGGTCCAGACAAGATCAGACTTGAACACCTGAAGAATCTGCTGCCAGTACTCATCAATACACTGGCTCTTCACACGCTACCTGTTTGAATGCAAGGTTTCATCCCAGTGGAAAACCAGTAGGACCGTTCTGTTGTACAAGAAGGGAGACATCCACGACATTGGCAACTATCGCCAGATCTGCCTGTTGTCCATCATCTACAAGTTATTCACTTGAGTCATCCTGAATAGGATTGGCAGAACACTAGATGAAGGACAACCATGCAAGCAAGCCGGGTTCCTAAAAGGATTCAGCACGATTGACCATATCCACAAGGTGAACAAGCTCATTGACGTTTCTAGAGAGTTCAAGGTGCCACTTTGTTTAACGTTCATTGATTTAAAGAAGGCCTTTAATTCTTTTGAGACTGAAGTGGTCATCGAAGCCCTAGCCAAACAGAGCATTCAAGGTCAATACATCAGGATCCTCTGTGAGCTTTATTACGGATTCACGACCAGAATGTCACCATTCTATAAAGAAGTGATCATAGACGTAAAGTGATCATAGAGGGGTTCGGCAGGGTGACACCATTTCACCGAAACTCTTCAGTGCCACCCTTGAGAACATCATGCGCTGAATGGAATGGGAAGGAATGGAAGTGAAGATAGATGGTTGGAAACTACACTACCTCCGCTTCACTGATGACATAATTCTCAAAACACCAAATATCAGCCAAGCGGAATAAATACTGGCCGACTTCGACCATGAATATGGAAAGGTCGGACTGCAGCTGGATCTCATGAAAACAATGTTCATGAGAAACAGACTAGTTCCTGATGTTTCATTTGCCCTCAACAGAACGAACATCTCCAAATGCAGCAGTTATGTCTACCTAGGTTGAGAACTCAACATGATAAAGGACCTGAACTGTGCAGGAGGAAGAGAGCAGTGTGGAACACCTTCTTCAAGAGCGTCGAAGAAGTGGTTAAGAGGACGAAGAACCTCCACCTCTGGGCACATCTTTTCAACTCCACCGTTCTTCCTGCACTGACATATGCCTCAGAGATCTGGACCCTACGAAAACAGGATGAGAACGCTATTCTGGTATCCCAATGAGGAATCGAAAGAGCTATGCTTAGAGTATCATGTTTCACTAAAGTGAGAGAAACAATCCAGAATTCCGACCTCCATCGAAGATCAGGAATCAGGGACGCTGTCTCCTTTGCTAAGGTGTTGAATATCAGATGGGCTGGACATGTAATGCGATTTAGAGACGACTGCTGGACTAGAGCTGTTACCAACTGGATTGTATGGGACATCAAAAGACTGTGTGGCTGCCTGGTGGTCAGACGTTACAAGATGGTCAGACTTCTCGTCAAAACCCTGAATGAATAGTTGGAGGCTCTTTGTGTTCCTGGAGTGAGCAGACACCATTAGGCTACACTAACACGAGACAGGAATGAATGGAGACGTTACTGGCACCCACTTGAACAAATCGACAAGCAATGAGGTGACAAGTGACAAGTGACATAGAGTGCAAATATATACATGAACAGCAGGATAACAAGTGACAAAGAGTGCAAATATATACACAACAAAACAATAGAATACTACTTAGATATAAAAAGAACTTTTCATTCAAAACAAAATGGAAGCAGCTCAAGTGACTTGTGTTAGGTAAGACAGGAAGAAAAGAGTAAATATTAAATGATCTCACGTGTGTTTTACATATAAAATTAATGAACAGCTATAACAAATAAGACTAATCATAGTAAGATAATGGAACTAAGGATACTTGGAAAAGGTGTTGATATATATATATATATATACACACACACACACACACACACATATATACACACACACATATGGTATAAAAGTCTAACAATAGAAAAAACTGTTGAAGCATGGTACTGGAACAAAGACAGACCAGCAGACCAATGGAACAGGGTGGAATATCCCTACACACAACCCCGAATATACGATCATCTAATCTTTGATAAGGGAGCAAGAGATGTGAAGTGGAGCAAGGAAAGCCTCTTTAAAAAATGGTGCTGGCACAACTGGACAACCACATGCAAAAGAATGGGCATAGACCTCGACCTGACACCATGCACAAAAGTCAGATCAAAATGGATTAAGGACCTCAACATCAGACCACAAACCATAAGGTACATTGAAGACAAGGTCGGCAAAACCCTCCACGATATTGAAGATAAAGGTATCTTCAAAGATGACACAGAACTAAGCAATCTAGTAGAAACAGAGATAAACAAATGGGACTACATTAAACTAAAAAGCTTCTGCACCGCAAAAGATACAATGACCAAAATACAAAGACTATCTACAGAATGGGAAAGGATATTTACACAATACCCATCAGATAAGGGGTTGATATCAAGGGTATATAAAGCACTGGTTGAACTCTACAAGAAGAAAACATCCAACCCCATCAAAAAATGGGGCGAAGAAATGAACAGAAACTTTACCAAGGAAGAGATACGAATGGCCAAAAGGCACATGAAAAAGTGCTCTACATCACTAATCATCAGAGAGATGCAGATCAAAACAACCACAAGATACCACCTCACACCACAGAGACTAGCACACATCCAAAAGAACAAAAGCAACCACTGTTGGAGAGGATGTGGGGAGAAAGGGACCCTTCTACACTGCTGGTGGGAATGCCGACTCGTTCAGCCCTTTTGGAAAACAATATGGACGATACTCAAAAACTAGAGGTTGAGCTTCCATTTGAACCAGCAATACCACTGCTGGGAATATATCCCAGAGAAGCAAAAAAGTATAGTCGAAATGACATCTGCACTTATATGTTCATTGCAGCACTGTTTATAATAGCCAGAATCTGGAAAAAACCTGAGTGCCCTAGAACAGATGACTGGCTGAAGAAACTTTGGTACATCTATACAATGGAATACTATGCAGCTGCTAGAAAAAATGAGGTCATGAAGTTTGCATATAAGTGGATCAGCATGGAAAGTATCATGCTAAGTGAAATGAGTCAGAAAGAGAGAGACAGACATAGAAAGATTGCGCTCATCTGTGGAATATAGAATAATAGAACAGGAGTCTAACACCCAAGAATAGTAGAAATAAGTACCAGGAGGCTGTCTCCATGGCTTGGAGGCTGGTCTCCCATTCTGGGCAACTCAGAGAAGGGAACACCAAGTAAAATATGGCCGGAGGACATACGGGGGAAGGGTGACGAGTGCCGAATGTAGACTAGAGACTGAACACAATGGCCACTCAACACCTTTATTGCAAACCACAACACCTAATCAGAGAGAGAGAACAAAAGGGAATACCCTGCCATAGTGGCTGTGTGGGGTGGGGGGAGACGGGACTGGGGAGGGTGGGAGGGATGCTGGGTTTACTGGTGGTGGAGAATGGGCACTGGTGAAGGGATGGGTTCTCTAACTTTGTATGGGGGAAACATGAGCACAAAAATGTATAAATCTGTAACTGTACCCTCACAGTGATTCACTAATAAAAAATAAAAAGAAGAAAAAACTGTTGAGATGTGAAATTGAGTCCCCTTTGTGATGGAATAGAAAATAATGTCAATAAATTAGCAGTTTCTTAAAAAAATTAAGCATCAAATTCTATTAAAAAAATCCAGAGGAAAGGAAATTCTCATCAGAAATCATAACACACCATATCCTTAAAAGTAGAAAATGTTAACTATCTTTCAAAGAATTTCTAAGAACTAATTAATCTTTACAATGTTCTTGACCAAAGAACTAAGAAAAGTTCAAACTCATCAAGATTATGAGGAATTTCATCAATTTTTAAAAATTGAATTTTCATTAATCTTCCCTACGCAATACGGCTCTTTACACCATTAGATCTAAACATAAGAGTTCAATTTCCAGAATGCACACCGAACACACTGAATTCAGTGTCAGACTAATTAAAAAGTTAATTTTGGCCAAGACTAAACATATTAAATGTGAGGTTTAAGCATGTGTCAGATAGTAATTTGTATAGCCGAGAAAGGAAATCTTGGATAGATGACCATATAAAATGAGGCAAATGTGAAAGATGAGTCCATGGTATTGGTGAATATAGAGACTTAAACTTTAAGGTAAGTGCAGGTAGAAATAATGTAATTTATTCAATTTATTCTGTATTTGTAGTTACTTAATATAACCCAGGCTTAAAAGGTGGACTGATTTTTGCTGATATAAGAGATATAATTTTAAAAGATCACAGAACCAGACAGATAGTTCAAAGGGCACAAGTTTTGCATGCAGGAAAGTTTATATTTGATCCCTGAAACAGCATCATCCTCTGAGCATTCCTAGGTGTGCTCCCTGTCCTCCAAACAATGAGCCAGAAATAGTCCATAGCATGGCCAGGTTGAGCTCAAACAAAACAACGAAATAAGGAAACAAAGCCCATGGAAAGAAAAAAAAAAAGGTGTATCATGGCATAATTTTATCTGCAGAAATAAAATACAACTCAATGCATATACTGGAAGAAAATAATTATATATGCTCATAGAAGCTATTTTAAAGTAGCAGGACAACAGCGCATTTTCCTTCCATACTTGACTATATTATTCAGATTCCTGACAATTGCCCTACGTCACTTAAAAATATCAAATGGAGGCTCCATGCTGCAAGAGAGGCATTCTTGAGCCTCCTTTAGACATTTTTAAGAGACGTAGGGCAAAAACCTCATGAACATGTACATTAGGAGGTTCTTCTGATAAAATTATATGCCAGTTGGAGGTCATGAACTGAGAACTCCTCCAGTTCTTATTTATTCCCTCCTTCCTTCCTTCCTTCCTTCCTTCCTTCCCTCTCTCTCTCTCTCTCTTTCTTTTAAATTTTATTGAATCACCATGAGATAGTTACAAGCTTTCATGTTTGGTTTACAATCACACAATGATCAAACACCCATCCCTCCACCAGTATATCTTCCCCACCACCAATATCCCGGTATAACCCCCTGCCTCCATGGCAGGCAATATTTCCCATACTCTCTACTTTTGGGCATTATGGCTTGCAACACAGACCCTGAGAGGTCATCATGTTTGGTCCATTATCTACTTTCGGCACACATCTCTCATCCTGACTGATTCTTCCAGCCATCATTTTCTTAGCGATCCCTTCTCTATTCCATCTGCCTTCTCCCCTCCACTCATGAAGCAGGCTTCCCAGCTATGAGGCAATCCTTCTGGCCTTTGTATCTACTGTCCTTGGGTGTCAGCCTCATGTGATGTTATTCTATACTCCACAAATGAGTGCAGTCCTACATCTGTACCTCTCTTTCTGACTCATTTCACTCTCCGTATCTATCCATTTATAAGCAAATTTCATGACTACATCTCTCTTAACAGCTGCATAGTATCCCATTGTGTAGATATACCAAAGTTTCTTTAACCAGTCATCTGTTCTAGGGCACTTGGGTTGTTTCCAGATTTTGGCTATTGTGAACAGTGCTGCAATGAAAACAATTTTGGAGCCAGGAATATGGCTTAAGCAGAGCAGAATTGCACATTTCAAGTGTGAGGCCCTGAATTCAATCCACAGTAAAGTGTGCACACACATACAAGAAGAGTAGAAATAAAGTAAACAAAAGATATTACTAAAATGTATCATGCTAGCTAAGTGATTAATGTTTTTAAGCATAGAAGTGATACCCATAAAGAATAATGTTGAAAATAAGTTCTACTGAAGATAGGTTAAAAATCAAATCATATTAAAATAACAGTAAAAGGCAGCTTTCAGATTTTTTGTGAATACACTAATTTTTATATCACTTTAGGGGAATTTTTTCTCTTCAACTTCATTTAATAAATATGACTATGTACTTACTTAAGGTGCCTTTATTAAAGCTCAGGGAGTGATTGATATTAAGGTAAATGTAATAAGAATCCTATTCCTCAGTCCCATGGAACATACATCATGTAGTATCTTAAGAATATAAGTAAAAATATAACCACAACCCGAATGGCTTATGGTTTAATGTAGAAGCAAAATACTAATGTGGTAACACACACATGTTGGGAGGATAACTATGAAGGATCATAGAGAAGGTGATAATTTTAAGGGAGAAATACAGTAAATAAAATAGAGTACTTTTAGAAAATGAAGACGTGAGACCAGAGATTAGAGAGGTGAAACATAAGGCTGTTCAATTAAGACAAAATTTGACAAGGCTGTAGAAAACAAATGGTTCAAGATGATTTTGTAGATCAGTGATACTTGAGGGGCTTCACTGTATCACTATCATCCCGTTGTTTGACAATTTACTTGAGCGGGCACCAGTAATATCTCTATTACACTCAGCCCTGAGATTTTAGCAGCCTCTCCTTACTCATCTTTCCCAACAATTGGAGGCTCATTCAGGGTCAGGGGAATGAGGCTTATCCTTACTGTTTTTGGAATATTGAATACGCCGTGGGTAGCTTGCCAGGCTCTGCCGTGTGGGCGGGATACTCTCAGTAGCTTGCTGGGCTCTCTGGGAGGTATGAATATATCTTTTACTGTATTTTGGGATATGAATACGCCATGGGGAGCTTGCAAGGCTCTCCTGTAAGGGCAATAGACTCTTGGTAGCTTCTCAGGTTCTTCAAGAGGGAGAACAAGGCTATTATATATCGCGCGGCCACTTCCGGGAGCTTGGTCTTATAGTCTCTGGATGTTGGCTGTTGGTGGGATTACATGGTGCCAGGGGCAGTTTCTGGGTGTGGCTGCCAAGCTACTGGAAAATGGGGGGTCTGGCTGGAGAAGGCCCAGTCCTAATCTGAGCTGGCTTGGAGATCTCAGCCCTGGGTCCCGCACACCTGGGTTCCTCTGCCAGTCCCTTCATGCTTGAGGCTCGTCCTCAACCTATTTGAGGGGTAGGTAGATCAAAGGTCTGGAACACACCTAACATATGATCCTGAGGCTGGGTTTAATCTCCAGTATTGCATGGTTTATGAGTACCGCTATTGAAGCTCTGGTGACCCCAAAGCATGGCTCGAGTGCCCCTGATGGCTTCTAGCACTGCAGGGGCCATATAGCTGGGTATCATCGGATCCAAACAATGAACTGTTCAGAGAGTCTTCCTGGGTTTCCTCAGCACTGTCTGAGAGTCCCTCTATAGGATGCAATAATTGATAAGGATGGGAAAGAGTGGTAAGAGGGACAGGTAAAGTGGTCACTAAGCTACAGTAGTCTTTAAGGTGAAAAATGAGACCTGAACCAGTAAGATCAGAAAAAAGGGTAATATTTAGTAGAGGTGTTCTATAACTTACTATACACTTTTAGGGAAGGAAAATGAAAATATAATGGTGGTATTTAAAATTTGGTTATTAGGGGTAGTGATGCAAGTGCAAGACAGTAACAATCTGAAGGGAAGTATTCTGATTTGGTCTCAGATGTGAGAAATGTGAAATTCCAGCAGGAAATCAACGGAATATGTGACAGTATGGGCAATTTGGGAGAGGAATTAGGTCTACATTTAGAAATAATTAATACACAGTTGGTAAATTCAATAATGAGAATCATGTATTTCACTTGTTCTATGTCAGATGGTAAAAGGACTAATCACATAGGAAGAGAATTTGAACATGATATACATATATTTCATTATAAATTCTATAATTGTTACTTATTTTTTCCAGATGTTTAATGACTCTGCATTTTAACTTTAAAATTATGGAAACACAGCACTGACAGTTACATGCGCACTGTTATACAACAGATCTCTAGAACTTTTTCATTTTGTGTGACTGAAACTCTATACCCATTAAACAATGAATGATGCACCATTTCTTTTTCCTTTTAGACCCTCACACCTTAATTTGTGTGTTTTTATTAATTTTATTACTTTAGATACCTCAGATAAATCATACAGTCCTGTGGCTAGCTCTCCTTTGGCATGTATCATTGATAGAATGGTTAATATGAATAATGATTATTCATTATGGTTAATATGGTTAATATGAATAATGTTTCAATAAACCTGGATGCAAAAATATCTTCAGAATTACAAAAATCTTAGATATGTACTCAGAAGTAGGATTGGTGGGTTATGGCAGTAATTTTTTTTTCTAATTTTCTATTAGTGAATTTCTGTGAGGTACAGTTACAGACTTACAAGCTTTCGTGCTTGCATTTCAGTCATACAATGACTAAATAAGCTACAGTAGTCTTTAAGGTGAAGAATGAGACCTGAACCAGTAAGATCAGAAAAAAGGGTAATATTTAGTAGAGGTGTTCTATAACTTACTATACACTTTTAGGAAAGGAAAATGAAAATATGACGGTGGTATTTAAAATTTGGTTATTAGGGTAGCTAGTAATGGGTATAATGGTCGAGTACCCATCCCTCTACCAGTGCCCATTTTCACCACCAATGGTCCCAGCATCCCTCCCCCTCAACCCACCCCCCCTTCTGTGGCAGGGCATTTCCTTTTTTTCTCTCTCCTTTTCGGTGTTGTGGTTTGCAATAGAGGTATTGAGGGCCATCATGTTTGGGCTATAGTCTACTTTCAGCACTCCTAGCACCCTATACTTGGTGGTCCCTTCTCTATCTGAGCTGCCTTTTCTCCAGCATGTGAGGCCGGCCTCTAAGCTGAGGAGTAATCCTCTGGTACTTATCTCTACTGTCCTTGGGTGTTAGTTTCCCATTCTGTTACCTTATATTCCACAAATGAGTGCGATCTTTCTATGTCTGTCCCTCTCTTTCTGACTCATTTCACTTAACATGATACTTTCCATGTTGATACACCTATATGCAAATTTCATGACTTCATATTATCTAACAGCTGCATAGTATTCCATTGTGTAGATGTACCAAAGTTTCTTTAGCCAGTCATCTGTTCTCAGGCACTCGGGTTTTTTCCAGATTCTGGCTATTGTAAATAGTGCTGCAATGAACATATAAGTGCACATGTCATTTCTACTATACTTTTTTTGCTCCTCCAGGGTATATTCCCAGAAGTGGTATCACCTCAATTTCTAATTTTTGAGAAGCATCCATACTGTTTTCCAAAAGAACTGAACCAGTCAGCATTCCCACCAGCAGTGAAGGAGAGTCCCTTTCTCTCCACATCTGTACCAACACCACTGCTTTTTTTCTTTTGGATGTGGGCCAGTCTCTGTGGTGTGAGATGGTATCTCATTGTTTTGATCTGCATCTCCCTGATGATTAGTCATGAGGAGCGTTTTTTCATGTGTCTTTTGGCCATCTAGATTTCTTCTTTGAGAAAGTTTCTGTTCATTTCATCGCCCCATTTTCTGATGGGGTTAACTATTTTCTTCTTGTGGAGTTCAACCAGTGCCTTGTAAATCCTTGATACCAACCCTTTATCAGATGGGTACTGGGTAAATATGTTTCCCATTCTGTAGACTGTCTTTGTATTTTGGTCACTATATCTTTTGAGGTGCAGCAGCTTCTCAGTTTAAGGAGTCCCATTTATTTACCTCTGTTTTCACTTGCTTGGCCAATGGTGTGTCACCTTTAAGGATACCTTTAGCTTCAATGTCGTAGAGGGTTTTTCTGACCTTGTCTTCATTACACAGGCTTGTGGTAGATGGCTTTGATTATATTGAGGAAAGTCCCTTCTATACCCATTTTGGCGAGAGTTTCCATCATAAATCGGTGCTAGATCTTGTCAAATGCTTTCTCTGCATCTATTGATATGATTATATGGTTTTTATCTTTTATTTTGTTGATATGATGGATTATGTTGATTGATTTCCAAATGTTAAGCCATCCTTGCATCCCTGGGATGAATCCCACTTGGTCGTGGTGTATGATCTTTTTGATGAGTTGTTGGATTCTATTTGCTAATATTTTGTTGAGCATCCATATTTGCTCAACTGTTTGCTAATCTTTGCATCCATGTTCATCACGGATATTGGCCTGTAGTTCTTGAATTTGTATATATTCCATGAAGAAGTATCTATTCAAGTATTTTGCCCATTTAAAAATTATATTGCTATTGGGTTGTATGAATCTTTCTAAATCTGGAATTGAAGTCTCCAACACATGTATTAGATCTGGGATATTAGAACCTGATACATGATAGATGGTATAGAACTTGTGTCCCATTCTTTTATGTTTTTAGAAATGAATCTAATTACTTTGTCCCATTCTTTAAATTGCTTTTTTATTCTGCCATGTCCTTTGCAGAGTCCTATTTAAAAAGTCCTATTTGTCTATTTTTACATTATTTTGCTTGTCTTTTGTAGCACAGTTAAGAAATTCTTTACCATTTCAAAGTCTGGAGATTTCTGCTTATATTTTCTGCTAGGAGTTTTTTCTTAAGGTTAGTATTTAGGTTTTTATCCATTTTGAATTAAATTTTGCATATGGTATGCAAAATGATTCTCTTAATAACAAAGATTCAAAATTTATAAGCCATCAGAGCCCAGAAACAAAAAAACAATAACCCAATCAAAAAATGGGGAGCAGAAATCAACAGAGAGGACATATGAATGGACAATATGAGTAGCCATAGAAAAATGCTCATCATCACTTAGTATCAGGGAAACACAAATCAAGATGACAGTGAGATATCCCTTCAAACTAGTGAGAAAGTTATATATCAATAAACCGAAGAGCAAGCTCCCCACCCCCCCAAAAAATCCACCAACAAAACTAAACAACTGCAAACAATCCATGTGAGAATGGCCCTCCCATATCATCTAGTTATCCCATTTCGAGGTTCTAGGCATCACTCCTAAGACACAAACATTAATTTGAAAAGATATATGCAAAGCTATGTTCATTGAAGTGGTTAGTATAAATATCCAGTGCTTAGTACAATAACACAAATGCCCAATGATGCTGAATGGATAAAGAAATTGTATTTATATACAAATGAATACTATACAACCATAAGAAAAGATCATGTAGTTTGTTGCAACCTGGATGGAATTAGAGGTTGTCATGCAGAGCAAAATAAGCAAGAGGCAGAAAGACAAATAGCAGGTGATCTTACTCATTTGTCAGACAGAGAAACAAATCAAGGGGACAGGCAATCTTAATTGATAGTAAACCATGGGCACCGGATTACAGACCTAAGAATAGCAGGTGTTGTGTGGGCATGATAAGATGGACAGAAAGTAATATAGGATATATGGGTCTCGGGTGCTCATACAGTAAGGTAACAGTTTGCACTAAAACCACAACTGTCAATCAATAAACTGCGAGTACAGATGGGGAGGAAGAAAGATATAACCATAGCTGGCATTAGGATAGAAGTGGAGGGTCACGGGGACTTCAGTGGTGGTGGTATGCAATAACCTGGTACATGAATACTATGAACTCCAAGATTACTGTGACTTTATTACCTAAACAAGCAAATAAACCTTGGTGCTCCAATAGTAGCCAGATTATCTGAGAAATAAACCTAAGATTAATGAATTCTAAATGCTTAATATATTATCCTAATAATATAATTGAAGAAGTTGTTTTTTGAGATGATTTTATTAAACAAAAATAACAGAAAGAATAATATTAACAAAAACAGCTACCATTTATAGAGTGATTACTTGTGTGAAGTATTTCTTGGGTTTAATCCCCACAACAAACTATTAGACTCTCATCTTCAGCACAGAGATATTGTACACCTGCCCAAGTTTAGAAAGCTAGTAAGTAAATAAATCAAGATTTGAACATGGGTACACTACAATGCTGGAGTCTGGTTTTTTTTTTTTTGTATGATAAGCTAATGTGGACAGGTGTTCTCTACCCCACATTTCTCATTTTTCATTTCATACTATACTAAGAGGGTAATCGTTCTGGTATTTTTTTTTTAACAAAACTTTGCATTTGAACCATTTCCCCAGTCCACTGCCCTGCTTATTTGCAAGCCTGTGTCAGATTTACTACATTTTGTTCATTAAAATATTTCATTTATTCCTTCAATTAAAGTGGTTGGGACCTCTAATTTTTTTGTATTAAGGAGTTTTACTAAATGAAAGGATAAAATAATATAGATTAATCAAATATGATGATACAGTGATGGACAGGTTTAGCAAATATATTTGAGAATACTATAATTAAAATGATGTCAGCAAGTAAAATATCTGACATTTATTTATTGATATTATAAATGTATATGAAAACATGGAATTACCAGATAAATGGAATTATAGAGTAATGTTGTATATCACTTTTTAATTAAATCTGATTTCTGAAACCTTTTGAGTATCAAAGGGAGTAATCCTAAAAATCAGAAAAGTTAATTTGATTAAAAGGAAAGTAGCAAATTTTTATATATCAAATTGAATAGCAAAACCTCACGAAGATATTTCACAACTGCTGTCATGGAAGTTCATCATCAACTTCAGGTGCTCATGAATAAATTTTGAAAGAGATCAACTAGCTGCAAAACTTTATCAGATACATTTTTGCTGGTTCCAGATGAGACCTGGAGGTGGGCAATGCAAAGTCCCTGCCCTGCTGAATCACCAGCAGCTGCACTCACACCCCAACAACTGCCACCATGCCTGTGGTCGAACTCCCTTTCCTCACTAGTGAAATCCACAGAGATGCTGAAGTGGGGACTGAGAACTCTGGGCCTTCTTGGAGTGGTGGTGGTTGACTTCCTGCACTTATGGAAATCCCAGAAACCACAGCCACATTCACCACTGCTACGATGTAAGCTTATTGCAATGTAAGCTTAACTATCCAGTTAAATATTCTGGATTTTCTGGAGCACTTAACACCTCCAAATTCTATAATACTAAACTCCCTGTCCTAACACACCGGATTGAATGAAAATGTAACATATAGGCCAACTAAACTCAATTAACAAAAACATTAACACAGAAGGCTCAACTAGCAACAATGGCTACTTAGTAAACCCTCAGACTTGATGTTCACATGGTGAGATAAAACACTTTCCACAAATTTTCTTTTACTGAAATATTTTCTGATCATTTCATTAGTCATTTAGTGGTAACAAGAAATATATAATACATTATTTTGAACCTGCTAAAGGGGAAGGCTTGAGGGGTGGTTGGGAAAATGGGAACAATGGTGGAGGAAAAGTCACAGTGGTGGTGGGATTGGGGTTGGAATTCCGAATGGCCTGTAACATATGTGTCATGAACAACTTTGAAAACCACAGTGTTTAAATCTGTGGAAAAATAAATAAGAATTTTAGTGGATATCTATGACACTTGCATCCCACTGAATCTAGTTCTATTATGTAATAATCTCCAACACAATAGTATTATCTCCAAATAAATATATATTTAAGAAAATATTAATTATTGGGGCTGGAGTGATAGCACAGCGGGTAGGGCGTTTGCCTTGCATGCGGCCGGGTTCGAATCCCAGCATCCCATATGGTCCCCTGAGCACCGCCAGGGGTAATTCCTGAGTGCAGAGCCAGGAGTAACCCCTGTGCATCGCCAGGTGTGACCCCCCCCAAAAAAAATTATTATTATTACTATTACTTTTTAACACACTAAGAGGTGCTCAAGAGCTTATTTCTGGCTCAAGGATCACCTGGAGAATCATAGGCAGTGCCGGAAATTGAACCTTGTTCTGCTGTGTTCAAGACAAGCCCTACCCGCTGAACTATCTCTGTAGTCCAAGAGAAAATTAATTTTAAATTAAAAACTCCATTATAATTTTGGATAAATGTGCTAGTTTTTGAAGATTGGCAAGACAATTTGGAAGAAAAGAGATATTTGAAAAGAAAAGTAATGCCAAGTAAAGTGTGACAGAGCCAGGGGAGATCACTTCTCCAAGAGTGACTCAACTGAATCATTATCCCAGCTCCTTGCTTCTGAAGTAATAAATCTACTTAATTCTTTCAAAAGAAAAATTGAGTCTGTTCTGTCTTTAAATAACTCAAAATTCAAAGTCTTTATTTTATAGTTTGTTCAAATAAGACTCTACATAAATTAGCAGAAAGGAGGTACTGGAAGAAATCTACATGCAAATGCACAAATGCACTGTTGTCTATTTATTAGCACCAAAGGACCTCAAATGGTATCTTATAAAAAATTTCACATGAAATTTCCTAACAACAAAATAACAAATATGCCACTGGGCATAATTAATACTAATAGTAAAGTTTTTACTATATCTCTCTATCACCGACATAATCCTGGTAAAACTATAGAAGTGAGCTAGGACCCTCCAGATCATTTCATAAAACTATATTCTGCAGTAGGTTTTGAATATTTCGTGGTCACTGCTTACTCTAGGTATGACATAAAACCTATCATTGACAGAAAACTACAACTCTAAGAATAATAAAAATTTCTTGATTTTTGTGTTCCCAATCTGAAGAATTTTGACCAATATATCTACTTACATAGGTCCCCATTTTATTTAGACTATAAAACTTTTTTTGCATAGTCTGCCACTGAGTAAGAAACTATCAGTTTAACACCCAATGGAAAAAATTGAGAGAATTAGCAATTCTCTTTGTGTGTGTGTGTGTGTGTGTATGTGCACGCGAGCGTGCACTGGGGGTGGAGGATGTCTCCCAAGGAGTGCTTACGAGGCCTAGGTTACCCTCCTAGACTCCTAGAGATTTGTAGCTAACTGGGTCAGTTCTACTCAAGCACGCAGTGAGTCCTACAATGCAGTGCACTACCCAGGTCACAACCAGTGGTACTTGGGAGCCTCCAGGTTGCACCTGGTGATGCTTGGGAGGCCATGTGATACCCCATCAAACTCCCGTTGGCTACATGCAAGGCATATGCCTTAATCCCCATACTAATCTCTTTAGCCCCAAACATACTCTTTGGATCAATTTACTTTAACTCAAGCACTTTTGAATTTCCAAGGCCTAAATAATACTTTCAATGTCAATGAGGTTAAATACATCTAGGGTCATCATAAATTAGTAATAGGTCTGTTCATACAGCTGGGAAGATCCCCTTTGATTCCAAATTTTTTAACATTGTAAACAGACATGGCTAAATTTTGTAAGCATTATTCCTGCTACACAGTAAATTTAAGAAACAGGATTGAGCAAGAGTATCTATTCAGCATCTTTCTAAATAGTCCTTGCTTGATTTAAACCTCAGAGATCTGGTCTTCTGGAAACGATACCAGAGGAAAGACAGCTCTATAATGCAAAAAGGACTTTATCAGGTACTGTCAATAATTAATAGTACAGCTCCAAAACTGTGTCCTATGATTCATGTCTTTCAGAATTATAAATTATGAATTTTTGTAAAGATTTAAAACTAAAACTATTAAGAACCCTATAGAAGTATACAGTAATCCAAAAGAGACATCTTCCACTAAAGAACTCTGACCACAGAAGATGCAGTCAGAAAGAAAGGGATAGATACAGAATAAACTCTCTCACCTGTGGGACTTAAAATACACAGCAAGGTAGCAATAAAGGGCTTAAGGTAACACAATGGGAAAACTGGTTCACACAACTGAATTAGTGGGGTGTTTGTAAGGGAGGAGTATTGTGGAAGGGAGGTGGGTACACTGTGATGGGTGTGGGGTCAGAATTATGAGCATCAGAAATCATCATTAGCAGTACTGAAAATCACAGAGCCTTAGTCAAATAAAAATTCAAAGAACTTCACTAGACATATATAAGATTCATAGAACAATATGGCTGGTAGACAGAATTTATCTGCATTTTTTTTTTTCTAACCCACAATGTTTAAGATTACTTTTAAAGATGCTATTTGCATCTCTTCATTCTCTTTTGGGGATGGGTGTGCATGCCTAGTGGTGCTCAGTGGCTGCTCCCAGCAGTGGTCAAGGGGATATGGTACTTCCATGGATCAAACTTTGGGCATCTAAGTGCAAAGCATTCACTTTAGCTTGTGAAGCTATAGCCACAGTCGTACACAACCTTACTCTTAATATTGCTCCTGGCATACCTACTCATTTAATGAGTAATACTTTATATAATACTTTATATAAAACCTGAATATTATTTACTTGTGAATTAGCTGAAGTATACAACCAAAGTGATTCTGTATATTTTTTCTATGGTACTCATTTGGATTTGCGTTTTTTATTAATCACCTCATTTTCTAGGGAACTGGAATCAACTCTTAGGTAAAGTTTTCAGGTGCCAAACTACATAATAGGACAGAGAAACAGAAATTCAAGTCCCCTCTTTCATATCTAGAAAAACAGATTTTTATTTCCACTGAATAATAATGTGGATTTCTAGTGTGGGAACCAGCTTTCATAGTCACTGGAACAGAAAAGAATTAGTAACAGAACTAAGAAACTATGTACTAATTGAAGGCGGTGTCACTTTTAAAAATCATATAAGATGTACTTACTGTAGGATGACATTACTTTGTCCTCTCCCTCCTTGCCATGAGTAGTTTGTCCAGGTTTTTCCGGGAGTTTAGGCTTACCCCAGTCACACCCATCAAGGTGTTCCCAAATCTCTCCCATCCCTTTGTTTAGCTATAATCACTTCTCTATGCTCTCTTCCCCAAAAGAGTTAATCCGAAGCTTTCCCTTAATCTGACTCTGCTAATTTGTAAGGTCAGACCTTCCTAGGACACTGGATATTATAACATTGCCTTTCTCCCCTCTTTATGCCTTTTGAATAATTTACTTTAAAGCAATATCTTTTTTGTATAGACACAAGAAGACAATATTATGTTTCTGTAACTTGGGAACTAATTGGCTTCGAATATTATTCCCTCCCGGGCATCTGCTTTCTCCACTTAAGCCTCATTTGCCCTCAGTTCCTAGCACCCTAAAAGCAGGGTCCCGACGAGGGACGGGACCGGATCTAGGGCAAGTGGTGAATTGTGTGCTACCTGGCATCGAGATGGGCCTGGCCAAAGTGCCTAATTCTTAACTATAAGTTAAGAGCTTGATCATAGACCAAGGCTGTCATGATCCAAAAGTAATGATGAGACTAGGACCCTGCTAGGGATAGGAAAGACTGATCTGGCCTGAGCACTGTAGTCTGAGATCGAGATGGCCCCTGGAGAACAATTCTATAAGCTTTAATGCATTTCTAATTGTGTCCATACAAAATTATTAATATTATGAATTCTTACATGTTTGCTGGCTGAAGAGAGGAGAAACACTCTCATGGGACTCCACCCTCGGGTGGATCCTCCTGCTGAAAGAGAATTAAGTCCTAGGAGAAGCATCCCCTAAGGGAAAGGAAACTCAACCCTATTGATGGTGACCACACCTATGTGTACACCCCAACCCCCTCATGCTGGGGAGATTTAACTAGGCTGTAAGAGTGGGTTGGGGGCCAGATCCAGAGATCCAGAGAGAGACCGAGAGCCAGAGAGAAGCAGGGAGAGAGAATGAAATAAACTGATCAAGCAACCAGTTTGGCCTTCTTCCTTCCGTCGCCTGCCCATGACCGACAGTACACAGCGGTTCCAGAGCACCGAACGTGGGCGGGGAGACAGAGCCGCCCGGAGAGCCCGAGAGTGCGTGTGCCCCTCGGTGTGCCTTAGTTTTTTATAATGTACTATTTCTTTTTTGTTTTAAATCTATTAAATACTCTTGGCAGAATGTCCTGACCCCCATGCCAGTCTGTGTTCACCAGGGCACTTCAGAGGCGGGTGGGTTGAACCCCCCTCTGCCACCCTGACCCTCCACCCCAAGCAGAACCCCCCCCCCCCCGGCAGCTGAAAACCTCCAGAACCCAACTGCGGCCATGCTCAAGGCCACTCTCCACATGCTTGGACGAGCCTCATCCAAGAGGGGAATGGCAGAAAAACCCAGGTATGCGGGAACCTGTGACTGAGATCTCAAAGCCCACTCAGTTGAGGATTGGGCCTCCTCTCCCCAGTTCCCCAGTTTTCCAGTAGCTTGGCAGTCACACCCACAAACTGCCCCCAGTGCCATCTCATGTAATCTCATCAACAGCCAAGACCCAGAGACTATAAACTAAAGCTTTTGAAAGAGAGTGCCACAGAATTTCCCAAACCTCTTATGCTCCAGTCCACTCATGTACCAAGAGTACCACACATTTGTTTGGTTTTTAACATATTTGCTTGTATTTTTTTATCTACGGGCTTAAATGGCTCCAGAATGAAATATAACAACCTTCCCACACTTTCCTCTTAACATGGTGGGAAGGTGCTCGGTGGTGGGTTTGGTGTTTAAATATTATCTGTAATGAACTATTGTGAACTACTTTTATGAAAAAAAATCTAAAAAAAAATTGAAAAAATCTTTTAAATATTCTCAATGTTTTCAATTTTTTTTACACTATGTAATTATTAAAACATACTTTCAAATATTTTTTTAGTTACATATTTGGTTAAACACATTGAGATATCTCAACCAAATATGATCACTGAAAAACCATAGATTATTGGTTATTCCCCAATGACTGGTAACAGATTTGTGGTCTAAAGCATGCTGGCTACTGATGAATGGGATGGAAACTTGCTATCTTGATAAATTATATCTATCTTCATAAGAATCTTCAGCATTATTGTTTTCACAGTCCATTTTAGCCCATTAGTTATTTTCCAAAGAAAAAAAATCCCCTCACTAATTTTTTTAAAAGGTGGGGATTGATTTAAGAATCAGAATTATGGTCATTTTGGGGAAATTATATGTATTTTTTCCATTTGTCAAGTACTTCATGTTAACCAGAGACCCCCAAACTAGGGAGGATGCTATGATTCAGAGTCTAGCATGCACATTAGATAATGCCACCAAGGCTACTTGAAAATTACCATGAAATTACAATGTTAGTGTCTCAGCTGCTTTCTGTAATATTAGTTCCTCAAGGAAAGATGTATTAGTTTTGAGTAAAAATGTTATTTTATATCCTTTAGACCTCTTTGGAATTACCAAAATTATTAAAATATGCAATAGAAGATATACAATTGTAGGTAAGTGAGGAGTAGGAAGGAGGATACCTCCTTACATGCCACCCGCATGGCAGAGCCTGGCAAGCTACCTGTGGTGTATTCCATATGCAAAAAACAGTAACAAAAATGGGTCTCAATCCCCTGATCTTGGAAGAGCCCCATATACGGCAGCGTTGAGAAGGACGAGCAAGGAGAGGCTGCTAAAATCTCAGGGCTGGCTTGGCTGCCAAAACCGAGAAAAATATTTGCAACACTCGCCTGTCCTTCGCCAACTATAAGACCAAGATGACTGCCCTCCGATGTCCTGATGGATCTATCATATCTTCCAGAAGGGCAATGGAGAAGGTTATCCATGACTTCTACTCAAATCTCTTCGAAAGCCATGTCCACCTGCCCACATACAAAATTCCACAGGATGGATATGTCATTCTCAGCGTTCTCCTCTCTGAAATCTGACATGCCATTTTGTCGGTAAAGAAGCGTACAGCACCTGGTCTAGACAAGGTCAAACCTGAAGACCTGAAGAATCTGCCGCCAATACTCATCAATACACTGGCTCGGCTCTTCACACGCTACCTGTCTGTATGCAAAGTTCCATCCCAATGGAAAACCAGCAGGACTGTTCTGTTGCACAAGAAGTGAGACATCCACGACATCGGCAACTATTGCCCAATCTCCCTGCTGTCCATCGTTTACAAGTTGTTCACTCGAGTCATCTTGAACAGAATAGGCAGAACACTAGATGAAGGACAACCATGAGAGCAAGCTGGGTTCCGAAAAGGATTCAGCACAATCGACCATATCCACACAGTGACCAAGCTCATTGAAATTTCATGAGAGCTCTATCTAACGTTCATTGATTTAAAGAAGGCCTTTGATTCTGTTGAGACTGAAGTGGTCATCAAAGCCCTAGCGAAACAGGGCATTCAAACTCAGTCCATCAAGATCCTCTGTGAGCTGTATTATGAATTCACCACCAGGATCTCACCATTCTACAAGGAAGTGATCATTGACATAAAGACAGGGTTTTGGCAGGGTGATACCATTTCACTGAAACTCTTCAGTGCCACCCTCGAGAACATCGTGCGATGACTGGAATGGGAAGGAATGGGAGTGAAAATATACGGCCGGCAACTACACCACCTCTGCTTCACTGATGACATCATTCTAATAACACCAAACATTAGCCAAGCGGCACAAATGCTGGCCAACTTCGACCATGAGTGTGGAAAGGTTGGACTGCAATGTTCATGAAAAATGTTCATGAAAAATGAACTAGTTCCTGACATTCCATTTGCTCTCAATGGAATGAACATCTCCAAATGCAGCAGCTATGTGTACCTGGGTCAAGTTGAGAACTCATCATGAGGAATGACTTGGTGCCAGAACTGCACAGGAGGAAGAGAGCAGTGTGGATTGCCTTCAAGAGCATCAAAGAAGTGGTTAAGAGGACAAAGAACCTCCCACTCTGGGCACATATTTTCGATTCCACCTTTCTTCCTGCACTAACTGCTCTCAGAGATCTGGGTCCTACGAAAACAGGATGAGAATGCTATTTGGGTATCCCAAAGAGGAATGTAAAGAGCTATACTTGGAGTATCACATTTCACTCAAGTGAGAGAAGGAATCTGGAGTTGTGACCTCCGTTGATGGTCATGAATCAGTGATGCTGTCTCATTTGCCAAGGCGTCAAAAATCAGATGGGCCGGATATGTAATACGGTTCAGAGATGACCAATGGACTAGAGCTGTTATCGACCGGATTCCATGGGACATCAAAAGACTGCGTGGCTGCCCACCTACGAGATGGTCAGACTTCTTTGTCAAAACCCTGAACGACGGTTTGTGGCTCTTTCTGTTTCTGGAGCGAGCAGATACCACTGGGGTAACACTAGCATGCAACAGGGACAAATGAAGACATTACTGGCGCCTGCTGGAGCAAATTGAAGATCAACGGGATGACAAGTGACAAGTGACATGATTGACATACAGCACAATATAAATTTAAGGTACAATGTATAATTAATTTTTATTATAAAATTATCATTATAGTTACTAAACATCTGTCACTACCTTGACAACTTTTTTCCTTAGCAACTTCCAAATTTGCCATACAACTGTGTTAATTATAGTCACTGTATTGCAAAATAGTATCCAAGTACTTTTAAGTCATACTCCTGAAGGTATTTTTTTTTAATTGAATCACTGTGAGATACAGTTACAAAGCTTTCATGTTTGAGTTTCAGTCATACAATGGTTGAACACCCATCCTTCCATCACTGCACATTCTCCACCTTCAATGTCCCCAGTATCTCCACCAATCCCACCCTGCCTCTATGGCAGACAATTCCACCCATACTCTCTCTCTACTTTTGGGCATTATGGTCTGCAATACAGATACTGAGAGGCTATCACATTTGGTCCTTTATCTCTTTTCAAAGCACACATCTCCCATCCTGAACTATCCTCCCAATCATAATTGATTTAGTGATCCCTTCTCTTTTCCAGCTGCCTTCTCCCCCAGCTCATGAGGTAGGCTAAGGTTGGTACTTTTTAGCCAATTTCACCCATTTTGACCAATCTTTAATTGGTAAGTAAATAAAACATAATCTTCTTTTAAATAAGCATTTTTCTTGCTTGCTGTCTAAATTATTTTGCTTTGCAAATGGTCAAATAATACTTTATTTTACATATAGGAATGTATCATTTACTATGTTTTGGTTAAGGATGGAATGCATACAAAATAGTGGTTCACAACTGGTTAGACTATTTAGCCTAGGTGTTTAATAACTGTATCATACAGGCTTTTGTACTCTGTCACTGGCACAATGATAACATTTTCTGATGACATTTTTTAGAACATATCCCTGCTATTAAGTCACAAAAGACTGCATAAATACATATGTCATAAATACATGTGTTTATATAGATATCATTTTTTTTTACTTAATAATCCCTTGGTGGACACCGGTTCTTTCCATGTCTTAGTTATTGCCAATAATGCTACTATGCACATGATTTTCATAGCTGATGTATAGCTGCCATTTAATAAAACAGTCTAATAAATGATCATACAACTACAATCAGAAAATTGGGACATTCAGGACCAGAGAAATAGTAAGCTTTGAGATATTTTAACAAACAAGTTCTTTTTTTTTTTTTTGAGGGTGTTGGGGGCTCCCAGCTGGTGCTCAGTAGGACCAGTGGCCGCTGCTTCTGATCCTCAGCCAACTTATGTTGGGTCACTGGCTCAACTTAAGGGCCCCCAATAATGCAGCACTGTCACCCTGTCAGTACTCGGAGGCCTCCAGGACCATACCTAGTCTATAGGGGGCTTCAAAGGCTGCACTGTTGATGCTCAAGGTCCATACGGTGCTAGATACTTAACTGGGGTTGGCTACATGCAAGGCACTTTCAACCCCTGTACTGTCTCTCTGTCTGGCCCAAGAGACACCTTCTACTGTCTAATCATTTTGAGGACATGGATAAGGAAAACATATTTATATTATTTTTATAAGGCAGCAGACTGGTGCCCGCTGGAGCAAATCGATGAGCAACAGGATGACAGCGATACATTGAAGGCAGCAGAACAGATAAAACACAATTTAAATGATTTCAAAGTTCATATATATATATTTTTTTGCTTTTTTGGGTCACACCCAGCGATGCTCAGGGGTTACTCCTGGCTTTGCACTCAGGAATTACTCCTGGCATGCTTGGGGGACCATATGGGATGCCGGGGATTGAACCCGGGTCGGCCGTGTGCAAGGCAAACGCCCTACCCGCTGTGCTATCACTCCGGCCCAAGTTCATATTCTTATTGATCAAAAAATATTAGACTTTTTATTCTGCTTCAGCGTACTATGTTCTGAAACATGCTCCCAAATGAAAGTAAAAGCTTCCATTAATTAATTTATATTTACAAAATGATTATGTTGTTCTTAGCAGTCACTTTTCATTTGTGGATTTCCTTGGTGTATTTTTCTTGCTATTATTTTCAGTTAGTTTGGTCTCAACTTTTGTGGTAATGGTCTAATTTACAAAGAGTTTTCATCTATTGTCATGGAAGAAGTCATTAGAGCCCTAATTAGCAGGGCTATCAAACTTCTGCTATCAGCTCATAAAACAAATTAGAAAAAGAGAAATCTCATCAATAACTGATATTAAGAGTGAAGGTGAAATCCATATGATTCATCCTGGAACTATTAACTCTCTTTTTTTTAAAATGCATTCAAGTAGGCATCATAAAATATTTAAGGATACCTTAAAAAGATAAAAACTATATAGCTTCTAACCCAGCAGAAGACAATAAGGGAACATAAAAAGGTTTATTAATTAAATAGGTTAGAGAGACAGGAGAAAGGGGATAGAAGGGAAACTGTTAAAAAAGCATAAGTAAAGTGAAAATAAGCAAATTACTAAATATGTGATATCCATATTCTTGGTATAAACATTCCCCATTGTTTCACGTTCTTCCACCAAAATGTGATTTTAGTTTCTTTCTTATTGAATCCTGATTCAGCAGTACATCTGAAATGAAATTATATACTTACTAGCTCTGAGAATGTTCTCCTTGCTGCTACATCTGGACTGGACCTGTGGAGAGAGCATAAACTCAGTATTTAGGGCTATAACATAGATAGCCAGATATGTATGTATACTCTATGGGCAAGCTCCTGAGGTGTAGGAGTAAAGGCTTTATATATTTTCTGATAATGTTTCTAAAAATGTTATGCTTGTTTCATATGTTTTATTGATTTATTTGCTATTTTTTACTGGGGCCACAGTCAATGGGCTTAAGGATTTTTCCGAACTTAGGGCTTAGTGGTCATTCCTAGTGATGCTCAGGGAACCATACACTGCTGGGAATGGAATGTGGGTACATTAAAAACATGTGCTCCAGTTCTTGAGCTATCTTGTTCCATGTTTTACATTTACTTTTCTTCTACATGAAAGCAAACTGTTTTCTCTAAAAAACAAAACAAAACATTGGGAATATAATATTGTGGATGGTTCAGAAGTAATCTTTTATTGACATATATTTAAAATTAGAATATGGAAAAATTTCAAATAACTACATATTTAGTTGTGAATGCAGATTTTTAATTTTAGAGCACTGTGCCTATTTCTTGACTAGACTTCTTTTGTAACTCAAGTAAAAAAGTTGTAATCAAATATTTCATCATAGTCATATTTTAATTCTATGTTAATGAGAGAAAATTCTCATACATAATATTTACATGATTCTAATAATATTTGCTACTTATGGATTGTAATAATGGACAATAATTATTAGTCTAAAAATGGTTCAGTGGGAAATCAATAAAATTTAATTAGTAAGCTTATTAGCTCTTAGTTCTGTATAGTCTATCCATCATAAATGCACTTTCATGGAAATATTTCAGTGAAACATTATGTTGCAAAATGACTTCAAAGATCATGTTGAAAAGCATTAATACTTGTTAATTTTAGAGAAAAAGACGGCATCTAAACTTCACACCTCTTCTTCCCAATCCACAGCAGCTTGCCCCAAACGAATATATATACAATAAATAAATTTCTATTGCTTAACACAATCTACTATAGTAATGAAACAATTTATGAAAGGAATGTTGCAACTTAGGGTGGGTTATGGTTGTCCTTTCCTGAAAAAAACAATTGTTAATGTTTAAAGAAACAATAACAAATAAAATAAACAAACACAAATATACATACAAGAAAAATACACGCACACACACACCAAAAAAAAGGGGGGGAGAATAATTCCATATGAATGGTATTCTCTTTTGGCCCAGATTTTTAAATTTTAAGAAGACCTCAATAAGAAGGTAATCTGGAAGGTAATATTCTTATATTTTTATTTAACTCATCAGTTTTACTGAAGAACAATTCTGGACCAAATGGGAAATAAACTAATGAACAGTCAAAGAAAACATACAGGGTAGGAAACACACTAGACTAAGGAAAAGGGAAAAAGAGAGAGGTTTGAGGGAGTAAATTTAACAACAGAAAAGAAAGTGTGGGCTTAAAGAAGGGGATACTATGTAAATGCAGAATGTTCTGCTATTTCTTAATAAAAATTCATAGTAAGAGGATAAGAAAGACTAATGAACTTGCTGCAAAATAAATAAGCAAGTTGTCATACCATGGAATGAAAATAAGTTTAACTACAACACTACAATCTTAAAGGAGAAAAGAAACAAACATTAAAAGATAAATTAATAGACAAGGTTAATAAAGAGAGAAACTACATTTCAAAAAGTGACTCAAAGAACACAAGAAAGCTAAAAGACTGTGATAAAACCTGGGAGCGAGAAGAAAAAGAAAGAAAAAAATGTTGAAGGACAAACAAGTTCAAAGAAGTCAAATGGAAGTCAAGAAAGTCTTCAACAAGATGTAGAAACAGAAGGAGCCCAAACCCATAGCGCAAAGCTATGTTTGCGAATGGAAGCAGCTCCTTTGATCAGTAATAGTTACTCTTAAGTCGTAGCATCTATTCCTCCAGAGTTCATCTTTAAGCCCTTCCAATCTAGAGTGGAGCTAGTGTATGGATAGAAACAAGAGATTTATAATGAACAGAACAGTTCAGATGACTAGTTTAAATTCTCTCATAAAATGCTTCAACAGATTTATAATGTCTAAATGAAAATGGTGGTGAAGAACTAGCTGGCTTTACCAAAAAGAAAAAACACACACACTCACAGAAAAATAAATAAATAACAAAACAACAAAAAATCCAAATCAAAGCAAAACAACAATAAAAAAAACCCCAACAACCCTTCCCCTTAGGTTAAAATTTTAATTAAATTTTTTTATAGAATAACTTAATAAAGAACATGTGTTGTATCATCTTAGTTGAGAATTGTTTCATACAGTTTTGAAATAGTAATTTGGATGATAAAAATAACTTCTTAAATCTGAGTTTATTTAGGTTTATAAATTTATAACAGCAGTATAGCCAATGTTTTTTTCATTTACATTACGTTGGCTATTTGACTCAGATTTGAAGAAAATGATTTTTTAAATCAATGATTATATAAGGCTTTAGTGAACCTGAATGTAAATTTTAAAAACAAAATTATCTAAAATATTTTTGCATATACTGAATGCCTCTTTCTCTAATACAGTGAAACTGTCTATATGCTTATTTGTCATAAAATCCCCATACAAAGATTTTACCTAATTCACTAGTGGGATTTACTGGAAAACAATAACGTTGAGAAACAACTGTTTTGTTTTCACACATCTTGACCAGAAAAAATTTTACATGGATTTTCCTCAAAACTTATGGCTTGTAATTATTTCTCTGTATTACCCTGCCTACTCAATGAAAAAAAGGTAATACCTGAAAAAAGAACTTAAAAGAGATTTGGCAGGGGCCAAATTTTGTCAGGGATAAAGAATAAGAAGCATATCAGATTATCTTTTATTTTACTGCACTGGATTATGTTATTTTATTATAATTAACACTGGACTTTATGGTGTTGACAGTCAATTTTCCTTTCAACTAGAATTAAATCTAAAATAATGTGTAGAAAGTGTGTTATATTAAAGTTAATGGAGGAATGAAAAACACAGTTAAAATATTAGTATTCATTTACAGATCGACTGCTTTGTCATTAAACAATTCATTTCAACTTGTGTTTACAGGCATAAAATAATTTTTGCTGAAGATCACATTATCTATTAAGAAATTTTGTCATGGATCAGAAAACAAAAAGCGGGGAGAGTGTTATAAATGATAAGGGAAAAAGTGAAAATGCTTAAAGGAAGCTGAGAAAACTTTAACAGCCACAATCTTTTAGATACAGTTAGAGAAGTGACTTACCTTATGCTTAGGTCATAACAAGAATAGCACAGTGTTTAAAGTCAGCTCTTCATTATGGGAGGTACAATTGAAAGCCATAGGTTATAATAACATGAACTGCTACACAGAAATGACTTTTTTCAGCCCAACATGAAAAGCTAACTCCATGAAAGAACATTTCACTTATGTTTAATGCAACATGGAGAATGACTAAGGGTGTAAACATCAAAACAAATGAATCTCACACCAATAAGAGAGAGAAGGCCCAATCTCTCTGAAACACAGAAGAATTAATCTGTGATCATAATATATGAAATACATGTTAGAGGAATGCACATCACTCTAACACTGAAAGATGCATGCATTATGTATAAACATTCACAGACAACACTCCTCTACCCCACCCCATTCAATTTGTACACGCACAATCCTACTAAAACACACGGCAAGAATGTAGTGCCAAGCTGTTATGAAGAAAGCAGGACACACAAAAGCACAGCAGTGGTCATGTGACTTGAAAGGTGTTCTTTCCTTAAACCATCCCATCACCATGCTTATTTTAAAGAAGCCAGGAAAAGATCCCCTTCAATGCTGCAGTAGCTACGAGCCCCCAGCTTGAAGCTAGTGTGCAGAATTTTGATCACCGTTCCCTGCGATGTCAGGGGCTCTCCAGTGGAAGCCAGATGTTTAACAGCAGTTAGTGAGAGATACAAATGTGTGAATAACAAACATCCTTTCCCTTCTGTATCTCACAGAAGTAAGGAAGGACAGAAACAAGTAAAATAAAACCCATGAAGAATAGGTTGCTAACAATTATAAGGATATATAAATATTAAAATTGAGATTACGTTTGATTTTAGGTTAACATTCAGACTTCATAGAAACTGCCTTTATTTTGCTGCTCACCAGGCTAACTTGCATTTTTACCCTTGTGAAAATTTGGAATAAATCTATTCAATACATTTTATCTTATAAGATGCTGAGCAGTTGGTCAGATGGGGTAAAATAAAAAGAAACAATTAAGAAAACCCTCTCCCACTTTAAGTTTTTTTTTCTGGTCACATTTTAACTTAGAAGTTAAACTCTTGAGTATCTGCTTACTTATCTGAGAACTTTAATGGTAAAGTCTTGGAAAGGCCTATTTAAATATCAATATTTAAATTTTAAAAAGAAAACTTAAAAACATTGAGAATTTTTACTAAGCTTTTAATATATTATATTCAATAAAATTTGACTACAGTCAATATTTATTTTATTATGGGCTATTATCAATAATAGGGTCATACCAGTTTATAGGAAAAAATTCAATGTTCTTTCCTATTATTGATAATATAGGGATGCATATAATTATAATATGCTAAGCACAAAATTACATATCATGTTAAATATATTATACTATATTTTATGTGACTCAATGCCTATAAAATAAATATGTAATATTATGTATTATTTTATAAAATATTTTATTTTTTGTACCAGTTGAGCTTTGATGCACTTTTGGAATATAATTAAATCAGCAGATTTTAAATTGTTTAAAGATCATATTCTTATATTATTACTTCTCTCCTTCATCTAATTTTCAGCAGAAGAGTATACATTAACTTTTACATTCGAATGTGTATTATTTGAGACTCTGGGTCCTCCTGTAGTCTTAGTTTCCTTATGGGAATATAGAAACTATTGTGGAATCAAAAGATGTGATATTTCTATCAGTGACTTTTAGCTATCAAGATAGATCTGTAGTTACCAGATAAATTGTTGGAGCTGACAACTGTAAAATAACTGTTATTAAATGTCATCCTCACTATAACTTCTTTACCACCTCATGATAGATTCCAATCTTGTTTTTGACTCTGAGGAAAAAAATTCATGTGTATGTTTTTCAATAGGGATTTAATAAAAGCTTTTTGAAATATTATAGGTAATACTGGTAGCAAGGTATATAATGTAAGGCACAGAACAGCTGAATTAGATCTTCTAAAATATTCCTTTTGCTGTAGAGCTTTTAGACCTTAGACAAGCTGTTTCCTTGCTGGAATATTTCTTATTTTCTCATTTAAACATTAATAATATCCACCTTAAATTGTATCTGTTGCAAAGAAAAATATCACTTAAGTACCTCATCAGGAATAATATCTTCTTTCTGATATTTCTTTTAATAGTCTTACTGAAAGATAGATTTACTTGACAAAATTAATTCACTTTATATATAGTTTTATGACATTTTATGACTGTACAACCATCATAAAAATCTAGCTTTTCCTAAAATTTTAAAGCATTCTATCTAAACTTTACCATTTACTATTGATCAAGTATAAAACAGCCTAAATTTCCTATACTATAAAATTTTTAATAACTTGATATGATATTCACTTATTTCAGTCTGTTTATATTGAAACATAATATGAAAAGTATGTAGATTACAGATAAGAAATATCTGCATATCACATAGAATGAACTTCAGAATATATAGTACTACTGTTATTACTTAATCACAAAATGACATTTGGAGTTCAATAAAAGTTTGAACTCCAAATAAACCTATACCAAAGGTTTCAGGTTAGGTTAAGGTTATATATTTTTTTAAATATAGGATGTTTTATATCTCAGGCTCAGGTCACTATAATGACAGATTATTATAAATACTTTTTATTTATATGGCTTTTTTCTACTTTTTCTGCTGTAATAAATTTATTGAAGAGCAATTATCTTGAGGCTAGAAGGATTAAGGCACTTGCCTTAACCCCGATTTGATCCCCAGCACTGTGTATTGTCCCCAAAGCACTACTAAGGGTGACCCCTGAACACAGGAGTGATCCCTGAGCACCTCAGGGTGTGTCTCTCAGCCCCCCACAACCCCAAAAGGGAACAATTCCAGGCCAGGTAGATGTCATGTGTGCCAGCCCACAGAGCTATATCCCTGGCTCTTTAAATGTTGAGCCAGAGAGATGGTACAGGATTTAGGCACTTGCACATGACCTCTAGTTCAATCCCTGGTACCTCATATGATTCTCTGAGCATAGCCGGGAGTGACTTTTGACTCAGACTCAATAGTAAGTCCAGAGCACTGCTGGGTATAGCCCCAAACTCTTCTCTCCCTCCCCCTTTACCCCACAAAGAGTAATCTGCCTCACAAAGAACAAATTTCTTTCAAAGTTTGATAAAGCTTAAAAGGTCAGAGAAAATGGACATCATGGAAATTTAATTAGATTACTTGCCTCTTTAGCCTACCCAGAAATGGAAGGAAATAAGGAATTGATTTAAACCACAAGCCAACAACTCTAAAGCATCAGACTCAAATTCAATTTCATTTCTCAGGAAAAAGGAGCGTTAGTCTAGAAAGATTCTTTTCTATAGCTCACTTCATTCATCATTTTATCTGAATAAATTAGGATAGATATAGTTCACTCATCTAATGACAACTCATTTGTGTATAATTAGACTTATGATATCACATCACATATTCAACAGTACAATATAGCTTATTATAGAAAATCTTATTCTATGATATTGTTTATTCTTTTTCCTAGTTGTGTGACCTAGGACATAGCATTCAAACCCGGGAATCTTAATATTTTATTCACAAAATAGGGAAAATCAAATAGGGTAACACATACGAAAGCAAAATCTATTAAGAATGAAAAAGAGCCATATAATCCATGTCATTATTGTTATTTTTATCTAGATTATATTTCGTATAGGTAGATCCTGAAGCACAATGAAAATACAAAATTTGCTCCAGACCATGTTATAAAAAAAGTAAACAATAGAATGGATTAGAAATTTCTGACTCCAGAAAAAGGTGTTATGGTCTAGAGTTATTCTTCAAGGATTAATATGATTTTATGCTGTCAAGCTATCTCACTTCTGTGAGACTAGGTAATTTTTATTTATCTGCAAAAATGAGAATGCTTTTAGAGGTTTCACTAAGGGTGACAGACCCCTTTGAGAGAAATCTGTAAAAAAAAGTCAGGGATGCAATCACTGGGATGAAGAAAGAAAAATACTATACTTACCAACTAGTTCTATTTCATTTTCTTTCATCTACCCATGCGTATTGGATATGCCAAAAACAGTAACAATAAGTCTCTCAATGAGAGACGTTACTGGTGCCCGCTCAAACAAATCGATGAGCAGTGGGATGACAGTGACTAACAGTGACAGTGACTGAGATGCAGTGGTGAATTAAGAAATATTAGCAGAAGTAACTGCTTCAAATTATTACAGAAATCTTAAAATATTGATTATGTTCACCAGGATTTCAAACTATAGGAATTAAAATTGCTGCCACATTTTGTTATTTAATTCACTTAGAAAGTGGCAGAATGATGGTATCACAATTTATTAAATTTGGGTCTTCCAAGCAATGTTCATACGGTCTTGGGGGTACTAAGGCTGTATTGGTAGTACTTGGAGAGGGGGCATGTTGGGGACATGTGGTGCAAGGGACTGCACTTAGATACAGTACAACTTATTTTCATAGCTATTTTTATATTTATTCAAAACCCTCTCACTGTCTTAGATACAAGAGCCAGGGGCATTGCCCCATAGCTGGAAGACTGCTTCATGAGCAGAGGGGAGAAGGCAGATGGAATAGAGAAGGGATCACTAAGAAAATGATGGCTGGAGGAACGAGTTGGGATGGGAGATACATGCCGAAAGTAGATAATGGACCAAACATGATGACCTTTCAGTGTCTGTGTTGCAAGCCATAATGCCCAAAAGTAGAGAGAGAGAGAGTATGGGGAATATTGCCTGCCATGGAGGCATGGGGAGGGTGGGAAAGGGGGGGTATACCCGGGATATTGGTGGTGGGGAATATGCACTGGTGGAGGGATGGCTATTTGATCATTGTGAGATTGTAACCAAAACATGAAAGCTTGTAACTACCTCACGGTTTCAATAAAATTTAAAAAATTAAAAAAAAAAACTAAACCCCCCCCATCATTGTCTTGAAGCTTTCTGAAATTAGCATTTACAAATCACAGATCTAGTACATTCTTTTAATGGCTACATGGTTCTTGGAGTTTTTTTTTTTTTTTTTTTGGCCACACCTGGCAGTGTTCAGGACTTACTCCTGGTCTGCACTCAGAGATCTTTCCCCGCTGGCTCACAGAATCATATGGCCAGAATCATGTGGCCACATGTAAAATAAGCACACTATCTGTACTACTATCTTTTCAGCCCCTGATACTTTGTATATAGGATATGTTCAGCAACCAGGTCATCTTGCCTCCAAGTTGGGCCAATGGAAACAGTGCTCCATTGAACCTACCTATTTCTCTATCCTGACTAGCCTTTGAAATATCTGCATCTAAGGACATGATTACAACACACAGTCATAAAGGGAAATATGTACATATACCTTTCGGAGAGCCCGGCAAGCTACTGAGAGTATTCCGCCTGCATGGAAGAGCCTGGCAAGCTCCCCATGACATATATGATATGCCAAATACAATAACAATAACAGGTCTCATTCCCCTGATCCTGAAAAGAGCCTTCAATCACTGGGAAAAACGAGTAAGGAGAGGCTGCTAAAATCTCAGGGCTGGGATGAATGAAGACATTACTGGTGCCCACTTGAGTAAATCAATTAACAATGGGATGACAGCGATAGTGATTCAAATTTATTTTCCTTTTATTCTTAGAAGCATTTGATATTGTATACTTAAAAACTTCCCCACCCCTAAAAAGTCTGCATAAGCTTTGTTAAAATCCCAAATGGCTCTACAGAAAAAAATGATTAAAAACTCTAAGAATTGGGGCTAGGGATGTAGAGCTATTGTAGTGTGCATGGGAGTTCTGAGTTTGTTCCTAAAAACTTCCCTCCAAACAGTAACAATAAAAACCCCTCTAACCTAGATGATTTTCAACTTTTCTTTTATCTCTAAGATTCTGAGGCTCTAAGCAACATTTCTCATCTCCTTTTATCAATTCATATATAGATGCATATATACACACACACGTATGTTTGTGTGTACATATATATATATATGAAAGAATATTTTTTGGGCAAGAAGTTGAAATAAAATTAGTCAGTTAATTAACTTACCATTATTTGACAGTTTAGGAAACGATAAAGGAACACAGTATTAAAAAAACATTAAAAAATCTGTTTACTTAATCTTTTTGCATTTGATTTAGATAATTAGATAAAATAATCATTTAATAATTATATAGAAAACAAAATTCTAATTTCTATACATAAATTTATATACATGTGTATTTGTCAATAATTGTTTTTATAATTTTCATATTTTGATCACAGAATGCAACACTATTTCCTACGTATAGCATAAACCTTTGCAGCACACAGAAAATACTTATAAGCACTACAATATGTATAAGCAAGACAATCTCACAAATCTTTTTCCAGAGGACATTCTTATATGTTTTCCAGTTATATATTTTAACTAATACTGATGTTTAGGATCTTAAGTAAATGCGAAAAATAATTTTGAATATTGACTTCTAAAATAATCTGAACCTATGGCAGGCTACAATATCTAATGAAGCAAATTATACTACTACAGAAAATGAAAATTCTATTATTCTTGTTAGCTAACTTGCTGGGTTTCTATTTGTTCTCAAAAAAACAATGGATACTGTGAAGAAAATATCTAATAATAGGACTGGTTAACACTATGACTTGGGAAAATGACTACAACAATGGCAGTGGTGGTATTAATATACTTCACATGTAAAGCTTTAAATCTAAATTAATGTACTTTCAATGACTCTAGAAAAAGTGTAAATCCTAGGCTAATCTCTCCTGGGTACTAACAATATTTTGGAGTTAATGTTTTCTTTTGAGAAATGTAATATTGATCATGAATGAAAATAAGGAAAAAATGATATCAAAGTCTCACATATATTATACAAAATATAACAAGTTCTATCCATGTTTTATCAATGTCATATCAAAGTTTTATAACAATAATGTAAAATCTGAATTAATGAGGAGGCAGAGAGGAGAGAAGGGAAGGTGCTTGCCTTACATGTAGTCAACCCATTTTTGATCTCTGGAACCACAGATAGTCCCCTGGTCACCTGCCAGGAGTGATTCTTAAGCACAGATCTAGAAGTAAGCCCTGAGAAGAGCCAGGACTGGCTCAAAACATCAAACAACTCCCTCAAAACATCAAACAACTCCCCCGCCCCCTAACCCCCAAATCATTGAGTATCTGTAATAATTATTTTCTGGAAATTCACAATGGTTTTCGTTGAGTAAGAGTTTGACATATAAGTTTTTAATTAGGTTTACTGTTCCTTTCTCTCTTTCTTTCTCTTTCTTTCTTTCTTTCTTTCTTTCTTTCTTTCTTTCTTTCTTTCTTTCTTTCTTTCTTTCTTTCTTTCTTTCTTTCTTTCTTTCTTTCTTTCTTTCTTTCAGGATAGCAGAATATGTCATACCAAAATGTGCCTCTTTGGCATAATGTTTATTTTGGGCTTATTTTTAGCAACTGCAGATATAGTAAAAGTTCTAAGAACAGAGCAGAATCAAATTTTCCTTTGTGACAGAAAATTTACACTGAGAAATATTTACTTACAAAAAAAGAAACATTTACCTATAAGTTGTCTCTCTGAACCTGGAAGGTCCAGAAGCAACTATTGATGTAATTTAGGTTTGATTGAATTTTAGTGAATTTTTGAGTTTGTGCCTTCTGTGTACCTTCAGTTTTTAAGTTGTATGAAATACCTATTATAGTTAATCATTTTCAAGTAGACAAGTTTCTCTTTTACTATACCATCAAAATGCTTTACTGTATTGAAAAATATAAATGACTTTATATTAAATATATACTGTTTCTTTTAAATAAATAGCATAATCCTCAAGACTTAAAGCACAACAAATTTCTCCCAAATCCAAAAAAAGCATGTTTGAATATTGTAAAAACATTATTAAAGGTGAAAGAACAACTAAAAGCAAAGCAACAAAATGTATATAATACTAATGTATGAGACAAATATACTGACCATAAATTTACTTGTATGTTTGGGAATAAATTTTTAGATGAAGCTTCATTTGTACCTGTTTTATTTTTTTTAAATAAAAAGCTAAAAAATAAGAAAAAGTATGTTGAAGAAATATTCTTTCTTAGAACACTGTGAAATTTAGGTTTATAGCTAGTTTGAACTGCTTCCGTGTATTTTTATTAATTAGCAAACATTGTATTTGTTCATCTACATTGTTGTTCTATTTCCTCATTAGTTCACATTCATGTAACTCATACTCAAGAGAAAAAGAATAGGTAAGACTATTTTTGATGAATGTGAATGATTTCTTCTAATAAAAGCTGTAGAGGATAAAGGTTAAGGAATATTAGCTAATTTGATTAGCTAGGAACTAGTGAAAATAGTAAATTCTTCAAGCAGAAGCAAATTATTTTTGCTTGCTACATGACCTTGGATAACAACTTTTCAATCTTTAATTTCCCACATGTATAAGAATATGCATTATGATACCATTTATTTACTGAAAAAAATTTGTTTGCCCCCTCAATATTTCACCAACTCATCGTGGCGGGGGGGGCCGCCGGGGGTGTGGCAACTATGATGTCAACCAGTGAAGAGTGAACCAAAAGGTGCTGCCTAGAGACACAGGCAGGTGCGTGTTTGTCACCATGCAGATTGTTACAACATGCCAGTCAACCAAAAGCTTGCATTTGGTAGACAGGGAGCACCTGTAACGGTGATTAGAGGTCGCCCCAAAAGCCTCAAACCCTCTGGAGAGCCAGACAAGCTACCAAGTGTATCCTGCCTCCACAGCAAAAAGCCTGGCAGGCTACCCGAGGTGTATTTGATATGCCAAAAACAGTAATAATAATGGGTCTTATTACCCTAACCCTGAAAGAGCCCCCATCCAGTATAGCAGCACTGGGAAGGAAGAGTAAGGAGAGGCTGCTAAAAGCATGCTATAGGGATGAATGGAGACATTACTGGCGCCTGCTCGAGCAAATCGATGATCAACGGGATGACAGGTGATATAGTTGTTTTGTTTTGGGGCCACAGCCGGCAATGTTCAGGGCTTACTCCTGACTCTGTGCTCAGGAATCACTCCTGGTATTTCTTAGGGGTGATCATCAGTTGGTTATATGCAAGGCAAATGCCCTATATGCTGTACTATTGTTTCAGCCCGTAAACAAAAACTTCTTGAGCACATACCCAATGCCAAATTCTGAGTTAGGTATAGATGATGGTGGTAATAAAACATGAACAACATAGACAAGTACTTTATTACTAAGATACTTAAACAAGATAGTTTCATGGAGTGGTAAATAACCATGAAGAATATAAAACAGTGATGAGTAACAAGGGTTAGTTGAATTATTCTATACTATTTATTTAAAGCAGACAAGGAAGATTTTTTGTATATACATCTTTTATGTTCTGAGGGACTGACATAGCTCAGTTGTAGAGTACTTGCCTTGTATCTGAAAGTTCTGGGTTTGATCCCTGATATGATCAAAAGAAAAATCCATGAAGTTCTGAGACAGATGAGTATCAGAGCAAATGATTTTCCAGACTAAGGAAATCACTGTATCACTGTCGTTCCATTGCTCATTGATTTGCTTGAATGTCAGTAATGTCTCCATTTATCCCTGTCATGTTCAGGGTCAGGGGAATGAGGTCCATTATTGTTACTGTTTTTGGCATATCGAATACGCCATGGGTAGCTTGCCAGGCTCTGCTGTGTGAGATTCTGTATCTGTCTCTTCTGGTAGCTTTGCTTCATAGTCTCTGGATCTTGGCAGTTGATGAGATTACATGGTGCGGTGCAGAAGGGGGGGGGGAAGGGCGGATCGGTTTGTGGGTGTGACTGACAAGCTATTGGAAAACAGGAGATCTGGATGGAGGAGGCCCAGTCCCGATCCAAGCAGGCTTGGAGATCTCAGCCATGGGTCCTGCATACCTGGGTTCCTCTGCCAGTTCCTTCATGCGTGAGGCTTGTCTGAGCATGAGGAGAGTGGTCTTGAGCATGGCTGTGGTTGGGTTCTGAAGGCTTTCGGCTGCTGGGGTTCTGCTTGGGGTGGGGAGGAAGACTCAACCCACCCCCCCTCCCCCAAGGGGCCCTGGTGAAGACAGCCTGGTGCAGGGGAGCAGGAGATTCTGCCGACTAAGGAAAAAGAGCTGGTAATGGCTAAAGGCTTGTTTTTTCTCGAGTTTCAGCCTCAGGATTGTTGAAAAATTAAACAAATAAATTAAAAACATTAAATACTATAACTTATACCTAATAAAAGACAAATAAATGTTTATTAAAGGTGAAATACTGGAACAGCACTCCTTAAACTGGAACTATTTGCAACCTCTTTTTTATTAGCCGGCGATGCACACCCGGCGATGCACAGGGGTTACTCCTGGCTCTGCACTCAGGAATTACTCCTGGAGGTGTTCAGGGGACCACAAGGGATGCTGGCAATCGAATCCGGGTCAGCCATGTGCAAGAAAAACGCCCTACCTGCTGTGCTATCGCTCCAGCCCCGAAAAGATAAATTTTAAGATAAGGTGTGTACTTCTCGCTAGCTTATTTTACGAGGTCTTAGGAAAACAAACAAAATTACACACACACAACATATATACATTTAGCATATGTGAGACATAATTATACATGTAGTATGTATGTATGTATTCTGTTTCCCTAGTACATACTGGAAATCATTCAAATAATGGTAATAAAAAAACCCTTAAAAATAAACATAAACAGAAACATATCATAGGAACAAAAGGGTGCTGAGAATTATAGCACTATCCAAATGTGGTGTTTATACATATTTAGAAGGAACATAGTTCTAATTTTTCATGATCTTTATTACTGGTTCTATATAATAACAATTCTATGCAGGGGAATTCAGCTTTGTTATAATTCTTTAGTTATTAAAATTCTATTAAAATATATAAAAATTGTAATGAAACAATATTTGATGATCAACATGTAGGCATTTGCTATATGGTCTTTACTACATATTCAAAATATTTCATTAAAAATTAGATGTATGGAAAAAGAGAAGAGGTTCACTAAAGTACGTTTACTTTAGGCTGCTAATATCTATGAACACTTTAGCTTTGATTTCTCAAAAAAAATTTTCTCTTTGCTTTTGGGGTATTATTATTATTTTATTGTTTGGATTTTTGGGTCACCTGGTGATGCTTAGGGATTACTCCTGGTGGTGCTTGGGGATGTCGGAGATTGTTGGAGATGAATACAGGTGGGCTATCTGCAAGGCAAATGCCCTATCTACTGTACTATGGCTCTGGTCCCTGGGATCATATTATTCTTTTACCCACTTTATTCTATAAATAAATAATATTAATCTTTTTTATTTTTTATCTTTTATTTCATTTTTAAAATTTTATTTATTTATTTTATTAATTAATCACCGTGGGGGTACAGATACAGGTTTACATATTCTCATGCTTGTGTTCCAATCATATACAGCTTGAGTATCTATCTTTTTAAACCACAGATTTGCTTATGATTTTCCCATTCTACTATTTCTTGAACAAAAATTATTAAGTTTTAACCACTGTTCCAAATACCAATTTCACCATAAATTGATTTACTCCCTCTATTTTTCCCAGGATTGCTTCAAGTAGCATTTCTAGAACCTGTGTTGCTTATTTCTTATATGAAGAATATAATTAAGTCAAACTCTGCAGAAATCCACCCACCACAGCTTTTCAACTCTTTTTCACCCTTGCTTGGTTTTCAGATTTTATTATTATTATTATTTTTAGAACTGTGATTTACAATACTATTTTAACAGAGTTTCAGGCATACAATGTGAAAACTTCACACTTAGCACCAGTATCAGGGTCTCAACTCTTAGATATTTTACATATTAGTCATTTAAAATTTTTTCCATATAGGAAATTTTTCAGTGGTAATTATTTCTTCTGCATATACTTTTTTATTATTGTTTATTTACTTGGACTGGAGTGATAGCACAGTGGGTAGGGCGTTTGCCTTACGTGCGGTCGATGCAGCCAGCTTGGGTTTGATTCATCTGTCCCTCTTGGAGAGCCCAGCAAGTTACCAAGAGTATCCTGCCTGCATGGCAGAGCCTAGCAAGCTACCCTTGGCATATTCGATATGCCAAAAACAGTAACAGCAAGTCTCACAATGGAGACATTACTGGTGCCTGCTGGATGAACAATGGGAGGACAGTGCTACAGTGCTATTAAATTCCAGCTACTGTAACAGTAACAACAATGGGAGGACAGTGCTACAGTTTGCTACAATTTATTTACTTAATAGTTCATTCTCTATAGAACCCTCTACTTTCCCCTCTTTGTCTTTCAATTCATAATCCTTTGTTTTCTGTTAAATATTAATATGGGAAATCTCATAGGTATTTTTTCTTTATATATATATAAGAATATACATACATATGTATATGTATATATATGTATACACACACACACACACACACACACATATATATATATATATATATATTCTTTCAGGTATGCAGGACCTGTGGCTGAGATCTCCAAGCCTGCTCGAATCTGGACTGGGCCTCCTCCACCCAGATACCCTGTTTTCCAGTAGTTTGGCAGTCACACCCACAAACTATTCCCAACGCAATGTAATCTCATCAGTGGCCAAGGGACTATAAAACAAAGCTCCCAGAAGAGACCGATGCAGAATCTCGCACGGCAGAGACTGACAAGCTACCTTTGGCATATTCAATATGCCAAAAACAGTAACAATAATGGGCCTCATTTCCCTGAACGCAATAGGGATGAACGGAGATGTTACTGGTGCCCAATCAAGCAAAACGATGAGCAATGGGAGGACAGTGATACAGTGACATTCTTTCCTCACTGTGTGAAAAAAGACAAAGTTATTGAAATTAAAAATAAGTTTTTGGAAAATGAGATTGTTTTAAAAGATTTACAGAAACATAATCTAGCATTTTGAGTAAAACAAGGATTAACCATATTATCTGTTCAAATTCACTTTACTCAGTTGTTGCCAAATTTATCTGACATCATTAATATATCTTTCCTCATTCCTATCATTACATACATCTCTAGGATGTTTGAGTTTTTTTTTTACTAGTTCATGTAAAAGAACTAGTGAAGTGGCTTTACAAATCTCTAACTCTTACTTATCGTGTTTTAACTCAACAACTAAAAAAGGCATATATTTACTTTTTTAAAAAAATTGTTTCATGCACAGTATGACTTATAAAATACATATTGTTTTTGGCCACACCCAGCTGTGCTCAGGGCTTGCTTCTGGCTCTGCAGTCAGGGATTACTTCTGGCAGAGCTTGAGGGACCAAGGGATGCTGGGAACGAACTGGGGCAGATTGAATGTAAGACAAGCACTGCACTATTGCTCCGGCCCTTGACTTCGAAATTTTATAGTTACGTTATGCCTAACTTACGTTACTTTTATACAGGTTATCTGTCCCATGTTTCTTTGACTGAGAGGGTTTTGGATTTAATCACAACATATAGTTGGGCTATCATATTTAAATGCTTAAAATAATTCATCTCATTTTTTTCCCTTATAACACACTGAGAAGCTTATATTCATATGTACTACAACATTAAGGGTCACATTATTACACATACAAATATGCACTGTTGGCTTGTTATTCAATGAAAAGAAAAAGGAAAAACAAGGAACAGCTAAAGAAGGTAGGTAATCTGTATCAAAACACCACACACACACACACACACACACACACACACACACACACACACACAGAAAAAACAGTAAGAGTAAAGCATAGGCACCTACAATAAAAAGTAGGTGAATGCAAATGAGGTAATGAATTGTGGGACTGGCATTCTTTTTTTTTTTTTTTTAAGAGCAATTACTCCTGGCAGGCTAGTCCAGGTGAGTTTTGGTCTGTCCAGCAGGGAAGGGTACTCCAGTCCAGCAGAGCTCAGGGGCCGCCAGAGCTACATCTGGAAGTGCTAAGGTGAGGCATATAGTATCGAGGGCTGAATTTAGGGCCTTGAACATAAGACACATGTGCTCTACTACTGCTACTCTTCCTCCTCCTGCTACTACTGCTACTGCACTACTACTTAGACTATATCCCTGGCTCAGACTACAATTCTTATAGACAATTATCTTACTTCCTGTTTCAAGCTTCAAAACAGGCAGAATTAAAAAACATGAATATTTCTGTGGGAATGTTTTGCCTCAGACACAGGTGTTAAATCATAAAGGTGTAAACTTGAGAATTATACTGTTATAGTAACATAATATCAGAAAAGAAAAATGATACCAGTATCATCCATGACATAAACTGTCTTTTAAAGTCAATAAATTAGAGTAAAAGGCATAACTTGTGAAATTTTAAAAGTTTGGTACATATAAGAGGGATAGCAGGTTTTTTTTATAACTCACATGATAGTTAATATTAAGAAGCAAAATGTTCTTCAGTAGATAGGATATTTTTAAAAAAGCCAAAGTGATTTCAAGCATACTTAAAGTGATAGTGGAGTATGACCACATCTACCAGGGATAAATGACTAAGAAAAGCAAAAGCTAATTAGGTAATTTTAGTAGGATTCTTATAAGGGAGCATTTCAGACTTTAGCCTTGAAAGAGATTTTTGAAAGTTAGGTGATACAAATGAAATAGTAATATATATATATACTTAAATTCATTACTATATTTAGATTTAGTTTCTATGGGGGAATTCTAATATAATTAATTTTTGTACTTCATACCCAGAAAATGATCTATAAATACAAATGTAAAACGCACAATTTTAGGAATATTTACTTGCTTACCAACTTTTCAAAACAAGGATATAATGTGAAAAATTTCCTTTTGGGAAAATGTCTAGCTTACTTTCTAGAAGAAAATGATATAAATAAATATTCAGTGGTACTAACAAAAGATTCCAAACACTTTATCAATAATCCAATGTTTATAGCTTATAAAAGTTTAAAATATTGAAGATGTCTTTAATAAGGTTTGTATAAAAACAGTTTGGAACTGGATAAAGGGAGCAAAGTTATGTTTTACATATGATTAGGCTATTAAGTTTTAAGGTAGGATGATAAAAATCAGTCTTCACTGACTCAAACTACTTCAGACTCTAAATTAAATACCTGAGACTGAAAATTGACTGACCCTACATTTTCTCATACCTCTTAAAGCCTCAATGTAACTCATTCTTTCTCTTTCCCGTTCTTTCATATATGAGCATTATTTGAAGGGATACACAAGTGTGAAGTCACAGTGACCTGCAGATCTAACTGCAGAAGACTAATTTGTATCAGTTCCCACATTTATTCCTGGGGAATTCCCTCAAAACATTATTATAATTAATGCAAGCTTCTGTACATACAGAAGCTTGCATTAATTATAATAACTTCAATACTGTATTTGAAGGATCAGATTGCTACAAACTTTTTTTTCTGTGCAGATATTCACACCAGTCTCCTCAATGAGCCATGTTTTATTAGCTCCTGCCATATTTCTTAAAAACAGTATTTAAGCATGAGAGCCAAAACAGAATTATATCTAGCTGCTAGATGCTGGGATCACAAGTTGCAAAACAGGACGGAAGGGAAATTTTAATTTTTCTAGGCAATATTGAGTACAGTAATCAAGTGCACAAAAATTCAAAAATAAACTCTTCTGATCCTAAGGCATATTTAGAAATAGGACAAAGAAAATGATTAATATATTAAGAAACTCGGCATGTAAAAGTTCATATGATTAAAAGCTTCTCCCAGAAGAAGAATGGTGGGTCGGAGGAAAATAGGGTTGGAGGCTAGAGTGTGCAATGGTAGAGCAAAGTGGACACTGTTGAAGGGATCAGTGTTCAAACATTGTATACTTGAAGCCTAATCATGAATTGCTTTGAAATTTCACAGTGACAAAAGAAATTAAAATGAATAAAAGAAAAAAATCCATCTAAATCTCAATCTCAATTATATTTAGGTTTTATAGAATATACATCAAAATATTAAGGTCTTTCTGAATTTACTTTTGTTCTACAAGCTGTTGCTTTTGTTTTGCAATATTTAATACTGGAAAGTTAGAACTAGGGAAACAAAAGGAATGATAACCTTATTCTATACATAGTGAGACAAAATGAATGAAAAACCTGGGATTGCTTCCCTTTTCCATCTCTTCCTTTATCTTCTTTCCCTCACTTTTTCATTTTTTTCTCTTAAAATGCAAACGATTTAGTACCAACGTACCTAATTTCCAAACCTCCCTCTGGCCCCCAATTTCAAGTTATCAGAGCATCTATCCTATCCAGGCCAGAGTCTTAAGGATAAAATCTATCTCAACAGAGGCTTTAAAAATTTTAAGATTCCCAAGATCTTTTGCAGGAACATTTGGAAACTAAGCATCCTGTGAATTTCTTTACAGGTAATTCAATCATTAGTGCTCAAAATTATAAATGAATGCAAACATAGCAGTATTTCTGCCATGGTTTATGTCTGTTATCAAAGACCCTTCCTAGAAGAAACTAAAGTTCTTTTAATATTCTTGATAATTTTCTTTATTCTTTATGAGCTAATCTATAGAAACCTGTTTTCCCCTTCCTCAGAGGTCAGAAAATTTCCCATGATCACTTTTGTTCTTCTATGCCAATGCAGAAGTAAGCTTTACTTCATGACTCAATGTTATCTATTCTTTAATAGTCATCTGCTCATATCTAATCTACAAGTCATGGTGATCTCTTATTTGTTCCATCACAAGGTATATAAGCAATATTATTTTTCCTATGTATTATTACACATATGTAATAATCATACATGTGTGCATGTATGATGCACAAAGAGTCCTGATTAGATATAGACATATGTTTCCTCTACTAATAAGTTACATAGAAGTTAAGTTCAAATGTATTTTTAAAGGGATAGTCATAATGATGCAAGCACTATATTTCTAAAAGTGGTTGTGTTTTCTATTTATCTTGCGATACTAAGATAAATATCTATCTACTTTCATAGATATTAAATACTTCACTGAACAAGAAAACATCGTTCTGAATTCTCGGGATATGTAAACTGAAAAGAAGCAAGTCAGTATGATAAAATGAGCAAATCTAAGAAATACATTATAGACATATAATGAGTAAGCAGAATTAATGGGAACTTATTACACATTGTTCATTTTTATTTTTAGCTTAGCCTATTCAGAATGATAGAGTACCTCAACACTTCTCTATAATTCTTAATTTGTGATTCAGGTTGAGAATGAGATCTATCTTAGAAGTAACCAAGAGTGGAAAAAACATTAAGAGTCCTCAAATAATAGGCACAGAACACTTAGGATTATTAAGACTGCAAATATTATGGATCAATATACTTTGGGGAATGACAGTTGCAAATTTGAAACACCCGGTAGCTAACATCAATCACTTACTAAGTGGCTAAAACTACGTGGCAAAGAGGATTAAACTAACTATAATGGATAACATTTGATTCAAAATGTGCCCTTAAACTTTACTGAGAGGACTTAAAACATTAAATTATTTTTCATAAACTCTACCTCCTATGTATTATTCATTCCGATCTATATAATATCAACTGAAATTCAAGATCTGAATATTACCTAAATACATGAGATAACTTAGCAGAGCATAGATCACTTAAAAGGCAAAATTCTGCATTCTTCTCCAATAAATAATGCTAATAAGAGTACCACTATGCTTTGCATTTATGTCGCTTTTTCAAAAAATATAACTGGCAAATAAATTTAGGTAAATCTTATCAGCAACTTAAAATAACTGGCATCATCTGTACAAAGCCTAAAGAAAGATTATGGTACTTACAAGGTACGCAATAAGGTTCTCAGAGCTTAAATCTACTCTAGAAAAATCTTTTCAAGCAAGTTTTTTTTTGAACTTGATAATAATTTAAAAATAACTTTCCCAGGCTATTTTGTGAACACAGAACCCAAGAATGGTGATTTTCTTATAATCTTTTTTTGACATTAACATTAAATAGCTTTAATTATAAGCCAAAGACATTTCCTTTAGTAGTATTTTCCAACAGAAGAGCCAGAATATGATATTAAAAAAAGATTCCAATAAGTAAAATCTGTAAGTGATATACTATTTTAAATTTTGAAACATTCTTTATATACCTACAGGAAATGAATATGAAGACAGGAACATCTTCTTGTAATGCAGATGCTTAATAGATACTTTATGATTAACCATGACTTACTGATAGTTAAAAAAATAAAAGTATGAACAATCAAGTGAAAATAACAATCACATCAGTTTTAATTTTTATATTTACTTGGGACAAGAAATATTTGAGACTTTCAAGCTCAAAGAATGTTTTTTAACTTGCATTTGGTACTCTGAACTTTTATGTAGAGAATAAATGCACAAAGAATCAGGATCCAGTTTCTTCAAAATTCTATCATTTTTCCTTTAAAACTAATATTTTACCAGAATTAAAAATACTACATGTGATGTTACTGATGAACTAGCTTCACGATGAATAGTCCTGGCAAAGAAATCATCTGTTGACTCAGTCATATGTTTTACATTAATACCTTGCTCAAAGCCTATGGCTTCTATACAATGTGCTAAAGATAAGGCAGCACTTAACAAATTAGAAAGGTGAGCATTTACTACACAAGGTAGTAATAAGCATCTTATATAACTCTAGAAATAGTATCACACTAAAGAAAATTTACTAAAATTTAACTAATTACAAATTATTAATACAAACAAAATTAAAGAACAAACACTAATGGTAATGTTGTGGAATAGTCCTTGTGCCAAACTGCCAGACTTCCTCTCTCCCTTTACCTACTCCTACAATGAGTATTCTAAGTAAGATGTCCCATTTGATTTGACTGTTGGAAGAAAATAGGATATAAGATCCTACTGTCATGTAGTGTTTGTCAGCATACAAATGGTTTAGAGTAGGTGGATTCAGTTTGATTTTAAAATGCAGTCTTTCTTGAAATAATGTTACAAATAGTGCATAGATTCCTACACTATTCATATATGCCCTTTGAATTCAATTAAACTGTAGTGAACTTTCAGAATGTGGTGAGACGTTGGTCAAATTTTTGATTCTTTCAGGAAACAGGAATCTATTTCCTTTTTTTTTAAAGATTCAAATAAAATCTGGCTGAAACTCAAGTGTTAAATCTTCATGCCTGAAGCTATTTAGAAATGTTAGTATTTAAAGAAAAAAGCAACAAGGAGAATTACCAAAGATTAAGTGTGGCTTTAAATAACAGGGCTTTAAATATTCAACTATATAAAAACAGAAATAATTACTGCATCTTTCTCAACTCAGAATTACACTCTACTATTCTGTCTGTCACACTGTTGTCACTTATGCTTATATGTAGTGAACTAAGAATGGTACCAACCTTAAAAGAGCTTGAGAAATATACCCACATAAATTATTTCTTAACCTGTGGGCTTGTTGATGAATGATGGTCGAGAAAGAAAGAACTTTTGAAGGGGGGAAAATTAGAGATCTGATTTAGAAAATTGTAAGAGCAAACTGACAGTTCTATTATAGCCTATATATTTTGTATAGTCCAGACTCTACCTAAGTGGTATCGACTGTGATGTGATCTGTGTGAATAAGTAAAAGAAAAATTACCCTCCTGGTAGTCAAGAAGATAATTTTCTTAATCTTTAAAAACTATACCAGGATTAAAGGCAAACTAAATCTGTAAATCTATCAGTAAAAGTCAAGCACAGTATGACCATGAACTCATTTGTATTTCCTAATACAATTTTGTTGAAAGCTTCTTAAAAATGTTTCCAACTGGCCTAACAATGCATTTTAGGTTTCTAGATACTTTTGTTTGTGAATCAATTCTTATATCATAAGAATTTTTATCTGCATTTATAACATCATGAGATTTCATAGATCTTTAGTTCCCATTGTTTTTTTAAAGATCTCAAGGAGACTGACTAAAATCAGAGAACAAAACTACAAAGCTCTAGATAAACTTCAGGTTTCAACAACAGGGAGAAAAAGTAAATTCTACAGTTTAACATGTTCCTCCCTCATATTAAACCCAATGTGAAAAAGTAAGTAAAATTGTAATATTGGAGTTACTTTTTAAACTGTTTAAGACTAGTCTCAGAAAAAGTTGATCCAGTTACCCATCCATAATTTTAAAAATATTTTAAAATTTAAATCAAACAGTTCCCGGGTTTCGGCACCAAAAAAAAAAATTTAAATCAAACACATATAAAAGATATTAGATTAGGAAGTTAGGGAGCATAGGATTAAAATATCTTAGGAACACGAATCTAGACTGACATATTTCAGGGAATTAAAAAATGCATATAAGTCTTAGGGACATGTGATATATATATATATATATGCAATTATTTGAGACTGGGTTCTACTTCATGATTTGGTAAATATGTGCTTATTAAATGCCTACTTGCACTTGATAAAGAAAGGGAGCAAAATCCCAAAGAAGCTAAATCTTTACTCAACCAAATTTAATAATCTAATAATACTGAATATTATAAGAAAAAATTAATTTATAATTGTGATTCATTAAATCACTTATTCAAAGCACACTAAATGAAAAAACCTATTCTGTATCTGAAACTGATCAAAATAAATAAATAATTCCAATACATCATGTTAAGTAACTTAGTAACATATAAACTGTTAAGGGGACATTTAAGAGATGCTGCTAACTTAGAACTGGATTTAGGGTAAAATATACAGGAAAGGCTTCCTAGAGTTGAGAGAGTATTAGTTTTAAGGAATAATTACAACTTAGGACAAGAAAAGATGGAAGGAAAAAAGTCAAATGCAACTTAAAGATGTTAGGAAACTTGGTAACCAAAAAAAAATGGCAAGTAGCTGATTTAATCACAGCTGAGAGATGAAAAACAAGTAGTTAATGAAGTAGATAAGGACCAATTCATAAGGCCTGTGGAAAGTTACTGAAAGAGTTTAATAAATATGACATGATTGTTTTAACCTTTTAACTAGTTCATTCTAGTGAGGAAAGTGTAGCTCTGATATTCATAGAAAAATAATGAGGGTAAAAGAATTAGCAATTAGTTTGGATATTAGTCTAGTAATCCAAATGAATTTAAATGACTAAATGTAGTTCAGGAGATGAGATAGAAAAAAAACATAACAGAACAGGAAAGTTTACCTAAACTGGAGTGGTAGGTACATGACAGCAAATAAATGGTCAATTTTCGTTTACCAGGAACTAGAGGTGAAAGGTGGGAGGAAGCTTTCCCTGAATGGAATTTTAACTTTTAAAATTAGGATGGTCACAGGATATGGCACATAGTCAAGCTGGTAGAAATGGAGTTTGAAAGGAAGCAGAATGCATTTACTCTTGATACAACTTAAAGTAGGCTATCACTACTCTTCTGACTAGAGAACTAAAGGAATTTAAAGACAAATTTAGGAAGATTAGTGACACAAAGCAAAAAAGGGAGAATGTATTCAAAGGGAATCCTTATTTAATGACTAGCATAATCTAAATTTTAGGTAACTGATTTAAACATGAATATAGAAAAAACCCCTTAAGTTTATTTAATAACTACTAAGTTTAGGATACTTTATTAGAGGTTACATAAGTAATTTATCAATTTTCTCTGGAACCTAAATGCAAAAACTTTTTAAACTTCAGACGAGTAGTACATTCAAAGATTTAAAGTAGATTTAAAGAGTAGTTTAAAGCATTCGTTTTTTCTCCAAATATTTTAAAGTGCCTTCTATACAACATGCTCTTTACCTGTCCTACTAAAGATCAAACTTGAAAGTCTATCCAGCTACAAATTTCACTGTATAGCTCATCTGTATAGTAGATAAAAAGATAATCACTAAAAGGAAGAAACAGCAAAAATGATAAACTTTAACCACACTATCAAAGATGCAAAATTAGAGTGAAACTAAAAGATTTCTTATTTGAAGAATTTAAAAGAGAGAATATTTAGAAAATGGAGCTGGCTACACTGAATTAGAAAACACAGAGATATTAAACAACAGTATGTATTTAATCTGACCCCAAAATTTATATATTCTAATTCATTTGAAAAAATTCAAAAGTGAGTTAGGACTCCAGAAACTTGGTAGCACTAGTTGTAAAATTTTTGAAGGACACTACTTTTTGGATAGATTTCTTTGTAATTCTAAACTTTCATATGTAAAACCAACTTGAGTATACCTGAAAGTCAAAAAGTAGACTACTACGACAGCAATATTAAAATAATAATCATGAAATATTTTCAAAATAAGGTTTTAAAAAGTAGAAAATCATAGGTGATTGCCTCATAGTATAAATTATTAATTTTATAAATTAAAAAATTATTTATTTTTTGCCTCCCAAGAAGTACTCGGCAAGGTCAATGGGGGCGTTCTTAGTAAGGCTTTTGGAATCTGGGTACCCTGTTTGCTTGGGCCCAGCGGAGCTGGAGGGCTACCAGGGCCTTACCCAGCAGCATATGCATGGAAGCTATGTGATGCTAGGAAATCAAGTATACTGCATGTAATGCATGTATTTTTGTCCTCTGAGTGAACTTCCAGGCTTCCTTATTTTACAACAGCTTTTTCCAGTTTAAAGTTTTGGCAATGCTGATATTTTAAAATCATCATTTTAAGAAACAGAAAATATTATAGATTTTGAAATCCAGATTTCTTCATTTTTCTACCTTCCTTCTTTTTCAGCAACAAATATGTATCACTGTCATCCCATTGTTCACTGATTTGCTCGAGCGGGTGCCAGTAATGTCTCCATTCGTCCCTGTCTCATGCTAGAATAGCCTGATGACACATTGAGGGCTCTTTCAGGGTCAGGGAAATGAGGACCCTTGTTGTTTGGCATATCTGAGTACGCCACAGGTAGCTTTCGAGGCTCTGCTATGCAATGAAGATTATAAACAATTCAATTAAAGCTTCCATTTGCAGAAGCTCCAAACTGTTCAGGTTTTGCTTATATCAGAACTAGTATTTCAATAATGTCTAAATCTCAAAGGATATTGTTTTGCATATTATAACTAAAAAATGTTACTTTACAGAGGTGGCTAAAAAAGTTATTTTGTTTTGTTTTGTTTTTGCTTTGGGAGCACACCGGCTGTGCTCAAGGCTTACTCCTGGCTCTTCGATCAGGGATCATTCCTGGCAGTGCTCAGAGGAACATATGGGTATAAGGAATTGTACAGGGGTAGTGGTATGCAAGGAAGTGCATTATTCACTGTCCTATCTCTCCTATCTCTCCAGCCCCCTAAAAACATTTACTAAGCATTAAGTAAATATAATTACTTAATTTAAAGTTTGTCTTTGTTCACTCAAGAGGAAAAAACATTTGGCTTCAAAATTTCATATTACTTATATCAACCTTATTATTGTGAAATTTAAGATATTATTAAAAGATTTTATAAAGCTCAATTTGGACAAATAAAACATGCGAACATGAATGTTTATTAAATTTTTAAAGTTAGAAACTGTTAAAATCACAAAAGATTTGCATCTATAGTATATTTTAACTCCTCAAATAAGTCTGAATCACCATTTCTAGGCTCTGGTTTAAAATGATAGAATTATAAATTTTAAAAAAGTTAAAAAAATAAACTTCTGGATTAGTTTAGCAATTGAAAGACGAATATTTTCCATTTTTTATAAACTTGGTTTGAGAGGATAAATAATAGTATACAAACTAAGATAAATACTTCAATAGGTATGATATTTTATACATTACAGACAAGCAGCCTTAAAGTAAAAAAATAGCTAGCAGGTAAGGTTAGTAGGTTCTCAATATTTATTGAATAAATGATAAAAAATTGACAGAAAGTAATTTTCTAACATTTCCTTGAATTAATATTTTGAATCATTATACCTCTGACATTATCAACCCCAACCAAGTAAATAAGCGCTATAAAAATTCATGACCATTACATGTCTTTCAGAGAGCTTATATTTTCTTTAAAATATTTTATTTTAATACTATTGTTTAGGCAAATAGGTTACAACAGTGTTAACGTTTGTGGTTTTGGTATGTAGCTACTAACCCTTCACTATTACCAAAGTCCCCCAAACCGTTCTATCTGTCCTTAAGCTACTTCTAGTTCACTTCTTCCTTACACTTCCATCTTTACTAGTAGTGCTTCGCAATCTGTTTTGTAATCCAGGGCCAAAGATTAGTCATTATTCCATACTGTCTATTCTGCTTTGTCGCTATGCATACAAGAGATGAGTGAGATCATCCACTATTTTTCTTCTCTCTATGACTTTTTTGTTGTTTATTTTTGGTGCCACGCCTGGTGTTACTCAGGACTTACTTCTGGTTCTGTGCTCAGGTATCACTTCTAGAAGGCTCAGGAACCAAATGAGGTGATGAGATTGAATCTGGCAAGGCAAGCACCTTACTCACTGTACAATATCTCTGGCTCCCCTCTGACCTGTTTTGCATAATGTAATACCCTACAGTTCCATCCAAATGGCAGTAAACTGAAATATTTTTCTTACAGTTGTGTAATATTTTACTGTGAATATAAATTACATTTAATATTTTCTGAATGTTGAGAAAATATTTTCACACCATACACCAGAAAAGGGCTAATACTATAAAGCACTCACAAAGCTGAAAAATCAATAAACCAATAATTCCATCCAAAAATAGTGGACAGAGACTTCCCTGGAGAAAACACACAGATGGTCAGTAGGCATATTAAAAAAAAGTATTCATTGTCACTTATTATCAAGGAAATACAAATCAAAGCAACAATGAGATACTATCTCACACCAGTAAAAATGGCATATATCAAAAGACTGGAAATAACAAGTGTTAGTAAGAATAAGGATGATGTGTGGTTCAGCTTCTATGGGAAGTTCTCAAAAATAATAAAATCAGAGTTTTCACATGACCAAGTGACTCCACTGTTTGGCATCTACCCCCCCAAATGAAAACATTAATTTGAAAAGATATATGCACACCCATGTCCACTGAAATATTGAGCATAAAAGCCAGGATATGGAAACAAACCAAACATTTAATGACAGAGCTGGTGACTTTTAATAATTCCTGAAAAACAGAAAGCAGTATAATCAAAAACATTTTTCTGTCACTTCCCAATTAATGGATTTATAATGTGGACAAGATATCTACCCTCTTTGAGCTTTAGTTTATTTATTTATACGATGAGGATGACAATAATATCTTGTCCAAATGGTTGTACTGAAGACAGAATAAGGCAATACTACAAATTATCTTACAAAAAACAGATCTATTTTTGAACAAGAACTATTATCATCATTATCCTATGTGTATCATAGAAGATGATGACACAAAATTGGTAAAGCCAATATCCTCTATTAGAGATTAGAAATCTATTCTTTAGAATTAGAAGTAATATGAGCGAAAGAAGAGATGAACAGTTTGGTACCTCCATAAATATGTCAGAAAATAATGTACTTTAGCAATAATTCTATTAATAGAAAATTAAAAAACAATATAAAATTCTTTATGAAAAATTGAAACATAGTACATTCCTTGAAATTCTGATTACTAAAGCTTATGACAAACTTTTATAAGAGAGGAGCCTGGAGAGATAGTACACAGCACATAAGGCAATTGCCTTACACACAGCTGTCCTAAGTTCGATCCCTGGCACCCTATATTGTTCCCTAATCTCTGCCAGGAATGATTCCTGAGTACAAAGATAGGAATAAGCGCTGAGCAATGCTGTGTGTTCCCCCCAAACTGAACAAAACCAAATCCAGAAATAAAAAACCAAGGCTCAAATATCTACCAATTTAAAATAAGATAGATGATTATATCTATCTGGAGGATTATAATGAAGATTAGATTCCCTGAAGAGCTTTCCATTGTTTCTGTCTAATTATACATTAAAAATCATATATGACATCCATAGAAATGTGGTATCAGGTGAAATATGAAAACTCTATTACAGATGATGAAAAAAAGAAACACAGTGACAAATAATAAAACTAATGTGTCACAATAAAATAAACAAATCCAGATGAAAACATGAGTTCATTTAAGAATTGCTATGGAGCAAATGCCACAGCATAATTCCATCCCCCCAAAAGTCAGTTCCACATTCCAACCTGAAAGCCCTCCTGCACACATGCTGTCATAGAGAAAATAATACCCTGATGGATGCCGTAGGCTGTGATTGGAGATGATGCCAATGGTAGACTTCTTATACACTCTCATGGGAAATGGAGAATTGCCTGGATGGAGTTGCAGAAAGAAATGGGTTATATATACTTTTTATACTGGGAATCATGATCCTGAGGAATTAGAAAAGACCTATGAAAAATGTGGTGATGAGATGACATCAATCTTCCTTTCAAAAGTAATTCATTTGCCTTCTATACTTTGCTTCTCCCTACAAATATATATTTTAAAAGAAATTAATTTTCCACACAATTAAAAAATCTGTATTAGCTAAAACTTGCAAATAGAAAAACTGAAAAAGATGGCTGTAATGGTTTTTACTCAGTACATTCAACTTTGTAAGGCTACCAGTTTAATCTTACTTTTCCTTTCAAGAATTTTTATTAAAACAAAGTCAAAAGATGATACTCTGCCTGTGATTCTGCATATCAGACCTGATACTTCAAACGGTATAATCTTCCTAGGCTTATTTGTATGACATTCTGTGATAATAGTTGTGCAATCAGAATTATGCTACTGGCACAAAGTAAATACGTGTAAAAATAAGCACGTGATTAAAAAAAATAAGATGTTAAAATTCAAAAGCTACTAAAGTACTTTTATTTGCTAATTATTATTTGAAAGCACATATAACATTAGCTGCAAGTGCCTAGGTTTTAGAAAGTAGACTATTTACAAAAGATATTCAAAGTTTGCTATTAATATTCTAATGAATATAGCTTACAGTAACAGGAAACCCATTTACTATGGTTTAACAAAGTAAGGATAAGAAATTAAATCCATGAAAAGACAAAGAACAAGAGTCAATTTCACATAAAAGTTTGTTAAAATCTGAGTCTCAGGAGTTATAAATGTTATTAGATTATAGGAACCTTATAAAAATAAAAAACATTAAAGAAATATTTTCCTAAGTAAGCTAGTTTTAAAAAAATGTGTTTCTTCTTTATATAAATAGGGGAATCGTTTTAAATATTTTATTTAATAACCAACTTTGGTTGCTTTATTGTGTCTGTGATTAATGGGACAGAATTTTCACTAATTCAATTTAAGTCTTCAATTATGAAATCAGACCTATACACAGGTCTCAATCTGGAATCATTATCTTTAGCCAATATAATTGTAGTAATAAATCACATAGGTCAAAGGAATCTTTATGGAATCATTGTAGTGTCAAGAATTTGCTATACACATTTAAACTATTTCAATGTGGTATTATGAACCCCAACCCCTGCCTTCCCACCACCCCAAAGTTACTCAGACATTTCACCCTACAACAGTTAACTTTTTCATTTTGGTACCCTCTTCCCTTTCAGCCAAGTGCAAAGTGCAAGGCAAAATAAATTAAGGCAAAAGGAAAATAAAATAAGAAGAATGGTGAGGGCGAGCATGTTGTTGACCATGTAAGAAAATACGTGCAAAGTATACCTCAGATACACTATAGGTAGATGAGCACGAGGGAAGCCGAGCCTGGTTTTGCAGTGGGGAAAAAAAAACATTGTTAAAGAGGAAATGGTAACACAGTAAGGGACTCAGAAGTTTAAGTGGTTCTGTCACCAACATTTTCCAGATAATAAAACAGCCTTATGAGCAGACACTTGTGTTTGCAATATCAAGGTTCAAACTATTTGGTAATTACCTTGTGATTAAAAAAATTTTTTGACTTAAAAAATCTGTAACGGAGATAATCCATCATCAACATCTGGTATGATTTTGCTGAAAAGATGTTGATTTAAGATTAAAAAAAAAAAGGAGAACACTGGTCACTTTTTCCTGTGGTACCATGGCGATGTTCAATAGTTACTAAACTTCATTTATTTAGACATTTAATTACAGGAGAGTTTATTTACAGGGTGATTCTTCTATACATCTTTAAATTATTTAACGAGATCACCAAGGTTAGCTCAGTGTTCTGATTATCTGTTTTTACTATTTCATGCTTACTAATACTAAATTGCTACATACATGTTTATACCTAAAATTAACACTTTTATGCAACACACAAAACCGAAACTATTTTCCAGTCCAACCTTTTATCAGAATGTCACCGATTTTTAACAGCTATTTTATAACTTAAACTGTGTTTAATTTTATGACTTTGAATTAACAATTTTCTGGCCTGATCTTACTTTCTAGGTTATCACACTGCACTACTCATCTTATAGTCTCTTCTTTCATAGGGTGTAAAAATGCCAGTTGAGGTTAAAGACTTAAGTATTCTCTAGTTACAGATTCACCATGGAACTCCTAAGTTGGGGAAATGATGCTACAGTAGAGGAATGAGAAATGCCCGTGTTAACTGATTTATTCTTTAATGCGTTTCCAGCACAGCAAAAGGTAGCAGAGATTCAATACAAATTCTTTAATGATCAGAAGGTTTAGCATAACAATCACAAAGATTTGTGATAAAATTCATCATTGCTATTTAATGGATTACTTTAAAGAAATTTTAAAAAGTATGGTGAATTTTATATTTTATAGTTAATTTTATATATTAAAGGGCATTTTTTAAAAAACATACACATCTGATTTTCTTTATCAAGATGCTAGTACTAAGACACCATGTTCTGCATCCTTTTTTTTTTCCTGTAGCTATGCCCATAAAACCGAACACATTTATCTCTAAAACAGTATTGAGTTCTGTCTTTTTTTCCCCTCAATTCCTTCACTTACTATTATTAAAAAATTTAGTTGTCAAGGAGATCTTTTATTAGTATCTTATCTTTGTATTAAATTTTGAGAAGAGCAGTTCCCATACTAAGCATTTAACACTCCACAGATTTGTCGCTTATATTCAATAGATGTCTTAGATTACTGCAGGTGATTTTACACTAATTGGCTAAGAATTTTCTACCTTGAAGTAAATGATACGTTTCTGTTACTTTTCAGTAGAACTAAAGCTCCAGAAATGTATCAATCGATATTACATGCTAAGAAAATTTAAAAAGTGTGAAAATGTAGTAAAATTATGCTATTACTCAAAGAAATTATCTAAAAGATGGTTTACTGCCATTGTAATCTGATAATTTATAACACATCATCTATCAAGATATTCAACATACTACAAAATTATTATAAATCAAAATGAAAATAGATGGATACTATTAATAAAGTTAATGCCAAAATGTTAAACAAGGAAGACTACAAAGGCTCAAATAATGTTCTATATACAAGAACCAAAGGACACTGAAAGTTGCCTAAAGAAAGTATACAAAAAAATGACATTCATGCATTTAAAAGTTAGTGAATATTCAACTAAGGATTAATTCTCCACTGTATTTTCCCACCTCAATGAAAATTAATTGATTTGGGGTAAATACTGTATTTTTTATGTTCTATATATTAAGAAATGTTGTATTTTATGATGTTAGTGGCCTTGCCCAGCTATATGAAATTTCCATGGGTTATGATTTTAGATAAATTCCAGGAGGAACAGAAAAAATAAAAAGTTTTACACCATCTTTAGTGGAAATACTTTAAGTAAGGTAGTAGAAAAGGGCAAACTATATGAGAATGCTCTGAAGATACACTTCTAAACAATTTTTTTTTTTTTTTTTTTACTTTTTGGGTCACACCCGGCGATGCACAGGGGTTACTCCTGGCTCTGCACTCAGGAATCACCCTTGGCAGTGCTCAGGGGGCCATATGGGATGCTGGGAATCGAACCCGGGTCAGCCGCATGCAAGGCAAACGCCCTACCCGCTGTGCTATTGCTCCAGCCCCACTTCTAAACAATTTAAGAAAGAATGTAGTTTAACTTTATGCTCTAAATCTGCAAGGAGCCCAAAAGAGAAAGATATGATTTATTCTTTACCCATATGATCTCTATTTTATGGATTTATTAGTAATCCTAGGGTGGGTTTACTTTATGTGAATGTGTATGTATGGCATATGAGAGAGTAGCTAGGAAAAATAATCACAAAGAGTAAAAATGCAAAGGCAAAAGAATTCAGGCGCTCAACTTTTAAACACATGCTTCCATGTATCATGATTGGAAACCAGTCCCAGAAAAATGAGCAGTATTCTCTTTTTCAAAATCTAAATGAAGCTAATATTATACAGCCTTTAATAGAATGATCTTTTCATCATTGTCATCTTAAACACTGGTCATTTGTAAGTTTCAGAAACTTCTGTATATGATCTGAGAGCAAATATTTCAGGCTTTCCATGCCATTTAGTTTTTGCAGCAATGGATCAACTCCACTGATAGGAAAGCAGCAACAGAATATGTGCACATGGATGAGTGCATCTGTGCTTCGATAAATTTTTATGGGGGACAGTGAATTTTGAATTTCACAAAATTTTCTGGTCATGAAATGATGTTCAGTTTATTCCCATATGCTCCTGGCCACATTATTTAAAAACACAAAGATCACGAGCTGGAGGGATAGACAGTGGGCAAGGCATTTGTCTTGTATGCTATCAACCTGGATTGCTTCTTGGGACCCCATGTGTACCCTGAACCCCAAAAGAGTGATATCTGAGCAAAGAGCCAGGAGTAAGACCTGAGCACCACTGTCAGTTCCCCAACCTCCATCCGTCAATTAAAAGATGCAAAAATAGTTCCTAGTTTCCGGTTTTATATTAAATAAATTAGATTTTGGCCCAAGGATCATAGTTTGCAGGTCCCTGAATCATAACATCACTTTGATAAATAAAAGTGCAATTAAAAAAGGACATTTCATTAAATATTTAAGGAACAGGTGGTTGAGAATGCTAGAATGAAAATATATAAAATCAAACACTCAATTCATTTTTTATACTAACACTATTTCACACTAGAATTATTTGTGCTACTTATTTTCACAAATCTTACTTTTTTTATTGTGGGAAGTTCTAGAAATGAACCTACTGTGATATATTTGTAACAACAGAAATTTACTATAAAATTATACTAAGTGAAAATAAGAAATATTTGATATTTGCATTCTCCTTTTTCCTTACATTGTATTTCATGGATATTTACCTAGCTATTTATAATTTTAACATTCAAATTTTCCAGATTTTCCAGACCTTTTCTATTATTTTTAAAAACTATTTCAGTTTTGTAAATTTATCTTTATATGGTCTTAAAAAATGTTTTTCATTTTCTCATCTTATGATTTCTAATTCAAACACTGTCTCAACTATTCTTCTTTCCTTTTTTTTAGTTTTTCGGTTCAACCCCCTAGTGGAAGAATCCCTGATAATGCGCAGGGGATTTGTGTGGATCAGTTCCCCAACTGTATTGATTTAAATAAATTCTCCTTTTAAAAAAATCTGTATTAGTGAATCACCATAGGTACAGTTACAAACTTATGAGCTTTCGTGTTTGCATTTCAGTCATACAGTGATCGTTTAACCATCTCTCAACCAGTGCCCATTCCCCTCCACCAATGTTCTCAGTATCTCTCCCACCACCCCTGCCCCATCCCCCACCACCCTACCCTGCCTCTGTGGCAGGGCATTCCCTTCTGTTCTCTCTCCTCTTGGGTGTTGTAGTTCGCAATAGAGGTATTGCGTGGCCTTCATGTTCGGTCTATAGTCTACTTTTGGCACACATCTTTTAACCCGAATGGGTCCTCCCAACACCCTCTACTTGGTGTTTCCTTCTCTATCTCAACTGCCTTTTCCCCCAGCATGTGAGGCCAGTTTCCAAGTCTTTACTTCTTCAACTATTGAAGTATTTATTTTTGAACATGGTTCTAAGTCTTTCATATTATTGAAATATTTAGTAATGTAGCAATGAATAAAAGGTTCCCGTGTAGTAACCCCTGGTGATGCTCCTGACTCTGTGCTCAGGAAATTACTCCTGGTGGTGCTCAGGGTACCATGTGGGATGCCAGGAATAGAACCTGGGCTGGCTGCAAGGCAAGTGCCTTAGCAGCTGTATTATCACTCTGGTCCCAAATATTCTTTAATATTGGGCTTTATTTATATATTGATGGAGGTTCTGCGATATACAATATTATTAAGATGATTTTTCTTTACATAATTCCAACACCACCTCCATCACCTGTGTAACTACCTCCTTACCCAAGGACTCCAATTCCCTTTATTTTCAACTTCTGCTCCCCATTAATTTGTGTGGATCAGTCCCCCCATTGTAATGATTTAAATAAATCCTTATACCAAACTTCTCAGTGTCTTAACTTCTTCAATTATTGAAGTATTTATTTTTGAACATGATTCTAAGCCTTTTATATTATTGAAATATTTAGTAATGTAGCAATAAATAAAAAGATTCCCATGTATCTGTTCTTCTTCGTAGGCATCTGTAATAATTTTCACAAAATCAAATAGTCACACAGTATATCTATATATCATTGCAGAAACTAAATCTATTTATATAGTTTGTAGTATTAAGAACAGCTTTAAAATAAGTAACAGTTTTTAATATACATGTCATAAGATGCCTTTGGCTAGGCATCTTATGCCTTTTTTAGCTAAATTTTTAAAGCAAATAATATTTACTTTTTGGAGTGTGTGTATAAATATATATACATATATATCTAGTTTTGGTTTGACGCACATTTTTAGTTAATGGGAATATCAAAATGATCATTTTGTATCCCATCTTTTACAAAAAAATGCAATCAGAACAAAATGTAAAATAAAACAAAAGATAAAGACACTGAGATTAGTTATTATATACTGCATCAGGCAATACAGATACTGGGGGAAGAAAGGAGCTTAAGAATAACATGATAATCCAATTCTGAAGTACTGAAATTTAGATCATACCCTCATGTAACACTAACTCCATTCTATATACAAACTTCAGGAAGTTTCAACTTTCTAGTCTCGGTTTGATTAAAAATAATACTGTGGGGCCAGAGAGATAGAACAGTAGGTAGGGCACTTGCCTTGCACACAGCCACCTGGGTTCAATTCCCACCATCCCAAATGATCACTCAAACCCCGCCAGAAGTTATTCCGAATGCAGAGCCAGGATTAACCCTTGAAAATTGCCGGCTGTGCGCCCAAAGCAAACAAAACAAAAACTGCTTCTTGTAATTGTTAAGGGAAGAGTTTGACACTAATTATATATATTAATATCATTATCATCTTTTATAGGTTTTGTAGACAACTAATATTCAGGTATTTTTAGATTGATTTAAACATAAAATCCTACAATATATTTCAGAATAGTGGAATAGATTTTGGGGGTGCTTACAGATGATCTTTCAAATAGTATAAGAATACATGTAGAGAAAAGAAAAATTAGATCAAAATAAAAAAAATAGCTCAGAAGCAAAGGTATCAGAATTCAGTGACTTATATTAATAAGAATAACTCTGGAATTTAGTAATCAGAAACTTAATGAAGAAATATACATGATTAGAAGTAGGTAATCATTGTCGATGCTTATTCTATCCTTTAAAACAAAGCTATTATAGCAATGTTAAATAAGTGTATGAGAGTAATCTTGGGGAAATACATCAGATTTAGGATTAAGAACTTAAAAAAAGCCCTTGTATAATGCAGAATTATTTGTAATAATAATTTAGCTTCTGCTCTGTCTTATTTCTACTACAGACATCATTTTAGAAATTTTAATTTTAATTTGAAACGATGTATTCAGGAGAAGGACCACACATTCTGAATCTTAACTATTGGCCAAATAAAATACTGTTGTTAGTATTACCTATATGATGCATATATGAGCTGAGTGGTTAAAAAAGTCTTGTCCTAAGAATTTGTAAATATTACATGATTATGCTCCTAGTAACTAAGGTGTCTTATTTTAAAGTAAAAATGGTATCTTGCAGTTATTTCCAAAGGATTTGACTTAAGTCTATTAACTTAGAAAAAATGAGTCTACCTGCCTCTATGATGATGCTATAATATCATAATTTCCCATGATTGCTGAAATCAGATCATCAAGACTGTCATTTGGATTCAGCCGTAATTTACAGTCCTATGACACATCTAACAAGAGGCAAAAAAACATGGTCAGTGGTAAAGCTTCAAATGAAGTCTAATGAAAAGATCTTTAGAAAAAATACAATTGTCTAAGAAATGAAGATTTTTAAAAAGAATGTTTTTTTCATTTTGCAGCCAAAATGTTATTAAATCAATAACATTAATGTTACTATGGCTACGGGGTTCCCTCTACCTTGCTGACATAATTTACTTCCAAATGTGAGCATGAAACTACTGCTAGAAAAGAAAGACAGAGGGAGAAAGGAGACAGAAAGGAAAAAAAGAAAGAGAAGACAAACCAACCAGATTTGAAATTACCAGTCAGCAAGTTTAGAAAAAAAAATCACCACATGAAATTGTACATTTACTCTTGGAGAGTACCCTTTCACATTGCCTTCTAGGTGATCTCTGAGCTAATCCAGATTTTGATGGAGCTACATGTAAGCATAAAAAAATAAACAGAAAAAGCAACTTGTTCTCTTTTCAGCTTTCCTTTTCCCTTTTGAAGATAAGATTATAGTCTTACACATTTATGACTGCCTTTGGCAAACATTCAAAACATCAAAGATTTATATAACTGAATACATGTTCAATGAAACCTTGAGTAAGAGGCCAGTATTTGCTCTGATTATAGCATATATTCTCCCACATTTTAGCAAAAATAAATGTTCTCATAATGCCTTATAGATTCACTTAAAATTTTATATTTGGTAGAAATATAAAGTAAGGATAGTAAAAATTACAAAATTTACTTTCCTTTCCAAACACACCTTTTGATTTTAAGTTTACATCCATATTAAACTAAACCCTGAAGTATATTCTATGTTCTTATACATGTAAGTATTGATAAACATAACCACACTGTATATATACTAGAAGATAATAAAGAGAATTGTAATAAAGTTCTATACACCCTAAAGCTGAACTAAGAGATAATGAAACACGTATACTCACACAAACAATTCAGTTTCAGGCAGAAGGTGTTAATGAAGTTATGGACGCTATTTTATCCTAATTTAACTATCAGTAATTTCCCCAAAGTTAAGTCATACTATAACTTTTCATCTGAATTTGAGTCATATTCCATAATCTTTATCTTCCCTTTAAAAATAAAGGAAAAATATAATACCTCACTCGTAGACAGTGAGAATGGCACTGATATATGACCAGAATACATAAATTCATCTTTTTCTAAGTAACTTCAACTTTCCTAGTTTTGGAAATTGGCATTTATAAGCTAACATTTCTAATCCCCTCTTACTATCCTTAGTGAAATAACATTTAAGAAAATTGCTACCCAGTATACAGCAGTGTTGAACAGAGAGGATGGTTTGTTTGAAAAAAAGGCCAAAACCACACAACACATCTTCATCCAAGTGCACTCGTGTGCACGCACACAAATAAATAAATGACAACAAAACGTAAAATTAAGGCAGAAGAGGCAAGGAGAGGAAAGAATGCAGAAATCAGTGCTTTGTATTTATTAAATGGAAACAAACAGGAAATGTGCAAAATTTTGTAATGACAATTTAGGACTCAAGGTAGTTATTAAACTTTGGAATATCCCCATGAAGTCAATTATCTTTCATTTGCATTAGTTTAGCAGTCACTACAAGGGCAAAGGGGATTTAGGTGTAAGAACTGATTAATTCAGGGAGAGGTTCCTCTGTACATTTATTAGAACTCTGCAAAATTTCTAATCTGAATTATGGTGGCAGCATTAAAGGTAATCAATGGCTAGGATTTTCTTAAGAATGATAATACATTTATTCATTGTGACTAAATGTTAGATGTTGAGTGTCCAATATATACTGACCAAATAGATATCTAACAACTAACAAATGGGACCACCAAATCACAAATCTGTATTTATAGATTTTATCAGCAAATCATATATAAAAATGGGCAAACATTTAGATATAGTTTTATGTTGATATATAATTTTTAGCTTAAAAATAAAGGGAATTAAGAGTGCTTAAAAACTCAAGTTATATGTGAGCCCATTATACTAAAATCATATAAAAATTCCTTTCCTAATTTTTAAGATTTTATATATACATATACACTTATATGTATATATAACATGCTATTGACTCAGTATTTTTTTCCTGGAATGAATTGTGAACAGCAACGACACTAATAACATTTAATTACTTTTAGTAAAAACTGAAAAGGAGAGAAATATTCTGAAAATAAATGTAAGTTCTCTGTGTAATAAGAACTTAACACACAGTCAGTGACATCAGTCAGAGGAACGGTTTACTCTCGAACCCCAAATTATAGGCACCTGTCATTAAGCAGTTGCCCTTTTTCTTGTTTTTGGTGCCATTCAAAACTAGTTATTTGGCAGTTTGCCTTCAGCTGGTTGCTCTATGTGTAGCTGAAAAAAATTAAAAAAAAAAAAAAGAACATGACCCAACAGCCAATAAAAATATTGAAATAAAAAAAATGGGATGGTGAAAAATGGAAAAAGCCCCCTTCCTCCCACCACCCTCCAAAAAGGAAGAAGTGTAGGCTATAGACGAAATCTTGCCAAAAAATGTTAGAAACATATTTACTTTGAGGGATCCAACTCTACTAGCAACTCCTTTGCTTTCATCCGGCCGTCTAATTTGCTACAATGAGGGAAGATGGGTAAAAAGACAGAATAAAGAAAAAGTGAACTTAAAATTTTTCTACACATTAGTAACACATGCAAAAACATCAATTGACTCTCTGAGGTACCTCTTAGGAAGCCAGGAAGTTAACTAATCCAGAGGCTACATGACATGCTCTACAAACAGACTTTTCATTAGCTATCAGTCTTTGTTAATGCCACTATTGCTGTGATAAGGAAGTGGGCACTTACTTTTGGTTATCTTGGGGACTTCTTTTGAAGCAGTATCTGGCGTGGTGTTACATTTACATTTGGTTTATGCAAAACAGAACTACAAATATACCTATACAGATAACTAACTCTTTCAATGTTTTAATGTCCATTTCACCATAATATAAGAAAGTATCAATATTCTGGCTATAAATATGAGTGCTTCCTAAGTGGAAAGTTCAGTCCTGACAAGCATCATTCTTGATTAGGTGACAGAGTGAAATTCCTCTGCTTGCTGACTCAAGCCAAGCACAGAGGTTGTTCAGCTGTCACTGAGATTCCCAATTAAAAATTGTGCTGCCCAATCAGAAAATTTTAATGCCAGACCAATGTTATAAACATTCACTTCCTTAAAAATTTTTGAATTTTCCTCAGGTAAGATAAGGAAAATGAAAAGTGAAACTGCTATTTTAGAAACTTGTTTCACATACTATATAAACAAGAAGAAAGTTTTCAATATAGTGATTTTTTTTAGATGGGGTATAAAAATAAAAATTTCTTTGCTTTTTAGTAAGCTATAATAAAAACTAATCTTTTGGTTTAAAATGAAGGCAAAGGAAGAACACCAAAGGGACAGGAAGTTTCACACCAAGTACTTTTACATTATGGACTGCTGTATTTGCAGAATGATGGTCTTTATTCAAACCAGGTCTGAGATCTAGTCAGCTGAGATGCTCCTGTTTGTATCAGCACATAGAAAAAGAATCAGTGTGGTACCAAGTTTCGGTTGTTAAAAATACTCAGGTAAAATAAGAAACTTGATCACATTACAAAACTATTATTACCTGACGCAGTCTTTACATTGTTTTACCCTCTATAAAATAGTTCTAATACCACAAAAAGAATGATTAAGAATAATATTGAGCAAATTAAATTTTTGTCATTATATAACTGAAATCAAATCATGTAAAACTTTGTAATCATGTATTTCACTGTGATTCTACAACATATCAAAAAAAAATCTTGTCATCATTAAAAAGAAAGTCTTGATAGAAAAGAATCAACCTAAGTTTACTTAATTATATGTTTTATAAATTCTTCAACATCAACTACATATTATGTCCAAAAGATAATTCATACTTCTCAGCTGAACTAAATTTTGAAAATTACAAATAAAAGATACTTAACGAGACTGGCAATACTCAGAGACAATTTTTCATTATCTCCCAGAACATCTTTAGATCAAAAGATGTTTCCTATTGTCAATGATTTTGTAATATGATGACTACTAAGATAAATGAGGTAGCTACCTATAAAAAGTTAGTGTGATATCTCATGCTACTTTCTGAAAATGCTGAGAAACTATGAAGACTTAAAACATGCATATGGTAACTGAATATCATTTTCTACTATTTTCTAGAATGCATCAAATTAAATTCAGCCACACGACTAGACTTTAGGAAGTTAGTAGACTTTAGGAAATCAATATGGTAGTCAGAGCCGGAAGTGGCTGTGATTCAAAGGTCTTATGTTTTTTGTCTGTTGCTCCTAAAACAGACAATAATAACTAACACTGAAAAACATTAGAAATAATTAAAAAAAATTCATCTCGTAAGTTAAAATTTGAGTAGTAGAGAAAAACCAAATTAACATATTTAAAAATGTAAACTCATTTATTCCAGTACACTTAGAAAATCAATATGCTGGAATAGGATAAACAAAAAAATACATAATCTGAATGCTAGATTCTTCTTATTTGATAAAAATTTATACATACTTTTTATGAGCTAAACATTATCAGTAACTAAGGTTAAATTGCAAATATTTATATCACTTATAGGATCACTGCAATATAAATGAAGTTTGAAAACTGGATGTATAGGATTGTGAAGATTATGGTCAAGCTCATTAGTGTACTCATATTAAAAACTTGATAAAGTGTGAGGCCCTGGGCTGAATCCCAGCACACCACACACACATAAACACACACACACAGATACACACAATAGCCTAACAAAAAACATTAACACTTGTAATGTTTTCTACCCTGAGAAACTCCTGCTACAGGTATTCACAAAGATTATAAAAGATATAAACTGGAGCAACAGAACATTTCAATCAATTTACTCTCTCAGCTGTATTAAAAAAAATATATATCCATAAAATAGTATTTCACTGTATTACCTCTTTCACAACATTCTGGGATTTCACAACATTCTTCAGGGATTAATTACTTGGGAATTTATTCTCAGAGATTAATGGCCAGGATGTGGTCTATAAAGTAATGAAATGACTTTTCTTTTCATACTAACCTTTCAAATGAAGAGTTTGATTTCTAGAGACTCTAGATACTATGAAACAGGAAGAAACTCGAAGCTAGGTTATTGATTATGCTTGGCTTAGCTATTTTTTTAAGCATGTACTCAGTACTAAATCATTTTCATTGTTAACATGGAGAAAATTATCCTGTTCCACCCTCAAATATCTTGCCTATAAGTAGTTGTAAAAGTTTAGATACCACTAAAATACACATATCAATTTTATTTTTATTTATTTTTGCTGAGAAAGCGAATTTATTTTATTTTTGATGAGAAAATTAGTTTCTTTTGTTAAGTATTTGAGATTCTGTGGTTTATTTCAACATAATTACAGCACCACATCTATCACCAATATACTCTTCTCTTTCTCAAGGACACAGTCCTCACATATCAACTTTAGAGCACAAAACCATTTTACATTCTTTCTAAAAATTAAATATAAAATTTTAAAGGAATTATAGGTATGTGGCTATTACATACCCAGATCACTGGACATTTGCTCTCACACTTATTTTTAGTTACAAGATGCTTAATGAAAAATTTTGAGGAAAAGACTGGATGGCCTATGTTTGTTTTACTGATGAGAACTAAGGTTTAGAGAGGATCAGTACCTTTTTGTAGACATATAAATTAAAAAAGAGTCCATAGTATTCAATCTATTACTCTCCATTCTTTTTTCATTTAATTGAGACTCTTGATTCATGGCATGACCAATGTAGATCAGACCAGTTGATCCCACAGTATATATTATATTATTTAGGTTAAGCAAACAATTTATTTGCCTAATATAGAGAACTGCCTCATTTTGGGGGTAGCATTGTACTGTAGCACTGTTGTCCCGTTGTTCATTGATTTGCTCGAGCAGGCACCAGTAATGTCTCCACTGTGAGACTTGTTACTGTTTTTGGCATATCAAATATGCCACGGGTAGCTTGTCAGGCTTTGCCATGCGGGTAGGATACTCTCGGTAGCTTGCCAGACTCTGCAAGACGGACGGAGGAATCGAACCCTGGTCAGTCAGCTGCGTGCAAGGCAAACGCCCTACCCGCTGTGCTACCAAATTTATTTTTAGAACCATTTTCAAAGAAAAACATTTTTAAAACTATTTTATTTTGTCACTTTTTAAAAAGCAGGATATCAATGAAAAGACATATATTTTTTTTCTCAGAACTTGCTACCTTCAAGAACAAAAAAAGAGAAATTGTTACCTTTCAACCCATCATTTGGCATATTCTGGTTCAATTATGTATTGATTTTGGGAACTATCAAAAGCTATGGTTTGGAAGAAAAATTTTTTTTTAAGTTTTGCTTGATAGCTCCAAATTCAAACTTCAGTAAATAAATTCTTTTGGGGATCTGGTTAATATTTCAATTGACCATATTCTAGTTCTTTTACTTATTAATTTACTTTTGGGGGGCATACCTGCCTGTGTTCAGGGCTTGCGTCTTTCTCTGTGCTCAGGGGTCCTTCCTGGTGTGGATCAGGAGACTATATGTGGTGCTGAGTATAAAACCCAGGTAGGCTGTGTGCAAGGCAAATGCCTTACCTCCTATACTGTTGCTTTGAATCCCTATCCTAGTCCTTATTAATAAATCTTGTGCTTTATTACAAAAACAATTCTGCTTCATCTATTTTTTTTTTCTCTTTAAAAATTTTTCTTCTTTTTCGCTTTTCTTTATTAAGGTAAATCAAAAAGAGGAAAAGCAAAAAGAGAACAATTATGTGTTAAGGAAAAATATTCTAATGTATTTCTATTGAAAGGCAATATTATATCAAAGTAAACAGATGAAAGGAGAGAGAAAAAAAGAAGTGTTTCAAAGAATAACGAAAGTTAAAATTAGTATTTGGATAGCAGTGATAGATTCTTTTATTTTTGTATTGCTTTTTGGGTCACACCTAATGGTGCACAGGTTACTCCTGGCTCATGCACTCAGAAATTACTCCTGGACCAGGAGACCATATTAGATGTTGGGAATTGAACCTGGGTTGGCCGTGTGTAAGGTAAATACCCTATCCGCTGTGCTATCGTTCCAGCCCCTGCAAGTGACAGATTCTTGAACTCTTCCTCACTCCCCCATAAAATCTATTCTTTAGGAAATATTTTACTTAAAATTCTTGTTTCTTATCATTATTAACATTTGAAATTATTTATATCTTACTATTTATAATTTTATACTTAGGTATTTATAATTTTGATTCCAAGACAATATAATCAATACAAAGTTTGTTATTTCCTTGCCAACTACATTCCTTGCCAACTAATTCAATTATGACTTTTTAAAATTTTCATATTTTTTGGTTTAAAAAATTATAACGTTCACCAAATGTGTGATATTGAAGAGCTGCTAGATATTTAGAAACAGACAATATTTCAATATACTACATGTTCTAAATTATTAATTTTTCAGAAGAGAAAAAAATTTATTTCCAAACTACTGTTAAAATGTGATATAAATTTCTACCCAGCAAAGAATGTTTTGCTTGAATATTAAAAATTCTCTGTAATAAATTGTTATAAAATAGTTTATTAAGATTTGTATAAATATGTATGGTAGGAAAAAGCCATCCTTTACATTAGCAGAACCTTAATAAATTATAACACACTTTTCTGATTTAAATGAAATAGAGATTATAAAGGACTAGAGCGATAGCACAGTGAGTAGGGTGTTTGCCTTGCACGTGGCCGACTGGGGTTTGATTCCTCTATCCCTCTCGGAGAGCCTGGCAAGCTATTGAGAGTATCCCACCCGCAAGGCGAAGCCTGGCTAACTACGAGTGGCGTATTTGATATGCCAAAAACAGCAACAAGAAGTCTCACAATAGAGATGTTACTGGTGCCCGCTTGAGCAAACTGATGAACAATGGGACAATAGTGCAGTGCTACATCCATAAATTATGAAATAACCTATAATTCTATCTCTAAGAAGCTTCATGTAGTCCTTTATAAAAAAGTACATATTTTATGTTGGGCATTTCCCCATCATTACATATTCTTAAAGATACACTTTTTAGTTCATAAATAACTTTTATGTGTATGTACCATTAGTTATAAACATATAACTACATAGCCAGTATAAAAACATTATAGAATAATTGGCTTATAAGGGACTTCAGAACCTAGTTAATTCCTAATTGTTGTTACAGATATTGATACTAAGATCTACTAATTCTCACGAAGTAATAAAGAGGCAGAGTAGGACTGATTGATATCTTGTAGTAAATTATTTTTACATAATGAGAATCAAGAGTGCATAATTTAAAAAAATCTGCGAGTAAGTCACTTAAATGCAAAAGACAAAACTGTTTCTTACAGAATATCAATGAAATAAATTAATACAGATGCAAAAATAATCTATTCTATCTATACAAATGAACAGGAATCAAGTTTCTAAAAATTTATTTGTAAGTTCAACAAACGTAAAATTAGTATGAAACAAAAATATTCCATTTCCATAAGACTATGAGCATGGTTTATAAAACTGGGAAGTAGAAAAAAACCTAAATTATCAAAAGACCATATGCTATATTAATAAAGTAGAGGACAAATCATTAGTTGGTAATAATGCTGAATAACACACTACTTTGTTTTGTGGGCTATATCTGGAACTAGTTGGGAGTTGAGGGAGGGAGGGTTGCTCCCAGTAGCATTAGGGGAAATGATGCCAAGGACAAACTCTGTGTTCCTGCTAATAGCATTTTAAAAACATGTGAAGATGTCTTCAAAACAAAGATGCCTATATTACTAAATTAATGAATGTGTAAAATATTGTATCATTGGCTAATGATAGTTAAAATACAGTTAGGACTTATAAAAAATTTAGACCTTAGAACAACCTAGAAGCAAATATTACAAATTTTAAATTTACAGATTACATCATTAAAGTTACAAAGGTAATGTAACTTTCTGAAAGCTACACATTATTAGTGATAAAGTTGCAGTTTATTGCTTTCATGGAACTTTTGTAATACGAATGTTTTTGCTTACATGAATTTTCTAAATTATCCAAAATGAGCATGTATATAACATTTTTGTTGTTGTTGATCTGTTTTTACTGGGGGTGGGGCAATGCACAGGACTTATTTCTGGCTTTATTATTATACTTATTCTAAGTATCACATCTGGTGGTACTTGTGGGGCCATAATGGTGCCAGAGCTTGAACCAGATTGGCTGCATGCAAGGCAAATCTTACATGCCATACTAACTCTCTGACCCTTCAAGAGATTTTAAATTATAAAAAGATCATGCCACTGATATTCTAAACCATAAGGTTGCTAGTTCTATAGTGAATATTTTTTTGTTACATACACCTTCCCAAGCTAATTCAATTTTATAAACCAGTTTATATTTCAAAATGGCAATTATACATTTCATAGTTAAAGTTTCTATTACAGATATAATACTGTGAATATCAAATAACTAGAAAGTGACAATGTGATTAAATTTTCAAATAGTATTATAAAAATAGAGGATCACAAAACCAAGTGAATGATGAAATAAGATGCAAAATCCTATAAACCGAGTAGCATGTCACTAACAATCATTTAAAATAGTTGTAAACTCAAAAATAAGAGCTAAAATATGACTAAATTATAAATATTTTACAAAAATGTACATTTTTTTTCTGACTAGAAAGGGTTTAAGAGAATCATATTTCATTTAAAATCCCCAGATTCTATTTTGCTACCACAGATTCTATTTTGCTACCAAACTGTAACAGATAGCAAAACAAACTTGTTACAAAGGAACAGAAACCAGACTACAAAGACCAAGAGAGGAAATGGTTATCCCCAAATCTGTAAGAGTCACTTAGTGCAAAGTGTGAAATGACCAGGAGGGATAAAGGATGTCAGATGAGTACTGATATGTGCTGGTGCTGACACAGATAAGATATATTAAAATGATTATTTTTTTAAAAAAGCTAAAATTCATCTTTTTAGATGTTTTACTGATGTTAAACATTACAAGTTAAGATGCAGAGATAGCTTCAATCATATTCCAAATAGAATTATCCTCCAACTACTAGAATATGGTTTGTAAGATGACTTAATAGACAGAATATCCTGGCAAAACATTAGTCAATATCCAATGCAAAAGTAGTGCCATATTCCAAGTGAGTACAATTAACTAGGAATTATAATTCCTGTTATTTTTTTCCCCAAAGACTTAGTGAAGTCTTGCCTTTTTAATAAGAAAGGAGAAAGTATTCTCTTTCCTAGAATTAATCAATATCAGCATTAGAATGAATTTTTTATAATGTGTAAGTATGATGTCGGTGGTCCTTTATATAAAAGTACTGAGAATACTACTGTGTGAGTAGAAAATATGAAAAAAATATTTCCAAGAAACATGTCAGTTTGTTCATTTGGTTATACTAGTATTTCTTTAAGTGTGATACTAGGACACATGACAGTCCCTAAAAAAAGTTTTCAGGGTCCCACAAGTTAAAAATTATTTCAGTAATAATATAAAGACATTATTTTCCTGTATCACTATATTGGCAACTATATTTACATTGATGATACAAAGCAGTTGTGGAGGAACCAAATAGTATGAATAACTGCATTACCACTATATACTAACATTTAATAGATTGATGGTTTTAAAAAAGATAAGCAAGTTTCACATAACATTTTACTCAATAAAATAATTAATATTAGTTTTGCTAATAATTGTCCTCTGACTGTAAAAAAATGGGAAGTTTGAAGAAGATATTTCCTTTACACCTAAGAATGATGGTTGTGTCTAGGTAGAAGCATTTTATGCAATTTGAGTTGCAAGCTAAACTAGGTAAGATTTTGTTCATAATAGCATCATTTTTTGTTTGAAAAAATTACCTGATAAACTACAGTTATTCAGACTTAGACATGTGTTCTATCATGATCACGATCATGATAGCCCATTAATCACCGATTTCTCGGGCGGGCCCAGTAACATCTCATTTCGTCCTTTCCCTGAGATCTTAGAAGTCCATCTGGATTTGGCCCTCCCAAGGATGTTGCACTGGGGGCTCTTCAGGTCACAGGAATGAGACCCAGCTTGTTACTGGATTTTGCATATGAATACACCATGGGAAGCTTGCAAGGCTGTCCCATGTGGGTAGGAAACTCTCAGAAGGCTGCCAGTTTCTCCCAAAGGGAGAAGCAGGCTAAAGATATCTTTATATCTTTATATATTTTATGTGTTATATATTTTCTAAAAACTAAATGAAGTGAGTATCAGCTTAAGAAAACTAGAGATTTATTGGTTTTTGGACAATAATAAAATCCTAGCTTTTAAGCAAAAATAAAAACTGTGAAAAATGTATATTTTCACAGTGAGTTTCAGAGCATTAATATATATTTATACATTATATATTTATATAGATGGATGTCTGGGTTGTTTTATCAGTGAAAGTAATTTTTGATATAATAAAGTATATTCAGGCTTGGAAGAACTTTTCCAAGTGATCATAAAGGTATTAAAAAAAATCACAGTTGAATATGAGATCCACTGAAACGGATCCATGTATTTTCCATATCAGAAAATAGATGGACTTGAGGGGATTTACATTCCATACTATAATGAACATTCTTATTTATTTTTTTGCATTCTGAGTCATAACTGGTGATACTCAGTGGTTACTTAGTGGTTACTCTGGCTTGCACTCAGGAATTATTCCTGGAAGTGCTCAGGGGATTATATGGGATGCTGGGGATTGAACGTGGGTTGGCTGTGTGCAAGGCAAACACCCTACCCAGTGTACTAGTCCGCCAGTCCCTTTAATGAACTTTTAAGAGACTATCAATTATAAATCTTTGGGTAGTATCAAAGAATATCCAGAAATATCTGAAAATGCTACAAGTACAGTTCTTTTTCTAACCTAATAAATGCATGTGCAAGATAGGTATCTTCATAATCTTAAATCAAAATATATAAAAGAGATGTAAGAATCTGCTAAACTTTTACTAAACTAGATATAAATATATATGTAAAAAGTGAAAACTGCATTCTTTTCAGGTGTTTTGTTATAAGTCACTTAGCTTTTGTGATGGTGTTAGTTATGTTTTACAATCAGGCTTTCCAATTCTCATTTGAAGAAAATGTTTTAAATAACTTTTTTTCTTTTCAATTTCTTGGGCCATTCCTGGCTATACTCAGGGCTTACTCTTGGCTTTGTGCTCAGGGAACTATGAGCAGTGCTAGGAATGAACCAAGGTCACCTGCTAGCAATGCAAGTGTTTAACACCTCTCAGATCTTAAACAATTGTTTTAACTTACATAGTATGCAAATGCTATTAGATAAACCATGCAAACAGATAATATCTGGAGGTTCTTTTTAAATGAGTGGGGATTATTTTTAAATTTGAGAACTACTGGAGCTGACCAATGATTTTGAGAATATTATTAAGTAATATTAAATATCCCAAAGGTGGGGCTGTTAACTTTATATAAAAGCAAATATTCTTTTATGTTCAGATGATCTTTTGATCTATGTTAGTGTTCATTTTCTTTACTGTTTGTTGACTACATATATAGAAGTCATACATTTCTAAATTTCATCAACATATTGTAGACATACCAATGTTACGTATCAGAAAAAATAAGCTATATGTTTAGTGTAGCCTTACTGATGGTGCTTATGCACCTGAAAGTTGTGGAAAAAAAATAAATTCTAAAACCTGATTAGTGTTTTACGTTGGATAGAATTTTAACAACTTCTTGAGATACTCCAGATACTCCATCATCTGGAATCAAACAGCTTTCACATAATTACCTGTTGTTCACAAATGAAAGTGGTGAGAAAAAAATAACTTTACTAGCAGGAAGTTTCAGAGGGAACATTATTCTGAGACTGAATCAATAATGACAATTTTAATGTAAAGGAAAATCATATTGCCAGACATACACATTAAATATTACAAGCTAAGAAAATAGTTAATTTTTCCGGATTCTTACGTTTTGTCCTAGGTATAGAATTTTCATCATATACGTAGCAGATATAACAAATTTCAAGATAGCATAATAAAACTTATTAGCTTCTTACCCAAAGATATTTGTTATGTTGCCTAATGGACATAACAGAAACTTATGGAGAAGTTATAATTCTGTATTTTGTTTAAATATAAGGTTAACAGTATATTCAATAATTTAGAATATTTTCCCCTCGGTCATTATTCTCTTCTTCAGCATCTTGATTTCTAATGGTAAAAGTCAACATTCAGTTGAGACTCATGCTCACTTTAAAACAAAATTTATTTGTTATAGAATTCACATTGTAGCTAGTCATTTTTGCAAATTATGACTTCTCTAGATTCTGAGTCTTGTCGATGTTGCCTTTAAAAGAAGATTTTTGGAAAATAGAATCAACATACTAATCTGACTTCCTTGGGAGTTGGGTGTCACTATTTTTATTTAGTCTAATATAATTCAAAAAACTCAAATTTATTCTTAAAAGATACCTTGCAATCTTACCATAAGAAGTGTGAAAATACACATCATTACATTCAGGTTTTATTAAAATGAAGAGAAGGCTAGGGGGTTAGTTCAATGATGGAACACATGATTTTGCATGCAACAAGATTCCAATCCCAATTTGATTCCCGAGCTCGAGCACACACACACACACACACACACACACACACACAGAGGAAAAAAAAAGAAAAGTTGCCTTCAATAGATTGTGATGGCTATACTAAAAAGGAACAAAGGAACTCCAAACTTGGTATATTTTATAGATCTTGTTCTCACCATATTTAGAGAATCTTAAGGATCACAATACAATCTAGGATATTATATTGCAGTGAACACTCATATGTAAAATGTAAATACAAAATAATGTTTAACTGTATAGTTGCTGATTTAAGAAAATTAGATGCACACATGAAAATGGGTAGGATGTCCAGCAGATAAATACTGTTCAGAAAAAAGATACAGAGGAAAAGATAGAAACTATTACCTTTGAATCACAATTTGATTATTTAATCCTTTTGGGTTTTCACAAAACTTTTGTTAAATGCTTCTGAAGGTTATTCGCAGAGTAGTATGTATTACTACTGATAAAATCATAGCACTCACACTTAATTTTATTTTGTAGCTTTCTATTAATAAAGGCAAAAACAATGTGTGCTTGCTCAACACTGTATCCAATATCAGGAATAGCCTATTAAATCAATAAACCCTATTGGAGAGGTAAAAGTGATTAGTTTCATCATAGACACAAAGTTTAGAAAAGTTGAATACTTTGCTTAATGTTTTAAAATAATTAAGCATGGAAGTAAGCATTTGAACCCAGGTCTGCTATTAGTACATGCCTCTTTTCTAGTCATGATCATTCAAAAATGGCACTGTAATTCTATCATAAAGAAAATGGATCTTTATGTATATTTCTGTACATGATTGCAACTTAGTATCAAATACAGAAGAGAGACTTCTATAGCACTTGGCTGGAACTATTATATATATGAATTAAGTTGCAAATATAACCAAGATGCTGTTCTGATACCCATAAAAAATTGTATGATAATTGTATACTGAATATAATTGTTTAGATATCTCATACATATTTCACATAGAGTACATTAAAAATCAAAATATATTATCTCTTCATTTACCCTCAATATTTATTTTTTCTTTCTATTCCTTAATATAACTAATAAAATAATTTATCAATGTCTCCAGTTAGAAATCTGGAAATCATTTTTACTTATCTGCTAAAGAGTTTTATGAAATAAAATTAAAACAAATTTTTAATTTTAATTAGCTCACACAGAACTAATTTAAGTGCTAAATTGTGTGGTGTTGAAATCTGACTCAGGAGGCAAAGGAAAAAACTTCATTAAAAATAAAATCTAAAATTAGCTTTTTAAATCAGTGCATTAGTTTTTTAATGTACCAATAGAAAGTTTCAGTCTGAAGGTTCTTGAATGATCACAACTGCATGGCAACTGCTACCTATAAAGCGGTTATCATTGCTCAACATAATTCCCAAACCCTTACCTAATATAATAGCTTATATCTTGCTCTCACTGACTGCTCATGTCCCTGGCAAAATGTCATTCTTTCAAAAAGGCTTTCTAACTGAGGTTTCCTGTCTATCATTTTCTATCACCTTTTTAGTTTTTTCTTAGTATGAAATTCAGTATTACTTTTAAGTTATTGTGAAATTTTAGTGATTTTTTTTTATATCTGTATTCTAATATGTCATTGTCTGACCTATAAACTCCAATTGGGTAGATGCTTAATTTCTCAGTGATATAATAGCATGCTGCTTAGATTCAATTAAGCAGTCGTATGAGTCTTTTAACATATTGATTTGAATTTATTTGCTGTTTTTGAAAAATCAATGCTAAAACTATTTGATTATATAAGTATTTTGATTAAGCACTAAAAGCTTAATTTAAAATTAATACTGAAGTAATATTTAAACTTTGAGGTGTGCTTTCTGATGATACGAAAAATGATCTGAACGAAACAGAATCTCATTCCTAGATCAAAGTACAGAAAAAAATTCTAGAAAAAACATACTCAAATAGAACTCATCAGCAGTTTGCTTTTTTAAGTGTTATTTAAGGAAAATAATCAAGACAATGGACAATAATCAGAAACAAAGCATGTGCCTTACATGAATAAGTCTTAATTTAATCCCCCATCACCCTGATAAAAATTGACTTTTTAAAGATTTTATGTGAGCGAATTTGGAAATATCAAGTGAATTTTAAAAACTGTATTTGATAGTCCAGTTAAAATGTCATTATGAATTTTCAAAAAGAGTCAAGAACTGTATTTCACTAAATTTATATTAAAACATAGTTCAACGTATACTAACTTTTAAACATAACTGAATGCAATGATCAACATTTGTTATTAAGTAAAAAATCACTGTGTTTTAGATAGTTCTGTATTCTCAACATTTAGGTCTTACACTATGTGGTAAGTTAATAGACATTTATAGTTTATTTAACTTTTAGTTATTGCCAGACTTTATGAGCCCATTTTGATATAAGTTAAAAAAAGAATATACTTAGTAATATTCTTGAATACTTTATTGAGAAGATTGCACCATGGAAGATAAAAGCAATTATATTACTCACACCAGAACTGTTCGAAATCATTTCTATTTAAATTGAATTATAACATTCACAGAAAAGTTGGAATTGCTGGAAAAAACTATGTTCTTAAATTTGATAGAGAAAAAAACATTTTGTAAATCTGTCATATCACCAGACTAAATCTAGCGTAAAGTCTCATATATGACACCATATCTTATTAATACATAAGAAAAATTTACTCAATCTTTTGGTGACAATACTGAAACTACCACATATAAAACTTGAAAGCACAATGACTAACTTAGCCAGGAAATGAACATTCCAGGAGAGAGCATAATGGTGATAATTATTTGACAGTTTATCAATCTCATACATGAAGACTGATGGAAAGTAAACTTCTAACTCCCTTTACCCAAGATATAATCTAGTACTTGGGGAAGATAACAAAAAATAAAGATAAATACACTTTCTTCCTCCCCCAAAGTTTGGCATTAAAACTTTCTAATGAATTAATAATATTTTTTTCCAAATCTTAGGCAGCAACATTCCAAGTTGAATATATTTGAAAAAAATTGGAATGATACTAGAGGAGGGAGCTACCCCATTCTGAATAAGTTAAAACCACCTGGTTTTTGACATTATTTTATTATGCTGTTTCCTACCCCATAGTACATTTACCTTTCACATAAAGAGCTTGAAAAAAAAACAAATCTACATAAAGAAACAGGAGTTATAAAAAGTGATACCTAGAGATGTGATGTGGGAATAGACATTTTTAATGAAAGTGCTATTTTCCTACTGTTGGCCTAAATGACTATGAAACAAGAGATGGCAACTACCTTACACATTCATTTTTCACTGTATTATCTTGCATGCAACCAAACCTTGGTAATTAAGGGGAAATACTAATTCTTCCCAGGTTCACACTGTAAATTGGGTGTAAGGTGTCAAAGTATATACTTACTTTTGGTGTTGGGCAGGATGCTGTTGAAAGGCGAGATGTGGCCTGAGCACGAGGAGATTCTGAAGGAGTAGTGCTGAGGGAGGCTGTGTCTCGTGGGAGCACCTGAACACCACGAGAAATGATGGAGTCTGGAATCTGAACAAGGGGAACAACTATGGCTTAATTACTCTGAGAATACCAACAACATGTAAAATAAATATTCACACCTAACTCTAAGAAAAAAATTGCCTACTATCCTCACTATTCAGCTCTCATAGTTTTGATCTCATTTACTGTACACAGAAATACATCTAATGATTTACAATAAAATACTAACTTATGGATTTGAAATATTTTCAAATAGTTGGCTAAGCAATATTTTGCAATACTTTTTTTAGATGATATGCAGTAAAACACTACAAGAAGTAGCATTTAGTATTGTATACTAGCTATGGCACTGAAAATCTATTTAATTTTCAGATATTTTCCATTTCAGATTCATTTTCCATGCTTCTTTATCTTCTCTGCTCCAAGAGGATCTGAAAATAGAATAAACAAGCAATTTTCTGATCTCTGACTTCCAATTTGATTCATCCAGCAGGAGTAACTGTCAAGAGACTACAATGTGAGAGGAAGGTAAGGTCTTGTGTTGTCTAGTATTATTAATATCTTAGCTTCACTTACACCATGTCAAGAGTTGGCAAGGGGGCTGGAGCGATAGCACAGCAGGTAGGGCATTTGCCTTGCATGTGCCCGACCAAGGTTTGATTCCCAGTATCCCATATGGTCCCCTGAGCACTGCTAGGAGTTAATACCTGAGTGCAGAGCCAGGAGTAACCCTTATGCATCACCAGGTGTGACCCAAAAATGCAAAAAAAAAAAAAAAAGAGTTTGCTAAGACCATTGTACTGCCAAAAAGCTGTTGTTTGTAGTTCTTTTCTGGATTGCATTAGCAGATCCCTCCTCTCTATCCCATTAGAACTAGCAATATCAAAGATTTCCAATACTAGAGATACCAGTGCACTGAATTATGTCTTATTTTTTGTAAACTCCACTAAAAACTTTGTAAATATCAGTTTCCTGTAAAACTCCTTTTCATTGTCCATGTAAGTATATTGTGGCTTTTGATGAGATTTTGATGAATATATAGTTTTAAATTATAAATTCCTTATTTAAAAAATAAGGAAAATAGTATTCTCTATTCCATCAAATTATTAGTGAGGTTCAAACAAAATAATGGACATCAAGTTCTTTAAAGAAGTAAATACTTAATAAACACTGATGGTTAGTATTAAAATGATCAACACAGTAAAGGCTGTTATATACTCATTTACTACTAAAATACGTAAGCATAAAAAATATGAATTATGTGAAACTTATAATATTTATATTATGATTTTTATTTGACTGGAGCCATAGCACAGCGGGTAGGGCATTTGTCTTGCATGCAGCTCACCCAGGTTCGATTCCTCTGTCCCTCTTAGAGAGCCTGGCAAGCTACCGAGAATATCCCGCCTGCATGGCAGAGCCTTGCAAGATCCCCGTGGCGTATTCAATATGCCAAAAACAGTAACAACAAGTCTCAAAATGGAGACATTACTGGTGCCCGCTCGAGCAAATCGATGAACAATGGGAAGACAGTGCTACAGTGATTTTTATTATCTTGGGCAAAGCCACTTCATGTTCTGGATACGTACAAATGGACTAATAACTGGTCTTGTAATTCCCAAATGGAAACTAGACCACTTACAAGGTCTGTGTACAAAAGAGGAAATACACACGAAAAAAGAACATGTAGGGGCTAGAGATAACTCAAAAGGCCACAGCACATGCTTTGTATGCTGGAGCCCCGGGTTTGTTCCTTGGGACTGCATATAGTCTCAAGCAACCCCTAACCACCAAACCAGAATTGATTCCCAGGCACACACACAGTGTGGCCCAACCCCTCTTCAAAGAATAAACAATTAAGATTCAACCAGCAAATATTAAACCATGCAAAAAAGGAAACATCGGTTAGACTTCATTAGAATTAGAAGTAGAATAGAAAGATGTTCCTGATAATAGAAATTATATCTTTCTTACAAATGACAATACTATTTTCATAGAAGCTCTTTTATTTAGTATCTATGATTTTTTTTTAATAACAATGATACTGGCACCACTTCAGGGCTTGAAAACTTGTGTTTTTCCTCATAACTAGGATAAAAAGGGGAAACTTCTGAAAAAAATAGGGATGACAATTTTACATATGAATACATATAAATGAAACAGTATATATGAGTCATATGCAATAATACACGAGTACTTTAATTGCAATATTTTCGGAAATGATGCAGGTAGCTTAAATTTAGAAGAGTTCTATATTGCCAGTTATCCTGAATAAAAAGATTAGAGAGAAAGTCAAATGTATATTTAAGTCTAATATGATATTATGTTCTCTCAAAACTCTTTTATACATAATATTTTAATCATCTATCTATTTTGAATTCATTTCTTAATGATGGAACGTATTTTTTCAACTATTCTACATCCATTACCTAAAACAGCACTTATGCAAAGCAGTATTATTTTGTGATAGATATCTCTCCAGATTCACATGTGTATATATAAATCTCTTTGAAAGAGAAATACAATTTATACTTACATATTATGTAAAAATATTATAAATCTATAGATTTATAATAAATTAGAATTAAAAGATTTCAGTCGTCAAAATACAAGCTATGAAACATTAATAGATATTCACTTTTTGTAAAACTCATAAAAGCATAATTATCCAGAAAATGTACAAAACCTGAACAGGAAAAAAAAAAACTCAATGAGGAAAAATTGAGCAAATGATTTAATAAGGATTTCCCAGAAGAGACTATTTGGCTGATAAAATAGATGTTTACTCTCATTAATATCCAGGGAAAAAACCTTTATACTATTAAGACATCATTACTTATTATATTAAAAAAATAGTACTAATGATATGCAGAGGTAAGTTAAGGAATAAGAAATAATTACCATTCTATTTTGAAAAGCATGTATTAATTTAACTACTTAAAAATTTATAAAAGAAGGTCAATATAACCGATAACCAACAAGTCTGTTCCTAAGTATATATAATCTATATATGTGTGAATTTTATATATGTGTGAATCATGATGCATTGAACAAGAATGTTTGTAAAGGCATTGTTCAGAATGTCTCCAAAATGGAAATACTACAAATAACTATCAAAGGGTGCTCTATATTCACCATTTCCTTTTCTTTAGCTCCATTTTTTCTCTTCAACACTTGGATCATATTTCTACTCGACCAAATAAATAGTTCTCTCTGAGGCAACCAAGAACCTATCTTGAAGGTGGGTGGGGTGGGAGAAACCTAAAATCAATGCTGATTTGACTGTGAGTGTGGTAGAGAAAGACTGAATGCCTAAAACATTACTATTAACAATATTATAAACTACAGTGCCTAAATTAAAAAAAATTGATGAAAAAAACGACCCTAGCTAGTTCTTCAGTATCTGTTCCTTCCCCCTCTCACAAAGTTTACCTAATATATTATCTTCATGGGTTTTTGTTTCCAAGATTCACTTATTTCTGTGGCTTCTACAATTATATCACTGAAAATAATTTTGAAGCCTCACTCTCTACCACACGTATCTTTAAGAGGAGGAAAATTTTTTTAAGCTACATAAGAGCAAAGAGATGACTGCCAATATTAACTAGATACACAATGATGGATTACTTTGCCAATACTTACTCACTTCCCAGTGTATTTATGTTAGATTTTTATCATCTTCCTAAAGTGAACTTTCCTACTTTTACTTTCACATTTTATCAAAAGAACCTTACTTCAAGAATAAAAGAACTATAGTGTATATATCTTCTTTACCCACATAACACTCCCAAATTTAAACATTTTACTTCTTAATCTATTTAATATTTGTATTTTTATATTGATTTTCAGCTTTGATCCTACTTTTTGTTTTAACAATATCTGTATTTTTTTTAACTTCTTGAAAGTTTAAGCCTATTAATGCTTTCTTGGTGGATGCTGCATCTTAAAGCAATTCTTCTTAAGGACTAGAGGAATAGTTCAGCAGGTAGGGCACTTGCCCTGCATACAGCAACCCAGGTTTGATCCCGGCCACCCATTAGTTCCACTGAGCCCCAAAAGAAGTGATTCCTAGCACAGAGCCAGGAATAAATTCTGAGCACCGCCTGGGGTGGCACCAAAACAAAACAAAAAGAAGCAATCCTTCCTGAGTGACATTAGTGAAAATGACATGGTAGGAAGTGCCTCTAGTTCAACCCCCCACCCCCGTCCCAAATAGAGGTGAATAAATTAGCAAATACTGAGGGAATTAACTTTATCAGAAATACAAAAATAAAGGGGCAAGAAAGATAGCTCAGCGGATAGGGAGTTTGTCTTGCACACGGCTATCTGGGTTTGACCCCAGGCATCCCATATGGTCCACCGAGCACTGCTGGGAGTAATTTCTGAGTACAGAGCCAGGAGTAAAGGTGTGGCCTCAAAACAAAAATATAAAAAAATAAAGGTATTAAAATGTATACAAAAATAAAAAGTTTACAGCATTCAGTGAACATCACACTACACAACAGCTTAGTGATGGCCTTGAAAACACAGTCTATAGTCTAAATAAAGTTTCTTAGTATCAAAAGGAGAATGAGAAAATACTCAATGTTAAAAACTGTGATGGGCTGTTTCAACATCTAGCCAATCACTGGAAGACATACTCCAAGGACTAGCCTTCATTTTCCTATTAGGAAAATTCTTTCAGAACTCAGGCAGCTAAACCAACTGGAAGTATTTATCAAAAAATTTTTAAGTAAATATATTAGATATAATAGTCTGAGAATGATATAGCAGGTGGAGAAATAATAGATTAATTGAAAAGTTTGCAAAGGCTAAATAATTGAAATGAGATACTTTGAGGTACAACGTCTTTAAAAAGCCCTCCCAGTTTCCTGAGAATTCAGGTTATACTTATGCTTTGTGTTAGGCTCACCCCAGAAAGACTTGAGAAGACCCTAAGTTTTCTCGTTTTGAGTAACTTCAGAATGAGAATGTCTAGTTTCAACTAAAAACTATAATGAATAAAAAATTGAAGATAATTGGCACACAAAAAGAGAAATGAGAGAAACTGGAAAACTCACACATTGTTGTTGAGTTTGTGAAATACTGTATTATTGTGAAGAAATTGGTAGTATCTCCAAATTTAAATACAGAATTTTCATAAGACTCTTAATCTCCGATTTTGTTGCAATAGGGAAAGTTTCATCTTTTACTCTTATACTGAAGAGTAATTTATTGTTTAAAATATCACATATTCTTTATCCAGTTATTTATAGAAGTATTTCAGTTACTTCCATATTTTGACTATCATAAGTAACATTGCAACAAACATTGGGGATGGTTATAATTTTCTTGTTACTGTTTTCATACTCTTAGGATAAATACCCAAAATTGAAATTGTTGCACCATATGGTAGCTCTATCTTTAGTTTCATAAGGAAGCACCAGAGCATTTTGTAAAGTGTTGACCTAATTTATATTCTAACCAACAATGCATTAAAGTTTCCTGGCTGTGCTCAAGGCTTACTCACACTTCTGTACTCAGGGATTACTCCTGGTAGTGCTCAGGGACCATGTGTGGTGCCTGTGATTGAACCAGTGTTGGCTACGTGCATGGCAGTTGCCTAAATCCCCATATTATCTCTCCACCCTTCATTATTTGATATAAATACTTATAGCTTTAGTACAATGTCTTGCACAACTCTTAATACTTAACAATTTTCTTAATAATATGGAAGCTGAAGCTGCCAATAGATAAAAACTAAAATATCTGCTTGAGATAAAATGAATGAAACAAAGTAATCATTTTTGGAAAATAGTTTAAGCAGAAAGGACAGGTTTTGTGTTTTGTTTTTCTTTGGGGGGAGGGTTGCTTTCTTGAGGGAGGGGTTTTAGGCCATACCCAGCAGTGCTCAGGGCTTATTCCAGGTCTGGTACTCAGGGATCACACTTGGCATGTGGGAGGACCATATGGGGTTTTGGGGATCAAACTCACATCAGCCACACGCAAAGCAAGCACCCTGACTATTGTTCTACCCTTATGATCTCAGAAAGAACAAATGTTTAGCCTTAATGGTCTTATAAAACAAAAAGCAAGAGGAGAGAATTTGGGAAATGAAGTGAAAAATGTAAAGTTCTGACAATTGCCATTTGTAATATATAAGGAAAACTCAGTGAGAGATAAACCAAAAGATTTACCAAAAAGTAGTGGAGATCAACCTAGAGAGAGCAGAATTAGTATAAATGATAAGGTAAGATACTAAACTACTTCCAAATCTTATTTTTTAAAATTAACTGAAGCTATGGAGTAAACAATCTGTCTCAGTTGCTCTTAAATGCTCTGCATACATTCAGTGTAATTTCAGCTGCAAAATATTAAACAACAAAATTTTTCTCATTAAAGGAAACTAATGGGAATAACTACTTTCTAACAAATTGTGCTGATTCTATCTATCTTGCTTTTCTGTCCTAGAGACAATATGACTGGGCAAATACTTCTATAGAAATGGAGGGTTATATTATTAAATTAACAATACAAAGCAAAAGAGATCCTTTAGCCTTTTGAAATATAGTAAGACTAAAGAAGTACATAAAAATATGTGTATTGAATAAGTTCCTTTGAATGATATCTAAAATACATACTCAAAGGGTTTGTTCTAGCTGTCTACCGCATAGTTTTGAGATGATTTTCCTCACATTTTGGAGGTCCCTATTCCTTAAAGACTGATGAAATTGTTCTAAATACAAGATATTGTCATTATTTCTCTTGAATTTAAGTTTTCACTTTTTTAATCATATTATTTTATAATGGATACATTTTTATACATACATTTAGTATTGTAAAAGCTACATGTCACCGATATCAAGCACTTGAAATGAGCTCTAATGTGTTTTTTTTTTTAATTTTAATTCAATTGAATCACCATGAGATAGTTACAAGCTTTCAGGTTTGGGTTACAATCACTCAATGATCAAACATCCATCCCTCCACCAATGCCTTGACTTGCCCTGCCTTTCCCTTAAAAAACACCATACAAATTTTTGGAGGCATGGATCCTGCAGAGCTCAGAGGCAGTGCCAGGGTACCATGTGGTGCCAATGATGGAACCGGAGCTGACTTTATGCAAGTGGCTTGATCTTTGTGCTATCCCTCTGGCCCACCATAAAAAATCGTGCTCACACTTTCTACTGGACCATGTTTCCTGACAATGCGTCCCTGCATGTCCACATCGTCTTTCTGATTCCACAATTTATAATTAATGATCTGTAAGACAACTTCCTCTTTCATGAATATCATTCCATGTTCAACAGAACGAAAACAAAATAAATCTGGTATGCATTTTAGAACTGTTAAATAAACTCAGACCACTTTGTTATCATAAGTGTATCTGATCAGTAATCAAGTGCTCCGATATTCTAATAAATGCAAAAAAAATTTTAAAAAATATTTGTATTTTTTTCCCACTTTGGACCACCCCTGATAGTGCTTTGGTAGGATCATGCATTTAGCTGGGGATCAAACCAAGGTCTGCTGCATATGAAGCATGACATTCAGTCCTCTGAACTATTTTCATAGCCCCAATATTTGTATTTTGATGCCAAGGAAATTCATAAGTGAATATGTAATTCCCCTACGAACCATTTAACACGTAGTTGGTCTTTTTTTTTTTGTTTTAAAAGCAATGTTTACATTTACATAAAATCTGCAAGAGTTTTCTTTTCCTAAGAAGTTTAAGATGTAGCTGTTACTATGATTTAAATTATGGTAACCAGTGAACAATTGTATAGCAACTAAAGTAAGCCTCCCACTGCAGTCATGTACGAAGGAGTATTGATGGTTTCATTAGTCACAATCTGTCGGTCCTGGGAAGGCTTTTGAAATCCTTTCCCAGCCGAGTGCCTAGCTCCAATGTGTATTCCCTTTTCCTAATTATGTCTCTATTAGGAGACCTTTAAGGTATTCTGTGTTTTTCTAAAAATCCTACTGTCCATGACTGTGCTTAAGTTAAATGAATATGGATACCCAGGAGTATCCATATAGTTGCAGAGACTGGCAAGCTACTCTTGGCATCAAAAACAGTAACAAGTCTCACAATGGAGACGTTACTGGTTCCCGCTCAAGCAAATAGATGAACAACAGGATGGACAACAGTACTACAGTGCAGTGCTACCCAGGAGTAAATATTATTTTGGAGCCAATTAACTTCCATGTTACATAGCAAAGCATCAACTGTCTTCCTGTATCTATACAAAAAGGACATTGCTAAATAAACCATACAAATGACATACAAATGACATAAAGGAAAGAGAAAAGGAATATAAAATTATTAGTGCCTGATGGAACTGGGTGTGCCTCAGCTGCACTGTTATGGGAGTGCCTCAATAAATCTTAAGCTCCCTGCTTAAGCTTCCTGTGAGAGTAGCAAGGACAACCCAGTGTTATCCAACATCCTAGTATGTATTCATGTGTGACTATAGAATCTGAACTAATAATTACATTATTTATAGATACTTAGATTCTTTGAGAAAATATCCAATATGTACCTTCCCAAAGACTATGATAAATTGTTGGGGAAATTTTACTATAGAACTTGGGTTTTGTGAAATACTTGACAAGTCATTCACAAAATTCTTGTGAATGAGAAAGAGAAAGTGAGTTCTGATGGAAAAAGAGAGAGATATGTGTTAGCTGATTAAGTAATTATATCTAGTGTTTCTGGCAGTATGTAAAATGGCCTAAAAGTATTCGACTGGTGATTGAATTAATGCACAGTTAATGTATCTGCACGAGTTATAAAAAAAAACAAGTAATAAACTGAATGACTATTACATATGTTAGCATTTTTTTTGTGTGTGTCTGTTTTTTGGGTCACAGGGGTTACTCCTGGCTCTGCACTCAGGAATTACTCCTGGCGGTGCTCAGGGGACCATATGGGATGCTGGGAATCAAACTCAGGTCTGCCGCATGCAAGGCAAACACCCTACCAGCTGTGCTAGCGCTCTAGCCCCAGATGTCAGCTTCTTAAGCTGTGGGTAAAACTGAATTGGGATCAGGAAAATGTTGGCAATAGTAAAAAGTTCTGAATGCACACAACAAAAACCAATCAAAATCAATTAGGTAATGAATTTAAGGCAGTGCTTGTCATGTTGTATTTCTCAGGTGTAAGTGGGTTGTAAGTGCAAAATAAATATCCAGATAAATATTTTAAAAAGTTTAAAAGGTCTGCTAAAGACAAAATAGATTACTAAGGGGTCAGGTGCACATGCCTTGTAAGTAAAGGGTCCTGAGTGTACTCACTAACACCACATGATGTTTAGGCACTGCTAGATGTAGCCCTGGAGACCCATGTGCACCCAGCATGCTGGACTTGAGCAATGTCACATTGCCAAGGTTTAGCACTGAACCATCTGGCCCAGTTGCCTGAGTTATGACATGAGTTTGATTACTGTAAAAGCTACAATACAGTTAAAGTTAGTATGTACTTCATTGGTCTTATTGTATTTCAAAAGACTAAAGGGTTCTTTGGCTGTGTATTGTGAATTTAATAATATAACACTCCTGTCTTCTTTTTTTCAGACTTGCTTTGATTATTCTGGGTGTTTTATGGTTCCATTTAAATTTTATAAATATTTATTTTGTATCCTGAAAAAAATCAGGGTGTCCTTTTTTTTTCCTTTTTAGGTCATAGTTGGCTATGCACAGGGGTTACTCCTGGCTCACGCACTCAGGAATCACTCCTGGCAGTGCTCGAGGGACCATATGGGATGCTGGGAATCAAACCCGGGTTGGCTGTGTGCAAGGCAAATGCCCTACCCACTGTGCTATCGCTCCAGCCCCCAGAGTGTCTTTTTATAAAACTATTTAAAATTCCCAGCAAACTCCTAGAAATTGTTAGAAAAATTTTTTTCACCAGAGGAAAAAGATAAATAGGTTTAACATATTTCAACTGTAAACTTCACTGGAACATATAGCATCAGAAAATAAGAGTGAGGGCTGGGGCAATAGTTCAACAGGTTGGAGCATGTGCTTTATAAATTCAATCTCTGGTACCACTGGGAACAAGCTTTAAACACTTATAGGCATAGTGTAGCCCCAACCCCCAACCACAACCCTCCAGCCCCAACAAAATAACAACAACAAAATTGAAAGAATGAAAAGTCCAGGCTTTTCTAGATTCAATTTCTACAAGTAAAATGCTATTAATATAACAATTCAGAAATTACATGCATACAGTACTCTAATACTACATCTGTTCACCTGAATGTCCACTTCCCTCTATCATTGTCTCTAGGATCTTTTCTCAACTATCCCCACCCCCCACACTTAGACAACCTTTAAACCATAAGAACAAACTAATGTGTGTGTCTATACATATATATACATGTATATGTATATATAAATATACATATATAAGTTAAGCTCTATGGCTGCAGACGATAGTATTCTTATCTCTATTTCCAATTAATTTTTAAAGTAACTTATTGGTTTATGTAAATAAAAAAATTCAAGAGTAGTTATAGTTAAACTGAGGCTTTGAGTGGTTTGATCAATGTGAAAGAATGTAATATAATTTTCTTCTATTTCTTGATTACTTTTTTGTTATTTGTTCCATTATAAATTATTTTGCTATTTAGTAGTTCCAAAATGGCATTTCTTAGAACTGTTTCCTCATACACATTAAATAGGAAACAGAGCTTAATTCCTCAGTAATTCAAATAAAACCTAAGAAGTAAAACTTGCTCCAACTTGCCTCAATTATGTGTTCCTTGATTTAAAAATGATGGTTGTACAAACTGAATATGTTGATTATATTATATATACATACCCTACAAGCTTAGCTAATTCCACCCAAATTATATGGCAGAAATTAGGTTTAGTAATAGGACAAATAAATGGGAAACACAAATGGGAACGAGGGCTGCTGGAGAAAAAAACTAACAAATACTCAGTACATAGCATTCTTCAGTTTTCTTTAATTTCTGAAAAAGTCAGGCTATTGATTTAACAACAGTAATCAAGTCAGTCCTGATTAACTTGAGAGTGAAAAATTTAATCAGGTTTCACTTCTTTTTCCTAAGAAGTGAATAAAAGAGTTAGGGAAGTAAAAAGATAGTAAAAAAGAACAGCTCTCTTGTTAGTCTGTGAAATCTCTATTTATAGTACAATCATTTATAGTTGTATTCTGAACAATAAGCTTGTGTTTGACACTAGGACTAAATTTACAAAAGTTTATTTACCCCTATTCATGTTATTTCATTTGCTAAAAATAATAAGCTTTTGTGAGATGCAAGATTACATATCAGAAACTGAACTTTAAATATTGAGTAATTCCCCATACTCTCTACTTTGGGGCATTATGGAATAAAATTTTTAAAGAGTGAGCAATTTATCCTAAATATTAAGTGGATAATTCAGGGCTCATACCAAGGTCTTCTGATTTTATTTTTTTATTTTTTTTTTGCTTTTTTGGGTCACACCTGACGATGCACAGGGGTTACTCCTGGCTCTGCACTCAGGAATTACCCCTGGCCGTGCTCAGGGGACCATATGGGATGCTGGGATTTGAACCGGGGTCGGCCGCGTGCAAGGCAAATGCCCTACCCGCTGTGCTATCCCTCCAGCCCCTTCTGATTTTAAATTGTACAATTTATACTTTATTTTACATTGCTTCCTCTATCTTAATCTGACTAGCTGAAGGAATTTACAATTTTTCTCTTGTTCAAGAGAGATTTCTCTTTGCTTTAGTAGCCAAACATCTCACTCTCCCTTTAAAAATGAAATATTGTGCTCATATTACAAAACCCGTATGGCAAAGCTAATTAAAAAACAGCTGAGGTGTACATACAGATATTCCAAATGACTGTAGAAATCTGAAACATAAACCAGGATGAAAAAGAGCTGATAAGGTTCATTAACAAAGTTAGTTCCTAGTAAGTATTCATAGAGCCAATGTATTTTCTTTAGGATCACCAAGGGCTTTTCATTTCATTATTTCTACTACCTCTATCTTCTTTTCCAGTCTTTTCTATGAAAATCTGTACCTGAAGAACAAGAACACTTACTCTTTGATATATAACTCTAATTATTGTTTGTCAAAACAAACACAAAAATGTGAATCCACATATAAAACTGAAAATTTCCTAAAAGACTAATACCATTTGCAAAATAATATCTGAGCAATTTCTAGATGATGCCATATAAGAATACTGTTAGAACATGTCTCAACCAATTCTTCCAGAGAATTAAGTCCAAGTAATGTAAGGAACCATAAATAAAAATTTCTCTCCTATGCATCTAGAATACTACAATCTATATGTAAGCCGTGAGCAAAATAAAAAGTACAGATACTTTAACCATTTTCAGTGAAAAATATAAAACTCAGAATATTACAATTAAAACTTGGCTATGAATAAAAAACTTCATATACTTTAGTTTAAAAACCATAATGATTATTAAAGTTATAACTGTCTTACAAGATGAAACCAAGATGGAACATTTTATTTAAGTTTGAGACATTTCGGAATGCTTATAATTTGAAACAAATATCTGGAAAATTCACATACTAGTTATCAAGTGAATTCATTAATATTTTTACTAATCAATATTTAAACACCCTATTTACTCTTTGACTTGACCAATTTCATTTTCAACCAGGTAATATTTTTTTAATGTAAGGGTTAAAGACTTGGTAGTATATCTTCTAAGAGACTACAGAATGATTTTACATTTCCATAGCCCTCTTATGCCAATGCTTGGTATTTTTTTGGGGGGAAGGGGGTGGATTTAAAGCCAATTCTAGTTGGTTACTTTTTTTCCTTATTTATTCATTTATAGCTTTAAGAATTTAGATAAGTATTTCTAGAGCCATAATCTAAGTTATTGTTGTTCAGACAGATTATACTTAACAGTTTAATTTTTCTTAACCTGGCACTGTTTTTTTTTTATAAACTATCATTTAGCCAGAGACTGAAAAAGTATGATAGGCGTCCTTATAAGTTTCTATGTGAAAATTAATCATCTCAGCATTTATATTGACTCAAAGTTCTAAATAGTTGAAATGAGAACATAGTGAAGAAAAAGAAAATGAGAAGCAAAATTATGGGGAAAAGAAGCAAGATTAATACAAATTAAATTTTAACTTGACTATTCTTTTATGTTTTAAAACAAAGTGATCTTTTATTATTTATTTATTTATTTATTTTTTGCTTTTTGGGTCATACCCGGCAACGCTCAGGGCTGACTCCTGGCTCTGCACTCAGGAATCACTCCTGGCGGTGCTCGGGAGACCATATGGGGTGCTGGGAATCAAACCCCGGTCAGCTGCATGCAAGGCAAACGCCCTACCTGCTGTACTATCGGTCCAGCCCCCAAAGTGATCTTTTAAAGAGATTATATGAAGTAATCCAGTTAATTTATTCAAAGGCAAATGATAATAAAGCTGCAAAAAAAAAAAAAACTTCTGAGCAATGAGTATTTTGAATGCTATGTAAGGAAAGTTCACTACCACATATTACAGAATCTTAATGACATGAGAGTACTTCAATTATAGAAGAAACTCTTATTAAAGTAATACACATTTTCCATATTACGCTATAGTCTATCTCCAAGGATAGAAGTAAGGTATATGTTTTCATAACCATTAATACAAAAGTCTCTTGTCTTACCCGTTCATCTGCACTGCCTGTTGAATGATGGGAATAACTGATGAGACCAGGGATGGGCTGCTCACCATGTGCCATGATAACAGCAGGACTGGTGTAGAATGGATGCTTCTAATGCACAACACATAACAACTATGAATATAGTGACAGGAAAACAAAAAACTAAGCAAAAAAAAAAAAAGACTGGAAAAGAAAAAAGGTGCAGACTAATGGAATAATGAAATGTTAAACAATTTCAAATGTAGAATAACAAGAAACAGCCAGATTTCAAATGCTATAAACTTAAAAAAAGATGAAAATTGATGGTACATTTTACTCTTTAGTAAGAGTAAAAGAGATAGAAGACACAATGATTAAAAAATGTATTTTGCCATCCAGTCTCATCAAGACAAAACAAAACACACACACATAGACACACACACGCATACACATAACTTAAATACTTACTAGTTGTTAAGTCAGGATTTATTGGATCATGGAATACATATGGTGACAGAATTAAGTCTTTAGAAAAATAAACACCTACTATTTGAACAGAGACTTTCATGTTACTTTCTAATCTTTTCTTGTCTAAAATTCCTCTTTAGGTTCATAACTCAAATAACTGTAAGATCTTAAAACATAGGAATTATTTCACATTGCACTTAGAATTTCATCATTATGCATAAAACCAATGAGCAGTCATTATTTTCAGTAGGGATATTCTACTTTGCAAAGATATTGAAACATAGTGGGTGGATTATACTAGATATTTATAAAATGTAAATCATGTACTGTGACTTCTAGATGATTAAATTTACAGATACCTCAAAAGAGTCTATAGGATTCTCCAAGAATTTCCAATAGGTACTATCCTAATACATATTTTTTATTAAAATAAAAATATACTCATTTCCCTCAGTACTACTAAGGTAATCTGTGTCAAGAAAGCAATATTTAAATAAGTGATTAGTTAATTGCTAAAAAAGCCTTTTCTTAGAAAAATATTTATTGGTCTTTCTCAACTAATTTAAAATCATCTAAGATCTATACTCTTCAGTTTGCTACCCTTTAAGATTTGAATTTGATGTTTTGAACATGTGAACAACGTATTTTAAGTATATTCATGAAAATTATATTTACAACCAGTACTTAAATGTCACACTGTTTATCATTGCAGCTATTATTCCAATACATAGTAGCAATTATTTCTAATGCCACAGAACTCATATCAAACTTCAATGCCTTCAAAGACGTTTGATAATGGGAGGAAACAAAGCTGTGGAGTCACGAATATCTCAGTTCTGTTTTGTGAATACCTTGAAGAACTACTAAACTTAAGGAAAAAGAGGATGGCAAAAGGGATGAAATCAATACTTTTACCTGTGGGTCCTTTAGATCTTTGGCTCTCTCTCACCAGGCTTACCTTGGCAGCAATGGCTGCTGCAGTAATATGTGATGAGGAACTGTCTTCTGTTGAAGCAACACCACTGTCTTTCTTCTCTTCTTCCTCTTCTTCACACTGAACCCCTTTATCTTCTGTCTGTTTATGAGGGCTAGTAGTGGGAGGAGGGGAAAGAGGTGGTGGAGGGGAAGGTAAATCTTCAAGTTCATCATGTACTTCTTTTACTTTTACAATGGCATCACGTAAAAGGTCAATGGCGTGAGGTAGAGCTGGCAGAATGAACTGAAAGCATTCCTGTATGAGAAAAAAAAAAAGACGAAGAAGCACTTTTATAGGCATACAAAATGGGTAGCAATAAAATTTATTTGTGGTTTTGGATTTGAATTTCTTTCAGTTAGTTTAAGATTAAATTATATCTAACATACTGTCTTTATAATGTGAAATATGAATTACGCCTCATATAGCAGTATTTGATGTGTGTTAAAGAGCTATGATGTTTTATAAATACAGTGCAATATTTAAAAGTCATTTTATTTTCGGCACTGTGGTTAACAGTATTTATAATGGCAGGGTTTTATGCAAAAAGCATTTCAGCACACTCTCCACCAGAGTACCAGTTTCTCTCCACCACTGTCCTATTGTCACCCCTATGTCTTATGCCCCACTACACTAGTATATTCCCTATTAAATACCAGGTCTCAGTTTCTATTACCTTTGAACATTTGTTTCTTTACCATGTTACTTTATATACCACATATTATGAAAATCATTTGATATCCTTTTCACTAACTTCACTCAAAATGATACTCTCCAGATCCATCTATGTAGCAGTAAATCACAGTGCAATTTTTAACGTAAAAATCATTTTTTTGGAGGGGGCATTTGGGCTACATGCAGCAGTGCTCATGGCTTATTCCTGGCTCTGCAACTCAGGAATCACTCCTGGAGGGTTCAGAGCACCATATGGGGGTGCTGGGGATTGACTCCAGGTCAGCCGCATGTAAGGCAAATGTTCTAGCCACTGTACTATCTTTTTAGCCTCTTAAAATAAAATTTCTACATAACTTTAGGGTTTAAACATACAAGAGGCTGGAAAGTGTCATTATTTTTATTTTCCAGTTAAAGCAGATCACTTGCACCAAGAAACAACTGAGGACTGAACCATTTTATTCAGGAAGCTCAAGTTCTGAATTATCCTAAAGCATACTTAGGTAACAGTATAAAATATCTAATATCTATCTATAAAATTTGTAGATAGCACTGCATAAAGGTCAATACAGTTCCACGCTTAGGCACTATTTAGTAATGTATTATCAAAAAAAGAATGAGTGGCGCCAAGGAGGTACACAAAGGGCTCGAGTGTTGGTTTTGCATGTGGAAGCCCTGGGTTTGAATCCCCAGCATCGCATGCTAACCCCAAGCACCACTAGTAGTTTACAGCACTGCTAGGTGTGATGAACATGCTTCCCCCTGACCACACACACACACACACACACACACACAAATATATACACAGACGAGAGTAGGATGAAATTTGTCTGGGGAATGTATTTGGGCAGAACTTTTTTTTTTAACGTTTAAGGTAATTTTGCTTAAAATCTAAGATTATATAAATATTTTAAAACTTATGAAGGATCACTGGAATACTTGAAAACATGCCTAATCTTTAGACTCTTTATCAATCTTTGATTGATAGTGAGAATAAATTAAGGAGTTTAATCATGACCAGAGATATAGACTTTATTATTTTTTTTTTTTTCAGAGACATAGACTTTAGGCTTTGAGGTGATCTTTAGTTCTTTGGAACATTAAACATGATAGCGGTGTTTTTGATTGACACTGGTCAAACAGTGTAGCTTATAATGAGAGCTTTAGAAAATTTTAACTGTTTGACATCTAGAAGAAATAGGAAACTAATGGAATTAGACTTCCTTCTTGGAGGGGCTAAACTAAAGATCAGTCAAGTTCCTAAGATTTGATGAATCTTAATAAAAATTCTATACCCTTAATTATAAGGTGAGTATGCCAATATAGCAATACTATTTGCATCTAGTGGCCAAGAGGGAGGTAATACTTTCCATGTTTCCTTGAAAGAGGATGACCAGAAATTTCATTTGGTACTCTTAAATACTGTCCTATCAGGTTTTAGGCTGATTTCAATCCACAATATTTTCCTGTAATAAGATAATAACTATATTATAATATGTTTCAGGAAGTTCTGTGAAAGCTTCTAGCAGACTATTAAAACCAAGGATTGCCGTAGAAATGCACTACATTGCTACTGGTGTTGGGAGTAAAGGCAGTCTTGTGGTAATTCCATATTTGTACGTAAATAACTTGCATTTGCTCAAAAGTCCTCACAACCGGCTTTCAGAAGTAGGATTCAATAAAAGATTCTGATACACTGAAACATATGGTTTAGGAAGAGAAAGGGAAACTGGGAATCATGAATTTTTAAAATTTAAATGAACAAATGGGCAGCACCACTGGGGTGTGGGTCAATGCTTCACCATCACCCGCTCCTCAGCACGCAACAACGAAGAAATCTCACCTTGAATTGTCATAAGTGCTGGTTTTATAGTTCTAATAAAGGTAAAGACTAATGAAGGGTTTTGGGTACCTAATCCTTTGACTAACCAAGAAGTTTTATTGGATAAAATGCATTTTGGGGTGCTTCAATAACTGTATATCATAGCTGTAAAACATTAACACTATCGTAGCTATGTTAACCTAGACTATAATAAAACATTTTTTTATAATGGTAAGAGACTTTTCTGAGACTCTCTGACATTTGTGTCTCCATATACTGTGATTCTCAAACTCACAAAGGTCTTGAAGTTTGAAGTTGTAATGGTGGGTACAATTAGACTGGGAGGATATAAGAATATAATAGTTTGACAGTATTAAAATGAGTTTGGATAAAATTTTGAATGCTTGGACAGAGTACATTTTATGTGAATTCATGAGTCTCCTTTCTCTGAATGTATTAATGAAAAATATTGCTTTTGATTTGGGGGAATTCTTCCCTTACGTAGCACTGTAAAATGGAAGGAATTTAAATCATCAAAAAGACTGCATTTGTTAAATGGTAAGATTTTTCTGAGACAAATAGTTCATTAATTTGCTACACAAAAGTATGGTTTAATGCAAGACTTGGGGTAGTGGTGCAATCTGAGTATGACCCAGCAACAATTGCAAAAATTTTGGACCAGAAAATTTCCATATGAAGACAATTATGGCTTGTAATTAGACATTAATAAAGAATGTCCCCCTGACTTACATACAACAAACTTGAACCTATGTCTTGGGCTAATGGCAAAAAATGGGGAAGGCAGTATCCAGGAGTGTTCTATCTTAAAATGGAAATGGTGGTAAACACAGGATAATGCTGAAAAAAGGTACTAAAGAGCAAAAATCTTCTTTTCCCCTATAAACAACTTCAAAACCACTGGTGTATCTTCATGGATAAAATGCGTATTTGATTCACTTGAATGGGGTCCTATAAACATCTTTCTATCAACAAAGTATTGATTTTTGTATATAATCCCAATGTGAATGAACAGCCATTTGTTTGGAAGGCTGCTGTTCTGACTGACATGGCAAAAAAAAAAATCAATGACTTGAGTGCATGTTAAATATTTACTAACTTATGGGAATAACCAAAGGCCTGGTGCTATGGTCAGGCAGAAGAACAATGGAACACTGGTCTATTAGAGTAATATCTTAATGGAACATAATCCCATATTACTCTACAAAGTTAAAGTAGAATATTAATGACTAGCAAAAGAATCCCTTTCTGCAACTAAAAGTTGTTGTTTCTCTATGCATACATGACATGGCTACAAGGGCCAAAGAGATGAGTATATTTTGTTGGGGCTGCAGCAACATAGACAAGGGCTGAATCCAAATAGGGTCAACTCTCTCTCTCTCTCTCTCTCTCTCTCTCTCTCTCTCTCTCTTCTCCTCTCCCCTCCCTCCCTCTCTCTTTATATATATATATACATATATATATTCTCCTCTCTCTATATATATATAATATCACACACAAATAATAAGAACTATTCTGTCTGCTAACAAAAGAGACAGAAATGGCATAGGGATGAGTTGCAGAATCTATAGGGGTAGCCCCTGTACACAACTGATAAGTCAAACTGACACCAGCAGCCTTGGGAGATAAAAATTGGTCCTAAAAATACTCTAAACTAAGCTTCACAAAATCTCAGTGAATATTTTAGTAAGGCACTTTACTTTCATTTTCAGAGCATAGTTTGATAGAAAATTAATTGAATAGATAATTAAAACATTTGTTTTCTGAAATGGCAGGAGATAAAAGGCATGAAAGACAGCTTACATAGCTTTAAAAGTATGTGAATAGATTATATGACTATATTTTATTCTTATACTTCCTATTTCCTCTTCCAAATTGCTTAACTTAATTTGTTCCACTTAATATAGAAGCTCAAGAACTAGGGCTATAATCATAGTAATAGGAATGACTTCTAAGCAGAATCTATTACTTTAAACCTTTATGTCAAAATATTTATGGGTTTAATGGGACAGATTATGATTCATTTTATCTGGCCAAATAATAGTTCACAGTCAATGCAGTTATGTAGTTTATATTGCATGAGATTACCTGCTAGTTCTATACTTATGTAATCCTACTTTATGAGTGGAAATGCACTGAAAAGAAGTACCAGCTTAACTAGGAATGATAATCTAGAACAGCACAATAGCTAAACCAATAGTCTCAAAATTTTTCAAAGGATAGGGACCACAGAGACAGTACAGTTAGTATGTTATTTGCTTTGAACATGGCTGATCCTGGTTCAATCCCTGCCATCCCATATGGTCCCTCGAGTCCACCACTAGGAGTGATCTCTGAGCTCAGACCCAGGAGTAGGCCCTAAGCACTTCTGGGTGTGATCCAAAAACAAAAAAAGAAAAAAAAAAAACCTTTTTTAAAGGATAGAAGATAAGTTTGATATAAGTGAAGAGAAAGGGGGATGGTAGATGAGGGTTAAGAAATGAAGTGGTGCATCCCAAAAAACAAAAGCAACCGGTGTTGGCGTGGATGTGGGGAGAAAGGGACTCTCCTTCACTGCTGGTGGGAATGCCGACTGGTTCAGCCCTTTTGGAAAACAATATGGACGATTCTCAAAAAGTTAGAAATTGAGCTCCCATTTGACCCAGCAATACCACTCCTGGGAATATATCCCGGAGAGGCAAAAAAGTATAGTAGAGATGACATCTGCATTTCCATGCTCATTGCCGCTCTGTTTACAATAGCCACAATATGGAAAAAAACCAGAGTGCCCCAAAACAGATGATTGGCTAAAGAAACTCTGGTATATTTACACAATGGAATACTATGTAGCTGTCAGAAAACATGAAGTCATGAAATTTGCATATAAGTGGATCAACATGGAAAGTATCATGCTGAGTGAAATGAGTCAGAAAGAAATAGACAGACATAGAAAGATCACACTCATATGTGGAATATAAAGTAGCTGAGAGGTACAAGCTTACAATGTTGCGATTCCTGGCAGACATTTCTCTGGACTTAGTTACTAAAATACTAAAATACAGAAATCCAAAACTATGCTGCTGCTAGTGCGGCCTCCTGACCTCATATCTCTTCATTCTCAGCAATGGAAAACAAATTACCAAATGCTTTCTTTTCAGCAGATCGACTTTAGGGGGGAGAAACTCCAAATCAATAATAGTGAATATTTTTTGTTTAAATATTGAATGTAATCAAAGTAAAGTGAAAGTAAAGTGAAATTTACCAGTTACACATGCGGGGTGGGGGGCTGGGGAGGTGGGGGGAAGGGGGAGGTATATCGTGATTCTTGGTGGTGGAATAGGTGCACTGGTGAAGGGATGGGTGTTTGAGCATTGTATAACTGAGACTTTAACCTGAACGCTTTGTAACTTTCCACATGGTGAATTAATAAAAGAATTAAAAAAAAAAAAAGAAATGAAGTGGTGGGGCTGGAGCGATAGCACAGTAGGTAGGGCGTTTGCCTTGCATGCAGTCGACCCGGGTTCAATTCCCAGCATCCCATATGGTCCCCTGAGCGCCGCCAGGAGTAATTCCTGAGTGCAAAACCAGAAGTAACCCCTGTGCATTGCCAGGTGTGACCCAAAAAGAAAAAAAAATGAAGTGGATCTCAACTGATTCTTAGAACAACCGATATTACTACTGTTTCTCAGTTGTAACACTGATATAAATGGTATACTGAAAAAGTCCTATGCTGAAAAGACTAGTTTTTGTAACCTGCAAAGTCAACAAACCTGAATAGCAATAACCTATAAGACACTTTTGTTATATAAGTATATCATCAATTTGATAATGGACTAGAATAACTTAATGCCTGAGCAGAAGTCCAGTAATGTTCTAGCATCTTCTGGTTCAATTTTTCCAAATCATATCAACTACTATACTGTAGTAATACTGATATTGTGAGTAACAAACATAGCAAAACCACTGATGCTAAAATATATTAGAACCATTAGAATTTATCTTCTTTGTCATCCGCCATTTCTTTCAATAGTGACTTAAAGTTTTCTAAGTCTTTAACTTTTAACATTCATTATTACCTATTATTTTTGTTGTCACTCTAAGTTGAATTTTAAAAAATTACTTTCTTATTTAATTTCTTCCTTATACCTTAGAAATGCAACAATGTTTTTGTATACTATTTTGTAACCTGACATTTACCTTCATATTTTCTAAGAGAATTTTAGTAAATTATTTTTTATGTAAAATATCCTATCCTCTAAATATATATATATATGTGCAGTCATATCTCTTATTTTTGTAGAAAATATATGTAGAACTGTAGCACTGTCGTCCCATTGTTCATTGATTTGCTTGAGCGGACACCAGTAATGTCTCCGTTGTGAGACTTTTTATTGTTTTTAGGATATCAAATACACCACGGGTAGCTTGCAGGCAGCTTGCCAGGCTCTGCGGTGCGGGTGGGATACTCTTGGTAGCTTGCTGGGCTCTCTGAGAGGGAGAGAGGAATTGAACCCAGGTCGGCTGCATGCAAGGCAAATGCCCTACCTGCTGTGCTATTGCTCCAGTCCGCAGAAAATATATGTATCAGTTTTATTTCACATTTTGTAGAAATATATATGAAGAATTATTTCTTGTTTTCTAATAAATAAGACCCTTTATTTCTTATTTTTGTAAAGAATAAATAAAAATATGTAATTTTTATATCTTAAAAAAAGCAAGTGTTCTTAAAATATAACAAGAGTAAAATGACTAAATTGAGGAAAAGAGATCATTTCTATAGAAAATGATTTATGTTGATGTATCATAGGGTATAAATAATTGTATATCAAGGTGGTAAATTAGAAAATTAGCATAGAACTGCAAAAATGAATACATTATTATAAGACAGATCTCTAAATTTCTCCATACCCACACCCTCATCTCCAAATTTTAAGCACATTTACACTTCACACTATTTGTTATTTCTTTAATATAAATGTTCTCATAAACAGAGATTCCCTTCAGACAAGTCTGATAATTTACTTGAAGAAATCTTTTTCCAGAGGTCAAGGTAGCTTTTAGAATGAAGAATTAACCTTATTCAAGGAGCATATAACCATTGACCCTTTGTTAATGAGAAGATGATAGGAGTGTCTTTGTTTGCTCTGTTTGTTTTGATCAGACAACAGTGTGATTTATGATGGGAGCCTTGGGCATAATAGTTTTATCTCTAGAAAGTGTTGGAGACTATAAGTATCAGCTGTACCTCTGAAGAGGGTTTGTAACTAAAAGTCCACCACATGACTGTATGTGATATAGGATATTGAAAGTGCTTTTCCTATTGTCAATGCTTCCTCTATTATCACACCATTAATGCAGAAGAGTAATATGATGATGAATCCAAAGGAAGAGGAAAATAACAGCTCTATTTTTGGTACCTGTTTCTTTGCTCTTCAGGACTTCTTTCCTTGGTTGATTTTTAACCTATATATGTTCACTGTAATAAAACACTAACACAGGAATGGTATCTTTCAGTGAATTCTTTGAGTCTTTCTAGTGTTTTTTTGAAACTCTTGGTTTGGTTTTGGGAATGTATAGAATGGCTAATAGTTCTAGAACTGAGGGAAACCATGTGGAATGTTCTGCATTCTGTGACTGGCTAATTTTTGATGTGGATCTAAACTCCTTATGCTTAACTATATGAATCTTAAAATTGCTTACCTGAGATCCTTTCTTGCTACCTGGCAGGTTAATTATGAGTGTTTTCCCTCTGATTCCACATACAGGCCTAAAAGCAAAGAGAAACAAGATGAAGACTAGATTACAATGGGTTCATTTAAATGTAAGTCTAAAGACAAGGATCAATCTTTACATGTGAATAACTGTTTCGAGAACAGAACAGCTACAGTTAGATATTCACTAATTGCAATATAAAATTTGGCATTCTGGCTAAAGCTTTCAGAATAATGGTTAGTGTTGTGTATTTAAAATTGCACTAAATGTGGAATCAGAATAGATTAACAACTTTAAATCAAATTGACTATAGCCAAATTATATTCAATGAGATGGTGTAAAAACATGCTTAGCATAGCAATGTTTTTGTTCTATGACACATTTGCTCTTTTGCTTCTCAGGAAATAGAGATTAAAGTAAAATAAATTTTCTTGTATAAATGGCAACAGGGAGTGATCTGAGAGTTCAATTATTAACAAATTCCTTTATAAGCAAAGTTTAAGTGACAAATGTCTTTTAGAGATAACTTTAATGTCATCATTTTATTATTTATTTTTTGGGGCAGAGAGTCTCTTGCCCGCACGCCTGGCTGTCTTCCCCGGGGCCCCTCGGAGGGGATGGGCTCCAGCTTCCCTCTCTGACCTGAGCAGAGCTCCTGGGTGGCTGAAGACCACCAGAGCCTAGCTACAGCCATGCTGGAGGCCCCTCTCCACACGTTCGGACAGGCCACATGCATGAAGGTACCGGCAGAGGAACCCACGTGTGTGTGACCCATCAATGGCCAACATCCAGAGAGAGACTTAAAAGCAAGCTCTCAGAAGCGCGGTTGTGATATCTTTAGCCTACTTCTCTCTGGGAGAAACTGGCAAGCTTCCCATGGTGTATTCATATGCAAAATCCAGTAACAAGCTGGATCTCATTCCCCTGACCCTGAAGAGCCCCCAGTGCAACATTGTTAGGAGGGCCGAGTGGAAATAGACTTCTAAGATCTCAGGGAAAGGATGAAATGAGATGTTACTGAGCCCGCCCGAAAAATCGGTAATTAATGGGATTTCGTGATTTGTGATTTGTGATTTTTGAGGGCCATGCACGGTGGTCCTTAGGGGTTACTCCTGGTTCTGCACTCAGGAATTACTCCTGGTGGTGGTCAAAGGGCCATATGCGATGTCAGGATCAAACTGTGGTCAGCTGTGTGCAAGACAAGTGCCTAACATGCAGTGCCCAAATGCCCAATATCATCATTTAAAAAAAGGGATTAGCTTAGTATATTTCTAAAATTTTACAAGATCCTAAAATATATATAAAATTTATTTCCCCAAATCTGGAAAGGTCAACTCAGAGAAGCGATCACCAACTACATTGTGGTCGAAGGCCATGTGGGGGAAGGGAGTTGCGGGCTGAATGAGGGCTAGAGACTGAGCACAGCGGCCACTCAACACCTTTATTGCAAACCACAACAGCTAATTAGAGAGAGAAAACAGAAGGGAATGCCTTGCCACAGTGTCAGGGCGGGGTGGGGGGGAGTTGGGATTGGGGAGGGTGGGAGGGACACTGGGTTTACGGGTGGTGGAGAATGGGCACTGGTGAATACAAACTTTGTATGAGGGAAGTATAAGCACAAAAGTGTATAAATCTGTAACTGTACCCTCACGGTGATTCTCTATGATTCTCTAATTAAAAATAAATAAATTAAAAAAAAAAATAAAGATTAAAAAAGGATGAAATTTAAAAAAAAAAAAAATTTATTTCCCCAAATCTTCTTCCTGTGATTGAGCTTATTCACTAATTGCCACTGTATAAAAAATTCTGAAACTGCCAAGGATTTTGCTTCCATCTAGTCCTAATCACTGATAGCTATTTATTTGAAACTAACCATGTATTTTCATTTTACTTGAGATACAATTAATAAGGCATTGTATTAGTTTTTAGAGTATATTATATTAAAAATTATCATAATGAGTTTAACATGAAGAAACACATAGTTGTAATTTTTAAAATATAATCTATTCTTAGGAGCCAGCACCTTCCAGAGCAATAATAAGGTGGGAAGGGCCCCTGGCACCCAATATGGTCTTCTGTGACAACCAGAGTGCAGAACCAGGAGTAAGTCCTGAACACTGTCAGGTATGGCCCACCCAAACAAACAAACAAACAAACACTACTCTTAGCATACCTCATATATACAATTATAGTCACTGATGTACAACGCAAGACTTATTTATTTTATATCTGGCTCCAGTTCCTGGATGTTGTTCTTTTTGAGCATCTTTAATGAGCTATTTCTTAATTTTTTGATATTAGCCATTGAAATAGTTGTGAGGTGACATCTCATTGTGATACTGATTTGCATTTTCCCAATAATTTATGACACTGACCACCTTTTGATGTAAAAACTCTGTTTTATTTAGAAAATGTCTATTCAGATCCTGCTCCCAATTTAAAAAGATTTTTTGTCCTTTTGCTACTGAGTTATTATAAGTTTTTTCTATAGTTTGGAAAGTAACCCCTTATCATATATATGATTTGCAAGTACTTTGTAGATTGCTTTTTTACTTTGAGGTCTTTTTCCTGTTTCCTTGTAAAATTAGAAGAAATCAATTTAGTCACAATAAATCATATTTAGTCCACTCCGTTTCTCCCTAGAGCCAATATATCCTTCCAAAATCAGTCAGTCACTGTCATCCCGTTGCTCATCGATTTGTTCGAGCGGGCACCAGTAATGTCTCTCATTGAGAGACTTATTGTTACTGTTTTTGGCATATCCAATACGCATGGGTAGCTTGCCAGGCTCTGCCGCGTGGGCTCGATACTCTCAGTAGCTTGCATGGCTCTCCGAGAGGGGCGGAGGAATTGAACTCGGGTCTGCCGAGTGAAAGGTGAATGCACAACCGCAGTGCTATCACTCCAGCCCAAAATATCAAACAAAATTCATTAATTTATTCAACAAACATTTACTGAGTACTATATCATAGGCAAAGCAGGTTTGAGAATGGGCTTACAATAATGACTAAAATCTTGCCCTGGGGAAAAACATAGATTTAGATAAAAATATCTGTATATTAATATATTTAAATAAGTGCTACAGGTACATTAAAAAGCCTTGGAAACAATAGTAAGGCATTTTAACTTCAGATGTGGGAAACTAAGAAATACTGGAATGAAATAAAATCTATGCAGCTATCTAAAGGAAATTTTAATGGAGATCAAAAATGTGGGAAAAACCTAAGACTTTAAAAGTTAACAGGTAAAACTGAGGTATGTGTATTTCACATCTTTATTCAGTCCTCCTTTACAGTCTTTTAAAAGCCAAGCACACTTAGTCTTAGGTTAAAAACAAGAAACTCTCCAAAGTGAGAATTATTAATGTGATTATTCTAAATGACTGTTATATTAACAAGTTAGATAATATAAAGGAAAATTAAAATCACAAATACAATATTTAATTTTGTGATTTTTTTTAAACTTACAAATTCTAACAAGGTAGTATGAAATCCTTTTGGCACTAAAGGGAAAGAATGGATTCCCTCCCAGTAGAAATGACTTTGTTTGTTAGAGCATTTATTTTTAGTTACTGACTAGAGACAGAAACCAAATTAACACTAATAGTAGGTACTGGGGCAATCTATTACAAAGAGATCACAACTGTATTATGCATTAAAAATGAAATATTATTTCAATATTCTGTCTCAGTCTTTGGATTTTATCATTTTGAGTACAAAGTATCTCGGAGTTTTCCTACTTGGGTCTACTTTGACTGGGACCCTTTCAGGCTCTTGGATGGCGGTGCCTGTATTCATCATGCTGGGAACTTCTTATCTATGATTTCTTTAACTACTGTTTCATCACCAAATTTGCCTTCCTGTTCCTTCAGGGAGACTGATGACTAATATTGTTCCCCTTGAACTCAGCCCATAGTTCTGTGGTATTCTGTTCATTTCTTTTTAGACTATTTTACAACTTCTGTTATTATTTAGCGGTTTCTATCCTCTCATCCTGGAACTCCTTAATTTTTCCTTCAGCCACTGTTAATTGGCTTTTCAGAGCTTCTGTGGAGTTTTCTATATACCCATAGTCTTAATTTCTACTTGCAATTTTCTCATTTCATCACAGAATACTGAAAACTGCAATCTCACAAAAAGAAATTACATACAAATGGAAGTCCATAAGGCTCATGAGATCTGACAAATTAAGACTCTAAAAGCCAGAAGAGAATGGAAAACTATAGTACAAACTCAGTGAAATGAACATGTCCCTGAGAATACTCCATTCAGCTAGATAATCATTCAGATTTGGTGAAATAATTCAGAGTATCAGGGACAGGCAACAGCTCAGTGAATTAATAGCCTTGAAACCAGTAATGCAATAAATACTAGAGGAACTTCTTTAAAAGGCAAGATAAACTTCAGCATTTTGCACTGAGTATGGCATTCACTCATGGCACTTATGGTTGCCCTCTACTAGATTAAGAAAAGTTTGTTTACCATAATGCTCAAAATGGGGCATGGGGAAAAGAGAGAAAAACAGACAGAAAGAGAAGAAAAGTACCTACTATAGAGGCAGGCTGGGGGGAGGTGGGCAGGAGGGAAATGAGGAACAAGCCTATTCAGATTCTCCTCTTTTTCTTAATCTCTTCATTCACTCTCATTAAATTTTACATTAACATGACATTTACTTTGTGTAAATCTTAAAGTGCATTAGGGCAATTATTTTTTAAACTTATATGCCTACAAAAAAGATAAAGTTTTTGAAAATGTTTTATTTTATCAATTTTCATCGACTTACAATTTTGTTAAATTTTAGTTAACTCTGCCTTTGCATGTAGGTGTCACCACCTCCACAATTAAAAAGAAATAAACAAAGAGATCACAAATATGAGATAAAAAAGAAACATAGTATCACTGTATCACTGTCATCTCGTTCATCAATTTGCTCGAACAAGCACCAGTACATAGTAAGGGAACAAAAAAATGGTTAATGTCACCCAAGCCGAAGATTTTGTCTAAAAAACTGAGCTTTGCATGCATGGTAGGGGTGGATGGGTGGTGAGAGGGGCCTTTGGTGGAGGAAAGTGGGCTATCAGGTAGTGGGTGTAATGTTTGGTTGATGGGTCTATGAAAAAAAGTATGAGTAATAATAATGTAATTCCAGTACCTAAATAAAAATGATTTTAAAAAGTAAACTCGGGGCCGGAGCGATAGCACAGCGGGTAGGGCGTTTGCCTTGCACGCGGCCGACCTGGGTTCAATCCCCGGCATCCCATATGGTCCCCCAAGCACTGCCAGGAGTAATTCCTGAGTGCATAGCCAGGAGTAACCCCTGAGCATTGCTGGGTGTGACCCAAAAAGCAAAAAAAAAATAAATAAATAAAATAAAATAAAAAGTAAACTAAATGAAAAGTAAAAAAATAAAGGTTCCATATTATACCTTATGAAATAGAGATAACAACGAGAAATCTACATAGAAAAATTAAATTGAATTTTAAAACTCAATTCTAAGACAAATTACTGATAAAAATGTATTTATAGAGTGAAAAAATAACTATCACTTTATCCTTTTAGAATTTAGGCATTTACATAATAATTTCACTTAATGAATAAATAGATATAGAATCTCATAATTTTCTATGAGCTAGATGGTCATTAAAATAGTAATGATCAAAAATACATTTCATGAAAGAACTAAGAATAACCCCAAGGTAAATAATTCCTCAAAATAACCATAGTGGTTGTTCTATTATTGTCAATTAAGGCTTAGTACAAGAAGTATCTGATCTCTTTCAAATGAATGGAGCATAAATGATAGATTCAGGGAGATTATAAACTTCTCTCTATGGACAGTTCAATTAGTTACTGGGATAGAACATTCCAGTTTACTAATTAAGTAAGTTGTCAAAGATCACAGAATTTGTAATGTCAGTGCTAAGGTATAAAACTGAAGGAATCTAACTGTAAAAAGTTATTTTTCTTATTAGTGAAGATCATAGTTAGCTATAATTTCTTTCTTTTACTGATTTTGAACAGAATACAAAGAATCACTGGTTTAGAACCCAGAAGACAAACAAGTATATATAAATTGGGCAATGAAATTAGAAGTTGAATAAAAATCCTAAATGGTGCTAATCTCACTAGCAGAGCTGTGAGTTTCAACTCCACAGAGCTGAGTAACTTTTATAATGATAATGGAAGCACACCAGATTTTAACCAAAGGGGAAGACCTTACTCTCCAGCTGATAAAATCTGTTAAAGGAGGGCCCTAATGTAAAAATGAGAGAAGATCTTTTGTTTTTTTTCCTGATTATTTCCTTCGGCTTCTTTATGAGTGGTTCTGTTGAGTAAAGCTGAATCATAGAGCCAGGAATCACATGTCAAAAATATTTTTTGACAGATTTGTGAAAGACCAAGATAAGTAAAAAATATACTTCTAAGTGTCCATTATTGGTATCTTCCATAACATAATGCCAACAATTTTGAAGTGAATAGAAGGATAAAGTTCTTGAAAAAGAAATAGAATTAAAAAAAAAAAAAGACAAGTGAGGGCTGGAGCAATAGCACAACTGCTAGGGCATTTGCTTTGCATGAGGCCAAACCGGATTCAATTCCCAGCATCCCATATGGTCCCCCAAGCACTGCCAGGAGTATTCCTGAGTGCAGAGCCAGGAGTAACCCCTGTGTATCAACTCAAGAAACTCAAGGAACCCATAAAGATAAAAATAAATCTCCCCATGCACATACCTATTTCTGGAATCAAAAAGAGAAAATCACCTTCAAAGCATTTAGAGAAAAAAAACTACATACTATGCATAAGTTGAACAATAATTCAATTGATAAAGGAATTTGGAAATCAGAAGACAGTAGAATAACATTATTTTTAGTGCTGAAGAAAGTAATCACATTTTAGATTCTTATACAGTGAAAATGTTCTTTAAGAATAAATGAGATAGGGACTGGAGAGATAGCACAGCGGGTAGGGCGTTTGCTTTGCATGCGGCCGACCTGGGTTCGATTCCCAGCATCCCATATGGTCCGCTGAGCACCGCCAGGAGTAATTCCTGAGTGCAGAGCCAGGAGTAACCCCTGTGCAACACTGGGTGTGACCCAAAAAAGCAAAAAAAAAAAAAAGAATAAATGAGATAAAGACATTTCCAGATGATAAAAAGGTATTAGGTCTTGTGAACAGACTTGATCTAAGAACTACAACTTTCAACTAATAATACCACATAGTAGTAATAAGCAACTGAATAAGATGTACTATAAATCACTGTTGATCTAATCATTTTACCTAGATTAACTGCATTACTCATACAGATATTAATGATTCCTGACTTAACTGATTAAAACTATTATGACATTAAAAATTTCTTTACTATTAAGTTAATATATTACTTTACCCTAAAAATATTTTATAGAATAAGCACAAGCTCATTTGTGGGATATAAAAAAGCAGTATGAGACTAATATCCAAGGACAGAAAAAACGGGCTAGAACTGATTCATGATTATGAGCCTGTCACAAGTGTATCAGGGATAAGGACAGTTAGGAGAAAGAAGGGACCACTATGAGTATAACAGTGGAAATGGTCACTCTGAACAATGACTGAGTGCTGAAAGTAGATAAAGGGATATATATGATAACTTTTCAGTATCTGTATACACTATACAGTTTTTGTATACTGTATTTGAATATAGTATCTGTATTACAAACCATAATGCTCAAAAAGGGGGAGGGAAGAAGGAAGGGGATGAAAGAAAGGGGGCAGGGGGGAGAGAGACGAAGGGAGAGAGACAGAGAGGAAGGGGGAAAGAGAGAGAGGAAGGAGAAGAGAGAGAAGGGAGAGAGACAGAGGGAGGGAGATACAGAGAGAGGTGGAGGGGGAGAGAGGAGGAGGAGAGACAGAGGAGAAAGTGCCTGCCATAGAGGCAGTGGGGGATGGGTGGGAGGAAACGGGGGACACTGGTGGTAGGAAACTTACACTGGTGAAGGAATGGGAATTAAGACATGAATGACTGAAACCCAATCATAAACAATATTTTAAGTGTGTATCTCATGGTGATTAAAAAAAACAAGTATGAAATGATTTGTCAACAGTATCCATAACAATAAATATAAATATTTTTGAGTTCTTACTATGTACCAGTAGTTGCTTGGAGGCTCAGGATATAAAAATGAGTAAGAAAAAACTCCTGTTCTTTAGTATTTTATAAAAATCAGGAACAAAAGAAAAATATATAATTATATCTGCATGTATAATGCTATATACATGGTATATAGCTAATACAGCAAGCAGGCCTGTGTTTTAAATTTCAAGTTATTTGGAAATAATGATGGACTTATTCCAAAATACTTAGAATCAGTTTCTGCTGATTATGTACTCAGTAGTCTACTAATTATATATATCTGAGAGGTAGAGGTAGAGAATGAATAAATCCAAAAAATCTCTGTCACTGTCACTATCATCCCATTGCTCATTGATTTGTTCGAGCGGGCACCAGTAACGTCTCTCATTGAGAGACTTATTGTTACTGTTTTTGGCATATCCAATATGCACGGGTAGCTTGCCAGGCTCTGCTGTGCGGGCTCCATAGTCTCAGCAGCTTGCTGGGCTCTCTGAGAGGGGTGGAGGAATCAAACATGGGTTGGCCGCGTGAAAGGCGAAAGCCCAACCGCTGTGCTATCAATCCAGTCATCCAAAAACTATTTTCAATAAAACAAAATCTAGTATTTTTTATGGGGGGGGCGTGGCTTTTAGGGTTATGCCTGGTGGTGCTCAGGAGTTACTCTTGACTCTGCACTCAGGAATTACTCTTGGCAATGCTTGGAGGGCCATATGGGATGCCAGGGAATCAAACCTGGGTTGGCTGCATGCAAAGCAAATGCCCCACCCACTGTACTACTGTTCCAGCCCAAAAAGCTAGTACTTTTTATGCTGGATAAAGAAGGATAGGTTCAATTAAAGGATTTATTTAATAGTTGTAGAGAACAAGTTCCCTAGATAGATGAGATAACATAATAAGAGATGAAGTTTAGTTATTTCTTGACTATATTACAAAAGATGACTTTTTTTTTTTAAATTTTATTGAATCACCATGTGGAGGGTTACATAGTTCTCAGGATTATGTCAGTTATACAATACTCAAACACCCTTCCCTTCACCAGTGCCCCTATTCCATCACCAACCACCCCAGTATACCTCCCGCCCCCTCCCGCCCCCCCGTCCCCGCCCTTGTAAGTGATAAGTTTCACTTCGTTTACGCTTTATCCCAAGAGATGATTCTTTCAATCAACAACAAAAAGGGATCCAATGTAACTCTTACCTCATGTACTAATATCATAAGGGGCACAAGAACAGCATATAAAAATCAATGTGAGGAGTTCAATAGTACACATGTAGGACATTTGCCTTGTGCTTAGCTGACTTGAGTTCAATCCCCAGCACCCCATATAATTCCTTGGGGCCCGCCAGGATTGATCCCTGAGCACACAGCCAGGAGTAAGCACAGCTGGATATAGCCCAAAAATAAACCAAACCAAACCAAACCAACAACAACAAAATCAATGTGTATTACTTAAAAAGCAACATAGACTTTTATATTTAAAATCTCTAGCATGCAACTTTACATTTTTTTCTCTTACTAGGATTACTGCTATCATAGCATATAGAAAAGAAGATATACAATAAATAATGACCTGTTCATAATTTCAAGCTGTGGGTTAAGCAGCTACCCTTAATGAGATATGAGCTAAAAATCTAAATCTAAAAAACAGACAGGGCGTTATGACTCATATTCCATGTTAAAAGGACACATTAATTTTTTATTCATATTGATCACAGGATCAAAAATGACTACACAGAGAGAGAGGGATAGACATAGAATGGCTGCACTCATTTGTGGAATATAAAGTAACATAATTGGAGACTAATATCATAGAGATAAGGGGCAGGAGGATTGATCCACGGCTTGGAAGCTGGCCTCACATGCTGGGGGAAAAGGCAGCTGGGATAGAGAACGGATCACTAAGTAAATGATGCTTGGAGGGCTCGATCAGGAGGGGAGATGCGTGCTAAAAGTAGACTATTGATCAAACATGATGGCCATTTACTACCTGTATTGCAAACCATAACACCTAAATGGAAAGAGAGAATAAAAGGGAATGTGCCTGCCACAGAGGTGGGTGGGATAGGGTGGGGGTGGCAGGAGGGATACTGGGAACATTGGTGGTGGAAATGGGCACTGGTGGAGGGATGGGTACTCGATCATTGTATAACTGAAACGTAATCACGAAAGTTTGTAAGTTTGTAACTGTATCTCACGGTGATTCATTTAAAAAAATAAATGATGACTATAATCAAATAATTGTGAAATCCAGTAATTATTAAATTGCTGTGTATTTTTACCTTACTGTGATATACTGTTAAATCCAAGGTTGCTTAATCAACATTTTAAAATATTATTTTTTACTTTAAATGAGGCATTATGACCTCAATAAATGGGGTTTAATATAAAATTGCTAAAATAACAAAGAAACAACTAATCTGTCAAATCAAGGAAGAATGTCAACATCAATGCCAACAAAACTATACTTTTAAAAATACAAAATTGATACATAGCAGGCCCTCTAATAACATTATTTAGTATCAATTAATTCATATGTGAGTATGAAACGTTCTAGCTAATGTTACATGAAATAAAATTATTTGAGAACTTTAGTTTGTGTCAAAAATTATATTTTAAAGCAACCCACTGATGTTAAGTGAGGATTTACTATACAAATAAATATAGTGCTAATCTGGCATAATGTATATGCTAAGTTTCCAAGAGGTAAAAGATCATCTGAACAAATTGAGGATTATTTTTTGTTGTTGTTTTGCTTTTGTTTATGGGCCATGCCATACCTGTTGATGCTCAGAGCTTATTCGTGACTTTGTATTTAGGGATCAATCCTGGTGGTACTCAGGGATAGAACCAGGGTCAGCTGCTTCTGATGTAAACACTTTAACTCCTGTATTATTCCTCTAGTCCTTCAATAAACTAAACTTTTTTCTTATGGTCACACATCTATCTAAACACCTATATATCTGTTTACAAACTGACAGAGAAAAATGTTCTAACTTCTCGATACAATTTACTTAAAAAATTCTGTTTAGTTTAATTGAATTTGTACTTAATAACATTAAATATTACAAAAGAAGAATATATCTCAATAGCTGGACTTTTGTCTAGGTCAGAATTGACAATTCTTAGCAATAAAATTTTTCTAAGGAAGTTGGGGACAAAATTAAACTAATTTAAGTTATGACTATCTCAACTTTGAATAAGATAGGAGACAAAATTATGTTATATCTTAAGTTTATGTTTATTAGTCTTAGGAAAAATTAGTGGTATGAATTAATTTTCTATGCAATATATTAATGACCGTCTTACCTAGAGAGCATGCCCAGAGGTGTAACATTAAGTGATCCCATTAGCATTGCCAGGGCCATTCCTGGTGCTTCCCGTTCTATTACTTCTTTTGTAGCCTGTAATTAAAAATTAAACATCAGATTAAGCAAAATTCGTCCAAAGGAAGACAGTATAAAATTACCTTTAAAATTTATATATATAAAATCACATTTATATAAACCATAATTTGTAGTTTCTCAAGCTTTTTAGAGGGCCTGGAGGATTTGGGTCTCACCTGGCTATGTTCAGGGTTTACTCCTATCAGGGATCACTACTGGCAGTGCTTGGAGTTTTCTGTGTGTAAGGCAAGTGGCTTACCACTATACTATCTCTCTGGTCTCCTTTAAAAAAAATGTTAAGGCATTAAGACAGTTCTTTGGGACCCACTGAGTAAAAGCTGAGGGCCAAAATATAATACACTGAATTACTAATTCCTCTCTGCTTCAGAGATATTTGATATTTGGTTGAAGTTTTGCCTAATAATCTAAATTTAAAAAATGAAGACTCATATTGTTTTAATAGCTCAAGAAACTTTCACAAGTTAAGAAATACAGGTGTTTTCCTTTGCTTTTTACTTTCAAAATAAATCATCCCTCTAAACTCTATATTTCTTTTCATCATATAACTTTATGATTTAATATAAAGAAAGAAGTCAACAATTTTTTCTTTGTACTGGGGAGAGGAAAATAGATTTAGTTTCTTCCATATCTTTAAAAAATTATTTTAAAAAGAATTAATGAAGTGATAGACTTTAATAGATATTTTAAGACAGGTCATTGTTAAGTGTAGTCAGACTTGAAAAGCTATTAGGACAATTCCATTCTACTAATTTATTTTATTTTTGTTTTGGGGGCCACACCCGGCAGAGTATATAGATTTATTCCTGACTTTGAGCTCAGGGATTACTTCTAGTGAGGCTCAGGGGACCAGATGTGGTGCTAGGAATGGGAGCTCAGTAGGACGTGTGTGCAAGGCAAGAACCGCCCTTTGTACTATTCTCTGGCCCAGGACAATTCCATTTTATAAAGGTTAAACAAAAGTAGGTATAAATTTTTCATACTGTGATGGTAAAGATTTGTTTTGGTCTAAAGTTTTAGGCTAGAAATATAAAACAATCCATTTATAGTCTTTCTTCAAATATATCAGGTTATATTAATTGTGAATGAAAGAAGAAAAATACTTGCAAAATAAGATATTCCAGTGAATAAGAATATATATGATTTAAAAAACAAATTATGGACAAATATAAGAAAAGTTTGATACTGAAATAATAGTATGAGAGCTCAAATAAAATTGTAAGTGTACAAAATTCAGGCTAGGACTTGGCAAATCACTTAAAAATGTACCAAATTTATTTCAGTAACAATTGATATGTTACATATATCTTGAAGATGTACAGTTAATTCTGCAACATAATGGAGTAAAAGATTACCATAACATGAAATATACAATACACTAAATTCCAACCTAATATATTTTTCAATAAAATCTGCTTTAAAGACAGAGGACCAGGGAAGGAAAAACATAGAAGGGTTAAGGTGCTTGCCTTGTACGCTGCCATTCCAGATTGGATCCCCATCACTATACATGGTTCCCTGAGCACTGCCAGGGATCACTCATTGCCATAGAGCCACGAATAGCCCCTGAATACTTCTGGGTGTTGCCCAAATTCACCCCCTATCAAAATACAGAGTGCCAGGAGGTAGGAGAAAAGGAAATGTTTGAATCACTTCATTTGGGGGTGAATTATTTTTATTTAAATACGAGATAAACACAGTTGAATTAGCATTATCCAGAATCTATGCTGAATTCTCCTGAGAAAAAACACTATTGTTATGTGCCAATTGCTTTACAATGTCTTCTTAAGTATCTAAAAATCTTAGAGCTCTAAAACTCAAGTATGGGGTTTTACTGAGAATTATCTTTAAAGAGTTCTTTGAATAAGATAATATTTATTTGTCACCTGCTTGAAAAAGTTACATAAACAATGACTGAACAATGACTGAACCTGACTTCATATAAAAATCATATACTTGCACACTCTAATAAAAAGAGTGATCAATAGATCACTGAAAGAGCATTATTTCACCTGATAAAGATTCTTCAAAGAACATTTATTCTTTCACACAACAAATATTTAGTAAGCTCCTAGATGATACTAGGTAGTGTTCTATGTATAGTTGTATAGTAGTGTAATTTCCACTACAAAAATATCTCACACTTTTTTGCTAAAATTTAGATAAAAACTTATTAAACAATCAAGTTGGGATGCAGTAGTGCGAATATATTAGCTTTATGCATGACACAGTGATTTTTCACATTTCACTTCTTTATATAAATATTATTTTGATACTCAAATCATCAAATAAAAACTCAGAAATTTCAGGAGAGTAATTATAATCTTAAAAAAGATTTTCACAAGTATACTTATGTTCATAGTCCTAATAATCTAAAACTAAAAAATTGGGGATTCAGATTGTTATAATCAAAAAACTTTTGCCAGTTAAGAAATATGGGTGTTTGGGGGTGGAGCGATAATAGAGAGCGTTTGCCTTGCATGTGGCCAACCGGGGTTCAATTCTCAGCATCTCATAGGGTTCCCTGAGCACCGCCAGGAGTAATTCCTGAGTGCAAAGTCAGGAGTAACCCCTGTGTATCCCCGGGTGTGATACAAAAAGAAAAAAAAAAAGAAATATGGGTGTTTTTCTTTGTTTCTTACTCTCAAAATAATTCATCCCTCTAAACCCTGTATTTCTTTTCATTATGTGATTTTTATGATTTAATGAAAAGAAGTAAGTCACCGGCTCAACTAAGATATGCTTATTAATCACATATTTATTTTAATCAGTACAGAAAATATAACATTTACTTAATAGTTCATATTATTATGAACAATTCAGAATGATAAAGAAAAATCCTGTGTTCTAAATCTGAAGATGAAGCTGTGATCCAATGATCCAATATATAGAAATAAAAATATGCTCAAATGTGTATAGACCTTTCATTTTTTTTAATGTTCACAAACAATTATGGTTTTAAAGACCTGCAATTTTTGGAAATACTCACAAAACAACACAATTTAGGGTGTACTTAAGCTTCTTTTCTTTTTGTTTTTGGAGCCACACCTGGCTGTGTTCAGGGATACTACAAGCTCTGTACTCAAGGATGCTTGAGTACAAGCTAGTTCACTCCTAGCATGCTTGGGGGGCCATCTGGGGTGTTAGGGATTGAATTCAGGTTGGTCTTGTGCAAGGCAAATACCCTATCTGCTGTACTATTGCTCCGGCCCAGATGTACTTAAACATTTTAACTTGAGAGTAAATGAGATAAAATTTTACATTGGGCTTTAAGAACTATTTGAAAATGGCTCACTGCCAATTCATTTGAGAATGTCTTTTATAGGGAGATAAATAATTCTTCCTGGTGGTCTTTTTAGAATGTATCCACATTAGAAATGTAACTATAACATCTGAATTTTCTTCTCTAAAAAATTAGATTCCCATTAAAACAGTCACATGTTACAACACTTGAAGTGAGATAAAGGAAGTGGAATGTGAGGAAGAACTGCTTTCATTAAAAATTATTATCAAAAGGTGTTGCTTTCAATATTAATTATTATCATAAGGTGTTGCATTTTGTCATCCACACCTCCCTAGGTTTTAAAATTAGTTAACAATTTAAACAGGGATATGAGCACATTTTCACAAAAACTAGAAATTTAGAATTTACATTATGAGGTAAAAATCACAAAATAGAAGTTCTGAGAGTAAAATATTTATTACATAGTATTTGAAAGCTGTGATATATTGTCGCTTGAATGAAATAATCCATTCCATAAAGTTTTTCTCATATAATGATTGATTTTAAAGTTACTAAGTTGATTACTAAGTTGATTGGATTGTTTTTAAGTCACTCACAACCTAACAATCCTTTTTTATTTCCATGACTGTCACTGTCATACCGTTGTTCATTGATTTGCTTGAGCGGGCACCAGTAACGTCTCCATTGTGAGACTTGCTGTTACTGTTTTTGGCATATGGAATACTCCATGTGGAGCTTGCAAGGCTCTGCCGTGCTGGCGGCATACTCTCGGTAGCTTGCCAGGCTCTCCGAGAGAGAGAGACGGAGGAATTGAACCCTGGTCGGTCGGCCTTGTGCCCTACCTGCTGTGCTATAGCTCCAGCCCTGACTTTAGTTGCTCCACCTGACTAAAGGATTAGCACCTTCATTTTTCTTTCTTTTTTTTTTTTTTAGCACCTTCATTTTTCAACAAAAGGAAACCAAGAATCACTAAGGTTTAGTGAGTTGCCAGGGGTTCAGAAGACCAATTAAGAGCTCACTACAGGGCCGGAGAGAGAGAGAAGCTAAGCGGGTTAAGAATACATTTTACAAGCGGGGAGTAGCCCCTAAGCACTGCTGGGTGTGGTCCTCAGCACCAAACAAACACACTCCAGGTCTCAGACAAGAGGATATTTAAGGCAGCCTCCTTTTACCAAACACACAAATGGATTGACTCAGTGAGAATACTTAAAGGGTAACTGTGCAGATCATTTGGCAATATAGACAGACATGGAATCACTGCGTGTACAACTGAAATGAATTTATCAATCATGTCTCAAAAAAAAGAAAAGAAAAAGCTATACAGGACTCCTCAAAGTTTTTTTTTTTATTTAAAGAATCCACTCAGAGGTTATTAAAACACTTAACTCTGCAAGTTAATGTGTATGAATGCTTCTTTGCAAAGGCATATCCCCAAAGAGGCTGCTTCTTTTCCTTCAAAAATCACTTGGCTCCGAATCAAGATTGGCACAGAGAAGTCCCTGCCCAAAGCAGCATCACCCACAGACCTCCTAAAAAAGCAAATTCTTCAGCTCCTCCCCCAGACACACTGAACCAGAAACTCGAAGGCTGGGTCCAAGTGATCTGTTTTAACTAGACGCACAGGTAATTTTCATGCACCAAAACAGGGCACACACGGCTGTCGGGGGCTTTGCCAAATCCATATGGCTTCCCTTATTAAGGAAAATGATCTGCTATCTTCGTGTTATTTCCATCTACTTTATAATTAAGCGAAAACATACAATTGTGAGAGAAGAGACTGAGGTTGAAGAGCGAACCTTGACTCCAGATAACTCAAATTTCTATACAGTATTTAGAAAGTCCATATTAAATGATTACCACCTATTGTTTTTATGCCCCCAGAAATTTATCTTTAGTTTTCCATTTATAGAAAGGGTAATAATATTTGTTATTCTTAAGGTAAAATTTAACTGTAAAAAGAACTTTAACTAAAAACTAGTATGTATAATGTTAGTAAAATAACATATTATAGCACATAATTTAATTTTATTCTATTTTTTTGGCTTTGTGGTTCACACCCAGTGATGCTCAGGGATTACTTCTGGCTCTGAATTTAGGAATTATTCCTGGAGGTGTTCAAGGGGTCATTTTATCATTGTAGTATGCTAAGGAACTTTAGGAGTTTTGTTTCACACTTCAATATATGTGTAGACTCACTGCACTTACAGCCCAAATTTTAAGATATTTTAAATTTCTAAGATTCCCACTTTACCCCAAAAATGATTATACATTAGTGGTGGTCTCTAGTTATATTTTTTTGAGCATTTTGTAACAGAAAGGCAAAAATAAATCTACATCCTGCCTAGCAGGGACTGTCAGATTTTCCTGTACCTTTATCCTTCACTTATAAAAGTTTCGTGGAATGGGCAATATTTGATAATGGTGGCCAAGTACTTGAATATCCTATATGTTCTATTTGGCAGTTCTAGCAGTTATATTTTTCAGTCCATCAGTTGATTAATAGTGTTCCTGACTGACATGAGTTTTGGTATTGGTACATTAATTACTCACCAGGTGAGTTTTGGTACTGCGTTCGTTACTTGGTCTTAATATGTTAGATTATGGCTGACTAAAATTGGGGCAAATTTCCATTGGATAACATTTATTTTTGGATCTATCTTTAACCAGAGGGTACCACTGACAAGCTTTATTTCAGTTTCCTGCAAAGGTCTCACAGTTCAAGGAATCTCAGGCTGAACTTGACACAAATTTGCTTGTCCAAGGATAACTTTCTTAACAGCAATGCTACTGAAGGTACTTATCTTCAGGGTATCTTCTTTGCTCTTTCCTAAATCCTTGAATTCTTTAAAATTTTTTTCTTGTCATTTTTTAAATTGAATCACTGTGAAATAGAGTCACAAAGCTTTCATGCTTGAGTTTCAGTCATACAAGAATTGAACACCCATCCCTTCACCAGTGCACCTGTCCCCCTGTCTCTATGGCAGACAATTTCCCTCTTACACTTTTTCTACTTTTGGGTGTTATGGTTTGCAGTACAGATACTGAGAGAGGTTTTACCCCACCTCCCTGTTGCTCTCATCTCTAACTCATATTATTATTCTTGGATGGGGTGAGCTGGAAGGCTGACATTGTAAGTCAGCCGTACCCTTATAGCAGTATTTTTCATCTATTTCCAAGCATAGTCCCTCTGCCCTTGTTTCCTTGCTGTAGAGCCCTGTCCTACTGACTGGCCACAGTCTTATACTGTGGTTCCCCATTTATACCCTCTTTACCTGTGGTCACCTTGGAATATCCTAGGGCCCATATGGCCCTGGTTGAGAAATAGTGCCTTAAAGGGCATGTTATTTTACTGGGTCAAATTTTTCTACATTTACTGTAAAGGTTTTTCAGAGTACCAACTTATTCGTGATACAAGATCACACTTCATTTGTAAACACTTTATTCTCTTAAAATTGGAGTCTTTTATACCATAAAATGGAAGGTTTAGACACCTAGACTTTCTAAAGAAACATAGTAACATTTTGTTTTCCAAACAACAATGTTCTTTTCACCCACACCTTGACAATCCTAAGCAACAGTTTTAACTAGTATTTAACTGCTGAGTACAAAGCAACATATTTTTTAAACTTTACAGCAGAGATTCCTAAACTTACTTGTTCTACTTCCTACTTTTAAGAAAAAAAAAATCACTCAATTACTCCTGGAATTTTACCTTCTTTAAACATTAGAACAGAAAGTGACCCCTACTGCATCTGAGTCAGCTCTCATGCATACTTAAAAGCAACTTACATTTTTCTACTTGCAAACTGCTCATATATATTTTATTTGAAATTTGTTACGAAACTCTATTATAGTGAAGATATTGAATTTTTGAAAGCAAATGTGCTCTATTAATTTTTGAATTTTTGACACTTATAGGAGTTTTGCTAATTTGACAAATTTGACAGTTTCATTGAGGTTTACAGTTTTACATGGCAATACTATCATTATTTCAATGACATATTCCAGGTCTCGAATCTTATCTAGGAAATTTTCTTTACCTTCATATCATAAAAATAATCTAATTTTTATAAAATGGAGGAATTAGAGGGGTTTTCTTTGGAGTTTTTGAGCTCAGTAGCTACTTTGGCTCTGTGCTCAGGGCTTTTCCTTGGAGGTGTTAAGGGTACAAGATACACTGCTGAGGAGAGAACTGGATTTGGCTGTGTACAATGTATGTGCCTTACCTCATGTACTATCTAACTCTAAAATATAATTTTAATGTTTCACTCAGATTGAATAAGGTAAGAAGTCCTGAGTTATCTGTATATAAATATCTATATATTTAAATGAAATAGAATCAACTGGGTAACTTCACCCTTAAAAAAGTCTACTGGGAATTACATCACATTTATAGATTTAAGGAAAACTGGTAATTTAATGAGATTATTTACATCTAAGAATATGCATGTCTTTCTAATATTACTGACGCTGTATTTTATGTCCTTGAGTAGGGGGATAGAGGGCGATAGCTCAAAAGACTGGAATGCTTAGGCCTTGTTTACTCAAGGCTCTCAGTTACATCCATGCCACTCAAGACCCTCAAACATTGCCGGTATGTCTCTGGTGGCCCGTGAGTACTACTGACTTGAGTAGACCACATTGCTGCGCCCACGAACTAAACTATGAGGTTCATGCAGCCAGTAAATCAATGCTATGGCTGGCTCCAAGTCCCTCAGTATTGCTGGAAGAGGTCCCATACTGAATTTCTTAATATTGGCTTAACAATTTTCTCAATTTCATATTTAAGTTTTATAAAATTGATTTTTTTTTACTATTGCAAATGCAATCTTTTTCACTGCATTTTCTACTAGGTTCTTTCTTTTTTTTTTTTTTTTTGCTTTTTGGGTCACACCTGGCGATGCACAGGGGTTACTCCTGGCTCTGCACTCAGGAATTACCCCTGGCCGTGCTCAGGGGACCATATGGGATGCTGGTATTTGAACCTGGGTTGGCCGCGTGCAAGGCAAACGCCCTACCCGCTGTGCTATCTCTCCAGCCCCCTCTACTAGGTTATTTCTAATTTAAATAATGTTAGTACATAATTCTGAAATAAAATATAAAATCTTTTTTTTTTTCTTTTTTGGGTCACACCTGGCGATGCACAGGAGTTACTCCTGGCTCTGCACTCAGGAATTACTCCTGGCGATGCTTAGGGGACCATATGGGATGCTGGGAATCGAACCCGGGTCGGCCGCATGCAAGGCAAACGCCCTACCTACTGTGCTATCGCTCCAGCCCCATAAAAATATAAAATTCTTGATACTAATTTTCAGCTGATTGATTCCTTTGGGGTTTTCAAGTGAATACTGTATAAACAACGATGATCTGGCTGCTTCTTTCCTATTATTAAACTTGTAGTTTCTCTCTCTCTTTTTCTCCCTCCCTCCCTCCCTCCCTCCCTCCCTCCCTTCCTTCCTTCCCTGTTTAATTTCCAGAAGAGGTAATAGTAGCGATAGTAAATTCTTTCTCTGATTCCCAAATTAAAATAAGAATTCATCTAGTGTTCCAATTTTATCTGTTGATATGAGAGATAAATACACTCTATTATGTCTAAAAGTCTTTAATTCTGCTTTACTGCCCTCTTCTACCAAGAAAATATATTTACTCCTTTTAGAGCAAGCATCAAGTTGATTTTTAAATGCATTTATAGTAACAAAACAGAACTAATACTTTTTTTTTTTTGCTTTTGGGGGTCGCACCTGGTGATGCTCAGGGGTTAATCCTGGCTCTGCACTTAGGAACACCTCCTGACATTGCTTGGGGGGACCATATGGGATGCTTGTGATTGAACATAGGTAAAGCCACGTGAAAGGCAAATGCCTTACAGTTGCTGTACTATCACTCTGGGAAATTCTTTTTTGTTCTTTTGGTGTGGGTCATAACCGGTGATGCTCAGGGTTACTCTTGGCAGTGCTCGGGGGACCATATAAGATACCAGAGATCGAACCCAGGTCGACCACATGGAGGGCAAACACCCTACCTGTAATACTATCGTTTGGCCCAGAACTAATACATATTTCAAACTTTATTTTTAAGTTCGACTTGGGAAAGATTTGCTTTAATTAATGTTTACTGGGCCAGAGATATAGTACAGTGGGTTAAGTGCTTGCCTTGCACATAGTAGACCTAGCTTAAATTCCTGGCATCACATATAGTCCCCTGAGCACTGCTAGGTGTGATTCCTAAGCACAGAGCCAGGAGTAAGGCCCGATTATAGCTAGGTATAACCCAAAAGCCAAGAAGAAAAAAATGTGTTTCCACAGTCATATCAAGTTTACGTATATTTTATTACTTCTGCATTCATCTTCACATATGACTAAATCAAGTCTCATTATTGAATCAATGGTCTCATTATTTTATATCATTTTGGTATAAAGATTTATCTACATTAATAAAAGGAGCTAGAATTTTTTTTATTCATCCTATCTGTGTTATTACAGCTCAAATAACAGAGGAATAAGATAAGAAATGCTCCTTAATATTTGTTAAAATTACTCATAATACCCTATGCTTCCTTTTTTCCACTCCATCTCTTCTCGTTCTATAATTCTGAATAAGTGGGCCACGGATATAGCTCACTCACTCGCTCACTCTCTCCTTCCCTCACTCCTTCTCTTCTTCCTTTCTTTGTGGGGAGTCATATCTAGTGATGCTCAGAGATTATTCCTGGCTCTGCACTCAGGAATCACTCCTGGTGGTGCTCAGGGCACCATATGAGATGCTGGTTGGCTATGTGGAAATAAATACCCTATGCTATACTATCACACTGGCGCCATAATTGCGATTTTTAATCTTCCTTTTCAACTCTTGCTTTTAGTTTAAGAATAATCACACAGAGACACCTAAATACCCCTATCTGTTTTCTATGTTCTGAGTCAGTCTCCACCTTTATTTATGACGGTAGCACTGCCATCTAGCACTGTCATCCCATTGTTCATTGATTTGCTTGAGTGGGCACCAGTAAAGTCTCCATTGTGAGACATGTTGCTATTGTTTCTGGCATATGGAATACGCCACGGGTAGCTTGCTAGACTCTGCCGTGTGAGCGGGATACTCTCAGTAGCTTGCCAGGCTCTCCGAGAGGGACAGAGGAACTGAACCTGGGTCAGCCGAGTGCAAGGCAAATGCCCTACCTGCTGTTCTATCAATTTACTAAATTTCAACTCATTATTTTTAGAGAAATTTAAAATTCTAAAGATAAACTTGGATGCCATTTGAATTACATTTCAAATACTGACACTGAATTTTTTTTTTCTTTACTGTACATCGTCTGTTGGCCGATTCCTCCACCCCTCTCCGAGAGCCCGGCAAGCTACCGAGAGTATCTCGTCCCCACGGCAGAGCCTGGCAAATTACCCGTGGCGTATTTAATATGCCATAAACAGTAACAACAAGTCTCAGAATGGAGACGTTACTGGTGCCCGCTCGAGCAAATTGATGAGCAATGGGATGACAGTGACAGTGACATATTCTGTATTTCAGGAATATACACTGGATTTTCAGCATAATCTCTGGAAACTCCTTATCTAGACAGCAAAAAAAGTGCTATTAATTCTCTACTTAAAGAATCATTTATCCCATCTCTTTCTATATTCACCTGCATTTAAGTTCTTTTGTTTTTGTTTTTTTCCAATTTTTATTGAGGTGCCACGACTTACAATGCAGTTCATACATACATATAATGTCCTAACACCACACCTAACACCAGAGTGTCAGCTTCCCACCAGCAAGTGTCCTGAGGTTCTTTCACATCCACCTCCCACTCCCACCTTTGATAAGCTCAGTTCTGTAAGCCAACTTTCAGGTTTTGTTGCTTTTGGCTTTTTTTAAATTCCCTTATGATATTTCTTTATAGCCCCACAGATGAAGGAAATCATTCTGTATTTGTTTGAACTATTCCAAAAGCCTGATTCATGTTAGACTAAGCTCATTTCCAGGAAACCTCTATTCTGCTCCAAAAATTATTATCCTAAAATGTGTTTGATTTCATTGAAATTCTATGCCAACAAAAACATAATTTGATTTGTCAATGTATACATGAACAAACTGATCATATGGGACCAAGGGCATGGAGAGATGTGGCTCCACGGGCAGAGCACATACCTGGCATGGGTAAGATTTAGGCTTTAATTCCTGGTACTGTACAGTTCCCTGAGTACTGCCAAGAGTGTCCCTGGTGGCCCTCAGAAGATCCTGGGTGCTGCCAATAGTGACGCACAACTACAAACAAAAACCAACCCAACCATAATATATAAATTTATACTTATATTCTAGAGGACATCATGATAGTTTGTATTATGAGACCTCACAATTTTGACTCACTAATTCTATTTTATATATAAAAATTTTTTTATTAGTGAATCACTGTGAGGTACAGTCACAAACTTATGAACTTTCATGTTTACATTTTAGTCATACAATGATCGTTTACCCATCCCTCCACCAGTTCCCATTCTCCTCCACCAATGATCCCAATATCCCTCCCACCATCCATACCCCATCCCTGCCCCACCCTGCTTCTGCAGCAGGACATTCCTTTTTATTCTCTTTCCTTTTGGGTGTTCTCTCCTCTTTTGCAATAGAGGTATTGAGTGGCCATAGTGTTTGGTCTATTGTCTACTTTTGGCACGCATCTTTCAACTCGAATGGGTCCTCTCAATATCCTCTACTTGGTGTTCCCTTCTCTATCTGAGCTGCCTTTTTCCCCAGCATGTGAGGATGGTTTCCAAGCCATGGAGCAGACCTCCTGGTCCTTATCTCCACAACTCTTGGGTATTAGTTTCCCATTCTGTTACTTTATATTCCACAGATGAGTGTGATCTTTCTATGTCTGTCTCTCTTTCTGACTCATTTCACTTAACATGATTCTTTCCATGCTGATCCACTTGTATGCAAATTTTATGCCTTTATCTTTTGTAACTGCTGCATAATATTCCATTGTGTAGATATACCAAAGTTTCTTTAACCAGTCATCTGTTCTTGGGCACTCGGGTTTTTTTCCAGATTCTGGCTATTGTAAATAGTGCTGCCATGAAGTGCAGCTTATAAGTGCAGATGTCATTTATATATAGATGTCATTTCTACTATACCTTTTTGCCTCTCTGGAATATATTCCCAGGAGTGGTATTGCTTGGTCAAATGGGAGCTCAATTTCTAATTTTTTGAGACTCACTAATTCTATTTTAATGGGCTATTTAAAAATAATATTCAGAGATACACATAAAAATTCATATAATGAAAATATTTATAACATGAAATAAGAAAGAACCTAGAAGTCTGGGAGAGTTCAGGCATAGAGCACACATTATGCATGTGTAAGGTTAGTAAGGCTCTGAGTTCAATCCCCAGCATCAACCAATAAGCATGAGTACCATCCTACTGTTTGGTGTCCTTGGCAACACAAAAATAGCATGTAACTACCTGCATACCACAACCAACAGTGTGTAAACAGCATAAGCAAAGTGGGTAACCCTTGTCAAATACATAATTAAGTGTGCAAGCAAAACTCAAATGCACAATGAAGTAAAATGTGCAACCTCAAAAAGCATCACACACAAGTATGAGAGTACTACAAAGGTTTGTGACCCCTGTCATTGCATAAACAACAGCAAATGGAACAAAGTAAAGGAGCCAAAATGATTAATGACACAGGGAAATTGACTTAATCATAACATCTTTATATTCTGTACAAATTGCAAATCTAATTATTTGGCATAAAGTTATTAAATATAAAAAGATCACTATTTCGGAAGGCCTCCCAAGTGATGCTCCGGATGTCTCTGGGGCTCCTCCAGTGGTTACTGAGGACCTGTAACTATCTCTGTACTCAATGATGATGATGGGGGGGGTGTCTATGTGGCACTGAAAGCAAATCGGGTAGGCAGTGTTCGAGGCTTTAGCCTTTACTCCTTTACTATCTCTTTGGCCTCCAAAGCTTACTTTGTATGACAAGGGGGAGTAGCTAACAACAAAGATTCTGAAATTCAAACTACACAGTTCAAATTTTGGTTTTATTACATTCCACAACCTCTGTCATCTAGACTAACTTATTTAACTATTTGTTCTAATTTTCATATTTAGCACTTGCTATGTAGTTTTAGTGTGCAAAATATACAAGGTATTATATAAAATGCGTCTCATAATGTATGGCACATAAAATATAATAAATTTTAGTAGCTGTGGTAATTGGGATGAGATTAAGAAATCCATGATATGAACCTAAGACAGAAGCCCAAGTAGGTAAAAATCAATACCTTTATTAATTAACTTTGGGCTAAGATTACTAATGGTTTTTATTTATTTTTAAGTTCTCTTTTTTTTTTGGTATTTTGGGGGGTGCATACCTAGTGGAGTGCTCAGGACTTACTCCTGATTCTGTGTTTAGGGCTCACTCCTGATGGATTCAGGAAGATTATCTGGGATGCCAGGGATCAAATATGCACGCAAGCACCCCACTTGCTCTACTATCTCAATGGCCCAATCCCTAATTGTTTTTAAAAACATGAAATTGAAATATATTTAGAAATCTATAATCATAAAAAATAAACCTTAAAAAAACTATGAAAAGGTAAATAAAGGCAATAAGTAAAAAATTTCTCTGTTGCCTTTTCCTAAATAACTTTATTTTGCAGAATAAAAGTCCCGAAAAAACTCTATTTTGCAGAATAAAAATATCATCCTTAATATCTATATAATATTTAAAATATCACTATTTTATACTTTGCCCGAACACCTAACTAAACACCTAACTTACATGCTTGTGATTCTAGTATTCTAGCACTAATCACCAAGAATGAAGAGTTTTCACTTGTTGTCATGAATAAAATATGATCTTAATTTTCATTTTTAACCAACCGATATGAAAACCAAAAAAACGCACATCCTCTCTCATAAAAATCTAGTCTACTTTTTGTGATTCTTTTTCCTTCTTTTGGGGGGGCTTGTTTTTTGGGCAACATAAGGTTGTGCCCAAGTCTTGCACTTTTCTCTTTGCTCAGTGATCACTCTAGATAGTGTTCTGGGGAACATATGTGGTGCCAGGGATCAAACGGGGGCTAACCAAGTACAGAAAAAGTTCCTTACTTCACGAATCCCTGTACTGTATCTTCAGACCTACTCCCAGAAGGTGGTCCTACTCCCAGCTGTGCTCAGGGCTTACTCCTGGCTCTATGTTCAGGAACCACTCTGGGAACCACATGTGGTGTTCAAGATCAGACCAGGGTTAGTTGTGCACAAGGCAAGCATGAAACACCTATACTATGTGTTCAGACTTATCTCTTTGTGTGTGTGTGTGTGTGTGTGTGTGTGTGTGTGTGTATGTGTTAATTTCTGGCTGTGGTCAGGGCTTACTCCTGGCTCTGTGCTCAGAGATCACTCATGGCAGGCTCTGGAGACCATATGAGGTGCAGGGGATCAAACCTAAGTCAGCTGTGTACAAAGTGTTTCTGGTCCCAAAACTGCCTTAATTTTGACTAGAAGGCACTGAGCAACTTTTAGAATATTTTGTTAATAGATTGATATAGGAATTTTTACATTTCAAAGTAAAGACTTATCTACTCTAGTACAAACTGAAGCTCAGTACAAACTGAAGAAAACTTATTCCTGAACATCAGCTAAATTTATGTTACTTATGTGACATGAATAAAACTCCTTTCAATTTCTAAGTGCTAAATATTTTATTGTAAGAAATCTAAAACATTTTAAGAAATAATATAAAAAGTTTGGGAGTATTTTATATTTTTAAACTTGTAAAATCATTTTTGGGCGACCTTTCAAGTAGTACACAGAGTTCCTACAGACTACTCTCAGTCAAATTCAGCAAAGTGGACCAGATGACTTAAAGTGAGGGCCCAGTGATAAAGCATTATTTGGTTCTAGTGGTACTGGGGCCACAACCACCAGGGCCACCCTGAAGGTGCTCAAGACTACCTGAAATATATCTAACAGTGTCTGGAGGTCACATAGTGCTAAGGATGAAACTTTGGGTATGTACATGCAAAGCAAGACCTATGAACTCTGGCTATCTCTCTGGTCCAAACATGCAAATTTTCAATTAGTCAACTTTTAAGGATTTTGATGTTTATGAAATTAAAGACTTTAATAATATAGTAAGTCTGTACCACATAATTTCTTCATCTGAGATAATTAGCTTTACTCTCAAAATCTCTCTTACTCTCGCCCATCTCTGAGCAACAGGTGTAATGTGTTAGTTTTTGCAAGCAATATTGATGGCAAGAAGGGTCATTAGTGGGGAGGAAAGAGAGTTCAACATATATAGCCTGATACCTGCAATTGTAATTGTTTATTTTCAAAACTGAAGGAGTGATGCTACCACCCAAAAATGAAAAATGTTCTACACTTCATTTGTAAGGTTCAGAACATACTCTTAATTTTTAAATAAAGAAAAGTAGGGATAATTTACATGATAATATGTTTGTTAGAGTGTAGATTCATATGATGAATCTAGTGTTTCAGTAGAATTTAGAGAAACATTTAAAAAATGTTTTTAAATATAAAAAGGTCTAGAAGTTCAATCAAGGTATAGAAAAGATAATGCATTATCAGATTAATTTTCTCAAGAATAAAACACATTGTATAACTTTACTTTCAGTATAGTTTTCTTTAAAATAAAAATACAATTTTAGAAGGTCCATAGCAATAGTACAATAAGACATCTGCTTTACACATAGTCAAACTTCGTTTGATATCTGGCACCACATAAGATACCCTGGGCCCTGCAAGAGAGATCCCTGAGCACAGAGCCAGGAGTAAGCCCCAAGCACAGCTAGGTGGGTCAAAAAAACAAAACAATGCAATGTAATGATTCCAAGAAAAATTTTATTTTTAATACAATTAATCTTTATAAAACATTATTTTTATATTTTCCTTTATCCTACATCTTAAACTTTTTTGCTTCAAAATGTTTTTCAATATGAATATAAGTAAAGAATAATCTTTAAAAATTATTATTGGACTAGGTGGACTATAAATAACATAAGGATAGTAGTGGAAGGTCTTGACACTTTGGTGGTAATCAAAGTAACTAAATAAAAAGCATAAATGTTAACAATACTGTAATAATGTTACCAAAACTATAATAACAGTAATATTATTCATAATTCGTAAGAAAATAAATGAAATGTGGAGACAAGTTTTATTTTACTTATTATTCTCCTAATGTGAAAGTTTTGATTTTCCCATAGTCAAAGAAAGACCTTTAGTAAAACATCAGGAGACGAAAGGAAAACAGATTACTGAAAAATCTTAATAGAGAACTTTAATCCTCTAAAGAAAATATTTTTAAAAAATCAGTGTAAAGAAATGAACCACAGGAATGAAGCTAACTAATCTTAACTTGAAGTACACATCAGGATGAAGTCAAAGAAATTCAAACAACTAGGGTAAAGTAAAAAAAAAAATCCCCAAACTAATGAATCTGAATGAACATTATAACAGAAGCAATTCAAATGAGCTCTAGTTATTGAAACTAAATTGAATCCACAAACATTATCAGTATTAGTAGGGAATTCTACCTCAGGTAAGAAACCTCTCATTGTGCTTACATCAAGAACAAATTCCTGAACATTAGCTATCTACAGCTATTCATTTTCTTTTCTTTTACTATAAAACATACAACCTTAATTTTAGCTATACTGATTATTAATAGCCACAATGATATCTGCCACTGAACACAATAGGCCTTAGGGATATTCATCATATTGGCACTTAAATTATTATCAGAATATATCAACTATGCAGAAGCATTAATACAGAAGATATTCATATTCCAAAATCAATGATACTTAAATACAGTTACTTTCACTGATCACTTTCCATAAGGAACTAGAACAATTATTTTGTGCATAATATTTAAATGAATTGTTGATTATTTTTTTCCCTGTCTTGGAACATAAGCTCCTTAAGGCCTTTTGGCAGGTGGTTGTGGGGCTGGGTTCATACCTGTTTGTGCTCAGGGGTCACTTCATGTGGTGCTCAGAGAACTATATGTGGTGGTCCCAAATGCAAGGCAAGTGGGTCAGCGAAATGCAACGCAAGTGCCTTACCTGCTATTCTATCTTTCCATCCAATGCAAGATCTTGTCATTGTGTCACATAGTCCTAACAGACTACCTGACATGGAGCAAACCTTAATAGGTTCTTAGATATGTAGAATATAATAAATTAACATCTTTCCTACATAGAATATTCTAGTCTAGACAGTACCTTGGGAGAACTGAGAAAAAAAACCACTAAGACATTTTTCTGCATTTGATAGTTTAGGTTAGGAAACTTGAGTGAAAGAGGTTGTATAAGATTTTATATATCAAATCACCAAACATTGTTGAGTTGACAAGATATTACAAGAAAATGAACAGAAAATCTTCTTCCCTAAATATGCATTATTATTGCATATTTACCTACCAAATTTTAAAGCTCTTTGAAGACATGACTATTTTTGAGTCCACAAATGTAACATAAAGGACACTATGGTATGGAATTAAATTGAGCTCACTGTGTTTTACTGGCAGATTAAAATAATCATATATGCAATTGCACATTATCTAACCAGATTTCCAACCTACTGAATCAGAATCTTTGAAGGTTCAGTCTAGAAATCTTTTCTAAAACCCTCTGGTGATTGAAGGCTAGGTTATCTAGGATTGATGGCAACTAAACTTAAATAAATTCCAGCTCCAGTTTCTTGTTCCTCTAAACATAATCTGACTTCCTCATCCTAGTTCCACTTAAACCTTGCTTTTCAAATGCCTATTTTAAAAATGTTCACATTATTTATTCCCCCTAGAAGACATACCAACATTTAAAAAGTTGCTAAGTGTATATATTTGGAGGGGAGACTCCCAAGAATGCTCAAGGGATTGGGGGCACTCCATGCAAAACTCAGCCAATCAGCTCAGATGGGTCACTTGGGCCTGATGCTATGGTACTAACTGGGGCCAACGGCACTGAGGTCACCAGGGCCACCTCAATGGTGCTCTCCTTGTATTCCTGACTCCTAAGCTATCTCCCTGGTTCAAATTACTATATTTAAAAATTCAACCTTCAGGATCAAATTGGCGGTGTTTAAACATACAGCATCGATGATTTAAACTTTATCTTCCCTTTCATTCCTACGAATAGTCTAATAAATCTCACTTGATCTTTTGAAGCTTCTCTACAAGTTGATATTTTTTCTCCCCTAATTCATCATTTAGACTCATTTGGTGTTATGTGGTTTCTTTGATTTATTCACTATTAATTTTTTCTCAGATAGAAGTATTAAAAGCTACCAAGTCTACTTCTAGGTAAATACCACAAATAACAAACAAACAAAAAACCCTGATACGTAGACATCAATGTTCATTACAACAATATTAATAATTGCCAACAAATGGAAACATCTTGGGCTTCTGTCAGTAGATGAACAGATAAATTGTAATTTATCATATAAGTGTAACAGTAGTTTTTAAAAAGGAATGAAATTCTGATGAGCTACAACATAGATGATCCCTAAAACTATAATCCAAGTAAGTCAGATATAGCTAAAAATATTTTCCCACTTATATGAGGTAGATGGAAGAGCCAAAAATCAGAGAAAGTAAAGTTTACCAGAAGATGAGGGCGGGAAGACTAGGGAGTTACTGTTTAATTTGTGAGTCTCTGTGATGATGGAAAATATAGAAATACAGTGGTGATATTATATTTGAGAATGTACTAATATAACTAAATTACACATATAAAATGACTAAAAGCGAAATTTCATATTATATTTTACCATCAAAAATAGAGGTACTGAGATGGTTTATTTCCTGACTTTCCTAGAGTTAGCTTTTTTTCTTCGCACTAATTTTACCTCTTATTTTTAAAAAGGGGAAAGACCCTGTCCACATCTCCTTTTTATACAGGCCCTAATTTTATCAGTCTGTTTTTATTTTTTCCTTTTCTTTTTCAGTAAAAATAAAATTTAATTATCGATATTCAGGTTTTTTTCACACTAAAGCACATAGTGTTGTGGACACAACATAAAACATTTCAAATCCATATACACTCTTGCATGTACAATTACATATCTCACTTAAAATTTCTTTAGACCCTTGAAATTGTTTGCAAATTTCCAAAATTCTTTGGTGCTTTATTGTGTCTTATTTTGGGGTTACACCTAGTGTTACTCAGGGTTTACTTGTGGCACTGTGCTCAGGGGTCACTCTTAATGGGCCCAGGGACCATATGAGGTCTCAGGGATTGAACCTGAGCTGGTTGTGTGTAAAGTAAGTGCCCAACGTGCTGTACTATGACTCCAGCCCTTTTGTCTGTACTTTTTCATTTAAATATTACTGAATAAGACAAAAAGATTTACAGTGCAAATAACTTTATATTTCAAGCTCTTCCCTATGCTAATTATTTAGCAAATAATGGGGAATGTCTATGTTAAAAGTTTACCCAAACATAAGATAGTTTAAAAAGAAGAAAAGATAAATACAACAAAAGACTCTCTAAAAGAACGGATATTACATAAATTATGGGGTAGCTGGCAAATGATATTCTCAAAGAAAAAAATGGAAGAGTATAAAATAAATTATTTTCAGATATGATACTTTAAAGTTTCAAAAAGTATTCTGGTCTTACTAAAAAGAACAGAATAGAAATAATTAATTGTTGTAAGTCTTGGGAAATTAGAAAAATTAGTACATAAAAATAACTGAAAGATTCCATGTCAAGGAACCATAATAAATTATGTAAAAAGGCAACTAAAGCAAATGTGATAAATGATTAGAAAAAAATCTTAAATAAAGGGAAGAATATGGAAGTGAATAAATAAGCAGAAAGGATGGGTGATAGTTCTGAAGTTAACTGTGGAGTAAACTAAAATGAACTGTTAAATAGTGAAGCACTTTTCTATGTCTAAGATATGTTTGGATAATAAGTAGGCAATACTTTCCTTGGAAATAAAATTTTGTCAGAATTACAAGACAACAAAGAAAATATGCCAGCGTTTATCAGATGCAGAGAAATATAAAGGAGGCAATACAAGCCAGTAAGTTGCAAGGCAGAGTACACAGGAGACAATGCAATGCCTCAAGTTAATTAACAGGACAGCCATATGCAGCAAATAGGTAGAAGAGACAGTGGTCAAGCAAAATCAGTCAGCAGATTTTAACTTCTTGACACAAGGCAAGTAGAGCAAATATAAGTGCTAAACATTCTGAACCTACTTATAGTATTACAGGCACAGAGTGGGAAGGGCAAGATCAGGCAAGCAGATGGCAAAGCGCTTGGAAGGCCATGGCATAGGAAGATGGTAAAATTACAATGCTGGGTAGTCCGAAAATGCTGATCAGCAGATGGATATGGCAAAACTAGGCCATTTGCTGATGGATAAAGCACCAGTGAATGAAGAATGCAAATCATTCAGCAGATGAGTAAAGTGGGGCAAAAAGAGGCAAAAATCAAAGCCAATCAAAGCAAGAAGACAGAACAGCAGAGAAGCAAATGACAGATCATTAGAAGCAGTTCGGTCGGGTAGTGAAAAGATGTCAGCTGGGGAACAAAACATTATTCTGCAAGAGATGAGACTGAAAGTAAAGCAATTCCTTAATTTGGGTTTCTTCTATCTAGAAAACAGTCATCAATAAACTGCATATGAGAATCCACAAGAGAACAGCACACAAATGGTAATAGCAGATGGATCTGAACTCTATTGCTCAGGAATACAGAATGACCCTAGAACATAGATACATAACAATTCACAAGGAAATTAAACAGATGAGAAAAATGGGTCCAAGCATTTTTATGATGATAAAAGAAACCAAAACACTAAAAAAATTATTAATTTGGAAATGATTGGCTGGGATTGAAGTCTTCGCTTACCCCTTTCTGGAGCCCACAAAATGGGAATGTTGGGAATTTCTGCAGCAGAAAAACAGAAGAGAAAAGGGATTTCTGACTCCCAGTTTGAGGAAAACAGGTCAAATTTAGGGCTCTATGAACTGGTTCAGGGAAATAAGAACCAGCCTGAACCTTCTCCCTTCCTCGGAATCAAGACATTTCAGAGGTCTGGGAAAGGTTTAGGAAGCCCTCAAACCATCATTTCCCACAACCACCCCTTTCACACTTACCTCCAGTGCAAACAGTTTCCAGCAAGGAGGTACTTAGGAAAATACAGTCCCATGTTTACACCACAGCAAAATCTGAGGATCGCTAAATAATGGTAGTTTCTTGGTAAATCAGACTTCTGATTCACTAGACTCTTTTCCACCCTTTTAGAGTGAGCCAAAGATACAAACTCTACCTATCTCTTAAAAAGTGTATGAGAAATCTAAATAAATAAATACTTATTTATCTAAAGGGAAGTAACCTAGTACTTATATATAACTAGTAACTTACACTAGTAAAGGCTTGGTGATCTCATCAATTGTTATTGGTTTTAATTCCATTTAAGACTTTAGTGACTCTCAAGAAATAATACCAATAGCCCAAACTACTCTACACTCCAAATGTGTAAGTCTAATTGCCAATTTATCATCTGTAGTTGGATATCAAAGGTAGTTAAAATTTCCACGATCAAAAACTCCCTCATTTTCTTCCTCTACCTAGTCTTTCTCCAGACTTGTCCATTTCAGTAAATTGCTCTAACTTATCAATCACTTCGTCTGTTATCCCTACTTTAAAAATTATCAATAGGGCTTTCCTTACCACTTCTAGCTCCATCTTTGGTCTAAGTCACTATCAACTTTCACCTGGATTATTTCAACCGTCTAATGGTTCTTCTGTTAAAAAACATGAAATATATTTATATCTTTTCTAAAAACTCCCCAGTTAAGATAAAAGTATTGCATGATCCATGACATGTTCCCTCTTTGTTAGGTTTTTGCTCCAATGTTATTTATTAATGAGCTATTCCTTTATGGCTTTATTTAATATCACAATTTTCTTTTCCTATCTGTACTATGTATTCACCTCCTTATTTAATTTTTACCATCACTAGTATTATACAGTTTGCTTGTTTTGCTTATCTTTGTGTTACCTCACTAAAATACAATGTCCATAAAGACAGGGACTTTTAATGTATTTGTTCATTGCTGTGTTTTCAATAGCATGAGCAATGCCTGACATATAAATAGTAGGCATCTGTGATATGTTAAATGTCAATAAAATGTCAATTTCCTGTGGAGGTGCTTCGTTTATAGTCTTCAAAGTTCTGAAGATTCTTCTGAAAACTCATATAACACAAACTTTTAATTGGGAGGTGGGATACATACCAGCAGTTGGCTTGCTCCTGGATCTGTGCTTAGGGATCAATCCTGGAGGCACTTAGGGTATCATATGTGGTGCCAGGGATTGAACCTGGGTTGACTGTATGCTAAGAAAGTGTCTCACCTACAGTACTATCTCTCCACCCCATCTGTGAACTTCTGCTTAACAGAACAGATGCAAGTAAGCTACAAAATAAAAATACTATATAATTGTGGTTGGCAAAAGACAGAGAGGCAAATTCTGCCTACTCTTTTCTACAAGTCATGAAATTTAAGAAAGGCTTTTTCTAACTGATTAAAAATAAAAAGAAGATTTCATAATATGATTATTAAATCAAATTTTAATTCCTATAAATAAGGCTTTATTTGAGCACAGTAAGGTTCACTAATTTATACTGTCTTAAGGTATTTCACTCATTTATATTGTCTTAAGGTATTTTTTGTGCTACAGAGCTACTTTTACTAGCCCAAAAGTCTAGTGTCCCACAAATTCTAAGATATTTTCTATCAAAACACATAAATAATAAGTTTGCTTATCCAGTAAAGTATTTTTCATATCCAGAAGGGAAAAATTATTAGTAAGTGTATCTAAAGCTTGAATGAATATAAACTATAGTATTATTGTTATTGGTTGCCTAAGTGTACCTATGACAAAATGTGTGCACAGTAGGATTTGCTCTCAGTATTATATAAAAGTAACCCTTTCATTCCTCTGTTATTTAAAGTATATGGTAATTTTGTTTTGTACGTAAGGAAAAAGTACATCATAAAATACGGGATAAAATTTGAAAACAGGAAAAAGAGAGAATGAAGAAGGAAAGTAAACAGGGTGGACAAACAGAACACACAGCAAAATATCACATGATTAGCCAAATTCAAAATACTCTGCTTAACAACAGAGAAGAAATGACACAGTGTGAATCTCTTCTAAACCACAATAATGAGACTATACTAAAATAACTTCATCATAATGAAAGACCGCTATAAACTTGCAGTCTTTACAGCAAGGATACATTATAGTATGACTCCATTGTTTTTATACAATATTCAAAACTCATTTTGTTGAAAACCATTTTTAAAAACCATGCAAAACCCAATTCAAAATCATTCCCCAATAAAAACTGTTTCATTTTTTACAGTTTCACCTTAAGAATTAATACATGCAAGCATATTATATCATGATATAATATACTTCAACGTGGAAAGGGATGAAAAAGCTGAGGGGAAAACATTTAAATTTATCCAACACAATTAATCTCTATAAAGCCATCTTTGAGAAGTATATTTCCTTATATATCAATCAACTCCAATACTGTTTCTATATTGTTGCCTTTTCTTTTTTTAATCTTTCTCAGTGAAACTGACAGCTCATTTTCAAGCTCCATGCTACAACAGTTCTACTCCTTCCTTAATCTTCTCTCAGTATCTTTTGAAGGAACTTGGATCATCCTATATATTCTCATTTGTCTGTATTTGACGTTTATTTGAAATAGTTACTCCCTTTTTTAGGCATTTGTTCTCCATTTTTTTTTTTTTTTTGGCAGAATCTCTCAAGTGCTCAGGAGGTCTGGGGTCCTTCCTGGCAATTATTAGTCAAATAGGCCAGTCATTCAATCTGATGATGAGGAGCTATTTGGTGCCCCAATGATGCTCAGGGGACCATGTGGTACTGGGTCATGAACTAGAATCAGCCATATGCAAGGCACTGTCCTTAACCCCTTTCTATTTTCAGCTCCTCTCTGCCATTCTTAATTCCTATCGAATCTTTTTCTGACTAACAAAAGGAGGAAATAGTACCAGAAGAATTACTAGAATTATTGTAAAAGTTATCTGAATCTATTTTCTTATATCCTATCAATTATTGGTGTAGGGCAGGGCATACCTCATAGAGCTTAGGGCTTACTTCTGGCGCAGTGCTCAAGAATCACTCTTGATAGTGCTCAGGGGACCATATGTAATACCAGGGATAGAATCTGGGTAAAGCAAGGCAAACATCCTACCTGTTGCACTATCACCACAGCAAATAAAAGTTATCTTTTATGGCAAACAATATCAAAGTTACAAATAGTATGCCTTTGTAATACAGTGAAACCTTTGAAGTACCTCAGAGGATTTGGCAGATGATTCACTTTTTGTCATTTGATTACACTGTGTGAAAGGCAATGTTAAGTACATTTTACAATAAAATACAAAAAGAGAAATTTACATTTGTCATTTCAGACAAGAATTAAAAAACAAAAACAAAATAAAATTTTCATTTCTGCAACTGTATATAGAAACAGGCATCACAAATATTTAGCAATTCATATTTAATTAAATAATTAAACTTCACTGCTTACCATAGTTTATTGTCAATGTTTGGCATATATTTTACAAAACAAAATTATTCTGGTATGCTAGCCTCTGTTCATTTTAGAGTGTACATCTGTAATGAAACATAAAGCATGTGCTCCAGGTATAAAGTGAACTATTACTATAAAGATTCCCTGAATATCACTGTCCTAATCATTTCAAGCCACATTCTGTGAATTTTAAATTGAGGGTTAGAAACTCAAAACAAAATAAATATATTTAGGAAGGATCTTAAGAGGTAGTTAATGCAACTTCACTAATAATTCATACTTTCAGAATTATTATGCAGAACATAGAAATCCGTATTTTTCTTCCTTTGCACCATGCCTTCATTAAAAGGTGGGGAAAATGATTTACATCTATCTATACTACATATGCTGCCAACTAACAGACACCAGAAATACACTTGTTACTAACAGAGTGTATGGAACTATCATATAATTAGCAATTAAATGAGGATGAAAGAGTTACAAAGATGAACAGAGATTTACTGAACACCTTTGTTCAAGCATAATGCTTGATCCATTAATATGTATAATTGTCAATAACTAGCTGGAATGACCTCAGGTGAGTAAATTAATAGATTTGTGCCTCAGATTTTTAATACTTAAAATAGATATAATAATAGGTACCTAGCTTATATGTTAATGGCTAAGTTAATGTATGTTTAAACAAATTTTTGATATATTAAGCTATAGCTTGAAAATCAGCTATATATGCAAGTTACTATTATCAATTACTTTAATACATTAAATATTAGAAACATCAACTTTGAGAAGTAGGAATCAGCTGATTTAAAGATAAAAACTGAGGGTAAAAAGGTTAATTTGCCCTAATTTTGTTGTATGTGGTACTGTTGGAATAAAATTCAGGTCTGACACAATAATGCAAATTTTGCACTGTTGGCACACTGCACACCAAGATGTTTGGACAATAGTAAGATAAGTAAACATATTTCCCAGGCCTAAGAATATTTCCTAAAATTATAGAAAGAACACCTTAAGAAGGCATAATATAACCTTGACTTCAGAGGAGTGGTGTATTTTATTCAATCTAGTTTAGAACATTTTAAGTATCCTGCTTTATTTATTTATTTATTTATTTATTTATTTAATTTTGCTTTTTGGGTCACACCCAGTGATGGTCAAGGGTTACCCCTGGCTCTGCACTCAGGAATCACTCCTGGTGGTGCACAGGGAACCACATGGGATGCCGGGGATTGAACCCAGGTAGGCTGCAGTTGGCAAACGCCCTACCTGCTGTACTGTCACTCCAGAAGCCCTGCATTCTGCCTTATAATCAATTTTACATCACTGAATTCTATAGGTTACCAAAATCTAGTTCAATATAGCTATTTTTAATATTACCATGCACAATATATTATATTAAAGATAAAACAATACTAGAACTAAAAAAAATATTCACAAGGCTCTAAAGATTCACTATATAAAATTTTGCCACGAAAATAAGTGTTCCAGAGAAACTATTATGTGCTTATAAATGATACCTTAACTTGGAAGTCTTATGTTAGTTTACCTGGGATAGCCTGCTCAAATTTGCTCTTTTAGCCATAAATAAAATGTAAATGAATGTGTGGATGTGTTCTAATAAAACTTAATTTATCAACACCAAAATATAAATTTCTAATACTTTTCATGTGTCACTGTCTTTCACTTTCAGTCATTAGAAAATGGACACTACTTTCTAAGTGACAAGTCATGGAGTCATATGACAGGCTGAATATGGCCTATTTGCAATAGTTTGCCAAACCTACAACAGATTTCTTGAGGAAAGGAATCATGCTGTGCTCAGTTTTTTTTTTTTTTTTTGCTTTTTGGGTCACACCTGGCTATGCTCAGGGGTTACTCCTGGCTCTGCACTCAGGAATTACTCCTGGCAGTGCTCGGGGGACCATATGGGATGCTGGGAATCGAACCCAGGTCGGCCTCGTGCAAGGCAAACGCCTTGCCCACTGTGCTATTGCTCCAGCCCCGGTGCTCATTTTTAACTCAGGTATCCAGCCATTTCATTAGATACATTTTAGGGTCTAAAAAATAAAATATTCAAATAAATAAATAAATAGATGAAACCTAAGTATATTAGGTTTTATTTAAAACTCTAATTCATGATAAAAATATATGCAACCCATTTTTATGGTATAGTCTAATATTAGTACTCTAAGACTGCTGGGAGTCATTTTATCACAGAAATATTTAAAGTTTAATATTTTCTAATTCATTTTAACATGTATTTCATTTCTTTGTAATTACAAAAATGTTCTTTTAAAAAATGTTTAGTATTTTAGTTTCTTTCTGGAATTTACGTTACCTATTCACTTATGTCCTTAATTATACTTTTTTTCTGGTGGGGGGCTATACCTCACTGTGTTCAGGGCCTACTTCTGGCTCTGTGCCCTGGGAATCACTCCTGGTGGACACAGGACCATATGTGGTGACAGAAAACTAACCTGAGTTAGCTGCATGCAAGGCAAGCATCCAACCCATTATTATATCTCTCTAGGCCCTAGATTTATTTTTTTATGAGTAAAATTTTAACCATATAATTATATCTTTTGGATGTACATAATTGTAAGTGACAATTCTATAGGAAGACATAATACCTTGTATAACAATGAGTTATATTTTCTAAATGTAATAATTACTAGTATTTTACCAATATATATTGCACAAACCTTATAAAGCTGAAATAAAACAGAAATTATTCTAAGAAGATAAAGCTTTTATCAAAACAAAAATTTTTAAGGTTGAATACTAAATATTATTATGCTATTATGAGGAAGCTTTAACAGAATTGCATGTTTATGGCACTTCCAAGCCATCAATATACAAATGACTTTAGATGAGCCATGTAAATTTAAGAAACAAATAGTAATAAATTCTAAATTTAGAAAAATCAACTGATTACCTTATTGTATAAAATATGAAAACAGAATGTATGTTATTTAACTTACTACTGTATCTATCTTTTTAATAACTGAGAAAAAAATTAAATCTATCAGACATTTCATTTTCTCTGGACTTCATACCTATAATAACTTAAGATTGTTTTATTTCACTCATTCTGTTATTCATTTGTCCCTTCAGTTTTTTCTAATAACACATCCCACAAACTATTGTCTTTGGTGTTTGTAGATCACACTAATTACTGAAAACTACTGTTAAATATTAGAATATAAAGAAAAGTTAGTATCATTTATCTTAATCACTAATATTCATATTTTATCAATAAGTCCCAGCACTATTTAAAATATCTGTAATATTCAAATTTCAAAAATTAATGTCTTTAGATATACATGCAACTTTCATAGGAAAAACATATAACACATTATTTCCAAGTATGATCCTATTCTGAAAGGGAAACCATTTTACTAAAAAGTCAAAGTATAATATTTTAATATTTTTAATAAATTTTGTACTATGATTACATAGAAGATGTTATAAAATCTATTTAATGTAATATTTACATGTAATATAATAGTGCTCTTGAAGTTTTGAAGTATGGTCTATGGGTCAGCAACATCCAGATCACCAAGAGTCTAGATATAAATATAAATTCTGTGTCCACTGAAGATATACTGAATCTGAAACTCTGGACTAGAGTCTAGTAATATGTTTCAACATTCTCTTTATGTTGCAGTTTAAAATTTGAAATCTACTAAACTAGACAATCTAAATAGCAAATAATTAAGCACAGGAAAGTATTTGCTCTTATTAAAACAGGAGATACAAAGTTTACCAGTTTGAAAACAGAAGGACATGAATATCACTAAATTGACATTTAGCCCCAAAATAATTCTGGGAAGAAAAGGAAACAATGTTTCAATGGCAACATTAGTTTACATATAAGAGACCTAAGTTTATGATCTCCTTAAGGACAAAGACTTCTTCCTATCTCAGTGAGAAGTACCTACTCTTTATTCTTTTCCTAATAATTCTCTTTGTGCAAATGTTTAATATGATAATTGTGGCCATAAGTCTATATTTAAAAATTTTAATTAAATAAATGCTTTTATTTACTTATTAAGTTCTACATTTAAAGTCACACTTGTAATTTTAGAATGTATAACTCTTTCCTATCAAAAGTTCTAGTCTAGTTCAGTCATCCTACTGGTCTTAGATATAAGGGTATAAAAAAAAAGAAATGAGATAGATTAACTAAGCATAACAGAGAAGATGTTAAAGATGAAGAGTTCTTCAAACTTACGAAACCAGCCCTGAATTTAGTTGGTTCAACAGAACACTGAGCAAATGAAGGATAATTTTATGGAAGTTCAAATTATCATCATGTTACATATCATTTCTAGCTTAAATCCAAAGGAAATAAATTCAATAAAATTTTTATCGATATCTGATCCACAGCAAAATTTTCACATTCTGACACCTACAAATTACTTGTTCTTCCTAGCAAAAAATATGAAAAATGTCAAAAGGATCTTAAAATAAAATAAATAATTTACTTCTAGAATATGAGACAGGTATATACTATCTCACCTCTGGAGTTACATCTCGTGGTGCAAATCCTGTTCCTCCCGTTGTCAATATCAAATTGAGTTCTTTTTCATCACACCAATCTATTAGGGTTTCCTGAAAGAAAGCAATGATTTTGTCATAAGCAGAAGGACTTGCCACCTTACTCAAAGCATCTAAGCTAAGAAATCAAATACTTCACTTAAGTAAGAAAACACAGACTCTTTTCAATAGTCAACAAGAAAATATTAAGCACAATTTATGAAAAAGCTTCACTGTTGACAACAGTTAAGTATTTTTTAATAGAAAAACAGGGCACATACTTCAATTTCTTTAAAGAAAACACAGAAAATACCATAGTTTACAATTCATGCCAATTATATACTTATATTAGCAGATTTTAAGATATTTTCAGACATTCAATGTTTATTCATGTTAAAAGATTAAGTACTACTAATGTGCTAATATAACTTCACTATTTAGTATTATATTAACCAGATTATGTGCCAGTCATACTTCAACTTAATATTTAATGATTCAATTTTTTGTTTTTATTTTTCTTACTGAACACCATGAAATACAAAGACATTTATAATTGAGATTCAAGTGTATATTGTTTCAACACCAATCCCTTCATCATCAGTGCCCTATACACTCCACAAAGGTACTCAGTTCCCCCAACCCCTAGCTATGCCCACTCCCAAGCATGCCTCTGTGGCAGGCACTACGCCCCTGTTGCATTGTCCCAGTGTTCTATTCCCTAACTTATCCCTTTCTGAACACCCCTGCCCTGGTGGTGGCTAGCTTCCTACTGAAGACGAGTTACCTGCTCTTTGTTTCAATTGTGATGGGGCATTTGATATTGCCCCACAAAGTTTCTTTTATATCTCACATCATTCTGAGTCTGTTTCTCTCCTGTTGTCCTGCTGACTGATTTCACTCAACATGATACTCTCCAGATCCATCCATGTTGCAGCTAACTGCATGACTTTTCTTATGGCTTTTCTTACAGCTGAGTAGTATTCCATTGTGTATATGTATCATAGTTTCTTTATACAGATGTCTGTTCCTGGTTGTTTCCATATTCTGGCTATTGCATATAGTGTTGAAAAAAACAAGAGTGCAGATGTCTTTTCTGTATTGTGCTTTTGAGTATTTAGAATATAATACCAGGAATGGAATTGTGGGTTATGAGGAAGCTCAAATCCTAGTTTTTGACTTCCCTACCAGCAGTGACTGAGGGTACACACACACACACACACACACACACACACACACACACACACACACACGCACGCACACGCACACATACACACACACACACATACACACACACACACCCTTACCAATACTGGTTGCTGTTGTTCTTTAAGATGACTGCCAGTCTTTGTGGTGTGTGGTGATATCTCATTGTTGTTTTGATTTACATACCTCTGATGATTAGTGATTAGAGCATTTTTTCATATGCTTTATGGCCACTTGTATTTCTTCTTTGAAGAAGTTCCTGTTCATCTCTTTTCCCCATTATTTGATAGGGATGGATTTTTTTTCTCAAAGAGTTCTATCAGTGCTTTGTATAACTTGAATATTAACCTCTTGTCGGATGAATTGTGGGCAAATAATTTCTTCCAGCCTATGGGCTGTCTTCTTATTCTGGTTGTTTCTTTTAAGGTGCAGAAGCTTCTTAGTTTAATGTAGTCCCATTTGTTTACCTTTGCATCCACTAGAATTATTAGTGGCATTTCATCCTCATATATTCCTCTAGTTTCAATGTCAGAGACTTCTACCTATATTTTGCTCTAACTTATGGATTCAGGTATGATACCTAGGTCTTTAATCCATTTTGATTTGAGTTTTATACATGGCATTAGGAAGAGGTCTGATTTTATTTTTTCTGTATGTAGTCAACCAGTTTTCACAGAACCACTTGCTGAAGATGCTTTCTTGAACAACTTCATGTATTTTCATATATTTTGCTTCTTTGTCGAACATCAACTTATTATATACCTGAGAGCCTGTCTTTGGATTTTCTATTCTATTCCATTGACCTGAATGTCTGTCCTTAGCTCAGTTCTACACTGTTTTAATTGCTACTACTATAGAGTAATGTTTTAAGTTGGGGGATGCCTCCCATCTTCTTTTTACTAATTTTTTATTTTATTGAATCACCATGAGATAGAGCATTACAAAGCTGTTTATGATTGGGTTTCAGTCATACAATGTTCCAACACCCATGCTTCCATCAGTAATTTTCCAGTACCAATGTCCCCATTTTCCTTCCCAAATTTCCTTCCCTGAAACCAGTCCCTTCCCCAGCCTCCTCTATGGCAGGCACCTCTCTTATCTTCTCCCTTCTTCTTTTCCCTAAAAAATGCTTTAATTATTCAGGGGGGTTTATCATTTCACATAAATTTCAGCAACGTTTGATCTATTTCCTTAAAAAGTATCATGGGTATCCTTATAGGGATTGTACTGAATCTGTGCAACGCTTTGGGAAATATTCGAACTTAGATAATGATAATCGGCTCAACCCTTGAGCAGGGGATGGGTTTCCATTACCTTATGTATGCTTTTGTTCCTTGAAGTAAGTGTTTTTTAGTTTTCTTTGTATAGGTCTTTCACCTCTTTAATCAAAATGATACCTAGATACTTGATTTTCTGAGGCACAACTGTGAATGGGATTACTTAATATCTATTTCATTATTTTATATAGGGAAGTCATGGATTTTTGAGTGTTAGTATCTTGGTCTTGGTCTGTCACTTTACTATCCAACTGTTTTTATGAGCTTTTTTTTTTTTTTGTAAGGAAGGTCTTTAGGGTTTTCTAGATATAGTTTCATGTCATCTGCAAATAGAGCAAATTTAACCTCTTCCGTTTCCTATCTGGATGTCTTGAATATCTTTTTCTTGCCTAAGTGCTATAACAAGAACTTCCTATTCTATACTGAATAGAAAACTTGTCATGTGCCTAATCTTAAGGAAAAGAATTTTAATTTTATCCACTGAGTATAATCTTTGTGGTGGGCTTGTGGAAAATGGTTTTGACTATGTTATGCTGTCTTCTGGGATTTTTCTGCATTTCATCTTGAAGGTCAATGATTTTGTTCTCAGTTAGTTACTCTGCTGCTGAGGTCTTCCAGTGAGTTTTTTCATATCACTAGCCAAATTCTTTAGTTCTGTTATTTCTGTTTGTAGTTTTCTCATTTCTGCTCTTGGTCCTCTTGTATCTTATTGCTGTCCATTCCATTGTCTGAGAATTTATTGAAATGACTGACGATAGTTGATACATCTGTGTTATTGTTTCACTCATTGAGCTTGGTGGGCTTCTATACAACTTTCCCATCAAATCTCTGTATTCCTAATGAGCTGTCCGTACTTTGAAATTTGGAGCTGTGGAACTGGGATGATCTGGTGTCTTTTTTGAGATCAGTTTTGGAGCTGGGCTGGTCATATGTTAGAGATGTGTTAGGTGTGGTGGGTGTGGATAGGGGCTACTGAGAATCAGAAGATAAGGGAATCTGTCTTCCTCTATTCTGAGAAGACACCAAAGTTCTCAGCCTGGAGAGCAATCTACTTGGGATGATTCAGCTTGGAGTTCTTTTGGGAAAGATTTAAATTCTTCACAAGAGTATGACATTTGCTCAGGTTTGTCATATATAGCCATAACTATGTTTAGTTATAGTCATTCTATATCCATTTTGCTGAGGTTCTACTTTTCTTTTTTTGTAGAACTTTGATAACATTTTCAATGCCTTTTCTGTGTTTATTGAAATGTTTACTAATTTTGCCCTTTCTTTTGTTGACTTTTTTTTTTTTTGAGGGGCAGGCTCCTCTAATGATTTTTAAAGGTCAAGTGTCACTCCAGGAAAAAGATATCTCAGGTTTAGAACTACCCGGGCCACCTTGGTAGTGCTCATGGTGTCATATGGTAAAGGAAATTTAATATCGGGCCCCGTGTATACAAGGCAAGTACTCCAATCCTCTGGGTTGTCTTTTCCACCCTTGAAGTATTTTTGCATCTATATTTATTAGTGATATTGATCCAGTATTTTATTTATTTATTTATTTTTCTTATTTGAGAACCAGCAAATTTTTGGCTTACTAAACCTGTTTGAGGTTTCCTTTCAGTTTCAATATTTGGGAAAAGTATCAGAAGAATAGGTATTAATTTAATGAAAAGTGTGAAAAATCTATACACTGGAAGTTATATAATATTGCTGATAGAAAATGAAGACAAAAAGAAATGTAAAGATATTTGGAACACATGGATTGGAACAATTAATATAATTAAAGTGGCTCCCTTGGGTTCCAACAAGAGGAAAGAAGAGTAAACATAGCAGCTACCTATTTCCATCATATGCAACAAAATAATAGATTTATAAAACCCTCCCAGGAAAATAGGTCATAGGAGACGCAGATTTTCTCTGACAGGGAACACAGAAAGGAAAGGGTTTTTGGAGAAGTTACTCAAGCACAATTGGGAGGTCTGGTACCTAGATATGAGTCAGTGTGAGGAGCCAGAGCCAGGTGTAGAATTTGGGAGGATGTTCTCCAAAGAGTACAGTGATACCTGGGAGCAGAGATATTTTTGCTAAATTTTGGGTGGGCAGAGAGATGATGACTATGGCAGATACTATATTGCTTTTAAAAAAAAAACCATAAAAACAAGGAATCAGACTTGAAGAGTGAAATATTCTACTTTCGGGGGCATATGAAACCTCTAGACAGTTCTTGTGACTACCAGTGCAAAGACTACTCTGTAATTTTAATATAATAAGTGACCTAAATAAATGGTGATGACTCAACTGACAAAAAACGTGTTCTAAGATTCACTGAACCTTTGAAGAGAATTTTTTCTGGAGGGACTCCAAAGTGGTGCTGTGGAGCATAAGAGATTCATTAACTGAGTAGAGCCTGAAGTAGTAACTCTACAGTGCCAGAGATTGAAACTAGAACCCAGTGCATACCGCACATGTATTTGAGCTGGCTTAAAGAGGCTTTGTAACAAGTGACTAAGACCATGTAATAGTAAATCAAATAATTATCTCAAGTTGATTCTAATTGGAAGTCTTTAGGAATCTAATTTACCAATAGAAGAAATAACATTTTTGTCCTGGGATATAGACAGGAGATAGAGCACATGCCTTGAACCTGCAGGATCCTGTTTCAATCACCAACACTGTACAGCCCTTAAGCATCATAGAGTATAGCCCTGGGATACCCCACAGCACCATCAAGTGCAGCTGTGGTGGTCCCCAGAACCATGCAACATCCTCAGGCCACTCACTCTGGTTTTAGTATTTCACTATCTGACCTGGTTCACCAAAAATCGCCAAAAGTGACTCTGGGCTCACTAGGCACCTGAGCACTGCCACGTTGGAGGCTCCTTACAAAGGAAAAGCAGAAAAGAAGCAATTTGGAGTCTGCTCTAATAAGAGAGCAACTGTTAGCTAGAGTAAGAGAATTCTTGAAATATAGAAAACAAATGGGAAAAAAAAGCCTTCTATCATCCAAATAACTATTACCTTTAGATCTTATTAGTTTGAGAGCAATTTAATATTAAGTGTTCAATAATTTCAATCAAAGCTAACAGAAACACAATAAACATAGAGATAAAATAGAAGTAGCAAGATCTCATATAATTATCCTAAATGTAATGAACTGAATCCACCAGAGTGATTAGAGAGATTGAAAGTCAACAACTGCTTCCTCTGCCAGCACCTGCCCAACTACCCGCTGCTCTTCTCAACAGTTCTGTGAATCCCCTAGTGTGCCACCTCCCCGTCCAGCTCCGCACCCCAACGCCAGCCACCTGGATGGCCCTGGGGAGACTTGCCTTGACTTCTGCTGCCAGCGCCTGCCAAAACTACCCGCCCTGCTCTTCTCAACAGGTCTGTGGACCCAGAGATTAGCATCCAGACCAGCTGGGGGTGTGGTCTCCACTGTAGGGGGCGTGGCATCCTTGAAGGTGGGCGTGACCTTCTTCGTGGCAATCTGCAGTTATATTTTCTATTCCTCTCACTCTCAACTCACATCCCAACCTTTATTACCTAATTCTGTGGAAAATCTCCTGGCTGCCTTAAACACAATACAACAATAATTTACTGGCCTACTCCAATTCCAACAACAACAACAAAAAACAGTGTACATAAGAAGCTGTACAAAGCCCAATATAAAAGAACACCTTCTCCAATGCTTCACTAGATCCCTATCATAAATCATCAAATAATGTCTGAGAGGAAGAACGTACTCTAGAAGAGGAGAAGATTGACTACCATCAACTGAACTTATTCAGAATCCTTTCCCACAATAAGAGGGAACAGTGCTAGTGAACTTGAAGGTTTTCTCTATACAACGACAACAGCATAAAGAAACAGCGCAAATATCCGCTACGAGGAGAGGACGAAGAAAAGAGTTCTGAATCCTCAACAGGGGTTACCCACAAATACGATCTCCAACAAAGAATTCCGAGATGAAACGCTGAGGATGCTCAAGGAACTCAAAGAACAAATGGAACAGACATCCAGAAAATTAAAGGAAGAAATAAAAGAAACAGTCAAACGGATAGCCGAGAAAATATAGGAAAAAAATGAGAGCAGAAATAAGAAAGCTACAAAAAGAAATGTAACAAATGAACGATTCAGTAGATGAAATTAAAAACTCAGTGGGTGCCCTCAATAGTAGAATGTTTACAGATGAAGACAGTATCAGTGAGGGGCCGGAGCGATAGCACAGCGGGTAGGGCATTTGCCTTGCACGCGCCCGACCTGGGTTCGATCCCCGGCATCCCATATGGTCCCCCAAGCTCTGCCAGGAGTAATTCCTGAGTGCAAAGCCAGGAGTAACCCCTGAGCATCGCTGGGTGTGACCCAAAAAGAAAAAAAAAAAAAAAAAAAAAAGACAGTATCAGTGAACTTGAAGATGAGCAGCAGAAACCATACAGGCAACAACAAACAATGGGAAAAGACCTCAAAATAGCTCTAAGGCTAATCAGAGACCTAGGGGATGACTCCAAGAGAAACAAAATCAGAATCATCAAAGTACCAGAAGAACAGGGAGGCAACCCAATAAAAAAGCCACAGTTAAAGAAATCATTGATGAAAAGTTCCCAGAGTTACAGAATGAAGGCATCCAGATCCAAGGAGCCAGAGGGTGCCAGCTAAAAGAAACCCTAATAAAAACACTCAAGGCATACCATAGTCAGAATGATGGATGCTGTGGATAGAGACACAACACACCAAGCAGCAAGGTCAAAGAAGGAAATCACATACAAAGGAGCACCCCTTAGATTTACAGCAGACCTATCAGAGGAAGCCCTCCAGGCCCGAAGACAATGGAGAGATATAGTGAAAAAAACTCAATGAATGAATGCCTCACCAAGAATACTTTATCCGGCTAAACTCTCACTCAAACTCGACAGAACCATACAGCATTTTATAGATAAACAACATATCAGGAACTTCATAGACTCAAAACCAAACTTAAAAGAAGGACTAAAAGGGCTTCTGTAAGACAAGAAGGAAAAGATCCATAACCACAACAAATCCTTACAGAAAGATGGCACAAAATCCCATGACAATAATCGCTCTCAATGTCAATCCCCTAAATGCACCAATCAAGAGTGGCAAAATGGATCCAGAAACAGAAACCAACATTCTGCTACCTACAAGAAATCACATCTGAACAATCAGAATAAACAAAGACTCAAAGTTAAAGGATGGAAAACAATCTTGCAAGCAAACAATTCCCTCAAAAAAGCTGGGGTGAGGGCTGGAGCAATAACACAGCAGGTAGGGTGTTTGCCTTACAGGAGGCCAACCCAGGTTCGATTCCCAGCATCCCATATGGTCCCCTAAGCACCACCAGGGGTAATTCCTGAGTGCAGAGTGCAGAGCCAGGAGTAACCCCTGTGCATTGCCGGGTGTGACCCAAAAAGCAAAAATAAAAAAAAAAGGGGGGTGGCAACACTAGTATCCGACAACATAGATTTCAGGTTGAAAAAGATTAAAAGGGACAGTGAAGGCCATTTTCTATTTATCAAGGCATATGTATGACAGGAAGAAATCACACTGTAAAATGTATACACAATTAATGAGGAGCCAACTAAATACTTAAAACAGATTTTAAATAATTAAATACAGCTAAAGACTTTTACCAGATTTTAAGGAGGACATTGCTAGTAACACAATAGTATTCAGAGACTTCAACACCGCCTTGTCACCTCTGGAGAGATCAACAAGAACAAAACTCAGCAAGGAAATACTGGCTCTGAAGGAATAAATAGAAGAGAGAGAGATAACAGACCTATATAGGGCTTTACAACCCCCCAAAAAAGAATTCACATTCTTTTCCAGTGCACACGGAACATTTTCCAAAATAGACCACATGCTGGGTCACAAAACATACCTCAATAGAATGAAGAAGAAAGAAACTGTATCAACTATCTTTTCACCCCACGATGCACTAAAGATAGAAGCTCATCACACACAGACGGGGAGAATAAAATCTAATACCTGGAAATTAAACAACTCAATACTGAACCATGAGTGGGCAAGGAAGGAAGTCAGGAAGAAATCAAAAGATACCTGGAAACAAACGAGAATGAAGACACAGGCTACCAAAACCTATGGGACATAGCTAAAGCCATGTTAAGAGGAAAAATTTTAACTTTGCAAGCATTCCTCAGAAAGGAAGAAAGGGCCTACATAGATAACTTGACTTCACAGCTCAAGATCTTAGAAAAAAAATCAACAAAAAGATCCCAAACCCGGCCGAAGGAAAGAAATAATAAAACTTAGAGCAGAAATTAACGACATGGAAACCCAAAAAACAATCCCAATGTTCAATGAAACCAAGAGGTGGTTCTCTGAAAAAATAAACACGATTGATAAACGACTAGCTAGACTCAAAAATAAAGAGAGACAGAGAGACAGAGACAGAGAGCCTAATAAACCGAATCAGAAATGAAAAAGGGACATCACAACAGAAACTAATAAAATTCAAAAGATTATCATAAACTACTTGGAGAATCTGTATACACAAAACAAGAGAACCTAGAAGAAATGGATAAATGCCTGGATTCCTATCATCTCCCAAGTCCAAACCAAAAAGACTTGGAATACCTGAGTAGACTCATTAATATCAAGGAAATTGAAACTGTAATCTTCTTCTGTAAACTGTCTTCTGTAATCGTCTTCTATAAACTGTCTTGCCAAAAACAAAAGTCCAGGCCTATATGGACTCACTAGAGAATTCTTCCAAACATTTAAAGAGGACCCGTTGTCAATTCTCCTCAAGCTTTTCCAGGAAATTGAAGAAACAGGAACTCTCCTAGAACAGTTTCTATGAGACACGTATCTCCCCAATACCAAAAGCAAACATACACCACTAACAAGGAAAACTACAGGCCAATATCCCTGATGAACACGAATACAAAGATCCTCAACAAAATATTAGCAAATAGAATCCAACAACTCATCAAAAAGATCATACACCACGACCAAGTGGGATTTATCCCAGGGATGCAAGGATGGCTTAACACTAGGAAATCAATCAACATAATCCAGTTTATCAACAAAAGTAAAGATAAAAACCATATGAACATATCAATAGATGCAGAAAAGCATCTGACAAGATCCAACACCTGTTTATGATAAAAACTCAGCAAAATGGGTTTAGAAGGAACTTTCCTCAAGATAGTCAAAGCCATCTACCAAAAACCTATGGCAAGAATTATCCTCAATGGGGAAAAACTAAGGGCCTTCCTTCTAAGATCAGAGACAAGACAAGGATGCCCACTCTCACCATTTCTGTTCAATATAGTACTGGAAGTACTTGCAATAGCAGTTAGGCAAGAAAAAGACATTAAGAGCATCCAGATAAGAAAGGAAGAAATCAAGCACTCACTATTCGCAGATGATATGATACTATATCTAGAGAATCCTAAAACCTCTACCAAGAAATTCCTAGAAACAGACTTGTACAGTAAAGTCGCAGGCTATAAAATCAATACCCAAAAATCCATGGCCTTCCTATACGCAAATAACAAGACAGAGAAATGTGACATGAAAAAAACAATCCCATTTACAATCTGTTCCAGAAAATCAAGTACCTCGGAATCAGCCTAACCAAGGAGGTAAAGGACCTCTACAAAGAAAACTACAAAATGCTACACCATGAAATAAAAGAGGACATGAGGATATAGAAACATATGTCCTGCTCATGGATAGGAAGAATTAACATTGTCAAAATGGCACTACTCCCCAAAGCACTATACAGATTCAATACAATCCCCATAAGGATACCCATGAAATTCTTCAAAGAAATGGATCAAGCACTCCTGAAATTCATATGGAACAACAAATGCCCACAAATAGCTAAAACAATTCTTGTTAAAAAGATGATGGGAAGCATGACCCTCCCCAACCTCAAACTCTACTACAAAGCGGTAACAATTAATACAGCATGGTACTGGAACAATGGCAGAGCCGCAGACCAATGGAATAGGGTGGAATATCCTTACACACAACCCCAAATGTATAAACATCTAATCTTTGACAAGGGAGCAAGAAATGTGAAGTGGAGCAAAGAACGCTTCTTTAACAAATGGTGCTGGCATAACTGGACAATCACATACAAAAAAGTGGGCTTAGACCTCGACCTGACACCATGCACAAAAATCAGATCAAAATGGATTAAAGACTTCAACAGCAGACCAGAATCCATAAGGTACACTGAAGATAAGGTAAGCAAAACCCTCCACGATATCGGGACTAATGGTATCTTCAAAGATGACACTCCACTGACCAACCAAGTGGAAACAGAGCTAAACAAATAGGACTATATTAAACTAAGAAGCTTCTGCACCACAAATGATATAGTGATCAAAATACAAAGACAATCTACAGAATGGGAAAGGATATTCACCCAAAACCCATCTGATAACGGATTTATATCAAGGATATAAAAGGCATTGCTTGGAATCTGCAAGAATAAAACATCCAGCCCCATAAGAAAATGGGGGGATTAAATTAACAGAAACTTTCTCAAGGAAGAAACATGAATGGCTAAAAGGCACATGAAAAAATGCTCTTCACTAATCATCAGAGAGATGCAGATCAAAACAACTATGAGATACCACCTCACACCACAGAGACTGGCACACATCCAAAAGAACAAACACAACCGCTGTTAGTGTGGATGCAGAGAGAAAGGGACCCTCCTACACTGCTGGTGGGAATGCTGACTGGTTCTGCCCTTTTGGAAAACAATATGGATGTTTCTCAAAAAATTAGAAATTGAGCTCCCATTTGACCCAGCAATACCACTTCTGGTAATATCCTAGAGAGGCAAAAAAGTATTATCGAAATGACATCTGCATTTGTATGTTCATCGCAGCACTGTTTACAATAGCCAGAATCTGGAAGAAACCTGAGTTCCTGAGAACAGATGGTTAAAGAAACTTTGGTACATCTACACAATGGAATACTATGCAGCTGTTAGAAAAGATGAAGTCATGACCTTTGCATATAACTGGGTCAACATGGAAAGTATCGTGCTAAGTGAAATGAGTTAGAAAGTGAGAGACAGACATAGAAAGATTGCACTCATCTGTGGAATATAAAGCAACAATATGGGAGATTAGCACCCAAAAATAGTAGAAGTAAGGACCAGGAGGTTGGCTCCACAGCCTGGAAGCTGGCCTCATATGCTGGAGGAAAAGGCAGCTCAGATATAGAAGGAACACCTGGTAAAGTGTGATTCAAGGACCTGCTGGGGATGGAAGATACACGCTGAAATTAGAGTATAGATCAAACACAATGGCCACTCAATACCTCTACTGCAAACCACAATACCCAAAATGAGAGAGAGAGAGCAAAAGGGAATGCACTGCCACAGAGGTGCGGTGGTATGGGAGAATTGGATGGGAGGGGGGAGGATACTGGGATCATTAGTGGTGGAGAATGGACACTGGTGGAGGGATGGGTATGCAAGCATTGTATGACTGAAACACAAGCAGGAAAAGTTATAAGTCTGTAACTGTACTCACGGTGATTCACTAATACAATTTTTTTTTAAAAAATCAACAACTGCATGCCAGCTATTAGAGACTCATTTTGTTTTTGTTTTGGGGCCATAGCTGGCAGTGTTCAAGGCTGATTCCTGTTACTCCTGTCTCTGCACTCAGGAATTACTCATGGAAGTTTTAGGAGGGCTATATGTGACTGGATGTCAAATCAGTTCAGCCACATATAAGACTTCCAGAACTACTTTTCCAGCCCCAGAAGACTACCTTAAGTTATAAAGACAAACGGACTTAACATAATGAGACAAAAGATGATACAATACATCAGTGGAAAACAAAGAAAGATAAGGACCTGTAAGGACTATTACTTATGTCAGATAAAATAACTTCTAACCAAAAAAGGTAACAAGAGACAAAAATGGCATTATATAATGATAAAGAAACCAATACAGCAGGAATATATAACATTTACTAATCTATGTACATACCATAAAAATACCAAAATGTATAAAATACTAACATACCAAGAATTTTTTAAACATAATGGAAAAGGTAACATACTACTTAAACAATGGGCAGATTAAATCTACAAAGAAAATCATCAAGAAATTAATGTCCTTAAGTCACAGATGTGTAAAAAATATAAAGGTGCACACGTGCAGGAGGAGTGATGATGTGCGATGACGTGTTGTGTTGTTCACGGGCTCTCCGGACAGTTCTCTCTTGTGCGCACCGCTTGTGTTCAGTGCTCTTGAGCCGCTGTGTATAGACTGGATCGGGACGGCTCCTCCTTGTGTTCTGCTTCTGCGTGTGCTGCTGTGCTCTCTTCTGTCTGTCTCTCTGTCTTTGTCTCTGTCTCTGTAGTCTCTCCTCTGGTCTCTTCCAATCTCTCTCTGTCTCTGCTTCTGTGTCTTCTTTCTTGCCTCTGTGTCTTCTCTCTGCTTCTGTCTCTTCTCCTTGGTTCTGTCTTACCTCTCTCCCTCTTCTCCCTCACTTCTGTATTTTCTGCCTACTTCTGTTACAGTCTTAGTTTATATAGCAATCATATAGGGCGGTAACACAAAGGTGGGTTGAACATTACAAATCAACAAAGAGGGGTAAGACCATTACTCCAGGAGATTAACAAAATCTCATCTAAGGAGATTACTCCAGATTACTAGGAGGTTCGCTCAAGAGTGGGATCCAAACAAAGGTGTGTCGCTTTTTTCCTCCCTCAGAAAATAATCCACTTAAATAGTTATGGTAAAATTACTTCTAATATTTCTAGCAATGTCATTCTGTATGAGCACAGTAAGAGATATATCAAACTTTAAAGTGGTTCTTCCTGAGGATATTCATTATATATTCCAGACCACAGTCCTCAGGCTAGGTTAGTCTTCCTAACCCCAGCAGCGTCCTAGTCTCGTCGTTACTTTTGGATTATTACAGCATTTGTCTATGACCATGCTCTCAACTTACAGTTGAGTATTGTGGTGCTTTGGCCTGGCCCATTTCAAGGCCAGGGTAGCTCACAGCTTGCCCTGGATCCATTCCATCCCTCGTGGGGACCCTGCTTTTGGGGTGCTAGGAACTAAGGGCAACTGAGTTGAGAAAGCAGATGCCCAAGAGTAAATATTATTGGAGTCAATCAGCTCCCAACTTACAAAGCATAATATTAACTGTCTTCCTGTGCCCATATAGAAAGGGCATTGATCTAAGGTAAAATAAGTTCCCTGCGGCAAGGCTGAAAGGACAACCCAATGTTTTCCTATAAGATGAGATCGATTTAATACAGGGTATTCTGCCACAAAGAAAAGAATATACATCTTGTAAAATGCTCACAGAAAATTCTTCAAGGATGGACTGTATATTTGGACACAAAATAACTCTTAAATTCAGAATGATTACCATATCAAATATCTTCCAGATTACCATAGTAAGAAACTAGATGTCAATCATAAGCCAAAAAGAAAGAAAGAAAGAAAGAAATATATGGTAATGTAAGGCCAATAGTATGGATTATAAAGAAAATGAATACAAAATTTAAAAACTCTTCAAGACAAATTATAATGAAGGCATAATTTACAAGAACCTACCGAGTGCAGTAAAAGTGGTATTAAGTGGTAGATTTATAATAATACAAGTCTCCCTCCAGAAACAAGAAGAATTACAAATAAAAAAACCCAGATTAATGTAACTGTGTATGTTTTAGTGTTATAATTTCATATCTCTTCGAAGTATATATTACACCACAACAATCTCCATCAATGTACCAGTATCTTAGGGCGAAAGAGATGGTACAGCAAATAGTGTACTTGCCTCACATGTGGCCAACTCAGATACAATCCCAGTACCCAATATGACCCCTTGAAATCCATTATAAGTGATCCCTGAGTACAGAGTCAGGGGTAAGCCCTGAGCACCACTAATGTGCCCACCAATCAAGAAGAAAAACAAAACAAAAGTACCAATAAATCTCTGTTACATTCCACTGGACTTCCCCCTTGCTTCCTCCCCTCTAAGTAATCAGAGCTATGTGGCTTGAACCCATTGGTTTGTTTTCATTTGGCTTTCTCTATTCACCTACTTTGTTTCTTTACATACCAGGTATTTATCTTTCTCCTTCTGATCTACTTTGCTTAGCCTGCCATCCTGTAGTTCCATCCATGTAAGAGCAAAAGGTAAATTATTACTCTTTAGAGCTGTGTAGTATTCTACATAGCCACAAAGTAAAAAAACTATTAAGGAAATAAAAATTCATGGTCAAAGTGTATCATTATTTCCTCACTTCTATATATCCTCAAATTTGGTGATGATCATCTTAGTACTGCAATTATTTAACTCAGAGAAACAAAAGAAGTATTGTTATAGTTACGTCACCTTCTCTCAAACATCAATGATATACTTAGATTATGATATGATCTTTCCTTTAATCATCTTCCAGGATGCAGATTGCTAGACAGAAAATGGGGCATGAATAAAGCATATTATGTAATTCATTGAATTTTGCCTACAAATATCTTTAATCAAAATCATCTGGAAATAGCTTTCTTCCCAGACTTTAGTCCTATTTGGAATGAAAAAGGTCTAATTTTCATAGTAATAGCTGTCTCCGTGATTTAATTTTCCATCAGAGTATCAGTGGTAAAAATATTTAAATTTTTACCATATAATTTATATGTCTAGAAGAGTAATTAATTTTAGTAAGGTTAAAGAAAGTATAGTATTCTAATGCAATTTTAGCCAAGAATTCCAAGTAAAGGTATTATGTAATAATTAGCAGGAAAAACAATAGAACATTCTATAAGTAGCAAAAAAATAGCAGAAGACAAGTAGGTTTAAACAATCTTTTCAGAAAGGGCCAAGAACTATTTTCTTTCTCATATTAGAATGTTCTGAAGTTGAGAGGAAAATTACCTACCTCCTCATTATACAATGCTAATGCTAAGCTCTGATTTTAAAAAAGAGACTAAATGATCAGAAATACAGTGGAAAGAAAACTTGCAACAATTTATTTCTTATACTAAAAAATACATTTTCTCTTGTCATCTGAATGCTTTAAATCTGAGACTATAAAGAGGCTCACAATGAAGTGAATGGCAGTACAAAGTTTAAGACAGATAAATTATTTGGTTGGGATGGCGAAATAGGATCTGTAAATGCCCTACAGACTACCTATATACCCAAACATCCTTATTCCCTCCAAACAGAATTTCCTTTTTTCAATTTATATGGTCATGGATTAGCAAAAATTTCCATGAAATTTTTCAAATATAAACCTGAGTTTATGACTATTCTTCACTTTTCAAGCCCATTTCAATTACATCACTTACCAACTACTAAGTTATACTATGTACCAGGAACAATGCTAAGTATTTATAAGCCTTACAATATAAGCCTTACAATAATGGTACGTCTATAACCCAACAAAAGTAGGTTTTCATTTTCCCATTTTTTAAGAAAAATGTGATCGAGACACACGAAGTCATAATTCAATTATGCTGCAGACACTTTTCAAAATCTCTATGATGTACTACACTAACATTACTGTTAATACTAGTAAAAACCCAGTCTTCTTCACTATTCATCTGAATTAATATAAAGCATCCTAAATCTATTGTTTTTCATGAATGAGTATATAGACGGACAATATATCCTAATCTAGCTCTATTATAGTTCAATTCCTTAACTGAATTGGAGTGATCAATTTTACCTCATTTCTGTCCTTAAAAATGCAAGACACTTTTTGATAGGTCATCTATCACAATTTTTCACACAAAATAAATTGATAAAAATAGTTGCTATGCTAGTAAACAGTTCTCAATATTTAGATGAAAAATCAGTTAAGATGCTCTACAACAGACACATAAGTAGTTTATAATCAAGCACTTTAATAATATTTCTTGGTGAGAGCTGGGCTACTGCTCCCTATAGCCCCATGAACTTTAAAATAAATATAAGTTAATATGTTTAAGAAAATAAAAGAGAGAGAAATAAAACTGATTAAGTAAATTTTACCAAAAATTTGTAATCAATGAAACAAAGTCAACTGAACATATTAGGACAGAAATTTAACTGTTTGAAATTCAGATATAAATAGGTTTATTAAGACTAAAATTGTAAATGCAAGTAAAAAAGAACAATGCAGCAGAACATAGTAATATATTACACTTAAAGACAAGTCAGTACAAAGAGTACAACTTGATACAGCAAAAGCAGAAGGAATAAATAAAGATAATAGCACAAAACTAATACATGAGAAGTCCTCAAACATAAAATCTCATTAGAGTCTAGAAAAAAATATACTGCATGCAAGTAGTTGTGAAAAAACATTAAATTTCTCACTTAGATTACCAATTACCTCATAACTCTGCAAAAACTAGAACAAAACACACAGAAAGTAAACATTTCTAACAAGGACCATAACAAAACTAACATAAAGAGTAACATAAATAGAGCATAGCTAACATAAGACAACATAATCGTTTGTATAATTCTTCAAACTACACTGAATTTGATTTGGCTGTACTAATGAAAGAATTAATTCATGAGAGATATTCATCAAATTTTCAGTTTTGTATTGTCTTTCTCTGATTGTAGCATCAATCACACTTACAAGATAGAAGAAAAATAAACATGGGCAATGCCTCTTTCTCTTAAATACTGAGTAAATGAGGCTGGGGTGGGGAATGGTACCCCCAGTAGTGCTTGAGGGTCCAGTGCCTCTGGTATTGGTGGTCAGCCCAATAGCATTCAGAGTAACCAGGGATAGACCCACTATGCTCACATGATCCAAGATAGTGAACAAAGCATCACACATAGGTAAGGCATGTACTCTCACATTTGAGTCAAATTCCTGACCATCAATTTTATTGAATTTTTTAGGGTCAGATCTTTACTTTATTGTTTTTCCCAATTATTTTCTTATTTTCAATTTCACTGATTACTACTGAAGGTAGGGTGTTCACCTTGCATGTGGTCGACCGGGGTCCGATTCCTACGCCCCTCTTGGAGAGCCCGGCAAGCTACCAAGAGTATCTCGCCCACATGGCAGAGCCTGAAAAGCTACCCATGGCATATTTGATATGCCAAAAACAGTAACAACGAGTCTCACAATGGAGACGTTACTGGTGCCTGCTTGAGCAAATCGATGAGCAATGGGATGACAGTGACAATGACAAAAATTTAATTATTTCCTGTTGTTTTCTTGCTTCAAGTATTTTTTTTACTTTCTTGAGGAAAAAACAGATTATTAACTTGAAAATGTACCCCTTCTCTGAAATATGTTTTCATAATAAATCTTTTTCTATCCTTTTATTTTTGACTTTCTTTATAAAAAAATGTGATACTTGAGGATGGAATATATTGGATCATTTATAAAAATCCATGAGGTCAAGTTTTTCCTTCATGACTTATTTTAATTATTCATATTTAAAACAATTTTATCTTACAACTTAAATGTGTTATTTATTTTCTTTTTATGTATTTTTTGAATGGGGGTGCACTGAGGGCACAGCTGACTGTGTTCGGAGCTTATTCCTGGTCTGCACTCAGGGATCACTCCAGGCAAGCTTGAGGAACCACATGGGTACCAGGGATTGAACCTGGGTTGGCTGCATACAAAGCAAGTGCTCTCTGTGCTGTACTATCTCTCTGGCCCCTATTTATGTCTTCTGTTTCACAATGCTAGTTCTTGTTTCATGCATTTTTTGAACTATAGAAACCCTTTTTTGGTTTTCATATTAATTTTGTTATTAAATAATATGTATTTAATGCATTTTAACGGTTACCTTGAATGATGTAAAGATGCAACTAATCACTGAACTGAGATTTTATCAGTTCAAGTAAAATGTAGAAACTTTGTTTTCATGCAGGTACCTTTACCTTTTCTCTTTAAATAAAGGCATGTTCATTTTTTTTTAAATCTACTAAACAACCACATCACATGGTTTACATTTTTTCTTATACCTCCAATGTGATTTTAAAAAGTATAAGAAAAGATAATCTACTATGTCTATTTGCTTTGCTTTTCTCCTGTCCATTCTGCTAGTATTTCCTTTTTTTTATTTTATAAATTTTTAAATTTTTTATTTTTAATTAGTGAATCACCATGAGGGTACAGTTACAGAATTATACATTTTTGTGCTCATGTTTCCCCCATACAAACTTCGAGAACCCATTCCTTCACCAGTGCCCATTCTCCACCACCAGTAAACCCAGCATCCCTCTCACCCTCCCCAGTCCCGTCTCCCCCTACCCCAAACTGCCACTATGGCACGGTATTCCCTTTCGTTCTCTCTCTCTGATTTGGTGTTGTGGTTTGCAATAAAGGTGTTGAGCGGCCATTGTGTTCAGACTCTAGTCTACATTCGGCACGCGTCACCCCTCCCCCGCATGACCTCCTACCACATTTTACTTGGTGTTCCCTTCTCTGAGTTGTCCAGAATGAGAGACCAGCCTCCAAGCCATGGAGTCAACCTCCTAGTACTTATTTCTACTATTCTTGGGTCTTAGACTCCTAATCTATTATTCTATGTTCCACAGATGAGTGCAATCTTTCTATGTCTGTCTCTCTCTTTCTGACTCATTTCACTTAGCATGATACTTTCCATGCTGATCCACTTAAATGCAAACTTCATGACCTCATTTTTTCTAACAGCTGCATAGTATTCCATTGTATAGATGTACCAGAGTTTCTTCAACCAGTCATCTGTTCTAGGGCACTCGGGTTTTTTCCAGATTCTGGCTATTATAAACAGTGCTGCAATGAACATATAAGTGCAGATGTCATTTCGATTACACTTTTTTGCTCCTCTGAGATATATTCCCAGCAGTGGTATTCCTGAGTCAAATGGAAGCTCAAACTCTAGTTTTCTGAGAATCGTCCATATTGTTTTCCAAAAGGGCTGAATCAGTCAGCATTCCCACCAGCAGGGTAGAAGGGTCCCTTTCTCCCCACATCCTATCCAACAGTGGTTGCTTTTGTTCTTTTGGATTTGTGCTAGTCTCTGTGGTGTGAGGTGATATCTCGTGGTTGTTTTGATCTGCATCTCTCTGATGATTAGTGATGTAGAGCACTTTTTCATGTGCCTTTTGGCCATTTGTATCTCTTCCTTGGTAAAGTTTCTGTTCATTTCTTCGCCCCATTTTTTGATGGGGTTGGATGTTTTCTTCTTGTAGAGTTCAAGCACTGCTTTATTTATTTTTTTAATTTATTTTTTTAATTTTTAATTAGTGAATCCCTGTGAGGGTACAGTTACAGATTTATACAATTTTGTGCTCATGTTTTCCTCATACAAGGTTCTAGAACCCATCCCTTCACCAGTGCCCATTCTCCACCACCAGTAAACCCAGCATCCCTCCCACCCTCCCCAAACTCATCTCCCCCCACCCCACCCTGCCACTGAGGCAGGGCATTCCCTTCTGTTTTCTCTCTCTAATTAGCTGTTGTAGTTTGCAATAAAGGTGTTGAGTGGCCACTGTGCTCAGTCTCTAGCCCTCATTCAGCCCGCAACACCCTCCCCCCCCCCCCCCGCATGGCCTTCGACTACATTATAGTTGGTGATCCCTTCTCTGAGTTGCCCTTTCCCCAGAATGTGAGGCCAGCTTCCAAACCATGGAGTCAACCTCCTGGTACTTATTTCTATAATTCTTGGGTGTTAGTCTCCCACTCTGTTATTCTATATACCACAGATGAGTGCAATCTTTCTATGTCTGTCTCTCTCTTTCTGACTCATTTCACTCAGCATGAAACTTTCCATGCCGATCCACTTATATACAAAATTCATGATCTCCTTTTTTCTAACAGCTGCATAGTATTCCATTGTACATATGTACCAAAGTTTCCTCAACCAGTCAACCGTTCTAGGGCATTCGGGTTTTTTCAAATTCTGGCTATGGTAAACAGTGCTGCAATGAACATATAAGTTTAACTGTCGTTTCGACTATACTTTTTTGCCTCTCTGGGATATATTCCCAGCAGTGGTATTGCTGGGTCACGTGGGAGCTCAATATTTAATTTTTTGAGAATGGTCCATATTGTTTTCCAAAAGCGCTGAACCAGTCGACATTCCCACCAGCAGTGTAGAAGGGTCCCTTTCTCCCCACATCCTCTCCAACAGCGGTTGCTTTTGTTCTTTTGGATGTGTGTTAGTCTCTGTGGTGTGAGATGGTATCTCGTGGTTGTTTTGATCTGCATCTCTCTGACGATTAGTGATGTAGAGCACTTTTTCATGTGCCTTTTGGCCATTCGTATCTCTTCCTTGGTAAAGTTTCTGTTCATTTCTTTGCCCCATTTTTTGATGGGGTTGGATGTTTTCTTCTTGTAGAGATCAACCAGTGCTTTATATACCATTGGTATCAACCCCTTATCTGATGGGTATTGTGTAAATATCCTTTCCCATTCTGTGGATAGTCTTTGTATTCTGGTCACTGTATCTTTTGCGGTGCAGAACCTTTTTAGTTTAATGTAGTCCCATTTGTTGATCTCTGTTTCTACTAGATTGCTTAGTTCTGTGTCATCTTTGACGATACCTTTATCTTCAATATCGTGGACGGTTTTGCCGACCTTGTCTTCAATGTACCTTATGGTTTGTGGTCTGATGTTGAGGTCTTTAATCCATTTTGATCTGACTTTTGTGCATGGTGTCAGGTCGAGGTCTAAGCCCATTCTTTTTGCACGTCGTTGTCCAGTTGTGCCAGCATCATTTGTAAAAGAGGCTTTCCTTGCTCCACTTCACATCTCTTGCTCCCTTATCAAAGATTAGATGATCGTACATTTGAGGTTGTGTGTAGGGATATTCCACCCTGTTCCATTGGTCTTCAGCTCTGCCTTTGTTCCAGTACCATGCTGTTTTAATTGTTACCACTTTGTAGTAGAGTTTAAGGTTGGGGAGGGTGATGCCTCCCATCATCTTTTCCCCAAGAATTGTTTTAGCTATCCGTGGGCGTTTATTGTTCCATATAAATTTCAGGATTGCTTGGTCCGTTTCTTTGAAGAATGTCATGGGTAAGTATCCTTATAGGGATCACGTTAAATCTGTATAATGCTTTGGGGAGTATTGCCATTTTGACAATGTTTATTCTCCCTATCCATGAGCAGGGGATATGTTTCCATTTCCTCATGTCCTCTTTTATTTCATGGAGTAGTAGCATTTTATAGTTTTCTTTGTAGAGGTCCTTTACTTCTTTAGTTAAGCTGATTCCAATGTATTTGATTTTCTGGGGCACGATTGTGAACGGGATAGCTTTTTTCATGTCCCTTTCCTCTGTCTCATTGTTTGCATATAGGAAGGCCATGGATTTTTGGGTATTGATTTTATAGCCTGCGACTTTACTCTACAGGCCAATGTTTCTAAGAGTGTCTTACTAGAGCTTTTAGTCTTCTCTAGGTATATTATCATATCGTCTGCGAACAGTGAGAGCTTGATTTCTTCCTTTCTGATCTGAATCCCCTTAATATCTTTTTTTTGCCTGATGGCTATTGCTAATACTTCCAGTACTATATTAAAGAGAAGTGGTGAGAGTGGGCATCCTTGTCTTGTCCCCCATCTTAGAGGAAAGGCCCTTAGTTTTTCTCCATTGATGATAATGCTTGCCATAGGTTTGTGGTAGATGGCTTTGACTATCTTGAGAAAAGCTCCTCCAAAACCCATTTTGGTGAGAGTTTTTATCATGAATGGGTGTTGGATCTTGTCAAATGCTTTCTCCGCATCTATTGATATGATCATATGGTTTTTATCTTTACTTTTGTTGATATGATAGATTATGTTGATTGATTTCCAAATATTAAGCCATCCTTCCATCCCCGGGATGAATCCCACTTGGTCCTGGTGTATGATCTTTTTGATGAGTTGTTGGACTCTATTTGCTAGAATTTTGTTGAGGATCTTCGCATCGGTGTTCATCAAGGATATTGGTCTATAGTTTTCTTTGTTAGTAGTGTCTTTGTTTGCTTTTGGTATTAGGGAGATATGTGCCTCGTAGAAACTGTTTGGAAGGGTTCCTGTCTTTTCAATTTCCTGGAAAAGCTTGAGGAGAACTGGCAACAAGTCTTCTTTAAATGTTTGGAAGAATTCGCCAGTGAATCCGTCTGGGCCTGGGCTTTTGTTTTTGGGGAGACTTTTGATTACATTTTCGATTTCCTTGATATTTATGGGTCTATTCAGGTATTTCTCATCTTCTTGGTTCAGTCTTGGGAGATTGTAGGAGTCAAGGAATTCATCCATTTCTTTTAGGTTCTCTTGTTTTGTGGCATACAGACTTTCAAAATAATCTCTGATGATCCTTTGAATCTCCTTGGTTTCTGTTGTGATGTCCCCCTTTTCATTTCTGATTCGCTTTATTAGGGTTTTCTCTCTTTCTTTCTTTGTGAGTCTTGCTAGCGGTTTATCAATCTTATTTATTTTCTCGAAGAACCAGCTCTTTGTTTATTGATCTTTTGGATTGTTTTTCGGGTTTCCATATCATTAATTTCTGCTCTAAGTTTTATTATTTCTTTCCTTCGATCTGCTTTGGGTTCCTTTTGCTGGTCCTCTTCTAAGATCTTGAGCTGCTAAGTCAAGCTATTTACATAGACCCTTTCTTCCTTTCTGAGGAAGGCTTGCAGAGCTATAAATTTTCCCCTTAACACAGCTTTAGCTGCGTCCCATAGGTTCTGGTAGCTTGTATCTTCATTCTCTTTTGTTTCGAGGTATCTCTTGATTTCTTCCTTGATTTCCTTCATGATCTACTCGTTGTTCAATAGTGAGTTGTTTAATTTCCAAGTGTTTGATTTGGTTCTCCATGTCTCTGCGTGATTAACTTCCATCTTCAGTGCATCATGGTCTGAAAAGATAGTTGATACAATTTCTATCTTCCCGATTCTATTAAGGTATAATTTGTGGCCCAGAACATGGTCTATTTTGGAAAATGTTCCGTGTGCACTGGAAAAGAATGTGTAGTCTTTCTTTTGGGAGTGTATAGCCCTGTATAGGTCTATTAGCCCTGTCTCCTCCATTTCTTCCTTCAGAGCCATCGTTTCCTTGCTGAGTGTTGTTCTTGTCGATCTATCCAGAGGTGATAAGGCAGTGTTGAAGTCTCCAACTACTATCGTGGTGCTAGTTATGTCCTCCTTAAATTCTGTTAGGAGTTCTTTTAAGTATTTAGCTGGTCGTTCATTAGGTGCGTATACATTTAAGAGTGTGATTTTTTTCCTGTTGTACATATCCCTTGATGAGTAGAAAATGACCTTTGCTGTCCCTTCTGATCTTTTCAGCCTGAAATCTATGCTATCGGATACTAGTATGGTCACGCCCGCTTTTTTTTGAGCGAGCTGTTTGCTTGCAAGATTGTTTTCCATCCTTTGATTTTGAGTCTGTGTTTGTTCTGACTATTCAGATGTGTTTCTTGTAGGCAGCAGAAAGTTGGGTTTAGTTTCCGAATCCATTTTGCCACTTTGTGCCTCTTGATTGGTGCATTTAGACCGTTAACATTAAGAGAAATTATTATCATGGGATTTTGTGCCATTTTTCTGTAGGGTTTGCTGTTCTTGTAGGTTTTTACCTTGTCTTATAGTAGCCCTTTGAGTCCTTCTTTTAAATTTGGTCTTGAGTCTATGAAGTTCCTGAGCTGTTGCTTCTCCGTGAAATAGTGTATGGTTCCTTCAAGTTTAACTGAGAGTTTAGCTGGGTAGAGTATTCTTGGTGAGGCATTCATTTCACTAAGTTTTTTCACTATATCCCACCATTGTCTTCGGGCTTGGAGGGTTTCTTCTGATAGGTCTGCTGTGAATCTAAGGGGTGCTCCTTTGTATATGATGTCCTTCTTTGATCTTGCTGCTTGCAGTATTGTGTCTCTATCCACGGTATCCATCATTCTGACTATGATATGCCTTGGGGATTTTCTATTTGGGTCCCTTTTAGCTGGCACCCTTCGGACTCCTTGTATCTGGATGTCCGCATTCTCTAGCTCTGGGAATTTTTTAGCAATGATGTCTTTAATGGTGTTTTTTTCATTGGGATTGCTTCCGTGTGGTTCCGGCACTCCCATGATTCTTATGTTGTTTCTCCTAAAGTCATCCCCTAGGACTCTAATTCGCTCTAGAGCCATTTTGAGGTCTTTTGCCATTATTTGTTGTTCCCTATATGCTTTGTGCAGCTCATCTTCAAGCTCACTGATTCTGTCTTCGGCTGTAGTCCTTCTACTATTGAGGGCTTCTACCGAGTTTTTTATATCATCTACCGATTCTTTTAGTTGTGTGACTTCTGTTCGTAGCTTTGAAATTTCTGCTCTCATTTCTTCCTGGATTATCTTGGTGGACCGCTCCAATGCAGCATCCATATCTTCCCTTAATTTATTGGAAGTTCCACAATTCCATAGTTGCTTTGAGTTCGTGAACCATCCTCACAATTTCCTCTCTGAATTTTTTATATGAGAGGAGGTAGTATTTCTGGGAAGTCACTGCTGAGGTTAGTGAGATATTTTCTTGGATCTCTCCTGGTGGTGGGGATTTTCGCTGTTTCTTCATGTTGTTATGGGCTTTACTATCCAGTGCTCTCCTTAGCTTGGGAGGGGCCTCAACTGAAGATGTGGGGCTATGCTCTTTTTACAAAGGACTTTTATGTGCAACTTGATGTGTTCACTGACAGTTTTCGTGAAATTAGGATAGGCTAGGTTACTTGACTATTAACATATAGTGACTAAGATGACCAGGGAATTCTTCAGAGGAGTGGGTTCTACCAATTGTGGCCAAAGGACAATGCATGGAATGGTAAAAAAACAACTGCGGCCGCATAAGCGGAGTATTTCCTTTTTTAAAAAGAAAACGTTTATAGCCATTCTTTCAAAGCAGATTTTCTATAATGAGGACTTTTTTGTTTTTTGTTTGTTTGTTTGTTTGGATATGCCTTGAATCCCCATTCATTACTGAAGGGTATTTCACTTACAGAGTTTGTTGCTGTCCTTTTAGCATTGAAAAATGTTGTGCCATTGTTTTCTTCTTTCACCAGAAATATTTATTTCATATTGGTGATAGGAGTTTTCAGTTTTCTAATTTTCATTTGATTTTCATTTGGTTTCTTTAAGTAATTTTTTGTGGCAGAGAATTTCTATTTTCTTCATTTGTTAAAGACAAGAACAGCATGTTGAACACGTCTATGAAAACTGCTTTAAAATAGTTGTCAGATAATCTCAACATCTGATTTAATTTCATGTTGTTGAAGACAACTTATTTTTATTATTTAGTTTGTGATCCTCTTCACTGTTGGGCCAAAGAGTGAGTTTTGACTATATTCTGCATATATTGGATTATTACTGTCATCCTGTTGCTCATAGATCTGCTCGAGCAGGCACCAGTAACGTCTCCATTGTGAGACTTGTTACTATTTTTGGCATATCGAATACACCACGGGTAGCTTGCCAGGCTTTGCCGTATGGGCAAGATACTCTTGGTAGCTTATATGAGATGCTGAATTCTTTTTAAAGTTTTGAGATGTCTCTTGACTGCGGGGTGTATGATATATATGTATATTTATATTCATATATATTTATATATTTAGATTCTTATTGGGTTCGTTTGGTACCACTCTAGCAAAAATGAATCACTAATTTTTATCACTTTAATAAATGAACATTATATAAGTTTAACTTTCCTTCTGGCTCTATTGAAAACTTTCTGGCAAAACTGGGACAAATATCTTGCTTTATTCCATAGTGTGGTGACATTCATTTGAGCAGGGAAATAGAGTTTACTCTTACTGAGATGTTATATGAACTATTCCCACTTAATTCAGTACTACTGAGCAGACTGTGAGAGAAGCTCATCTTCCCTAATAGACCTATTTATATAGGAATGAGAGTAAAATAGAGTAATGACTAGCCCCATTTTGTATAATCTTCTTTATTTTCAATGCTTTAAATAAGGGTGGTGGCAAGAACTCACTGAACTCCACTATTACTATCCTGCTGAAGAAATCCAAGCATAGTTAGTGTCTACTAGGGTGGTAATGAATGATCAATTCATTGCAAGGTCCCACTTAAGAAACTCCAGCTCTGCCATGTGAGATCATGAAAAGTATCTGACTGTGTAATTCCACTGCCACCAAACAAGGAATTAAGAGTTCGGCCACCTGGGGCTGGAGTGATAGCACAGAAGGCAGGGCATTTGCCTTGCACGCGGCCGACCCGGGTTTGAATCCCAGCATCCCATATGGTCCCCTGAGCACCGCCAGGGGTGCTTCCTGAGTGCACAGCCAGGAGTAATCCCTGTGCATTGCCAGGTGCACCAGGTGCGACCCAAAAAGCAGAAAAAAAAAAAAAGAGTTCTGCCACCTGTTTCTGTGGGTGAGATGAAGGATCATTTGGCTCTGCTGAAATTATGGGAGAGATGAGTAATCTTCCCATTGATGTCACCTCAGGTTGACTGAGTGATTATCAAGGCTTTTAGACCTGTTAGTATTCCCTTGTGAATTCTCTAACTGGATGCAACACATCTGTCTGGGTGCCTTTTAATCTCTGACTGTTGGTGTGATTCCAGGTTGGAGGCTTTTGTGTCCTTCCGAAAGAATGTCGTTCTCCTGATGATTACTGATTCTAAGCAATTAAGTATTGTACATGGAGAACAGTCAGGGCTCTCAGTCTAAGAAGCTGTTAGTCCCCTAACCTGATGGTTTTTCTCTCTTTTATTAATCCTCCTTGCATCCCTGTATCAGGTCTATTCGCCCAGGATGGTCCCCAGCAAAAATAGGAAACAAAAGAAAAACTCAGGTAATTCATTGCCAGAGGTCCTGAGGCATTCTGATAGCTTCTTCCTACTTTCCATAGTCTTTCTATGCTTGTTCTGTAATGTCCAAGTGTAGGATAACATAGCTTCAGGTAGTTTAGGTTTATTGGGTTACTCCCGTCACAGTGCTCCCATTCCTCTTTGTTTATTTGTAGCTTCTTTCTTAGTGTTCTGTTGACTTGTAAATAATGTTTTTCTCTTCTCCTTGAGTCCTTTGCATAGTTTATTCATAGCAAGTCCTTTTTGTATGGACACAGGAAGACTTAACAAATGTTATGCTTTTGTAACCTGGGAGTCATTTGACTCTACATGATATTTTCCTCCAGGGCATCTGTTCTCTTGACCTAAGCCTCAGCTGCCCTTACTTCCTAGCATCCCCAAAGCAGGGTCCTGACGTGTGACGAGAAGGACCCAGGGCAAGCAGTGAGTTGTGTGCTACTCTGGCATTGAGATGGGCCTGGCCAAAGTGCCTAATGCTTAACTATAAGTTAAGAGCTTGATCATGGACAAATGCTGTCATGATCCAAACAGTGATAACTAGATTCGGACCCTGCTAGGGTGAGGAATGATTAATCTGGCCTGAGTGCTATGGTCTGAGCCTGTGGCAAGATGTTGCCAGGAGAGCTGCCTTGCAAGCCTCAATGTATCCCTTGCTATGTCCATACAAAAATAACTAGTATTAAGATGTTAATAAGTTCCTGGACTAAGGAAAAGGAAAAAAACCTTAAGAGTGAGGAAGGGCTTTGGAATGCCCTGCCCTCAGGAAGGGCTTTCTTATGTTGATTTTGCTACCTGGCTGGGTGTAGCCTAGAAGGCAAGGTGGGAGAGGGAAGGAGGAGGAGACAGAGAAGCTAGGGAGAGGCAGCAGTGGATCCAGAGAGAGGATGGAGCTGGGAGTGCAAGAGATGAGAAAGATGGAAGATTGAATAAACGGTAACTAATCAGCAACCAGCTTGGTCCTCGTTCTTCCTTCGCCTGTCCTTGGCCAAAGGCTGTCCCGATCCAGCGGTTCCAGAGCACCGAACGCGGGCGGTGAGGCACAGCCGCCCTGAGAGCCCGGGAGTGCACTCGCCCCTCAGCAAGCCTTAGTTTTTTACATCCAAGGATCTTAGTTGTAAGAATAATGATTTGAGAATATAGTTATTATTGTATTCTAGTAAAATAATATATTTATCTTTTATTTTTAGAGCCTTCCTACTTCCAAGGCAACAATTTCGGTGCACTATTATTATTTTTGTTTGACTTTTTTGTTTTTCAAGAGAGGAAGACAACAGAGAGGTATAATTGGGAGAGAGAGAAAGAGAGAGAGAGAGAGGGAGAGAGAGAGAGAGGAGAGAGAGGGAGACAGACTTGACACAAAATTTTACAGAAATTCTTTAGCATAGCCTCAACTAACTCTTGCATAATGGCAAATACCAGCATCAATCAATGGAACATGTCTTCATTCTGAACTCAGACTGATTTACTCAAAGACTTAGTGTATATTTAGTTATCTAAGAAAGACTTCAAATTCAACAGTCCAAACTTTATCCTCTTTTCCTCTCAAATTTATTCCTTCTCTTGTACTGTCCCTCTGGGTCAGCAACACAATTGGCTCAGTTTCTCAAAGCAGAAGCCTATATCATCTAGTACTGTTAATTCAACTTTAATACTATTTCTCAAATTTAATTTTTTTCTAGATGGTCCACCAAGTATTTCTGGGGAGCCACCTTCAAGCACTGAGTCAGGAGTAGCACCCACTGCCAGTCAGATAATATGGTATCATGTTATCTCATATTATGCTTTCAATAGTGCCTCTACCTCTATACAGAACCCAAATTTGCTGAATTTACTCTTGGAAAGACTCTGCTTATTATGTTTTCAAATGAGCATGTGCCCTTTCTTGCCCTTTTTTGAATTTACACATTTTATATAAGTGCTGCTTAATTACTTATATGTACAGAGACACTTACTGATTACTTAAAGTTTACAGAATCTACATTTATTGAGTGTATAAAATGAAGTAATATACTAATATTATATGAGTTTAACAATAGCAACTGATATTACTGGACCTCAAACAATTTCAACAAGCTAACACTTTATTATTTTCCATGTTCTTGTCTGAAAACTGAGGGATCTTGCTGATCCAGGTAAACTATATTTATGATGTAATATAAAGTTTGAATAAGTGTTTAGAGCCTAGAGATTGTTTTTTTCTTTTTACAATAGTACCATCATGGCATTAATTCCTGATGTTGACTATACAGAAACCTGGTATACTGAAAATCTTATATAAAATGACAAATGAGAAGAAGGAGAGATAGTACAGTGGGTAAGGCACTTGTCTTCCATGTGGCCAACCCGGGTTTGATTACTGGCACCCAATATAATCCCCAAGCCCTGCAAATAGTAACTCCTGAGTGCAGAACCAGTTCTAAGCTCTAAGCACTGCTGAGTGTGCCCTCCCTAAAAAAAAAAAAAAGCAAAAACAAAACAAAACATAAAAAACAAGATAACATAGTTGACTTGAACATATTATAAGTAAGTAAAAAAATTATGTAATAAGGTTTGAATTCATTAAAACTACTTTAGAAGGTTTTATCGAGAGATAGTACAGGGGATAGAACACTAGTTTCACATGCGGCTGACCAGGTTCAATTCCTACTATCCCGTATGGTATCTCAAGAATCCCCAGGAGAAATTCCTGGTTGCAGAGCCAGAAGTTACACTTGACCATTGCAGGGTGTGCATCCTCCCCCCCCCAATTTTTTTTATTAAATCAAGGTACATAATTTGTTGAGTCCTTTACATGTCATTGTTAACAAATTAATTCAAAATGGCTTATCCTTAACTATTCTATCCAATTGCAAAAGTTATTAATGGAAGGACCAGAAAGGTAGTACAACAGGTAGGGCACTTGCCTTGCATGAAGCTGACTTGGGTTTGATCTCTGGTACCCTATATGTTCACCAAGCACAGTTAGGAACGATCTCTGAGCACACCAAGTGTGGCTCGAAAACAACAAACAAAGTTATTTGTGGAACAGAGAACAAACTTAGGTCTCATTAAATTGTAGACATCATTGGATAGGAGCAATATTATGTTACAAAACTATTATTTCACTGAATTCAGTAAAATTTTTAAGATAGGAGAATATAATAATGATTTTCAAAGAGTAAGGACAATTTTTCATTTATTACATTGCAAGTTGTACAATTTTCAAAGGAACAAGGAAATATTTACTAGGTGATGGAAATTTATTATTAGCAAAATGTATAAAGAAATCAAAATAAAATAATATTGATTTATTATTAATATTAATGCTTATACACAAAACTTTTTTTGGGAGTGGCCCATACCTACTCCTGGTTCTGTGCTCAAAGATCACTCCTGGAAGGGTTCAGGAACCAAACTGGGTGCTGGGGATTGAACCTGGATTGGCAATATGCAAGGCAAGCATCCTACCAGTTGTACTATCTCTTTGGCCCCACAGTACTTTAAGTTGATTTTTAATGAATTTTACATGAGTTACTTCTGATTATTTCAGTAGTTCAATTTATAAATATACTGATAATAGAAATCTGGCATATTCTTATCTCTGTATAAATCTGACATATATACATAGAATTTAATTCACATATGTGAAATTGAAATTAACTGATATATTAATATACCAAGTCTAAAGATTTGGTAGCAAGAAGAAAGAGCAACTTTTACCCCAATTTCATGCAAAATATTAAAATGGTAGAGTGAAAAAAATCAATACTATACCTTGATTTCTTCTATTTCATCTGGTACAATCTTATATGCAGATATAGTCCCACCCAATCTGAAATTAGAAAAAGAAAATAATTAAAAAATTGTCAATATTATATTAAAAAATGGACTACTGTCATTAGAAGCAGAAAACCATCAATATTTGTTCATAGACCCTCCTAACAGCTATGGAGAAAACACCACCTTATTTATTTATTTGCTTGTTTGTTTGTTTGGTTTGGGGGCACAAATAGTGATGCTCAAGGGTTACTCCTGGCTCTGCACTCAGGAATTACTCCTGGTGGACTAATATGGGACTAATATGGGATGATGGCAATCAAATGTGCTACTGCTCCTGCTCCAACCATTTTCTGCTAACATTTTCCATGTACTAATTCAAGAAGAGGTACATAATGACTGCTCAAAAAGAATAATTTAATATCATTACTCCTGAATTCAGTTACAACTAGGATATATCAAGCAAGAACCAATAACAAAAGGTGTTTGTTTTTTGTTTTCTTAGTTGACTTTATTCCCTACCCCCACCCTCTGTGTAGTTAACTGCTGGGGATCATAGACACTGGGAAACACCTTGACATACATATGGCCAGAGGACCTCAGGATTCCCCAATCCCTGCTCCCTCAAATTATAAGGAGAAGGACAATGAGGGAAAGAATTGAGAAGGGAAGTAAAATGATGATGAAGGGACGTAACCAGGGAGCTGGGGCCAGGGGTCTCAAGTACACTTGTAAAGTGGGAGAGTGGTATAGGTATATATCAAAACCAGAGTCAAAAACACTGAAAACACAGATCCAAACTACAACCACCCAACTTTAAAATGTGCCTATCAAGGGGACATGCAGGAGGGTATTTAGGAACACTGAATGTAGAAGATTTGAAACCAGTAGTGAAATTGTGCTAGAACATAATGTCTACAACTCAACTACCAATAACTTTGTAAATCATGGTTAATAAAATAAAATTTTTAAATAACTCAATTTTAAAAAGTAATGAGTTAACTCTAAAATTCACGTGAAAATTCGAAAGACATTACCACTTCCTAATTGTAGAATAAAAATAATAAAATACTGGCTATAAAAATATAAAGCAAAAAAGTGTATCTTAAAGAAATATATATAATTTAGTTAACTGTTTTTCATTTTCCTTTACATTTATATTATCGAGGCAACATATTTAAAATATTTATATTTTATTAATTTTAAATATATAATTCAGCAACATTAAATGTTCACAATATGCAATGTTGGAATATTATCTATTACCAAAATGTATGCATCACCAATACAGAAACTATTTCCATTATGTAATAACTTACCCCCAGCACTTGGTAACTCCAATACTTATCATTATAAATATGACACTACAGAAACCACATCTAGATGGAACCATAAGGCACTTGACTTTTCATGTTTAACTGCTTTCAAACTCCACTAATATTATATGTTACACCACAACATTATCCCATTTTATTGCTAAGTAATATTACTCTGTATGCACACCACTTTTTGTTTATCCATTCATTCATTAATGAACAGTTAAAAATACTACCATATCTAGGGCCAGAATGATAGTGAGCAGGGTGCTTGCCTTGCATGTGGCCGACCCAGGTTTGATCCCAGGTGCCCCATGTGGTCCCCGCCAGGAATGATCCCTGAGCACAGAACCAGGAATAAGCACTGAAAACTGCTGGGCATAGTCTGAAAACAAAAACAAAATTTTTTATTTCTTCTTATTTTGGACTGGAAGGTAGGGCGAAATAGTACAGCAGGTAGGGCGTTTGCCTTGCACTTGGCCAACCCAGGTTCAATTCCTCTGTCCCTCGAAGAGCCCAGCAAGCTACCAAGAGTATTCCGCCTGCATAGCAGAGCCTGGCAAGCTTTCCATGGCGTATTCATTATGCTAAAACCAGTAACAAGTCTCACAATGGAGATGTTACTGGTGCCCACTCATGCAAATCAAGGATGACAGTGCTACAGTGCTTCTTATTTTGTGGATAATATTACAATAAGTCACTTGTGTAACACTTGTCATCCTGTTGCTCATCCATTTGCTCGAATGGGCACCAGTTATCATCTCCATTCATCCCTGTTGCGTGATAGTGTAGCCCTATGGCATCAGCTCGCTCCAGGAACATGAAGAGCCTCAAACTGTACGTTCAGAGTCTTTTTTTTTTTAATGTATTAAAATCAATTATTTTTTTGCCTATTTTTCTTTTCTTTTTTTTTAAATAAATTATTTATTTTTAATTAGTGAATCAACGTGAGGGTACAGTTACAGTTTTATACATTTTTGTGCTAGTGTTTCCCCCATACAAAGTTCAAGAACCCATCCCTTCACCAGTGCCCATTCTCTACCACCAGTAAACCCAGCATCTCTCCCGCCCTCCCCAGTCCCGTCTCCCCCCACCCCACACTGCCACTATGGCAGGGTATTCCCTTTTGTTCTCTCTCTCTGATTAGGTGTTGTGGTTTGCAATAAAGGTGTTGAGTGGCCATTGTGTTCAGTCTCTAGTCTATATTCGGCCCAAATCACCCTTCCCCCACATGACCTCTGACCACATTTTACTTGGTGTTCCCTTCTTTGAGTTGCCCAGAATGAGAGACCAGCCTCCAAGCCATGGGGACAACCTCCTGGTACTTATTTCTACTAATCTTGGGTGTTAGTCTTATAGTCTATTATTCTATGCTCCACAGATGAGTGCAATCTTTCTATGTCTGTCTCTCTCTTTCTGACTCATTTCACTTAGCATGATACTTTCCATGCTGATCCACTTATATGCAAACGTCATGACCTCATTTTTTCTAACAGCTGCGTAGTATTCCATTGTATAGATGTACCAGTGTTTCTTCAACCAGTCATCTGTTCTAGGGCACTCGGGTTTTTTCCAGATTCTGGCTATTGTAAACAGTGCTGCAATGTCGTTCAGTCTTGAAGAAGAAGTCTGATTATCTCGTAGGTGGGCAGCCAGGCATTCTTTTTTTTTTTTTTTCCAGGCGTTCTTTTGATGTCCCCTGGAATCCAGTAGGTAGCAGCTCTAGTCCAACAGTCGTCTCCAAATCACATTACGTGTCTGGCCCATCTGATTTTTGATGCCCTGGCAAACGAGACAGCGTCCCTGATTCTCCATCATCAGAACTCTGAGGTCAGAGGTCAGAACTCTGGATTCCTTCTCTCACTTGAGTGAAATGTGGTACTCCAAGCATAGCTCTTTTGTTTCCTCTTTGGGAGATCCAAATAGCGTTTCTTACCCTGTTTTCGTAGGGCCTAGGTCTCTTAGGTGTATGTTAGTTCAGGAAGAACGGTGGAGTCGAAAAGATGTGCCTGGAGCCAAAGGTTCTTCATCCTCTTAACTTCTTCGATACTCCTGAAGGCGTTTTACGCTGCTCTCTTCCTCCTGTATAGCTCAGGTGTCAGGTTGTTCGTCATGTTGTTGAGTTCTTGACACGTAACTGCTGTGTTTGGAGATATTTGTTCTGTTGAGAGCAAATGGAACGCGAGGAACTAGTCTGTTTCTCATTAATATTATCTTCCTGAGATTCAGCTGCAGTCCACCCTTTCCATATGGTTGAAGTCAGTCAGGATTCGTGCTGCTTGGCTAATGTTTGGTGTTATGAGAACGGTGTCATCAGCAAAGTGCAGGTGGTAGAGTTGCCGACTGTCTATCTTCACTCTTATTCCTTCCCATTCCAATCATTGCATGACGTTCTCGAGGGTGGCACTGAAGAGTTTTGGTGAAATGGTATCACCATGCCGAACCCCTCTCTTAACATCAAGGATCACTTCCTTGTAGAATGGTGAGATCCTGATAGTGAATCCGTAATACAGTTCATGGGCGATCCTGATGTACTGAGTTTGAACGCCCTGTTTGGCTAGGGCTTCAATGACAACAAATACTGGCCTACAAATTATAATAAGTACTGACATACAAATATGTTAGTCTCTCTTTTTTTTAATTATTTGGGAAAATACACTTGTTTGACAGAAAGTCTATGTTAAGCTTTGGAAGAACTGAAAGACCAGTTAAAGAGGGCAATCTTGGCAGATAGAAAATTATTATGACTGATATTGACTGCTGTTTCCATGATGACAAAAGAGGTAAGAGCATCTTGGTGTTGTTGTTTGGAGTTCACCTGGTAGTGTTCAGGGATTACTCTTGACCCAGGTAGGGGAATGTCCATCCCACCATACTAAAGCTCTAGCATAATAAAGCATCTTTGCACGAGCTAACTGAGCACTGCAAATTCTTGGAGAAATATCTATTAAAGTCTTCTGGCTGTTTTATTCATTCATTTTAAAATTTTCCTCTGAGTATTTGTTAAATGTGTTTTTTTTCTGATTGAGTTATTTTTTGCATATTCTAGATACTAAACCCTGATCAGATACATAATTTCCAAATACTTTCTATGCTCTTTTTTTTTAGCATTCTTAATAAACAAAAGCTTTTCATTTTTATTGGACACAATTTATCTATTTTTTTCTCATTGTTTCTCATTTTATTGGACTCATAATTTCAAATGCTAGGGCAGAAATATTTATCTCTGCATTTGTTCAAGAATTATATACATGTAAACATATATGTATATTATTTACTCATGAATTACAAAATGATTCGTGTTTTGGTTTCAGGAATAATATAATGTTACAGCACCAATCCCTTCACCAATGCCCACTACCTTCTACCAATGTCTTCAGTTTTCTTCTAACCCTCCCTCTCCCCCGCCACACAAGCTGCCTCTATGGCATGAACTTTATAAATTTTAGGTTCTATGGTTTACAGTCCTGCTATTGATAGAGTTTTGTGCTTAACACTTCATACCTTTCAGCACCCTCTCCTCCAGAGAGACCACTTCTCTCCACCATCATCATAGTGCTCTCTTTGCTATCACTGCCTCCTCTCACTGAAGACCCACGCTCATGTTCATTTCTATTGCCTCTGGACAGTTGTTATTTCCCAATTACATTTCTTTATATCCTGTATCTGAGGGAGATCATCCTGTTTTTGTTTCTCTCCCTCTAACTTCACTCATCATGATACTCTCTAGATCCATCAACACAGCAGCAAATTGCATGATTTCATCTTTTCTATTAAAGTAATATTCTACTGTGTCTATATATCAAAGTTTCTTTATCTGTTCCTGGGCATTTGGACTGTTTCAAGATTTTGGCTAATGTTAATAGTGTTGCAATGAACACAGGTGTGCAAATGTGTTTTCTAAAAGATTTTCTTTGGGCCTTCAGAAAAGAATGTCAAGAAGTAAAACTGCTGGATATTTGGGGAGTTTGACTTCTAGTTTTCTAAGGAGTGTCCATAATGTTTCCTGAAAGGCTGGATAATTAAATATTTCCAGAAATAGTAATGAAGGAGGTAAATTTTTTCCACATCCATACCAAGACTAGTTGTTTTGGTTCTTTGTGATGTATGCCAATCTACCAGTGTGTGATATCTTATGGTCTGCTTCACATTTACCTCACGATAAGTTATTTAGATCATTTTAAATAAACCTTTTGGCCATTAGCATGATTAATTGAAGAAGTTTATGTTCATCTTCCACCCCAGCCCTTTTTATCAGGTGGGCTGTTTTATTCTTATAAGTATTTTTAAGTCCCACATTGAGAGATCATTCTGTAACTGTCCTTTTCCTTATGACTGACTTCACTCAGCATGATATCCTCTAATTTCATTTGGGTTGCTGAAAATTACATGATTTTGTTATCTCTTATAGCTGCATAGTATTCCATTCTGTGTATATACCACAATTTGGTCCACTCATCTGTAGTTGCAATTTGGGCTGCTTCCATATCTTGGCTATTGTACCGAATAAAGATAGGTGTGCATATATCCTTTCCATCCTTTAAAGATGTGTTACTCCTAGTCCTTTTCAGCTTCTTTCAGAAAATGAGAGAAACAGAAACTCTCCTGACAGTATTCTGCTGAGATAAACATTATCCTAATACTAGAAGCAGACACAGATGCCACTAAAAAAGAATACTATAAACTATATTCAGATGAATATAGACACAAGATCCTTAACAAAATACTAGGAAATGAATAAAAAAATACAGAAAAAAGTTCATAAACTATAGCAAAGTAGGATTTATCCAAAAAAAGTATGTAAGGTCTAAAATATATAAGTAAATACACCATATCTATATAAGGAAAATTAACACTATATGACCATATCAACATATGCCGAGAAAGCATTTGGCAAGATCCAACACCCATTCATCATTTAAAGGAATCTCAATAGAATGACAGAAAGCACTTTGCCAAAAAGAGTCAAAGCCATTTCCCACAAATACACAGATAACATCATACTCAACAGTGAAAATTCTAAAAGCTTTCCCTCTAAGATCAGGAACAAGACAAGGTTATCCATCATCACCACAGTTATTCAATATTGCATTGTTAAGTCTTCACCACAGCAATTAGGCAAGAAAGTGATACTAAGGGCATCCAGATTCGACAAGAAAAAATCAAATTATTATTATTGACAGGTGGCATAATACTATTCTCAAAAAACCCTAAAGATTCTACAAAATTTCCAAGAAACAATAAACTTATATGGTAAGCTGGCAGGCTACAAAATCAACACATAGAAAACCATGGATTTTCTACATGTAAACAAAGAGAAATTTTTAGAAAATTTATTTTGCAATTTTGCTCAAAAGATCAAATACCTAGGAGTCATTTTAACAAAAGATGTGGAAAGTTTTATAAAAGCAAATTACGAATTACTACTAGAAGAAATAAAATAATAAAGAAGATAAAGCATATTCCCTGTTCATGAACTGAAAGAAATAAGAGCATTAAAATAATAGTCCTCCTCAAAGCAGTACACAGATTCAATGCAGTCCTTATAAAAATACATATGGAATTTTTTAAAAGACCTGAGCAAATGCCATTGAAATTAAAACAGGGAGTAATAAAGCCCTCAAATAGCCAAAGCAATCCAATGAAAACAGGAGAGGTGGTTCTTTTTTCTAAACTGCAAATTATACTATAAAGCTAGAGTAACAAAAATAGTATGGTACAAAATAAAGACAGATTCTCAGACCAACAGAATAAAATTCAGAACCCAGAGTCAGATCCACAAGTATATGCTCACCTAATCACAGCAAAAGGTGCTGGGAAAACTGACCATTCATGTGTAAAAAAATTAACTTAAAGCCCCATACCAAGTCACGCACAAAACTTCAATTTGAAATAGATTAAGGCCTTGATATCAAATCTGAATCCATAAGTTATCTTGAGGAAAACATAGGAATTCTTCATGACACAGAGTCTAAGGCATCTTCAATTATTCAGTGCCATTTACCAATAAAACAGAAGCAAAGATTTAAAAAATAGAACTACATCAAATTAATAAGCTCCTACACCACATAAGAAACAATAATCAGAATAATAAGACAGCCCACAGACAGGACAAAATAGTATTACCTTACATCACATTTGACAAAGGCTTAATAGCATATGTGTATGTACATAAATAGCATATATATACACACATATATATATATACACACACGGGCTGCCTATACTTTTCTAGATCTGTGTGTTCCACTTTACAATTACAAAATATGTTTAAGATATGTCCATTTTTATCTACCTACTGATAACTTGCTTTATTTCGTTCTGTGAATTCAAGTGTACATATTCACCTATTAATTATCATTATGTTTTATTTTGTCTTAAAAGTTTTTTGTTGCTGTTGTTTAGTTTGGGGGCCACATCTGGCAATGCTCAGGTTAGTTTTGGCTCCGCACTCAGGAATTCCTCCTGGCAGTGTTTGGGGAGTCATATGGAATACAAGGGATGGAACCAGGGTCAGTCACGTTGAGCGCAAATGTCCTACCCACTGTACTATTGCACTGGCCCTAGTTACAGAATATTTTAAATTTTATTGCAGTAATTTAAAATATGTACATTTTATTTTGTATTAATAATCAACAAAAATTACACTAAGAATCTAATTCGTAATCACACATACCACAAATTAAATCCAGTTTTTCTATAACATGTGAAAACCATACGTTTCTTTTATGAATGCATTATAATTCAACAAATAAGTTTTGAGAATATATTCATATAGTAAAATTTTAAAACTGTATCATTATAAAATTAGAGTGAGACACTGTAGAGACAGTATAGGGGTAAAAGTGCATGCCTGGCATGCAGCTAACCATGATTCAAATCCCTAGCACCACATATAATCCCCAAGCACTGCCAAGTGTGATACCCAAGGACAGAACCAGGAGTGAGACTCAGCACCGTCAGGTGTGGCTCAACCCACCTCATCCCACTTAAAAATTTTTTTAAAAGAATACCATCTTTTAGCTCACAAGTGTTACTTGTGAACAGTTAATAATGAAAAAGTATTTAGTAGGTGTTTGTCATTTAACACATATACTCATATTGAGTATATGGCAAGCCTGTAAGCTCTCCAAAAGTATCTAATAAGTTAATGCAAGTTAAACATTCAAATTCATAAAAATGTTCAACAAAGGTTGTTTTTTTTTTAAGCATCTATTACCATGTGCCAGACAAAATGTTGGGACTAAGAAAGACAATCTTTCCTATCACACTACACACACACACACACACACACACACACACACACACACACACCACACATAATATAAAAAGTTATGATATATATGGAAGATATTAATAAATGCTATAAAAATGAATTGTAACTGTTAAAAGTAGGTAGAGATAAGCTCTACATTGTACACTATACTTCTGCTCCTTGACCAGCCAAAATATTTTTTCAGTACCATAGAAGGCTTATTTTAAAACTATT